>NC_088100.1:21007562-21632562 GCF_036370855.1 Dromaius novaehollandiae
AAGAAAACTCAAACAAAACTCAAGAGCTCAAAAAAATTGCTTCTGGCAGGCCAGCAGGTTTGATACTCAATTTACTTCTACTGACATTATGAAACACAGTGCTTTACTTATTCCAGCACAGTTACACATGCAGTTAGTGGTCATAGTCAACCTATAGAGGGTAACACTGATTTTTGACTGCTTTCCTTCCGTATATAGTAGGCTGTGGTTAAGAACTGCAAGTTAAGAATTTTACAGAGGTATCTATATTAGCTGCTCTGCATATTACATGGAATTAAAATTCATACAGGTCAAGTTTTTCTTAGGATCCCATGTTATTCCACTGATAATACATATGTTTATGAATAAATATATATTTATATATATTCTATGTAAAATATTATCCATTAGGGAAAAAGTTCATAAAATGGGAAGAATAATAGAATTTTATAAGAAAATTATTTTATGATCTTTTCAGAATCAACGTATTAATCACTACATAGACAATCCCAGTTATAGTACAGCTGTTTCACAAGGTAGAGTTACTAGCAATTAATGAGGAAAGTAATATGGGGTTCTTTATTCCAAGGAGCAGGGTTTGATAACAGAATTTGTTCTTGGTGAGGTCTAAAAGCTAAATAACAAAGCAGGTTTTCTTAGATAGTTTATTTCCTATTGGTTTTGATAGGCATCTTGTCATTTCATTTTCTTCTGCTTGTAACAAAAGCAACTCTGGTGGAATTTGGACCATTTATTTTTCAGGAAAATTAAGTGCAACCAAAGTTAGGGGGTCTAAAAATAGGTGGTCTGAATATGGCATTTGCCTTTATCTATTGAGTATATGGGAAAATTAGGCCTAGCAGCTCTGAATTTAGTTGTCTGAATCACTCACTGCTCACTTAAATTTAAATATTGTACTAAACCACCATCCACCCTCTAAGGCACCTTAGCAAGTAGTCTGAATGTGTCTTACTCTTTCTTTCCTTAGAAACAAATTGCAGAATTATCCTCTGGAGACTAGAATGCCTGCACAGTTTTCATAAAAGTTTCTGTCACTCGTGCTGTAGCTTATAGCAGTTCAGAAAATTCAAAAAGCACGGTGGTCTTGAAAAGCCCTTGTGTACAGCACCCATTAAAGAAAAGATGAAACTTTCCAATTTCACTTATATGCTTTGTTAGGATAACCTAACCTGTAAAGTCCAATCCAAATGGGAAGTAAATGAATGAAGGAGTAAGAGAAATGGCTGCTTTTGGAGCTTCCCTTCTCTGTGATGGTTACTGCTGAAAATCTTTGGCTTGAAATCTGAAGGGCACATTTGATTAGCAAGGAAAGTACTGAAGTACTTTCTCCTTCTCAGAGGAGCTCACTTCAGGTAGCTGGGTCCCAGAGACTGTTTCACAAAGCTTTTCTATTATAGAAAGAAATCTCCGTTGGAGGAGCTACCGGAACAGATGTTCCAAGGCACCATTTAGCCTATATCACATGAAGACATTCAAGATGGCTTGTACTCCAGGTATTTCATAATTCCCCAGGGGCAGGAGGAGTCAGGCTGATTCTAGATCTAAAGAAACTTGATACATCAATCAAATCCATTTCAGAAATGATGCTACAAAAATTATTGCAATTTACTTAAAGGTGGATCGCCAAGGTATATAAATCTGCTAGACACTGCCTTTCATGGTCTAGTAAAGTCAAGGTAGCTGACAAATATAATATACCAATATGTGGTACTTCATTTAATTTTTAATAAAAATAGCTGTAAGACGTAGATAGCAGTGCGTACTCAAGGGGACATGATACAGTGGGCTTTTTTAAAAATAAGAGCTGGCAATGAAAGTAGAGAGAGATGTTCCACCTGTTTTTACATGTCTTTAAATTGGACAATTATTTTTAATAATCTGGTAAAATGGTCTTTTTCCTCCACTTGCATGAACTAGACTCAGACACACAGGCCTTCATAATTTGAAATCCACCTACAAGCTTTATTAGCATTGTTAGTGCTCTCCTTTATCTTTCTGATCCCTTCATCAGATTGCTTCTGCAGCAATAATGCATGTCCCTCTAAGCAAGAGGAGACACAAATACCAATCTAAAGATAAAAGGATCACATGCGCTGAGGAAATTGTGGCAGCGCAGAGCTCTCCAACTGTTTTTGCAACTTAAGAAATTCTACACCTTCAGAAAATAAGGAAGACAGATATTTATTAGCAAGGTGGACTGTCCAGCCTGCTGATTACTAATCATATTCATTTATTTAAACTATCAGCAGGAAAGCAGTCATATATTTGGTGAACAGAGTAAGTGTCCAGTATTAATCAGAGCAGAGAGCTAGATCACATGTACCTCTTAGGCAAAACATCAAATAGAAGAAAATTATAACTTTAAATGAAGAAGACAGAAAACAGCAGTTCACTATTTAAAACAATGTAAATGGACAGAAGTGCATTTACCAGGGCTGAAGAGGACTTAATGAATATATGTCAGCCTCACTAGCGGGAAGCAAATATTAACCCTGTGCTAATAGACCCTATTGCTATATCATTTGATCTCTTTTATAAAAGAGTATAGGAGCGCTCCTTTTTTTCCACTTCTGAAGAATGGGTAAGACGAGCAGACAGTGAGCTGGGTTGAAAACTGGCTGTACGGCCAGGCTCAGAAGGCTGTGATCACTGGCGTGAAGTCTAGTCAGAATCCAGTCACTAGGAGTGTACCTCATGGGTCGACACTGGGTCCAGTACTGTTCAACCTACTCATTAATGATCTGGATGATGGGGAAGAGTGTACGCACAGCAAGTCAGCTCGTGATTCAAAACTGGGAGGAGCGGCTGATACACCAGACGGATGTGCTGCCATTCACACCAAGTCAATCACGAGCCAGCACTGTGCCTGGGCAGCAAAGAAGGCCAATGGTATACTGGGCTGCATTAGGCAGAGCCTTGCCAGGAGGCAGAGGGAGGTGGTGCCCTCTGTTCAACCCTAGTGAGGCCACACCTGCAGTGCTGTACCCAGTGCTGGGCTCTCCAGTGTAAGAGAGATATGGAGCTACTGGAGCTAGTCCAGTGAAGGGCCGTGAAGATGATGGAGGGGTTAGAGCATCTGTCATGTGAGGAAAGGCTGAGAGAGCTGGGGTTGTTTAGCCTGGAGAAGAGAAGGCTCAGGGGAGATCATATCAGTGTGTAGAAATATCTGATGGGAGGGAGTAAAGAAGACGGAGGGAGACTCTTCTCAGTCATGCCCAGTGACAGGATGAGAGGCAATGGGCACAAACTGAAACACAGGCAGTTCCATCTGAATCTAAGAAAAAGCTTTTTTACTTTGGGGTGACAGACCACTGGAACAGGTTGCCTAGAGAGGTTGTAGAGGCTCTGTCTTTGGAGATATACAAAAGCCGTCTGGACACAGTGCTGGGCAGCCTTCTGTGACCTTGCTTGAGAAGGGAGGTTGGACTAGATGATCTCCAAAGGTCCCTTCCAATCTCAACCATTCTGTGAATCTGTGAGGAAAACTACTGTGCTTAGGGTACTTCACCAATAAAAATATGAAGAACAAGAAGATGAATAGAGCTGTGGCTGGAAGACCTTTACCATGGCCATAATGTTTTTTTCTTCTAGATAAGATGATAAAGTTGCCTTTCTGGTCTAGTTAAAAAGTGCACAAACCTGGAAGTGGTTGGGTCAAACCCCTGCATAGGACAACTTTTATTGATATCTTCTTTCTGCACTGAAGATAGGAATATAGATTGCTACATGTCTTGATTTTTAGCAGTTAATATTATTTCATCTAGAGACATTCAGACTAAATGTTTTCACTTAAAATTTCTTTGGAAATAATGTAATTAAAAGAATTTGAAACAAGTAATTCAGAGCTGAAAACCTCAAGACTGTGAACTAGGGTGGGGAAAGACCTAACCAGTAAATATCCTTTGGATACCTCCAGTTCCTGTGGAAAAGGCTCAGATCTATTTATTATACTTATTATATGTTTGTGGCTAAGTTGGTTGGATGGTTGGTTGGTTGATTGCTTAAATATGAATGTTATGTTATTTTAGGAAGCTTTCACTTGTTTCATATGTTCTGTGGTCAAAGTGTTTACTATTTGCTGCTTACATTATCATTTGTTAATGGCATCATTTAAAGATCATTTTAAATTCTCTGAAGTGAGATTGGGCCTGATACTGAGCTCATTTACATCAGGATAAATCAATAATAACTTTATTTAGGTCAATAGAGTTATATTTACATGAGGTAGTTTTGCTCGTGTCACACACGACTTTTCCTTCCCTTTGAAGAACCATTTTAAAAGACTGCCTTCTATGTAAATGTTTAACACTGAAGTTCAGCAAACCTCTCAGGCTCTGCCTAGAAACTTATGCAGAACTTCACACAGTTAGTAGTCCTGTTCACTGTTAAACTCATGTTTAAAGTTAGGAATGTACTTAGGTATCCCTCTGATTTGGGGGTTTACATACTTAGCTCTTTTCCTAAAAATAGAAGGCTTTAAATGATAACAAGAAATATCTGATCCTTCAAGAGCAAATGATTCAATTACAGCTTTATGCAGTGTAAAGAAATTATTCACCTTTGATGAGACAGATATAGATCTTTGTCGCACACAACTTGTGTTGACATCAGCAGAAATTCTGTAGAGGGTGTTGGGATGCTTAGGTTGTTCACAGCCTGAACTTAAAGGCCTTTGTGAGAGCATTGCCCAACACATTCAGCACCACACTTGATTTTAATGTTGTTTCATTCTGAATCTATTTTATGTGTGCATTTGTTTGCTTTTGGTTTTAACTCACTGACTCTTCTCTTCAGTGTTAGCTGAATATGAGATGTTGGGTCCATTGAAATGTCAAACTGTTTTGGTGCTTATGTGTGCCCAGACCTTTTTGTAATCTCGCCAGAGAAGTAGGTCTGGAAAGCAACCATATATCCAGCAGTGCTGCTTAGGATTCTCGCAGGTTGCAATCCATAAGAAGAGGATTTGTAGAGACTGTGTATTTCTGTAGTCCCATTGCATCCTTCTGTCTGCAAAAAAATGCAGAGTGGATCCTTGACTTTGCCTCTTTCATCTGTTGTCTGGCAGGATGGTATAGTAAAATTACTTCTTTCTGGAGTAAGGTAGATTGGAGACAAAATTCAAAATAAAAGTACTGTAGTGTTAGAACTGTGTTCTTATTCTCACTGAGTCTCCCTGAAAACAGTTCCTTCCCAATGATCTACTATTTTTGGCACAACAGCGCCAAAAAACTGTTGCTTACGCCATATAGTGCCTTAAAGAGCCAATAGTGAATTCAATTATGTATCAGTTCTTTGCATCCATATTTGCAAACATAATGACTTGATGTTATCTTAGAAAGTCTTACATCTGGGATATGGCACTTTGGGAATCACATTCACAGGATGTGCAAAAGGGAGGTCTTCATATTATCTATTTGAATTCCATTGCCTTTCAGACGTGGTACTTCCAAGATTGCATTGTCCAGACTTGCGTAGCAGCTTACACAGAGACTACAGACTCTGTATGAATCCTTCTTGATGCTATAGATGTAATGATTCTTAAAAATATTCAAAACAGTTTTGTTTGGTCAGTGTTACAGGTTCCTATTTTTCCTCTTGTGTTTAGAATGCAGCTCTAAGGACAAATTTTGATCACCCTATTCATTCACAATTCCCACTGGACTAAAATATTTGTCCTAAAGAGTGCTGAATGAACACAAATGGCAACATCTCTCCCTGAAAAGTAGAGAACCTTATTTGATTGTAGGATTTAATTTTGCACTGTAGCAGTTGCTCCAGGAGATAATAAAATGAATAAATTTCCAGACTGGATTGATCATTTCATCTGATCCATATCTACTCTCATGAATCAAATTTGCAGTCCTGCCGAATGCCTCAAGTTACAGAAATTTCATTTAACTGAAAAATACAAACAAAAATATGAAAAAAGCATTCTTCTGAAACCAAAGTAGTGATGTGTAATAAACATATTTAACCAATCCTGAATACCTTTTATTAAGCAAGCATTTCTTCCTCATATTATGGGTTTCGGAACAATTCAGTTTTGTTCTTCTGTCACCTATACCGCACGTGGCATAGTCCTTTTATATCATAAGAGGTACTTTCCCTTGCATGAATTAATTTATTCTACAAATGTTCTGTGAAAGCAGACTGTGGGAGCCAAATTAGTAAGCTATGAACGCCAATTGGCAATGAAGGCAAATTCATTTATCAGAAGACCGAGAGGGTTAATGTTAGGAAAGAAACCACCTCAAGGAGTTTGGTTAAGAATGTAAAATAGTAATTAGGGAAGGCCATTGAAATGGTTATAGAAATTAAGCTGATTTTGGTCACTCCTGTTCTTAAAATCCTCAGAATTATTTGGCATATAAAGGCTTCATACAGAAAGTACTGAAAATAGTCAAACAGTAACATTAAGCATGTAAAATACCCATAATGCCAGAGTTGCCAAGCTTTTTTCATGTTATTTCTAAGGAACTCATGCCAGGTATTATATGTTTTATGCACTAAATTTTACTGTTTAGCAGAAATTTGGGGTAGCTCTGTAGGAGAAAGTTTTGACAGTTAACAGGATTGACAGTTCAGCAGTGGATGTAAATTGATTAGCTGAATTGATCAATCTGATGATTCTGTAATCCCAAAAGCTTAATTTTGCATGCTATGCTAGTGATAGGAAGAGTAAGTAGTATTCTAGTTTTCAGTACTGTTGTTGTAAAGCCAAAGATACTCCATAGTTGTGAAACAGCTGAATTTACAATTAAGAAACAATACAAACAAAAAAGGCAAGCAGGAATTTTCTTCCTTTTACTCCTTGGATATGGATTATTGAAGATGATAAGTGAAAGGTCTGTGTTGCATAGATGTTTCAAATCACATAATATAGAAGTGTTTGCAAATCTGCACAGACCCACATCAGGCTAGGGTTAGGTCCTTACTTTTTTTCAAAGCATATGTGATGAGATTATGTGATTGACATACACACTTCTAAAGTGTGCTATGCAACTGCTTTCCTTCTGATTTCTATTGTATCTTTTATATCAAATCCATAGTTTCACCAACTGCCTCAGTATTTAAAAGAAATCTGTATAGAAAGATACATCAGCTAGGCAGCTTCCTGGACACCCTGCAAAGCACTGGACCAAAATCTTTTTAGAATAACCCTTAGCTGTTTTGTTATCATCTCCAATAATTAAAACCATCATTCAACTTTAAGGGTTGGCATCCAACTGGAAGTTGAAAGTTGTTTTGTGTTCCATTGAAATATGTTGAATAAAACTTTGCCCTCAGATAATTAAGCACAAAATATATTTAATAAAGTAACAGTGGAAATACAGAATGACTGATAATTATTACCAGATTGTTAGGAATAGGGCTGGAATTAAAAAATATACTTATGTTTATATTATAGTTTGTTATTATGTAATGAGAGCAATCTGTGTGTGTGCTTCTCTGAAAATATAGCCAAAAAGGGCAACTTTTATGTGAACAGAAACTAGAATACTTTCTTGGGAGCCAAGAATCCTCCTACATTTGGTGAAGTGGGGTAGATGTTTCAGAATAGAATGAAATGGAAATTCTGCTCCTCTCTATAACTCAGGAGCCTGAGTTGAGTGTGAGAGATGTTGCAGGAGTTCAATACCGCATTTTCTTCTTTCCTAGCAAAGAAGGCTGGTAGCTAGACTGGAAACTGTTTTGCATAAGCAATGTTCTCAAGTACTCTGCTGAAGCTGTATCACATCCTAGAAAAGAATTCAAAAACAGCAGTAGACCAAAGGGGGTCATTCTTCTGGGAAAGCAGGACACGCTAGGTTCTTGTCTTCGCTCCAAGGACACTAAGCATTTTATGAATTGACTGCTTAATATTAGATTACAAAATCAGTCGTGGGAGCAGGGATCAGAAACCACATTTTTTTCTCATAGTTGAGTGCCTTTGTATACAGTGTACAATGAATGCAGTATATTTTTGCGTGACCCGAATAGCATGAAAAGAAAAATGTGTAGATCTTATGCTACTCTTATCTTTTCTGCTTCCTAGTAGAGCCTGCCTCCTGTCTGGCTTGTAGTGTGGTGAGTTGCATACTTTTCTGGGAGATGTGGTATTCAATCCACTTGAACTGGGAAGGGGTTTAGTCTTAGTCTTTTAATTCTTTAGCAAGTGATGTGGTAAACAATTTATTTTACCTGGTAGGTAAAGGGAGACAAGCATGAAAAAATGAAGGAAGAAAGAGACAGTTCTTCCTTTGACTATAAGTTAAGGTAGGGCAGCCAAAAGAATGGTTTATGGGAAGCTTTTGGCTGTCATTAGAGCATACCTGTTGGATAGGGCCCCTCTGGGAACTTAGGTGTGAAAACAGCCAGTATTTAGAATACTTTGAGACTTAAATGGGGTATAGGTACAGAGCTTCTTAGGACTGGGGCTGTTTGGATACACACAGAAGCAGATCCTGGAGTAGCTGATCAGGGTTTGAGTTTTGACTTGAGGTCTCCTGAGTTTAAGCAGCGAATGAACATAGATATCATTGAATCACCCAAGAGAAATAGATATGTGCCTGTTCCTATACAACAGGTCACATGAGAAGTCCAATCTGAAAGTGAGGTAGAAATTGCTGCTGCTATTTTTAAAAATCTTTTTTTTTTGTTGTTTAAGTGATAACTGTTGAAATTCCCATTAGAAGATAAGTATGAGTTTAAGAAAGAATTTGTTTCAGTGGCTGAAGAGTCTTCTCCCACAGAAATGAGAGGAATAAGTTCCAACTCCAAGGGAGTACAGGACTTACATACGGAAAACAGACTGCAGAAAGACACAAAGAAATGGTTAGGAGGTCAGCATGGGAGCACTGCAGAGAGTAGGTGAAATATGCTGTTGGGGTTCTTTCTTGGAAAAGCAGGGAATGAGGAAGATATGAAAGCAGCAATCTAGATCATATTAACATTGTGCAGAATCCTTAAAATAAGAATAAAAAGGCTTTAAGGAAGAATGATGATTTTACACTATAACTTGTTTCACACCCACATGCAATGCAGCGCAATACAGTTCTACTCTATTCTATCATTATATTTTCTTCTCGCTAATATGTGAGCATTTTCTTATAGTTCATTTTGTGACATAACTTAAGATCCTTTGCAGTATCACGTCTTTATACTGTATTGACGGAATTTTATATCAGCAGACCACTTTTAAAAACCCCTCCAATAAATGTTGACTCTCTGAGATTTTTTATAATATGGAAACCCAAGACTATTAAATTTGACTTTATCTATGGGGAGGATACAAAGAGTGATGATCCAGAATTAATAATTATTTAGAAATGCAAGATTAAAAGTAATGGTAATGTATTCATAAAACAAAAGATAACTGTCCTTTGCAAATGTGTGTTTTGCTTGAGATGCACGTATTGCACGTCACTGGGTACGTAGGCAGTGAGGAAATAATGTACACAATTTATCCAAATTTTAGGAAAGTATTTGATGCAACTCCATTTAGTAAATTCATTTTGAAGTCATAAAACATAATATAGCAGCACATACAAAGGGAGAGAGGGAACAAGTTCATGTTGGATAGGTAAATTCTGTTGGCTCTTAAGAAGCTGAGGTACTTCCATGCGCCGAAATTTAAGTTAATGAGACTAGAGCCTAAGAATAATTATGCAAGATGCAACTGAAAGAGAACAATATGTTAGGCTGATTTCAGTATGAATTGCATGCTGAATACCTGAAGAAAAAAAAAAGTATTTCAGACAGAAATAGAGGAATTGACTCTGATCTCACGTACATTACTTCTGCCAGTGTGTCACTGCACTGAACTTCAGTAAAACTATTCCTGAGTTGAACCATCATGAGACCAGATTCAGATTCAGGATCTAGTTTTATGCAGTGTAAGATTTTCTCTGTATCTCTATATATGCATGTGTATCTTGGAAAACTGGCTATTGTAGTTGTTCATTTGACTGTTCCACTTTGAAGTTCATTGTTTCTGTGTGGCCAGCTGGAGTAAGTGTCCCAGACAGAATATCATGCACTGAGATTGTGCTGCTCTAGCAATCAGGGCAGTGTAGGCTCTGTGACTGCCATCACACATGGCAGGTATATCGTTAGCTGGAAATATATACAAATATATGTATACATGTAGGTTGCTATATTTCTCCAGAGAAGTTGTTCTACTCATGAGACATAAGTTTTCATCATCAGGACAGCTAATCCAGTGCAGATCTGAACAACAGTGGGAAATCACTGATAGGAAGGAGGAACTGACAGTTTCTAAAATGATGGCACTGTGCATTCTTAAGGTGGACCGAGAGGTGGAACAGTCTCACTGGAAAGGTCTCTGCAGATGCAATAGCAGAGGAAGAAAAGGGGGTTTTGCTCTGCTGCCATAGCATACATTTCCTGAATTTGACAGGTCTCTGAGCAAAGCTACCACTCAGGTACTCTAATCTCCATCCCAAACATTTCCAGTGTCATAGACCTTGTGGGCACATAGTGTAGAGGGCAAATAAATAGGAGATAATAAAGACTCTTTGTAGCTTTCTGAGAGCTACACCACTGAGTCACCAACAGAGTCTCCTGCCTTGTTCCCCATCTCTTCAATCACAAGAATCAAAGACTACATCTATATGAGTGAATAAAATGGACCAGAGTCCACTCACTTAGATGCTGAGTCCAGCTGTTGCAACATGGCTTGTGACCATACAGCTAAGGTTTTACCTCCTAAAATAGGATGACCACATCCAAAACTGCTCCTTGGGAATTGTCCCTAACCAGCATCACTGCACTGTTCCTGGACTTTGGAAGGATGCTAGGTGATTCAAGTCAAAACCATGACAGGGCTTCACTAACTATTTAACGATATGAATGATCACATGCCACTGCTTGGTCTGGTGTGCTGTCCCTGATTAATTTATACTAGAATGGTTGTAACCAAAGAGATAAAGCATCCTTTGAAATTACTTCCTCCTTACTTTAGGGAGTATTACTCAACCTTCCCTGTCACTGAAACCATGGGAAATTAGGGAAATGTAGAAGCTGGATCGTGGTATAAGGAAAAAGAACAAACCCTTAATAAAAAATCCTTCACCTTTCTCTCGTGAAATGTTTCAAATGAAGTAAAGTCTGTCACTGATGCACATAAAAGTCTCCGTCTTTCCAGATCCATTGCCACTAAAATCAGTGAGGAGATAGAAAGAGAGAGAGGAAGCAATTGCAGGAATATTATATTTAAAAGTTTTCTTATCCTCTGGAGTGATGTTAATATTCGCCTGTCCCCTCTGCCAGACAAGTCAGATTATTATCATAGCACAAAGAGGCTTCCTTTGAAAATCAAATACAACCCAAAATAAGTAGTTGCATTGTAACGGAGATCAGATTCATCCAAGAAGATATAACTACCTCCACTTCGTTCATATAGGCACAAAACATCCATCCCACCCAAAGCATCCATCCTGTCCCATTGGCACCAACCTTTGCCTATACAATTTTGTCTCTGTCCACAACCCAAAGGTAGCTCCTTTCAGATAGCTCCTTCCTCCCTACAGTTCCTTCTGTGTCAAAGATATTGTTGATGTTCAGCAAAGATCAATTTGAAAGTTCGGAGTAAAAACAATTAGGGTAGGATTCATCCCATCCAATTTAGGGCATGTGTTGTGTAGCTGTCTTCATGTAAGCTGGTTTCCAAGGAGCTCCTTCATTACCCTCACCTTCGTTTATAGCAAGTCAAGAGAAATAGCCACTTCTGGGGAACAAGTCATCCAATCTGCTTTAGATACCTACCTTAGGATAGTATAAATCACATTGAAGGATGCCTGTTTTTGTCCATTGCCTATAAATGGAGTCTATATGACTACTTTATATGGAGACAGGAATGGATGCAGTTGAGTCAGAAATATGGATGTCTGTGTTGAGTCAGAAATCAAAACTGGATCAAAATCAGTGAAAAGTGATTACATATCCCTACAGTAACAGTTACCAACCTGTCTCTCTTGGAAAGTAGAATGTGAAAAAGAAATTGTTAGTTTATGAACTGAAAATGTTTTTTTCCAGGCTGCATCCTTTGCAAGGCGATGATCATAGAGAGAGATTTAGGTAGGGGGTCATTGTCTCCTAAGCAACCTTTGGAGTTTCCCCATGAGGAACTCTGTATCAAGAATTATCTGAGTGGGTGTCCTCCCTTTGGTGCAGCTGGTCCTCTGCTCCCCTGCTGTGTCCCTGCTGTATCACAATATTTGGCGAATAGCTATGGCCGCCTCATTGCCTGCTGCCCTGCTGAGCTGTGGAAAGCTGAGAGAATGCAAGAAACTGCTAGATACTCCGTTGAGTCATTCTATGCCTGTGTCTGAGACGGAATATCTTCCCTCCCTCGTATAGACTTCCTAGGGAGCAAAAGTAAGATCAACTGAGTATCAGCCATCAGCTAAAGCCATCTCATTATCTGCCCAGCCAGAAACCAGGTTAAAACAGTTGAGGGCTGCTTGAACCTGATTAAGGTTCTAAGAAACACCGACCAGATGACTGGCTAAATTGTATTGCCCTTGCAAACCTGGCATATGAATTTCTCAGATATTCTCAGCAAGTTCTTTCTCAAACCTCAACATACGCCTTCATACCAAATATTGCTGACTCTTCATACTCAACAGGTCCTTATCTACTTAGAGGAATCCCAGCAGGTAATTGAAAAGTATTTATTGCTGATGTGCAAAGAATGCCCTTTCCCTAGCATGTTCATTGACTTTTAACTTTTTGGAAATAATGTTTGGCTGTCAGAACGAAAAGGCTGGAGAGTGTAACTAGAAGGCTGAGGAAAGTGATTATCCCCCTTTATTTATCACTTATGACATTGTTTCTGGATCATTTTATCTAGTTTGGGTCTCACTAGTCCAAGAAAGACTTGAAATAGTGGAGTCCAATGGTTAGCCACCAAAATGGTTAAAGAGCTGGATCACATGATGTACAAAGAGAAACCGAGAGAAATAGATTTGTTCCGTCTGAGGAAGAGGAAGCTAAGGAGACATCTTCAACTACCTAAGGGGAGGGTAAAGAGAAAATGGAGCTGTGCGGTGATAGGATAAGAGGCAACAGACATAAGTTGTAACAAGAGAAATTCTGATTAGAAATTAAGAAATAATTTTTCGCCATGAGCATGGTCAAACACTGGAATAGGCTGCCCAGAGATGCTGTGGTATCTCCCTCTGGGAGATATTCAGAACTGGACTGGACGGGGTTCTGAGCAACCTGCTCTAAGTTGGCGCTATTTTCGGCAGGGGATTGGACCAGGTGACCTCCAGAGGTCCCTTCCAACTTCAACTATTCTGTGATTCTCTGACACCAAAGCAGTGTAAGGTGGCATGTAGAAATGTGAGATGCTCTAAGATCAAAGAAAGGCAAGCAGCATCTTGTGGTGAAAATAAGAAATCATAAATAAGCTGGGCACACCAGCTTGAGTCAGAATCTAATGAATTTTTAAGAAACTGTTGCAATGTCTGTCACTAGAAACAAAAAATCACAACCATAGCCCTGTCAGAGGAGGATCAGATATCTTCATGATCCTTTTCCAAAACTGTACAGAGACTGTCAGCTAGCTCATAGGAGCTGAGGATGGGAAAACATGAATGTTGAACAAGTGACCCCGTATTTAAAGCTGTTGAAACCCCAATCATCTTCTGGATTATCTGATGCTCTCTGTCTCTCTTCATCTAAATTTGTGTCTGATTTTGTGGTATTCCTGGGAATAACACAAGTAAGAATTTCTGTATTCTGTATAAGAATATTCGTAGAGTAGGATGCTATTCATGCAGGTCTGACATAGACAAGGCACAATAACAGAGCACAAGGATCACATAAGCAAAGAAAGAGTATTTGAGGGGATTGATTATATGCAAATTTGCTTATACAAACTCATTTAGATGAGGTCTGTACAAAATCTGCTTTGTACAAAAATCTAAATCTTCATAAATGTGATGCCAAAATTATTCAAGAAAATTCATTTTTACAATTTCAAATGTATTTTAAGAGGGAAAATAGAAAAAAAAAGGAGTGTTTTATATGTAATTACACTTCACAACAGGAAATAAATTCAAATCTGTGAGGATCCCTTTTAGTCCTTAGGGAAAAAAAAAATACCAGTACTTATTTTTCCAGTGAGCAAAACCAGATAAAAAGAGGATATGGAAAGATCAAAATGTGACAGAAAGAAAAAAAAAAGAAGAAAAGATACAGTAAGCCAGCAAGTTATGTACGGTATTGGAAAGTCTGTACAGGCATGCTCTATTGTCCTCACTCCTACTTTATAATACTGAATCCTACAGTCATGTGCTGTGTTCTTTAGCTCAGACCTTCCTTGCCATGCTTAATGACTTCCACTCTTCATTCACTTTACTTTGAGCGTTGGTTATTATTTGAATACTAGAATTACTGTAGGAGAGCCTAAACAGTATTATAACTATTATAAGTATGTGTAGTGAGCTGAGGGGGAGGAGTGAAAAAAAATAGATATAATGGAATAATTGAAGTGCATCAAATAAATAAATGAGTAATTCTTTCATTAGGTAATGTAAGGTCCATATAAGATACCAGCTACTGTAAAAGTAAATTGCTTTGGTCTTTACCTAAAGTATCTTCACTGTAAAAGAACTTCAGGAACTTTTGCAGAGGCAAAGAATTGCACATGGTCAGCTTCAGTGTTCAGCCTGTTCAGGGATGTTCAGGGATGTCCAAATACCTTCTCAATAGGAGTGTTCAATTATTTAGAGACTTTGGTCAGGCCCTTGGAGAGCTGCATGTGTGCTTTATTTCTTCAGTGTGGAGTGAAGAAGAAACCAAACCCATTTCAGAAGTTGCTGGAAGCACACTAAGTTTTCCAGCTCTTCAGTTTCCTTACTCATAGAATTTTTCCGGAGGAGAAGGCAATGTACAAACAAACCCCCAAAATACGTTGTTGAAAAATTCTAAGATTTGGGATGCATTTGTGCCAACATTGTCTTGCTACATATTTCTCATAGACCAACTATCCTAGATTCCTAAAATACTTGTGTAATATGGAGATATATGTACAGATCTCACTTCACAGCTTAGGAAGAGAAAAATGGTAATGCAGTGGTATCATATGCTGAGCACTTAGGAGCTGACAAATGGCAGTAGCAAAAGTGGTGAAGTGTTCTAAAGCAGGCGACGCTGCCTGGATAATGAAACAGTCCATCTGGACAGAAGCTTGTATGACCACATAGGTTCAGATTGATAGCCATGGTGTTTTCCCATGCTTGGGAGAAAGTGAGTAATTTGATACACAGACCACAGATTTAGAAACACTCGTTTCTGAACTCTTTGGCCTTTGTTAGGAATGTAGCTGCTATATTACTGAAGTATCATTGCCTCTCTCTGCAGAATCTCTCAAACTAAATGCTTTATATTTTCCTTTTGAAAAAGAAGGTGCTGTTTTGCATGAGTCCTTACACTAACAATATAAAAAGCTGTTTATTTTGCCAAAATATGTTTCAATATGTATGTGATAGGAACAAAGGGAGCAAGCAATTAACCACGTAAAGGTCAAGGCCTTATTCTCCAGGGACTCCATGTGTGACCTGGAAGGAGTCACTTAACTTCTCTGTATTTCAATCTCCCATCTGTAAAATGGGGTTAAAATACCTACCTCACAGGGGTGTTGTGAGGCTTTCTTAAATAACATTTGTAAAGTGCTTTGAGATCCTTGGATGAAAAGTGCAATAAGAAATCAAGTTATTCACTTTTTATAGTGCAACACAAGAGTGCACTTATGTTCAGATGGCTGAAGGCTTCCAGCTCTTTAAAGCTATCCCACATACCCTTCACTATAATTTCCCTACCTGTCCTGTTCTGGGAGCTACAAAGAACAAACTTTCCAATCAAAAATACCCAAATAGTCATGCTTTTGCTGAGATGAGGGATAAAAAAATCTGGCATTCTTTCTAAACTGTGTTGTGTATTTCTTGTCCATGCAACCCTAAAGCTTACTGAAATAAGGGCACATAGTAACTTTGTCTACTCTGCACCTAAATTGGTCAAATTGTTTCTTTTTGAGAAAAATTCAGCTGCTTCCCCCAATAAAAAAACTGCAATTTGGGTCAAAGGTTACAAAATTAGGAAGGGGTAGAATAGGTGTTTTACTCCTATATGCTTTGCAGTAATTTAACAAATAGCCATTAAACAGCACAGTGTAAAGGTGGGTACCCAGTTAAAGATTAAATCTTAGGTAACATAGAAACATGAAATGAAATCAAGATTAGATTTTACAGAGCTGAATCAAAGAAAAGGCACATCGGTTCATACAAAGCTGCTAGGATAACATAATTTCCAGAAGTACCTTTAACTAATACACAAACTAATTTAGTGCTTAAACCTTTGGATTAGTAAATAAGTGGCACAGGTGCTTCACTAGAGCAGGCCAGAGAGCTCAGCACCCACCAGACAGTGCTACTGAGCAGGTGAAATAGTACACATAAATATCCTTTTCCCCCAAATTAAGTGCTGCATGGAGAACATGAGAAAAATAGTGAGCTGTTAAAGAAATGCAAAGTAGAAGATGCCAGAAATGGCCAAAAATTGAACGAGGAGGAATGAAGCTTGATTATATATTTTGTTTTCCTGCCTCTCTCATCCAGGATTCATGCTCCACATTTTCTTCTCCTCCACCACCCTTTTTTCTTCTTCTTTTTAGGACTGAACGGGCAGGACAGCTGAAAAGGATATAACCAAACAAACAGAATAAAAAATGTTATAGTTACAGCTTTCACCCTGTTTCACCTACTCAAAAGGAATTTACATGTCTTCACTCATACAGTACGTGATTCATATTTTGACTTTTCACTGTTGTGGAGGCAAAGCATAACACATTCCTCCCATTGGTGATCATTTACCTGACTCTTATTCATGTAAAAACCCCTTATTTAGAAAACAAACCCCCAAATTGTTCACATTCCAGAAGTTTGCCTAGAGTATTCACTGCATACCTGAACAGTTCTCTGGGTGACCTAAGATAACATATTTCTTCCTATCCTATATTTCAGTATCCTGCTAAACTCAGATTTGGACTCACTTCACCAGTGTTTCTAGATGTCTCATCCTAAACTTGAAGGAACTGGCAATTTTGGAAATGTAGCTCACTGCTTCTCTAACTACTTTGATGTTCCTTTACATTTGACTGCCCATCAGACATAGCTACAAGAAGCGCCCCATAAAAGCAGCAGTTTCTAAGGAATAATATCTTCTTGGCAACAGGTTTTAGACTTAATATTTAAATTAAAGTGGGATTTGTTTGTACATTTCAGTTTAGAAAATGATCATTAGTATATTAAAACATTTGCTATTCAAATAGCACATACTGATTACCCAGTAATCCTGAACTACTTCTATGCAGACATTCAAGATGGAAATTTTTCAAATAGGAAGCTTAACTGACATTCCTTACTTTTACACTGAAAAGCTGATACTCTGATATACTTAATTTTTGAGGGACCGAAGCATAAATATAAATTATGATTGTCTTGAGAACAGGAGGCAACTAAAATAAAACCACCTTTGATGATAAATAGGTAACCCACCATTGACTTTGAATACCTTGTCACTTAAAAATAACATACATCCTTCCCTGTTAATTATCTTCCCACTGTATTCAAGTAGATAATGTATATTACACAATATTTTACCCTTAGAGCATTTTCTTTCCTAGACATAGCCTAGTCATCTATTGGGTCTGCTGCTTAACTACAGCCTACTATCATCCCAGGATCCCTAACCACTGTGTAGGAGGAACACTACCTTTTGGCTGAAATATCAGTTATTGTGCTGTTGAGCTTTGTATTTAAAACTCTGATTTATTATCTTGTCCACTGACCTAAAAAATTATTATTTTTACCACAGATGCTTTCCTGTCATCAAAATGTTAGTGTATGAGCCACCTACTACCTGAAATTTCTTTCTTTACTTTCTTTAACCCAAAACATCAAAGTCACACCTTAGAAAATGCTATGTATTTAGGTGTACTAGTGTTGCTAATACATCAGAGCTGAAAAGATGACATCTCAAGTTGATGGGCTAGCTCTTGAGCAGGTGTTAATTGTCCTAGCTCTGCCGATTTCTTTCAATTTGCACCAGCTGAAAAACTGGCCCAGCATGTCAATCTAATGACAGCTTTAGGAACTTTTTTTTTCAAGTTGTGATGGAACACATTCAAATATTGTTTGAGTAGCTGATTATCAAAATATATCTTATGAGACGTTCATTAGTAAACAATGATGAATGTATATTTATTTTAAGAATGGGCCTAAGAAAGACATAACTTCTGAATGAACAAAAGATACCAGAAAGTGCTCTCTGGATGTTATTCATCTGACCAAATGTGGATATCTTTAAGGTCGGCATCTACTCTGAGCCAGTTTTCCTGGAGTTCCTTTGTTGTCAATGAAGAGAAACAGGCACTCTAGTGAGTGAATAATTTCATCCTGAAGAAGGTGTCGTAACCAGACCAGGTGAACTGTACCCTTAAAGCCTCTGTTTCTGTCACTGACTAGAATGGGAACAAATATAGATGCCTGCCTTGCTCATGTCTAAACTTAGGTGAGATGAATCTCACCCTCAGGGCCTCACATTGGCTGCATTTTATTAAGTTGTCCCTCTATTATTCAACAGTTGCTAAAGCAAAACTAATCAAAACTTGGTAACTCTGTACCATTACATTACACTATGCAGGACGGTAGTGAACGGCCCTGTCGTGTATATATAACTAGATGAATTGGACAAGCATTTTAACTTACAATTATATTGTGAATATAATTGCTTCCATCTCCCTTTCTTTAACAATTCTTTGAAAATTCTTACTTCTCCAGAGTTTGCATAGTTAAACTGATAAATTTTGGGTTTTACCAATGGTTCCACTAACTGAAATGCCATTTTGATCTTGCATATAGTTATTGTTTATCTAGTGTTTTTGGTGTATGAAGTGTTTAAAAAAGTGACAATTTCCTGTTTGGTGTGTATTCTTTCTCTTTTGATGAATATACATTCATCAATAAGAGAATAAATCCAGTAGTACTCACTCCTTTACCATCTGCCATATTTAGAAATACAGGAGTGAGAAAAGTTTGAAACCTAGGCAATCATGTCATATTAGTAATATGATATATAATATACCCCATAGAACTGTAAATAAAGAAGTGAAAGGAGAAACATAAGTACTTAATGTTTTAAATATTATGCTTAAAAAGTATAATATTTTTAGCAATAATAGTGATTAGCATTTTGATTGTCTTTTTCCTATCAGTACTGTGAAAGAAATTCATGTGAATAGCAGATAAACAAAAACAGCGTTAAGGACTATAGAGAAATTCACTTGATAAGAGCAGTTTAAACTTAACTGCACATGGGCCTTAGTGTTATAGAATTGCTGTATGATTAACAATATTTGACATGCACTTTGTTTTCTGTCCATGCGATTGCAACAACAGTTCCAACTGTAGCCACTTTTTTTTCTTTTCTTTTCCTTTTTCTTTCTTTCTTTGTTTCTTTCTTTGTTTCTGTTTTTTATGCAGAAGACCATCAAGTGAATTGTCACAATACTCGAATAATGCAAGACACAGAAAAAGACGATAACAATAATGATGAGTATGATAATTACGATGAACTGGTGGCCAAGTCATTGTTGAATCTTGGCAAAATTGCAGAGGATGCAGCATACAGAGCCAGGACAGAATCAGAAATGAACAGCAATACATCTAATAGTCTGGAAGATGATAGTGACAAAAATGAAAACATTGGTCGGAAAAGTGAGCTGAGTTTAGATTTAGACAGTGATGTTGTTAGGGAAACAGTGGACTCCCTTAAATTATTAGCACAAGGACATGGTGTAGTGCTTTCAGAAAACGTTAATGACAGAAATTATGCAGACAATACTTCACAGCAAGATAATAGGAATATGAACTTTGTAATGCTAGGGAAGCCTATGAACAATGGACTTACAGAAAAAATGGTGGAGGAGAGTGATGAAGAGGTGTGTCTCAGCAGTTTGGAGTGCTTAAGGAACCAGTGTTTTGATCTGGCTAGGAAACTCAGTGAGACAAACCCGCAGGAGAGAAATCAACAGCAAAACATGAACACTCGTCAGCATGTCAGGCAAGAAGATGACTTCCAAGGAAGAACACCAGACCGGAATTACTCTGATATGATGAACCTAATGAGGCTTGAAGAACAGTTGAGCCCCAGATCTAGAACTTTTTCTAGCTGTGCAAAGGAGGATGGTTGTCATGAAAGAGACGATGATACCACCTCTATTACTTCAGATAGGTCTGAAGAAGTGTTTGATATGACAAAAGGTAACTTAACCCTGCTTGAGAAAGCAATTGCTTTGGAAACTGAGAGAGCAAAAGCCATGAGAGAAAAAATGGCAGTGGAAGCTGGAAGGAGGGATAATATGAGATCATTTGAGGAACAGTCTCCAAGACAACTTTCTGGGGATGACAGGAAGCCTAAACCCAGTGACGGCCATGTCAAAAAGCCATATTATGGTAAAGGTAATATTTCTATATACCGTATGTTATGTCATGAGAAAGTGTGAGCTAACATGTCAAGTTTTGCATAGAATTCTGAAGCGATTAATTCCACAAAATGGGAACTTTATTTAAATTGTAGTAGTATGGCATGATTGTAAAATAGCATCATGCTGTGATTATAAAATAAAAGAATTCCTTCTACAGTGTTAGAAATATATACAGTGTTTCAGTCAATATCATTTGGCTAAATTAAAAAATAACTTTTCGGGGAAACAAAACAAGAGATCATGTTGAAAGAGGCAAAGATTTTTCTCAAGTTTTTAGTATTTTTATAGTAATTATAATTAAAAAACAATGGAAAGTTATGTTGCAAACTATATCAGATAGAGGGGTTTTATGCAGCAGTTAGTCAATCAGCTATGAAGTGCATATTTTACAGATTGGATTGGGTAGGTGGCATTGTGATTTATAAAATTATCATCAAACGACAGTTATTGATGAAGCCTCTCCCATCTAAAATGTAGAATTGCCTGATAGAAATTGAACAGTATCAGAATGACCGATAACAGAAGATAGGGGCACTGACTGCACATTAATTATCTTAAGATAGTAAGGTAATGGAAACCATTTGCTATGCAAGGCATGGTGTGGCCTGGGCTGAGATCAATAGCAATTTCTTTCTTATGTGCATTCCACTTCACTGGTTTCATTCCATTGTGGAAACAGTTAAGGTGCTGCCTTGACCATAATTCAATATAAAAGACCAAAAAAAAAGAACAGACTAAAGGTTACCTTTAGAATGCGTTTTAATTTACGGGATTATCCTGGTGATGGTGTGTTGATATTACCACACCCCTCTTCAATGTGTCTGCATCTATGCATTTAGGGCCGTGTTGTATGAAGTGTTCAATACCTCCTGAGATTCATTGAACACCCTTAATTCCCATTGACTTTAGTGGAAGCTGAGGACATGGTATTTCTTGGGAGATGCTATGCAGGGCCTGGATCCTTCTTGTCTTTATTATAACAATATTTGGTTGCATTTCCATAGTTGAGATGGTGGGCGTTTTTCTCCTTTTTTATAAAACCCTGTTTTGAAAGAGTGATACTCTAACATCTGCCTGTGACATTCAGGCAGGCAGACAGCATCTTGGTCCAAGAAACATTTTGATCTTTTTTTACAAGGCTTAAAGAAAAGTAATGGCCAGTCTCTTAGACAAGCATGGAGATTACTGATGTCAGACAGCCTTCTGCAATGTATTTGAGAGAAGTTTTGTTTCTTTTAAACACAAATATATGATCCAGTGAATGCTGTAGTAACTTGGGGTATTTGGGGAAGACAATTTAGTTAGTGTATTACTGCATAGCCATGTGGATGTTGTGCTAAATGTTGTTTGCATATGATATATAGTAGGTATAGTTTCCCTTTGAATATGTATCTAACAAAAACACAGAAAACATGGCAAACCAATATTAATTTTTTAAGAGCTTTGTAACTCTGGTGCTGTCCAGCCTTTCCAGTCTATGTATGCTTAGGAAAACATTCATGCATATAGATCTGCTCGCTCCAAAAAGCGAATACAATTTCTGACAATAGCAAAAATATGGACTTCCTATTTCAGTAAATTTTAGAGCTTCTTTGAACCATCCCACCTCTTAGGAGCTGCAGGCTGAATTGATGATAGGTCCAAACCCCAGCCAGGGATCCAAAGGACAGCCCTAAAGATTGTGGTAGTTTGTACAAAGAAACTTTGTGAAGTGGATCCTTTGGTGCTTTTTTAATAAGGGAGGAAAAAAAACCTGATTCCTTCCTTACTTTAAAAAACAAGTAGGAAACACTATTGCAGTTGTTGAAAGAGGAAGCTTTAAGTAAGGCAGTTGATGATATCATTTGTTTTCAGCTCATATAGAATTTTCCAAATATTCATGAAAAAGATTTTCACAGAGTTGTATGATATGGTTAAGTGGAAACATTTTGGGTGCACAGGTATTCACTGGGAACTACCTCCTCTCTTCTGTCTTCTGGAGTTCTGCTCTCAGAGATTGCTGAAATAACCATTAAGGGACTATGACCCCTTTTTTCCATGCCATTTAAAGCCTTTTAAGCAGGCTTTCTTCTGAAATTTAAGAATTTTAAAACTTTTTGAGTCATCTGATAACCTTCACACAGGCAATATTCCCATTGTGGCAAGGAGTGAGGAAAGGTTACAGAATTAAATAAAACTATGCAATACTTTTCCCCATTAGCAGTAAAGGTTTTACAAATGAGTATCCAGTGTTTCCTGTAAAGCTGTGGAAAGTTTTAGTTGGATGTCTTCCATTAAAAGCAATGGGAAATTGTGCAAGTATAATTTTGTGCAAGTTTTGAAAACATTAAGATTAGTATACAGCATCTTTTCTGACTCATTAGACCATAAAGGCTCTTAAGGAGCTAATATATGCTATAATTTTATAGCATGGAACTGAATACAGAGGAGGATTTGCTTGACACTGTAGGATGTAAGTGTCCAGATCCTCAGCTGCTCTAAATGAGAATACCTCCATTGACTTTAGTGCAGTTATGACAAAATACAGTAGTTAAAGTTTCTCTCGTTGAAAGTCTCCAAAAAGCCGTTATGGTCTGTTAATCATCTACATTTTTTGCAGTCTTTGAATATTGTTATATTTACATAATATATATTTCATTTACATTATTTATTCACTTATCCAATACTTTTACACATCCCAAAGTACTTGACATTAAGAGTTGTTTAGAGTTGTGTATGTATGTAGCTGTGGGCTTGGTGTTCTAGTGGTCTCAGCACAGGCCTCTCTGGTAGGAATGCTAATCCCTCCTCTGACATTTACTCCTTCTGTGGCCTTGGGTTTAACTTTTTAATTTCTTTATTTCAATTTCCTGAGATACAAGATTACAATATTTTCAGGAGTGTTCTGATAACTGTATAGCACTTTGAAGATGGATTTGTATATGTATTTCTTGTTCAAAAGCATGAAACAAAGAACTGTACTCTACAGTCAGCATGCAGGCTAAGTAAAATAAAACTTTCACATTGACAGATTCCATTTGCAAAAGCCAAGTTTTAAATATGGTATTAAAATTTAAGAAGGGAAATAAGATGTGGAAAGTCATTTACAATGAGCTGAAGAATTTCTCTAAAATCAAGATTTTTAGGAAGGACTTGGAATGTAAGAGTATATTGGAGGGAAATCAAGGAAAAATAAGTCTGCAGCTGAATGTGAACTCTGGATTGTATTTCTACATGCTTAAAAAAATGGGTTGTATGTGAAGTTCTGCAAGTACTGACATTTCTACTGATTGTACTGAGTGTTGCATTTGTTGAAGTGGGGATGGAATTTAATGTAAGACTTAATGGAAAATAAATAGAAAAATCTTATTTTCCAAACAAGAAAGCATAAATCCTGAAGCAAAGCAATGAGAAAAGCAACATAAAATACTTAAATGAGGATAGCTCAGATTGGGTATTGAAAGGTGGCTGGACTGAAAAAAAAAAGCAGAAGGACGATGTTGGTTGACTTTGAACCAAAATGGTATTAGAGTAGTTAGAGTATCCTGAATTTTATTCTTTTAATATCAGTGTAAAAATTGCTAATAGTTTCCAAAATCTGACAACTGTTGTTAAGATGATGTGACGTAACTTGTATCATGTGCTGGGCTGGAAGTCTAGGGATGTTATTTTACAAATGTTCTGCTGCAGGAAACAAGCTGATGAAGTATATGAGCAAGTTCTAGTTCAGGATTAATTTCACGAACAGTTTCACTACTTTCTTGGCAGAAAACTTTAGTTTGTTGAAAAAATGTCTATTTAGACTTTCTAGACAGGAGATCCAACATTCTAAAAGATCATTAACCTTTTAAGCCTGTGAATATTCAAGTATTGTATATGTATGTCTGTAATGGCCTCAAATTTACACAGCAAGTGATACCTTCAGTAATTCTGATTACAGTGTTTACCCCACCCTAATTTTTTGAAGAGAAAAGAATATATACATAATTTCTACTACTTCATAAGGAGTTTAAAGAAAACAGAGTCATCTGCTCAGAGAGCCTTGGAAAAGGGATTTATTTGTGCTGACTCGCTAAATCATTATGCTAAAGAGCTGGGTTTGCTACTCTCAGGACATTGAACTTCTGTGGCAGCACATTTGCAGACTTTAATACATCGGGCAAATAAGAATGAAAAGAAGGGAATCTCCAGCTAAACATTTTCCAAATGACCTTACACACTTGAGCTGATGCTTGCCAGCAGAAAATTGATTGACAGTGGTATGGCTTTGCTATAAAAAGGTCATTTTCCAATCACTATGAATGGATATTACTGTGATTATAGGATCCTGCAGTCTGAAAAGAAGATAACAGGATAAAAGTGACAAAACTGTGTTAAGAAGTAGAAGGGTTTTTTTTCTTCTAGTTTTCGTAAGAACATTTACCAAAAAATAATTGACATCGTTAAATGAACCTTCTTACAGAAATGTGGAAAGCATCATTCACTTGACACATTTGTTGTAAATTATAGATCCCTCAAGAACAGAAAAGAAAGAGAGCAAATGTCCTACCCCTGGGTGTGATGGAACGGGCCATGTAACGGGGCTTTACCCCCATCACCGCAGTTTGTCAGGATGCCCACACAAAGATAGGGTCCCTCCAGAAAGTAAGTCCACATTGTTTCATGGAAACCGGGGATAAAACTACAAAGATTTTTCTAGCATGCTTTTTAAACCTTTTATTTAAAAAAATTAATTTCATTTTTCAGTATGGTATGTCTCAACTTAGTCAACTGTTCTGTGTTATAGTTTTTCCTTTATTCCATCATTTCCATTCTCTACTAACTTTTACACTAAAAAGAACAACTTTTAAAGCTGTATTCTTTGATTTTAAGGATGCTAGATTATTTTTAAGGAGATGTATTCAGTCAACAAAGAAAAAAATTTCCAGAAAATGTGCACTGCTTTTACTTCTGCATGCTGATGTCACATCGGCTGTCCCTGTTGTCTTGTACAAGAATAGTTGTACTTGAAAAACTTGCACCCTCTTTCTGGTGTTGTTGTTGTGTCTTAAACATAACTTAAACTAAACTAATTTCTATTATTAAAAATAACAATTTGGCTGTTTACTTAGTTGAGCAATATTTTGAGCAATATTCCCCTGTCACTTACATGAGTAAGTCACTTACTTCCTATGATGTCAGTGGATTCCCTGCAAGGGACGTTCACCTGTATGAACACAAAGCAAGTTCATCCGAAAGCAGGAGGCTTCATTTCTGGAAGTCACTCCCTTGGCTGGTAGAAATTGGCATAGTCCTGTGGAAGCTAATTGCGCTATGCTGATTTACACCAGGTAAGCATCTAGCTAAGATCCAGTTCTCTTTCACACTGGCTTAAAAATGGAGTTATTCCATTGAAGCTTATGGGCCTAAATCTACACTGTCCTTCACTGACCTAACTTCAATGGATTTACAGCAGCGTAAATGAAAGTTAAAGACAGTCAAGGCTGCAATGATCCTCAGTTTCCAAAGGAAAGGTAGATTCTAAAGAAAAGGAAAGTAGAAGTCAATTAGCACGCCAGGAATGGCAGATGTAAAAAGTGTCCTCTTTCACAGCAGAGTGGCTTCTTCCGGAAGTAACATAACGAGGAAGTACTTTAGGAAACTTTCCTATGTCTTGGTTTATTTCTGAATACAGTAGAACAAATAGATTCATTTCTCTGCTTTGCAAGACCCAGTAATTTTCTGAAGCACAAATATTTATTCAGTTGCTCAAAGTTCTCTCATTTTTATAAATGGTAAATAAAAAGCTCTTTAGAAGACTTTGTAAATCAAAGAAGAATATAGCTTTAAACTGTTTGCATGCTCTTGTACCTACTAAAATGAAAAAGGTGAGCTCATCTTTTATTTTTTTCCTGTGATGTTGGCCGTGTGAAGCATGTTTCAAGAACAGCTTTGAATAGTAGGAATTCGAGAGTAAAGCTTTTGCATCTCTACACGTTTTAGTACACTGATGATGAGGTGATGATGATGGTTGTCTTCTAATCAGTATCTGTGGTTAAATTCTCAAGTCTTTGCACAGCTTTTATTCAGTTCTTTACTCAGTCAAGGAATTCACTGATTTTACTAGTTTTATTGAGTGAGAACTAAATACAGGCTTCCAGACTAGTTCTTGTATGAGAAAACCAAAACTTTGCAAGGGCTGGATGGCCTCTTTCTGTAGAGTGATGCAGTGCCATCCAGCTCTGAGGCATGGATTCAGATATGTCTCGCATCATACAAAAGAAATTATTTCAGTCTAATTTATGTTTAGCATTACCAAAAATCTCTCAGTAATTTGGCCCCCAATAGCATGGGCTTTATGATTTGAGTGGCTTTGGGAGTAAATTTTCCATCCAGCTTGCAGTGGCTGCTGATGCAAATCAGTTTACTTGCTTAAGCTTGTAGCACTTCTTTCTTTCTTATGTAGTCTTTTTTTCCCACCATCCCTCAACTTTTTAAGTGCTTACTTTTAGTTTTCACTCTTAAAAAAAAATCTGTCACATTTTTCACATCTGTAGAGGATAGAGATAAGAAAAGGACCAATTTTGCTCATCATATAGATATGAATGGTTTATCTATACAGATGTGGGCAGAACTGGGCCCTAGTTCAACTGGGCTGGCTTATAGTTAGTGTTAAATTCTGTTAAGGGTTGTGCTGAGGTGTATTTCAAATAATTCAGTGTTCTGCCAGTATAACTTGGGAGTTCATTTTTATCCTTCAAGTTTGATACTGTATATAAAACTATGTATTATGAATGCATACCTTTCCTGAAGGAATTTTTCTAGTCCATAATTTTGTATCGGATTGTTCTTAGCTCACATTTTACTATTGAGCTGATCACTGCTCAGTGTTTTTGTACGAAGATGATGTTGGAAGTCTTCTGCTTCACTGTTACACCAGACACACGTTTGTTCATAGGTTTTGTAGCCTTCATAACTTTCGTACCTGTTACCCTGTGTTAATGAGCATAGGGTCACAATACTTCCTTCCCTCATCAGGCTTTATTGGCCATCTGTGTCACGTGTGTTTTGAGGAATGCTGGTTGTTAATGAATCGTGCTTTGTTTTAAAATGGTTTCATATATACTGGGACTTGATTTTTTTTCTTGTTTTCATACTCTGCTGTTTTCTCTTACTCTCCTTGTCAAGTTCTTGCCATGCATGAAAATGTTCTTAAGTGTCCTACACCAGGCTGCACAGGCCGGGGCCACGTAAATAGCAACAGGAATTCCCACCGAAGGTAAGGATGCCATCGCCGGACTCCAGTCTAGAGGGAACAGTGCTTCCGAACTGCAGCCCTCCTAGCAGTCCATTGGTAGGGGGGGAGTGTGAGTGCGTGTTTTGTTGTTTTGTTTTTAAGATTGGCAGATGGTGCTTTGTGTGCTGTATTCATTTTAAAGGGTAACATTTCTTCGTGTATTTTATGAGGAGGACAAATGCACATTTGCTTCAGTATGGACGAATTGATCCACAGAAGGCATTTTAAGCATCCTTTTAGCTTTCTGGGTGGATTTTTCCTTTTGTTTTGGTATTAGCCAGACTCCTTATGGGTATGTCACAGGGAACAGGAAAAGTCTGCCAACATCATCAAGACTAGGGAGAGTTCTTGTTCTGACACTTCACCCTCTTCCAAGATTATTTCATAGTGCATGAAAAATTCCACTCTATTCATAAAAATGATTTTGTAGAGATGAAAAACAGCATTTTAAGTGCACAGACATTATAGGATTTAACTTTTCTTCTACCCACAGTCTCAACCCAAAAGTCCTTATTCAGATAAAATTAAATGAGAATTTTGCCTGATTTAAGAAACATTATGAAAATGTTTCATTAAATTAAGAAATGAGACAACAGAAATGTCCCATGTTCTGGTCAAACAAGAGAAATTTTGGGAAAACTGCAACTTTTTGATAGGTTCCTAGGATTCGTTCTATAGATTCTTATAGAAGGGATATAATTGTCTATTAAATTCTGTCAAACAAAAAAAAAATTATTGAAATATTGTTATGAGTTTTACTATGTTATGATTTTCCCATAGAAGAACAAGGTCTTGTCTTACTGCTTTAAAAAAAATCTAGGAAATCTGGGTAGAGGACCAAAGTAACTATGCAAGGTTCCTATTGTCAAGCTCCTTTTTTACTGTTATTCGTAGTGTGAAGGCTTAAGAGACTACGCAGGTACTGGATGTACAGTCTTATCAAGCTCTGGATTGCTGCAGCCCTCATGTTAACTGCATGTCTCCCAGCACACTCTTGTGGGCATCGATCCCGTTATAATAAGCTCTGGCACCCCTTTCTTCTCTGTGGTGATGCTGCCAGTAGATTCAGCAAAAATCTCTGAGAAGGCTCTGTGGGAATTACTGCTGCTTGAAGCAGCATTCACTTGTGGTTGAATATCTAACAGCATATTTGAGGTGTCTGAAGAAGAGTGTGTCAGTGGAGCGCAGCTGCCCCTGGCATTGCCGCAAAGCTGCACAGAGCCCCCTCACCCCTCCGCAGGCCTAGGACAGGGGGGTTTCTGTGGGCACCCAGGGAGGGCAGTCTGCAGTCAGTGCTTACCTCTTTCTGCAGCTTTTGGGGCATTTTGCTCTGCTTCACTTTTTTGTTCTCTCTCTTTTTTTTTCTATAGAGAGGGGAACATCTGGGAATGCACTGATTTGCCTTTCATTTTAATTTCTTTTCCTGTGGAGAACACAGAGAGCTGCGGTCACATAAGCACGCAATAGACTATGACAAGGAAAGGACCCCCTCCATTGTCAGGTCACAGGTTTTTACAGCTTCACTAAGAGCACCATCTGCTGGCACCAATATATTTATTTTCCACTGTTCTAAATCTTTTCCAGAAGAATCAGACTTATTATTGTCACTTCAGTAATAGTTCAGCATTTGCAAATTTAATTGAATTACAACTCAAGTTTAGAAGTTCTTTCATGTTACACCATCTACCCTTAGAACATACTTTGGTGGTTGAAATTCATGAACAAACACTGAGTATAACATATTTGAGATGTAGATTTAGAGACCCAAGGCCAAATTTTGCACTCGTTTGTATGCCTTCAAAAAAGATTGGATTAATGGAGCTGAGTGAGGTATGAAGCAGCACAAGATTTGGCTTATATGGTGTTGTCATTGAATCATCTTTAGCAGCCATTTCAGTGGCAACATTTGTGGATGCATAAAAGGTCACATGCCTGCTGACAGAGCTGCACAGTAGATTCCAGTTTATATTCTCCTGTCCTACTGATATGTTCACTGGCTGACATCCGTGACGCATGTACGGTCAGAGAAGAACAGCAGATGTAAGATCTACTATGCAACTTTGCAAGCAGAAGAAAGGAATTCTATGCTAGAGAAAATATATATGACCAAGAAGCTTTTGGAAACTCTTTTCCTTCAGATTCTTCCTGATGCTGGCTAAGGAGGAGAAGGAGTAATTGGATCAGTGCTATAATGTGAAACTGCGCAGGACAAGACAATTAAATTTCCTTTCTGTAATTGCAGCCTCTCTGGATGTCCTATTGCTGCAGCAGAGAAACTGGCTAAAGCTCAAGAGAAGCATCAGAACTGTGATGTGTCAAAATCAAACCAGGCGTCAGATCGGGTTTTAAGGTATTAGAAATCACTATAATACTTATTATTATGCAGAATTCATCACACATTCACCTAATCTGAGAATTTATATACATTGTATATACATATATATCTCCTTTAAAGAACAGTTAGAATTAGGGCTTCTGGATCCAATTCTCTCAGTGTTTATTTCCCACTCAATTTACATGGGGGAGGGTTGGTAATTATTTTGGCAAATACATGTAAAGCTGAAAAGCTCATTTTTGTCTTAGGCATTGTTTGGTGTAAAGATGACTGCTGGAGTGCAAAGTCTAAGAACAATGTGAAAAAAGTTGGTATCTTTTGGGAATAAACTAATATTTACCGGTAAGTCTTGGTTTTTTCAGCAGGCTTTTACTAGTAAATATCAGTTTAAATTAAACCAGAAGCCCTATTTGCATTACAAAACTGGCAGTACACTTTTGACAGGACACTTTGAAAAATGCCAGGTATACCTTAGATTCCAAAATAAGGTCAGGGTTAGTTCTTTGTCTCTGTTCCCCCACTCACTGCCAGGTAGGATGGAAAGAGAGAAAAGTTGTCCTAAATTTTTTATATGGAAGGACCTGGAACCAATCTGGCATAAGTATACCCCTTTTCTCCAACCATGTAGGATTCTGTATTTATCCAGAGCTGAATCCACTTTTGCACTATTGTCTCCACTTTTGAGATGTGTGGGTGGAAAAAATATTATTTCTAGGGAGCTGAAGTGTGAAGGATACATGTAAAGGAACTAGACTTCTGAATAAATGTACCAGCCTTATGCTGATGATGCCCCAAGAGCTGCAGAATTTCTCCATGGATGCTGTGGTATCTGTGGGCTAGGATGGGTACATCCATCCCTGCTGCCTCAGAGAATTTGGAGGAACTGCTGCAGCTTAAGTTTCCAAAATTTCCTACTTATCCCATAGATATCTTAGCATTTGGTTATCCTCTAGATTTAAAATCTGATAGGGTGGTTTAAAATGCAAGTTTTCTATTGTATTACCAGCGTCATTCTTGGAATATTCTCTTAAAACTTCATCTGATCTTGATGATCTTTTCAAAAACAGTTTGTTCATACAGCTAAGAGGACAGAATTATGTTTCACATCTGCAAAAGATTTTTTGTGGTGTCTATTGACTTTATTTTCTTTCCTCAGATTGTTTTTGATGGGCTTCATCTTAACTGCCCATAATTCAGATTGTATGATTTTTCATACAGCATCCCAGCCAGTTTTCTTAGAGATGGGTGCTTTAAAACTGATTAACAAAAAACACCCATTGAGGGAATAACATAATTTCTCACTGATAGAAAAAGACAAACCAAAAATGCAGTGGCTTTTATCTATGCTCTCTATAGAGCGGATGCCACACAGAGAAGGGAACTGCTCAAAAGCAGCATCTGATTTGCTGGTAACCTCCCTAGATAGTTGCGCTAGAACTTAACTTCTGCCTGTGTTTCAGATTTGATAGGCAACCCAGATAATGCTGTCATCTTAGACCCTTCTTCCCTTCTACTTTTACGTCATGGAAGTGTTTAAGATGAGGAACTTCGCAGTTTTTTATAAAATTTGCATGCAGGCAACCAATTGGGTGACATAGGTGTTCTAAGTGTAAATCCTGAATATTTGTCTTCATCCCAGTTTCCATCCCACCTGGATTTAAAATTTCTTGCTTAAAAAGAAATCAAATTCATAGGACTTCTGTTCCACAGAAATTTTGAATTTGCAATGAATGTGCAGGATCTGGATTTCATTATTTTTTTAACTAAATATAAATTATCTTGAGATCGGATCACAATATTATTCTTATCAGCTCTTTATATAAATTAGCCCACTGTATTTTGTGAGGAAGAAGTCTCTAAAGGAACCAGCATACATAAATCAAACAGAATAGTATGATTAATGTGATTTCTTGGGTAATCTTTACATAAATATCCTGTCTAAATTCTATGAAAATGAATTCATTCAGAAATACATAATATTCAAAACTATTTCTTACTATTTATCACATTGCATTTTGTCAGCCAGCATGATGATTCTTCTAGTCTTGACTGAATTTATGTTCCTATGAATGTTCCTTCCATTTCCTCTGGTTATAAATGTAGTAGGAAAAAAAGAAAAAAGAGAAAAAGACTTGATTCTATAATTTCTGATTCCAGTAGAAGCACCTCGGGTGTGCTGTTCATCATCTTTACCTGCTGCAAAATGCAGTGGGTAGGCATACAGCACTGTGCAGCATTTGTTCCTGTGACCCATTCATATAACACTTTCTTATATAATGAAGGTTTGCAGGATCTGACCTTCACTTACCTTCTTTATGTAGAAAGAGTTGATGACTTCTGTGTCCATATGCAGAAGAGAATGGAACAGTGGAGGAATTTATTACAGCATTCTTTCACTGAAACTTCACAAATTTCTCTAATAGACTGAATGAGATTAGTCAAGGCTTTTCCTGATTATCCTCCCTGATCCTAAAGGAAAGAGGAAGCTAGCTGATACAGTTTTGGTCTGTATTCATTCACAAGCCCTTCCTTGTGGTGTGCATCTGTATCAAGAATCGCAGCTCCTGCCAGAACCTTGCATTTAGGGTTCAGCAGGACTTGCTCAGCAGCAGCTCAAAGTCAACAGAGATTGTATGAAAGTCTCCCGTGCATTTCTCAAGTTGAACATGGATTTGTATATTGAAGGATGAAACAGGTCTAGTTCCTTTGGAAAGCATACAGGAAAATGGCATACAACTCTATTGAAACAAATTAAGAGGAAACACTATTACTGAAGTGGAGCTTTCAGTGCTATTTCTTTTTTTTTTTTTTTTTTTTTTTTACATTTAAAGGAACCTGTCCAAGCTCTTTCTGTCAGTCTGATTGCCCCTCTCTAATTCACCTCCCAAAAGAGAAAATGTTTGCTATGTGATGCACTTGTATAGGGGAAGGGAAACCCTGAAGTATTTTAAAACAGAATTTTAAAATACTTTTAGCTACAGGGTACATTTAGCAGTATTAGAATTAATATTTTTCTAGGCTTTGTTCAATAAAATATATATTGTTTGTCTGCTGAAAATAACCAAACCAAGCAAATGCAATAATACATTGCTGTCTCTTGAGTACAAGAAATAACTAAGATTTTCTAATCTGAACTATAAATTATGCACAGACACAGTAAACTGAACTGCATCTAACAAACTTTACATATCTTTAATTTCTAGGCCCATGTGCTTTGTTAAGCAATTGGAGATCCCTCAGTATGGCTACAGAAACAATGTCCCCACCACCACACCCCGCTCCAACTTGGCCAAGGAACTAGAGAAATACTCTAAGACTACGTTTGAATATAACAGTTATGACAACCATGCCTATGGCAAGAGAGCCATAGCTCCCAAGGTGCAATCCAGGGATATATCCCCCAAAGGATATGATGGTAGGAGGTGCACACTCTTATACATGAGAGACAAGTTTGCAGTTAATCATGTTGTTGTATATGTAAACATCATACAAATAAGACATGTTTTCATGTTCATGTAGTATTATGAGGAATGCTGTCATGTGTAAGTTATTTTTAAAGGCCTTTTTAAAAAGCGTTGTTTTATACCGTGCTTGCTTCAGGATTGTTGCGCTGCAAAAGAACATCTCCAGCTATTAAGCTCCTGGGATGTATTGAAACCACAATAAAAGCTAAGTAACAGAGCTAGTCCTCGTGGTGCAGGAGCAGTGTATTATGTTGCTGTCTGGGAGACCTGGCCTCATGGGTCACATTAGGATTCTAGCTTCTGTACAGTAGTTCAGGTAACTCATAAAGATAACATACTGGCTCTGTGGGGATGCAAAAGCAGAAACATGGATCTCATTGCACTTCAGATATCACTGCTACTTACTTAATGAGGCATTTCTGCTCATTCTGTCCTCATGAGTACACCTGTTGAATTCTCTGGAAAACCTCACATAAGTAATATGTTTAGGATTTGACTGAAAGTGGCTGCAGTTTAGGAAAAAACAATGGATGGTGTCTGTTGGGCAAGAGGATTTGTTTTGTATCAGGGGAAAAATACACTACAAGATAAAGAATGAGGATTTGGATTCTACCCTTCAAGGATATTGAAAATTTATCAGAATAATGCAAATTGTATGTGAACATATATAGACACATATATGTGTATATACAAACATGCATATGTATATGTGTATATATATTATAGTTTATTTTTTCTCTTTTTTTTGGAATGTAAAACAGGGGTTTTTTGGTTAAAATATTTGATACTACTTGCTGACTACCATAGGACATTTCAGACAGGTGTCAGATTTTTGTTTAGGAAAACAGAAATAAATATGTACAAATAGAACAATTTTTGCTGTTGCCTGACATTCAAAAGTAGGTAAGTGGAGAAAGGGAAAATTGTTTCAGCTTCTGCCTTCAGATCTCTCATATTTTGGATATTTTAGTTTCTGATAGGATCAATGGGCATGTTCTTCAACCATAGCAGAAAGCATAAGGGTTGTAAAAGGTAGTCACTGTACACGTTTTTTTAAGTAAAAGTGCCTTTTTTCTTGCAGTCTTTCTTCTCTCATACGCTCGTCTTATTTGCATGTGTCAGATCAGGGCTTGAACGTTTTTAAAGATAATGCACTAACTGCATATAACTTATTGCAGTTGGTAAGCTGATAGGTTTATATGCACAAAAGTTAAATGAGATGTTTACCCTGGTTTATATGGTATATACTTTGTCTGCTCTTGCAGAGGGGAAAGAATCAGAACATTTCTAGGGAACCTGTGGATGTGTATATTTAGGGATCAAGTTTCTGATGTTTAAGCAAGTGGTATATATTTATCCTAGCTCAGCAAAGGATTATGAACTACACTTTTTTTTCCAAATCACCAGAATTTGAAAGCAGATGTAATGTTAAGCACAAATTTAAAGGTGGCCTTAAATGAGCTAACTGTCTTTATACACTCATTTTCCTTTAATCTAAATAGGAGCTTCACTTTGAAGTAATATTGGGACTAGGTTTTTTCGCTGCACAGTAATCTGAGCCAGAGGGAGAGGTGCTGGGTGCATGCGATTCATGAAATATTATTGTCTGACCCCACAGTGGAATGGAATATTGCCGTTCCTGAGAAGGACTGTGTAGCTTGTGTGCTTGTGTAGCAAGTATGTGTGGTTCTCATGTAGCCAGAACAGCTGACGCCCATAATAGATGTAGCAGGTTGTTTGACAAATGAAAGCTAATTTCCTATGGATTTGTTGCATCCTACTGGCTCTGCGAGAGGCAGCACATACTGTAGCTGATTCCAAATGGTGTGTGCTGTTTGGCTAGAGAGACATGCTGACTGGCCAGCAAACAGGACAAAACACTTTAAAGGCACTCTGCAGTTCTCTGTCAGTAAGGAACCTGACCGGAGATTTGCTTTGTACCCAACCAGCGATTTTCATGAAACCTTTACAATCTCCACATCTTTGATATTTGAGAACTGCCCTGTGATGTTTGTCCTAAATTGGTGAAAGGTTTTTGAAGTTCTTCAGGAGAATCAACTAGAATTGTATAACAATGAAGTGAAATCCTGAACACGCTGAAATGAGTCAAAGTTTTGGCGCTGACTTACAATGGGGCAAGGATTTTGCTAGCATTTGCTGTAATGTAAAGGAGATTTCAGGAAGAATCTCTTAACGTGAAAAAGCCACCTTTCCTCAAGAAAGTTTGTAGTATTTCTAGGTGATTTCATATTTGTTCATAAAGTGAATTATTAATTATCACTAATAAAGCCATCACGGAGGTACAGTGTATGTAGCTATCATGTGTGTTAGCGAATACATTTATATAAGATCAGATTTAGTTCTAAAAAGTCGTCCTGCACAAAACTGAAAGGAAGCCTAGGAACTTGCAAGTAAACAGCAGTTTATTTTTTCAGACTACGTAAGATGATAACAGATTTACAAATAGTCTAAGGATATGAAAAATAACTTGATGTTTGAATCTTTCATTAATTGTAAGCTACTACTATGTCTCCATCATCAGAGAAAGAGTGACATGGACATAAATAGCTCATTTGGATTGTTTTCTTGTTTTTTTCCAGTAAGCTGTAATAAAAAGCAAACAGGAACGGGAAGATTTATGTTGTGGGATAGGACATTCTCATAGTTCTTGAGGAATCCATCTTGGTTGTGTTTGTGGGCTTGTTTTTCCTTTGAGACCAGTTTCAGAGTGGGTCACATTTTGGCCTTGTGGTTTACTACAGCAGACGTAAGAAAAGCCAGACTGAGTAGGCAAAGGAGATATCAACCTTTTCAGTTACTCAAATGGTGGTGGGGAACTCCTCTGATCTCACTAATAATACAGGTTCCCTCCCTCAAAACATTGAGAAGATGGCAGGGGCGGATTACAATGTCAACACCTACCTCCGAGTTAGTCACTGCTTTCATCAAGGAGAATAAAGATAGACACTTCTCTGATGCAGTTCATCTCCTCCTAAAGAAGATATTTAAAGTTGGTCAGGTTGGTCATTCCTTGAAATTTCCTATTTTTCTCCACTGACTGTAGAGGAAGCCTGCAATGACTAGGTCAGATATCTGAAGTCAGATGGGATGAATCTCTCATTGTGTGAGTCAGAAAAGGTGTTAGAACTGTAATTAATTTTCATAACAAATCCAGTGTCTAGGCAATGCTGGGGATTAGGGTGCCTGAGTAGAATTTAATTCCTTTCCAACTATCTTAGTTTGATCCTTTAAGTTGCTGGGATCTTTGCCACTCCTCTGATACCAGTCAGTATGGAGAAGCCTGTAGGCTGAGAGGTTCTTTGCAACCAGTCCCTAGGCATGTCTGATGGAAGGCCAGGAGGCCAGATCAGATACCCCTCTGGGATATGGAGCTGGCTTGACGTGTGTCCGGTAGTTACAGGGAAGGTTGTCCTCCGCACTCGGTTTCAGTGCTGAATCATAAAGTGTGGATGGACCTCACAGCTTCCAAAAACTTGGGGCCACAGAGCTCGGCAGCATAGCGGCGTTCCAGTGTTTTACTTAGTATGGAAACAATACAGCCTTCCCTTTGTTATAGATGGACTTGATTTAATTTGTTGTAAATTGGTCAGCTATGTTTCTCCTGAAAAGCTAATGTGATATTAACAGTCTAGGTTTTGTGATTCATTTTTAAATGTTCAGTTACGGTCAAGTTAAAATGACCATGGCCATTTCTCTCTGAGTAAGCTTTGCTTAAATCATTAGCAAACTAAAAGCTAATAATTATGTAGCTTGTGTGTAGCACTTTTCACCTTCAAAGTGTTTTGCAAGTGAATCACAACACAACTGCATTTTAGGAACAACTTTCTATTTATAGGGAAAATGAATTCTAAAGATAATGTAGTTTGACCAAGGCCACAGAGGAGTCCATATCAGAGCCTGCATGAGTATCTGATGGTTAGTCCTAAGCTTGCTGTCTCTTTCACTCCTTTTCTGTAACACACATGCTCATATATATGATTTCCCATGTAGTATGTCTTTTATATTTATTTGTGACCTACTATAACATGCCTAACTTTTTTCGCAAGTGACATAAGTCTTATTTGTTTGCCTGAATTTTGAAAGATGCTGAAAGATTTTGAAAGGCAAGTTCAGTGGTACAGGGTTGATGTTAAAAACTCAATACTTGCTGTGTTAACACAGTAGAAACTGAAATATTCAATTTCCTTCTTGAAGTATAGGAAAATTCTTGCGTGGATAAATGCTGAATTTTTAATGACCATCACTGACTACTTTATTAATAATGAAACTCTTGAGAAATAGTTCACAGGTTTATTATCAGTGAATACCCTGCAAGAGTAGTGCTACTACATGTTCAGAGCAATGCAGTGTGAGGAATGTTTAACATTCGCTTCACTTAAAATAATCACACCCTGTGCATTATGTGGCTTTCCTGAGAAAACTCCATCTGTTACGAATTAAGTGAAACACTATTTCATTTACAGTAGAAATAACACCATTACTTTTTCAATTTTTTTAGAGAAAGGAGAAAGATGGCAAAAGCTGTAGAAAGGAATTTTACTTTCAGATTTTCCTTTTGAATCCTGTCTGCCTACCAACGCAGACTCTGGTTCACAAACGGGCTATGCTCATGGGAGCAGGTTATTACATCTATGTCTGCTCAAACAAATGCACCTGAAGAGTCTGGCGTTTAAACAGACCCCATCAAGGAAGAGCTATAACTAGGGTGCTGACCCTTTTTGTATAGCTCTCTAATCATCATGCTATTTGGTTATTGCTATACTTTGCTATATGGTGCGATCTCTACAGTATACATTTCTGTCTTAAGGTGAAATAGTCACTGAAATATGAATGTATGTATCCCCTGACCTTGACTTTCATGAAAAAGCATTAACATTTAAATTTATTAGACCAGTTAACACTTTCTTGCTTTTTGTTTAAACACTTTGAAAATAGTGTATTTGGGAAGAGGTGTGGAGAGTTAAGAGGGCAAATAGGACTGTTTTGTTTTGTTATTATAATGCCTTTGGCTACAAGGAACATTTCTTAAAAACAGCAACAGTGCAGTGTTATATTTAAATAAGGTGGAAGTGAGCTTTGTCAGTGCGTTGGTTCTTTTGTGCCTGTTACTGGTTTCTGTCAGTCAGAATACAGCCGAGTGCCTCTATCTTCAGGATGGGAAGAAATGAGTCTCTTTGGCCCTGTTGTTTTGATGAAGAGTTTTAGGTGTTCAGGGTAGGGTATTTGAAGATGAGCATGTTTCACTTATATTTGTTTCCGTTTATAAAGCCAGTGCTTTTGCCTTTGTGAGACCCATGGTAAAACCCACATGTGACCACCTTCTTCCTTCTTCCATCACTTTCTCTTCTTCCTCTCCTTTCTGGTGGCCAGTGTCATAGTATTTGCCCGTGATGTAGAAAGAAGAAACGCTTTAGAAGGTCTGAAGTGCTTGAGGACATATGGTCAGCGCTGTGGCCCAGAGACCAAGCCCGTTATCCTCACAAAGAGCCTGATCTTCGCTAGCTCCAGGGAGTCTAGGCCTTAAAATTAAGTTTGCTCATGTAAATAGGGTGAGGTCCCATATTGTTACGCTACCCCTCATTAATAAAAAGGAGTGACCCCAGCAGTTCCTACCTTCTGTCTGACTATATATGTGGGGTAAAAGCAGTGTTTCTCTGTGTTTTTACTATTTGCTAATCCAGCCTGTTTGTCAGAACAATTCATGCGCACATCACACAGATTTTTCCAGGAGGTTCTTTCATACGAATGCACGTATTTAACATTTAAAAATCACAGACAGAAATCAAGAAATACAGCCATCACTTTTATTGCATTTTTTGTTGTATCGGTTACTGTTGCTCATTATGAATTTCACCTCCAGCAATTTGTTTTTCTCTTCACATATACAGAATGCTAGTTCTTTTGAGTCATCCTTGTCATGTTTCTTCCCACAGCGAAGCGTTACTGTAAGAATTCCAGCCCAACCAGCAGCACAACAAGCAGTTATGCCCCTAGCAGCAGCAGCAATATGAGTTGTGGTGGAGGCAGCAGTGCCAGCAGTACCTGCAGCAAGAGCAGCTTTGACTATACTCATGACATGGAGGCAGCGCACATGGCTGCTACTGCTATTCTGAATCTCTCCACTCGCTGCAGGGAGATGCCTCAGAACCTCTCCACTAAGCCTCAGGATCTCTGTGCGAGGGTAAAAATAAGTAATTATGTTTGTTGATGAAGATTCCTCTTTACTGCACTAGTTTTGTGCCCCTGATAGATAGAAAAATTGTACATCTTGCTTAATCGTTTTTTTTTCTTTTTTTTTTCCCCCTCAAAATGAACAAAATCTGGTGGCTCTGCTAAGGCAGCAAAATAAAAAGATAAAGATGCAAATTGCTTGCAAGTAGCTCGGGAAATCCCGATTGGTATATAGACTGATGATACTGATAGCATGTGCTCCCTCTTTTTTTATTTTGTTTCTTACTGGTGAGATCTGTGATTATAAAAGATGTTTGGGTTGCTGAAGTGGTATTAATTGCACTACAGAAATTTTTGCTAAACACTGTCTGATTCATAAATTTTATGAAAGGATTAAGATTTAATAATGTAATTTCATTTATTAAGCCACATATGGGACCTAAGGTTGTAAGATCTGGTATGAAGAAATCTATGCTACTTGTATGTTATAATTTCTTGCCTGTCTGTGATACCACTGTTCGAAAGTCACTGCATAATACATTTGAATCAAATGATAAATCCTCCAGCACAGGTGACTTCAAAGTTGATTAACAGCAGTGCAGCATCACTGTTGTTCTCTGCATGTTCGTAGCATTATTCTCAGTGTATTATGAAATGGCCATACAGATAGAAATGAAAGATTTTGATGTTAAAGCTTTATGTATCAAGAAAAACAATGCATTATTAATATTCATTAAAAAATTAAAGGTTTACCAGAGGATTTTTCTTCCTTATAAACTTAATTAATTTAATATAATTAATTAATTTAATTATATTAAATTTTGACTCTGATAGCTGTTAAGAAATGCCTGTTTAACATGCACCAGCAAATAGCACAGTGGTACCTATAGGAGGCCACTAGATGGCTAAGTAGACAGATGCAGTGCAGAGGAAACATTTTTACTGTGCTTTTAGAAGAGCTTTAGAGCTGGCAGACATGTTCTGTTCTTCTGCACATAAACAAAGGTTTTCCTCCTCCCGCTGTAGAAAGCTCCTTGGTCACACATACCAAACTAAGCCCAAAGCAGTAGCTATTAGTGATAATCACAATTTAATCCAGAATGATTGGCAACTTTGTTTTCAAATGCTGCTTTTTACATTAATTTATTTAATACTGTAAGAGAAGGAAATCTCTTTCAGGCATGTAAATAAATGCAGTCGTACTCTATATCAACAGGATGAAAAAGGCTGGAATAAGATGCTGCAAACGTTAATTGTCAGAAACAGAGGGGACCTCTTTCCTAATGTTTCACCCTGTATTGAAACTGAAGGAATGAATCTGAGAAGAGAAATGAGTATTTTCAAAATTAAATTAGCAAGATGGCAGCAATTAGATACATGCTAGGACAAAAGGCAATAATTCAGAAAATGGGATTTGCATTCACAGTGTTTTTCTGCAGCTCTGTTGTTACCCAAGAGGAGAGAAAGCCGCTAGACGTATGAGGAAACAGTAGCATTCACACTCGTTTTGAAATCAAATTTCTTGTGAAATGTTTCACTTTTGGAAAGATGAGGGATATTTTGTGGCGTTTTTCTTTTATCTTCCCTTTGCTTTTTAACATTCATCTTTTGTTTAGGATATCTTCCTTCCCCCACACGTAATAAAATAGATAACCCTTGGCTGTTTCTATAGAAGAAAAAGGCAGAGCCCTACTCACTTGCTCTGTATTTCACAATACCTCAATCACTGCAGCAATTGTTACAACTGTTCCTTTACCTGAATTTATTGATTATACAGACAGATGTATGCAATGTTAATAAATATACATCTGCGGTGAATGAATTGTGAAATTTGAATGTGTCTCCTCTTCCTGTAACATTGGCAAATGGTGTCCAAATGGGCTTGGTGTGGTACCCACCTTCCCATTTGATTCGCTGGCACTATCTTTTCAAGCATTACCTGTTAATATTACATGAACAAAGAAACAAAGATTATTTGATACTAGCTGTTTTTTCTACTCTAATCACCCAAACAGGTGCCAGGACAGGAAACTAGAAGAAATATGCAGATGTTAACTCAGAGGTACTCACCTGGCACAGAGTAAAGCAGGAACATAAAGACAACAACAAGAAAAAACCTTTAGAGATTTCTAATTTTCATTCCAAACTTTGCACCTGTGTTCTGGGTGGCAGGAGGTGTAAAGAAGACTCTCCTCTATTCCCCCAAACATCAGATTAGCCATTCAGGATGATATGAAGAAATCTACTTTAACAGCATTAATGTTGTGTAACAGATGCATGCTATGTGTGGGAGGGGGCTCAATGCTTACAATCTATACAGGAATGGAAAAGCGTTTTATCATTCTGCTAAGCAATGAGATTAAAAAACACAGAGAGGTAACTGTTTGATAGTGGCTGAATTAACATTATTTTTCTTGTTTTGACAGAATCCTGATATGGAAGTCGATGAAAATGGGACCTTGGATCTGAGCATGAACAAGCAGAGGCAGCGAGATGGTTGCTGTACCATTTTGACACCACTGGAGCCAATGTCACCTCAACGGCAAGCTGTGATGAATAATCGGTGTTACCAGCTGAACGAGGGGGACTGCTGGGACTTGCCAGTGGACTACACTAAAATGAAGCCCAGTAGGATAGACGAAGATGATTCCAAAGAGATTAATGTATGTCTTTTTCATCTCTTGGTTCTCACTACAATCTGATTTTTGTAATTCATTACATTTGTGAAATTTGGAGGGAAAGAGGAAACAAAATAAGTAACTGATGAAAAAAGATGTTTTTCTACAGAGAGGACTTTCTGCTGGTTAGTTTTTAGAAATATATCATGTTGGCACACATCTGATCTGTGACTAAGTTCCATAAGACAACATTTGAACCATGAATGTGAATCATGTTTTCTAACAGCATCATCTTGTTAACAAATATTTTCTTCAGTAAAGATGTTTCACTATTTCCAGATTACATTACTCTATATAAGCAGGTTGACATAACTGCAGTACTGGGGTAATCTGCTCTCAAGACAAGATATTCTTCTGAATTTGAAAAGCATAAATGATGTGCAGAATATTTAGAAGTGGATATTACTTATGAATCAATTAAAACAAAAGCAGCAGAGTATAATATAAGCTTTTAACTATTTTAGCTAACATGATTCTGGATTGCTTATACACTCCTGATAGTTCTGTGTGTGCAGGGCCTGTGTTAATGTTTCAAGAATACAGTGAAGGGAGAGTAGACATTAACATTACTTCCCAATTTGTAGTTCCAAGACAACAGGAAAGCTCTTTAAACAGGAAAGGCCAATACATAAAATATGTTAGTGAACTTATTTTACATTTCAAAATTTAAGGTGTATGGCACAAGAGCCAAAAAACTGAAAAGATTTGCTGACAAGTTTTAATGCCACTGCTTTTGTTCATCAAGTTTCAACTCTTATTCACTTTATGGTTTATAAAACTGAGCCTTCCCTAGATTGTTCTCTGTTTTTTCTTGGTTTATATTGTAAAGTTAGAATAATCATTTGTGTGTAGCAATCTGTTGCCTATTTTAATCAAACTATTTTTGGTAGGTTTGAAGCATGTAAGAAAGTGGCATTGTCACTAGATACACTGAGTACATTTTGGCTCTGGTGTCAGTTATGGTTTTGCTGTTAATTTCACTGAAGTTAGGAAATCTGTCATTATCAAGGAAAATACATACAGGTAATACATGCAGTATAGTGTATTTACCAGAGCAAGCAGAGCTCTGCATTTCTACTCTGCTGTTTACAGCACCACCTGCAGGAATCTCTGCATCAATGCATTCAGCCACTTCACTCTTGAAGGAGATGCTTCTAAATTTCTGAATGCCTCCGTAAAGTTAATTAATAATTATAATATTAGAACAGTTATAAATTATGTAATTATTATAAAATTATATTTTGGCAGAGAGATCCATTGGGGTTTGTCACAGACTGTGTTGCTGTGTGTAGATGTTAACATGGTTCCTGTTTCATCTTTCACGTGATCTAAACCTTTAAAAATGTTATTTAGATAGCCTTTTGCTGCATAAGGCACTATATTTAGTCTCCTTTTTCCTGTGTCTCTGTTTTGTGGTGACTTTAGAAAATACATTTATTCTTTTAAAGCAAAATAATATAACAGTGACAGAAAATATCTGTATATTGCCTTTTTTCTTTCCTAATTAAATAACCAAAAATAAATTTCCATGTATTATTTAATGATTTAATGGGTGATAAAGAATACAGAATAATTTTGTTATTTTTCACTGACAGAAAGGGATAAAAGACATAGCATCTGATGACTGCTTTGCAGAAGTTTGTGTAAATTGTAACCTCATCTAGCTGAGACTAATGCTTCTGTATTTGCCTGTAGCCAGAAGATTTGGATCCTTTCCAAGAGGCACTTGAAGAAAGAAGGTATCCTGGTGAAGTTACAATCCCAAGTCCTAAACCCAAATACCCTCAATGCAAAGAGAGCAAAAAGGATTTAATAACGTAAGCATAATGTGAGGTGAAATTATTTTTCTCCTTTTAACCTTTTCTCTCTTTGTCTTTTTTTAAACAAACGAATACATATACGCCTTGCAGTATGAGCATGCAACATTTGCAGCATATAAATGTTTCAAACTGCCAGTTAAGTAAAGTGATAAGCTAATGTGTATCTGCTTGTTCTTAATGATGCTATATTGTATTGAGACGCCATTTTCATTTAATCCTGTTCATTTTGCAGCTTTTCGATTAGGATGCTTAAAACCCCTTGCAGTCATTGCAGCTAAACTGGAAACAATGAAACATTTAAAAGTTTTTTTTTTAAACATACTTACTATTTTGGCTGTTTTTGTTTTTGTTTGGTGGCAGATGTCCAACACCAGGGTGTGATGGGAGTGGTCATGTGACTGGTAATTACGCCTCACATAGAAGGTGTGACTTCATTTTTTTCATGGTGGATTCTGTCTTTTCAATTTATTGTTTTCAGCTTACCTCAACAATGCTGTCAAAGTAAAACGTTGAACTATGTGTTAACCCTTTGAGTAATATATGTTGATCTTAAAAGCATGCTAATTTGTGTGTTGTATAAACGTCTTTTATTTTTAAATAGATTACTAAAATTTCCAAAGTATGCTTAAGCATTTAAGTAGTTAACCCAGGAATCACAAATATTTTTTGTTACATTTTACTACTTCATAGAGAAACAAAAAAGCATATTTACAGTATGTAACTTTGGAAGTAATGTTGATATCTAAATATATTCAGAGGGTTAACTATATTACAAAATTCAATATTACAGCACTTGCCCCATCGCTTTTCTGCATTACAATCTTTTACTTTTTAATTTTTATGTTGTGTTTGTTTGGGAGAGTTCAGTTAATAAGAAGATTAACTTACTTGTATATCCTGCCATGTCTTACAGTTTATCTGGCTGTCCCTTGGCTGACAAAAGCATTCGAAGTATGCTGGCCACAAGCTCACAAGAACTCAAGTAAGATATAAAGAACAAATATTCTCTTTATGAATATTTATTTGACCGCAACCTGTGTAGAGTTACATCAGAAAATAGATATGCTATCTGGAGAGCCACTAAATGCTGCAGAGGGGGCTGATCCGTGCTTGGAATGAACATTAGACTCACGAGAAATTCCATACAGGCTGGGCTTATAGATAAGTCTGTTGCTGTAGTCTTTTCTTTTGTGTATTCATTGTGTGATAGGGATGGACAAAAATCAGAACTTTTGGAATTTCATCCAAATATTTGAATTCTTGCTTATTTTTCTTCTGAATCTTTGAGTTTGCCAGTCAGAATAAAAAATTCCCATGAGATTAGACTGATGAAGCACTTCTGATTACACAACTAGCAAAGTGATTGAGCTCCTCAGAACTAGCTTGGAAGGAAGAGAAAACAAGTTTGTTTATCCCTAATGCATGTATAATTTTCCCCAGGATTGTATCACTGTTACTAGCTTAATGCATTTTCTCATTTGACTATGTTTTTTAGTGTTTACTTAGTTATTCCCCTACTTAACATGCTTTCTTTACAATTACCTTTCAGTACTTTGGAGTGACAATTGTGAGCAATGAAAGAGAATTGTGAGAAGTAGTTCTAATCTGTCTTCCTGCACCATATGCTTGTTTGAAATTCTAGATGTGGAAGAACTATAGTATTTGTTAGTGATGCAAGATAGTGGTATTCCTGAGTTGGTAGAATTAATCCTCAGTATGGTTAACAGGGGCAGATGTTCAAAAGTAAAAAGGAAAATTTGGGTAGGGAAAATACGAATGGATAGCTTATACTGTCATGCGAAGCAGTATTCTGTCATTACCATACATGAGGGCCTTAACAAGCATTTCTTGAGTTCAGTACACACCTTGATGAAAGAACAGACCCTAAAGCATAAGAAAGATAAGAAAGAAAGCATAAAAAAACTGCTGAAGTTAGATTGCTCTCCAGTCTTAGCTAGTCTAGTCTATAGCTATAAAGAATGGGTAAGAAACTCACACTGATTTCCCACGCAGTGAAAAAAAAATTATAAACTATCAATTCAGATCTTGCTGGTATCTGCCACTAGAAGACTATGATGTGATGTGCAAAGGGAAGGGATGTAAATTGCTCAGGGGCAAATATATGTATAAGCAGAGTGAGACATGGGCAAACAAGCTCAGAGAAATGCAGAGTTGAGACTGTATTTTGGGTTGGGAGGGGTCAAGTAGCAGATGTTGGAGGAAATATGATTACATAAACCAAGCACAGCCAAGACTCTGGGCAGCATAAGTAATACTTTAAGCACATACTTTGCTGCTCTAACCCTTTATAAAGTTTCCGCTTGTATTAGGAAAGCATTCCTGAATTAGCCCTCTCCTCTGCCTCTCTCAAGCAACTCCCATCAAGCATACCTAGTGCAAACTAGGGGGGAAAAAAGATCACTTGAACTTAAGACCCCACTCCTTCCTCATGCCATTCTCTCTACTTATTTCAAGTTTTGCCTAAGCAAAGAGAACAGAATTAAGCCATATTTAAAGTGATATTAGCGTCTGCAGATACTTACTAAGCCCGTAAAAACCATCTTAAATGAATTGAAAAGTTAGGAAATGCCAGAATTTTAAACAGGTTAAATTAGTTCACTTTTGCATCTCCATTACTAGACAATCTTTCGCTTCCTGATCACATATTTTTCCATAGAGTAACAAAGTAATTTGCTTTACTGGGCAGAGAATAATCACTGCATAAACAACTAATAGATACTTTCTGTTTTCTTCAGTATCCCATGTGTGGCCCTGTCTGCTATTCACTGCACTTTTCTCAAACTGTACTCTCAGGATATATCTACTAATTCATTCACATATTTTTCACTACCATTGCAACTGAGTGCTTCCTAATTAATTTATCTTGATTATAAAAGAATTAATTTATTTTCCCCTGCAATTACACACTGAAGCAAGCCAGGATTGGTATTATCCCCAATTTAAGGACAGAAAACCTTAGCAAATAATTTTGATTGCTTAGTTTGAGACTTTTAGGACTTAATTTGTCAGTGTTCTTGGCATTATAGAAGACCATGTATGTTTGAAGCCAAATACCCATTAAATTCTCTCTGAGCTGTGAGAATTTGGCAGTTCTACACAATGAGTGATCGACCATTTGTGAAAAGTGATGAACTCTATAGAAGAAGCAGAATAGAGTCCCGTGTTCCAGAAGAGCAATGGGACTCTCCTTTCTCCTGCCCAAAGCTCTGTGTTCATTCCCAGCTTCCACTTGTTCCATTCACTCTGTGCTGTCTCCTCTATCCTTTTTTCTACATTGCTCTCTGTCTCGAGCTTCTTGTCTGATCGGTCCCTCTCTTGCCTCCATCACATTTATATTTTTATTATTCTCTCCATCTTAGCCATCATGCTGAAGCTTGTACAGAGAGAGAAATGAAGCATCTTCTCATTTATCATATGTGTTTCAAGGCAGAGAAGTAGGAGTCCTGTGGATGACAGCATTCTCTGTACAGTTCTCATTTATGCTCTTGTTCTCTGCATAAGATAGGAGAAAGATGTGATCATGTAAATGATAATGCATATGCGCAAAGCAGCTAAACCAAAGCTGCATAAGCAACTTTGATTTTGGAATTTTTAAACTGTGAAGTGCTCCATTTACATCAGTTCCATTCTTTTTGTGTGAGGTTTTGGGGTATAATTTCCTTGCTGTGAAAAAGAGCAAACTGACAAGAAGCGGAAAGTCCATAATGTGGGATCCTCCTGGCCTCTGTCAGGCCACCAGCACCACAGAACTTTTGATATCCATTACATAGGTCACCTGAACTACTACAGTAGCAAACAGCAGTAACAGGTACAACGCTCTACACGGACCGGTACCTGAAGGAGGTGGGGAACTTTGCTAGTGTAGTTTATATATATGTGCTTACAGCAGAGGTGTAAGCATCAGTAACCCCGGCTCCTGCCCCAGGCTTTAGAGAGAAATGTATTAACATTCTTCGCCGATATCCCAAGCTGAGATCCCCTCTGCCCTGTCCCTTCGAATCTGTGCCATTCCCATCTCTTCTTCATCTTTTATTCCTTGTTCCAGTCTTCACATAATTATTTCCAGTCATCCACAAAGACTTCAACCTCTGTAAAATTTTTGGCAAATATTTTTCTAATGCGTGGGGTATAGAGAACAACTGACAGTGCAGTATGCTGCAGGGATTATATTTCTGGACTACACAGTTTGGGAAGATTTCATAATTTTGCAGTTTTGCCATGCATAGCTCATGTAGCAAATATTGATTATGTACTGATAAAGCCTTTATGTCACATTCTACTATTCCGTAATCTCCTTGTCTATATTGTACAATGCACAAATTAAGTATAATGCAGCTTCCTAACTGGCATTTTGCTAACACACTGATTGATTTGTTTTAAGCCCTAGCTAAAATCAAAAATAGCAGACACTGAAGATTTCAGATGATGTTGATGCTCTAGTCATAGTCAAAAAAATATGAGAATCTGAAAAGGTTAGAGAAAAGTTTACTTAGCTTAACAATTATGTTTACTATATTGCATTTTGGTAAATGTGGCTCTATAAATTCCATTGCCCACATTCCCTAGATCCCCAGAATAATAATGTTGCAGCTTTCCAAGACATTAAGTTGTTCCAGAATTGGCCCAGCTGCTCCTTGCCATCCATACTTCTCTTCTGTAAGGCTTCTTGCTCAGGGTTAGCAGTCAGATTGTGTGATTCCCAACTTTCACCCAAAGCACAAATGAAAACACGAGAGTCTTTGTGTATAGTTTATAGACCGGACAAAGAAGTTACACAGCCTGGTCAATGAACTCCAAATAACAAAATCATTTCTTTTGCTTTAATTCCCAGTTTCTGATGCTGGCAAAAAGGATGTCAACAGCTTTAAGAGTCTCTGAAGAAATTAATATTTGGCAGGAAGCCAAGCCATTCCAGTATTAAGATTTGGGTTACAATGCTTGTGAAAGGCAACGAGTATTTTAAAGACCTAGGGATACTAGACTGATGAGTAGACTTAATTATGATGAGAAAGCAATTAATAGCCCATCCAGTGACAGCTACCAATATTAAAATATTCAACAGTTAAATGCCATTTAATCAATGAAACACTATAAAGTAGCAACATTTTGAAGCACTTTTAATCTAATTTTAAAAATAAAATTATTAAAGGAAATGTTTTGATTCTCAGTAAATCAGTTCTAGCCAAAGTACTGCATACAGACTGAGAACTTTTTCTACTCAGTGTATTGCCAACCTGGGAACTGGGTAACAGAGTTCAAAAAAATGATGAACTTAATTCTGATGCTACTTTGAAGTGAAAGTAATTGTACTTTTTTGAAGGCCATAGGTTCTATAACTAAGTATTAGCTTGCCTTACTGTGAAACTTTTTCCTTTGGGTCAGTTTTCTTCAGGAAATCACATTACTGCTTATGTTAAAGAATCTGAACCTCAGAAAAATTTGCAGTTCAACAAAGTGTCTACAAATCTGGATACTTATCAGATACTATTGCAATATTGCCAGGCCTTCTGTCCCAAAGTACCTATGTCTCTAAGCAGACTTTGCATGCCATTGTTTTCCTGGTGAACATCTGTTGGCATGGCCCTATGCTACTTACAGGGAGGAGAAGAGTTTCATTTCTCTCTGTGCAATGAAGCCTGAGAGCTTTTATTTTCCATCTCTCTTCTTAAGTGAAATGAGAACCTCAGTCTATTATTGTATTTTCTCCACAATAAAGTAAGATTTGGAATTTCTGTGCCTTCTTCTTCTTTCCATGTCACTCTTTACCCTTATTTCCATATTCTTGTGTCCTCTTCTACTCTTTCTCTTATCTTCCCTTTATCCTTGTCTCCTCATTCCCAGATGTGTCATCCTAGCAGTCTTTTCTGCTGTGTCCAGACAGCAAGGTGAGCTTCCCTGAAGCTCTCCTGATTTAATCACAGTTCTGTTAGGAATTAGAATGACTCCATGCAATATAATTTTCTGAGTGGAAAGGGTATCCCTAGTTTACACTTCTAGTGAAACTTGTCTGTGTTAGTATAATCTTTTGTACTCACTTTTTACTGCTGTATCAAGTGATTTTACTGCAATTTGCACAGCAAGAAGTAGGAAATGGGAAGAAGAGATATTCCCCCAGAGATGGGGAAGCTTGTGTTGTTTTTGCTGTGTTGAATATATAAAATAGTACTGGAATAAAGTAATATTTTCTTCCTGTGTTTAGTCATCTGACACAAAATTATGCCTTCTCCAAATACAGAATTGAAATGCAGAGACAAAAAGTAATAGGATATATTAATAAAACAGAAAGACCCCCTCTTTAAATAGATAACCAGCTTATCACTGGATTTTGAACAGCACATATCCTCTCTAAACCTTGATAATTCTCCAAATGCATGATAACGTTTTGTGGTCACAACAGTTACTTCTGCAAAGATCTGTTTAGCTGCTGAAGTGGTTTCTCCACCTACATCCTGTGTTTGCCACTTGAGATATTTCTAAAGTTCACTGCCTCTGTGTATGTTTATTACTCCATCTTCACAGGAGTGCTATCACTGGTATTATGGGCATCCCCTTCTTTTTGTTTCCCTTCCCTTCTCTTTGCTTGCCTTGCCTTGCCTTGCCTTGCCTTCCCTTTCCTTCTCTTTCCTTCTCTTGGCTTCCCTTCCTATTTTTCCTATTAGATTACTTCTGTCTTACTGTAAGGACTCAGTAAGACTGACATTTGGAAGGCTGTGACCCATTATATAGCTTTCACCCACTTTTCTCTTAGAAATTTACTCTTTGTTGCAAGAGGAGTAACCATTTTCATTCTTATTATTGCTTTTTTTTTCCTTCTCTATCTTCCTGTTAAATCTTTTTTTTTTTTTAACTTGGGAAAATAATTGAATTTGGCATTACAGTTTTTCTTGAATACTAAAGTTGTTGAGCCTAGTAAGTCATTCTGGGTTATAATAAAATACTTCTTTGATGCTAAGTATGTATCCTTTGAATCTGCAAAGACATTTTTAAGTAAGTTCCTTGATGTTTTATCTAACTTTTATATGGAAAATGTGATTGTAAGGACCAGACATGATGTATTTGGAATAATGTTAAAAAATGACTAGAATGAGTCATTTGTGAATGCTAGCATTTTATTAACTTATCTGCAATGTTATGGTAAAACAAACTGCAGTTTATGATGTTTTATTAAATTGCAAGCTAGTGTGCAAGTCTAATTTAAATTATTTAAAAAAAAGAAAAACAAGGAACATAGATCCCCAGTAATAGTTGACCTGTAAGGAATAATCTTTCCCATTTTGTTCAACTAGATCCTTGGGCCAAGTGAAATTAGGAATCTCATGTGGTTTCAGTGGGTTTTTTTTGCATTTTGTTTCCTGTATTTATTGCAGATTTCCACTTGGATACCTTATCTTTGATGGCAGCATGCATGCCTGGCCAGAACAGAACACCTTGGGCTCTGTTCCTGCACTTCTCAATACTCAAATGGGCACTGTAGGTTATACCTAGCATTTCCAACCTCATGTTGTGTGGTGTTATGATAATGTCCTTTGTATAGAAACCCATCATCTGCAGCAACCTCATCTCTATAGTCGCAATAAGTTTCACACATGGAAGTGGCTGGGCTTTTTCTGTTAGAATAACTCATTCAGACTGGTAAGGTTGAGTCATTCCATTTTTCTCACTTAAGTTTGTTAAATTTTGTCTCCAAAATAGATAATACTTGAGTTCTGTTTACATAAGACCCTTCATCATTGTTTTCATTACTGAAAGGTAGTCTTAAAAGCATGTACTCTCTAAAAAGCTCCTTAAAAGCCATCTGCATATCAGTACCTTTGATGCTGTGAAATGTTCCATGTAGGTACAAAAGCCTGTTTGCATGAAGCACCTTGTAGAATCAGGGCCTTAGTAAGTTATCAATACCATGAAATTTTCTGAAATTACAGGCTTTAATTTGCACAGTGGCATCTAAAATATTCAAATAGTTTATGACCTTTTTCTTTTCTTTATGCACTTAATTATTTAAAATAAAAAGATATTGCTAGCGGTACGTTTTCTCCTGCTTGGATTTTAATCAGTGTTTGAAAGCATATGCCACTTAGTTATCACCTGGAATAGTCTCAGTTCAGATGAACGTTCATGGAATTAGAGAAAATTTTTCAAAACAGCCTGTGTAACTTAGGAACCAAAACTTTGTTTTCAGAAGGAATGTAAGCACTTGGGAATCCACATCCCTGTAACTTCTATGTGCCTAACTTTGAAAGTGGAATTTAGCGTCTGCAATAACTTAGACAATTTTGAAGATACTACCCTTAGTTCCTAGGCTTTTCACTAATCACAGAATATTTCAATGTGGATGGGTATTTGACAGTTTATTTTAATTTTCAAAACTTTTCTCTTGTCAGTCATTCCAGTGTCATTTTGTGCCGTTCCTAATCAACTATTCTGAGAGGAGCACTTAATTGTGATTAATTATCAATGAATTTGCCTAGTTATGTTAACATTCCCAATGAATCTCTCTAAGGCCTTCTTGTCTTGGAGTCTTTCCATTTGTATAGTCGCCTCCGCCTTCCTTGGGTTTGGTCATACTTCTTCGTCATTGAACGTGTCCTGCATAATTAATCTCATTCAGCCTGGCATTTGCTTATATTCAATTCAAGGGTCTTTTCTTTGGCACAATTTGGTTATTGTGCAAAATCCCATTGTGATGTTGATCATTTTTGCTTCAAATCAACAGATCATAACCAATTGCTCATTCCATCCAGATCCGCAAAGATCTGCAACATGATGCTGTGGTATATCCCAAGTGCTGAGGCAATCCCCATGGGAAGTTGCAAAGACTATATAGTTGCTAAAAGGGGAATTAAAAGTGCAGTGTTTTGCACTCTCTGTGTTTGGTCAGACTTGCCAAAATCCTTACTATACACCTGCAAATAAAAGTAATTTTGTAACTTGAAGTCCTAAATATGATTGTCTGGATCCTCAGTTGGTGTAAATTAACGTAGCTCCATTGCCTTCCGTGGAGTTACGCTAAACTACAACAGTGATGATCTGGGTAGATGCCCTCAGCTGCTCTCTTGGGTTAGCATTCATGTTTGACTGCTGTATTTAAATCTTCCGAAGGTATAAAAATCCTTGCGTTTGGTTTCTTAGAATGGCCAACTGCTAATTTGATTACTTGGTGTCTGTATCTGCACAGTAACATCTAATTTTGCCATGCATTTAAGTTCACCCCCTTTATTTTATACCTTAGTGCTATTGGGGCTTTATGTGGCACACATTTTTTGCAGCACTGTAGTATCTATCTATATCAATGTTTTATATCCCTAAAATATCCCATATCCCTCATAAACACATCATCATAATCTTCTTTTACAATATTTTTGTATTCCCAGTAAGTGGAATTTACATTTGCTCATCTGCATGTAAAAACTGCTCTTCTACCCTAACACACACAGAACTTCCACTGCTTCAAAGTCTGCTGAATGGTTTCTCTCCTTCTACAGATAACGACAGTGTGCTCTTTCAGCACGGGCTCATTCGGTGTACACTGTGTGAAACAACCTTACAATTTGAGGGGTATTTTAACATTGGCCATCGTTAATTATTTTTATATGCTTGACTGTGCTTACACTGCACTCAGCTCCAGCAGTATCTGTTTTCTATAATAAAAAAGAGGCAGTGAAGGACTGCAGAATAAGCACATTACTATCGTTATTTATTTTTTGGACTGTGGTAAACAGGAAAAAAAGGCAGAGCCTTGAAAAATTTTAAATATAAATAAATTATATTTAAGATGCATTTTCCAGAATTATACTACTTACATAATTTTATTAAAAGGATCAGCTGTAAAGTAGTCAATCAGAGTGATATTTAAATTGTCATCTTCAGGATTCAGAGCTAACACCACACTGAGATGAATTTTCAGGCTGCAGATTAATGGGAACATCATTGTAAAAGCATATGATCAGCTTAAAAGAGCTATAAACACAATTATTCAAAAGAGACTAGATACTGGAGCACTTTTTTTGGTATTAAGTAGGAAAGGAATCAAATCATACAGATGAGGTTTATAAGAAGACCAAGCTATGGTCTTTCTTCTTTTACAGGTAGAGAACTATGTTTTAAAATAGGCTAAGTATATGGAAAATCACAACTTACTCATTTTGCCTAATAAACTATGAGTTTAGGAATTTATTTAATTTGCTCTCCTATGAACTGATGATATCTAAAAGAATTAAACCAATGCAGTGTTAAATGCAGTCTACTGAATACTGAATTCAGAGTTTAATAGGTAAACAACAAATAACTCACTTTTCAACCACATGATCCAAAGCTATAATGCAGATGTGAGCATGTAATAGATATAAAAATTTAAGAACTTTCTTGTTTATTTGTTGCAGAAAAATATATATTTTTCTTTTAAATACTTGACATATTCATTAAAAAAGACTAAATTCAATATCTGCTGTTTTAACTACTGAGCATTTTGCAAATAAATTTTAATTTAAAAACTGTAAGCATTTGGTACACTGCACACTGTGGAAATACATTTCTGGTTTTTTTTCCCTTGAAAAAGAGTTATAAATAAATTATGAAAAAATAGAGAAATCATAAGAATTGATATTAAAAGAAATGAATATTAAAAACTATGATAGATTATAGGTTTCTCCTCAGGGCTTCTCCAGGAACCATTGTAGGTGGTGATTTGTTTTCCTCTGATGCAGTAATCAAGGAACATCTGTCAGGAAAGCGTAAGTATGTTCCAGAAGTATAGATATAATGGAGGAGGGAAAGTAGTCTTGGTTTTGAGTAGCACCCAATACAACTTCTGTGACTTAAGTGTGAAGGATCTGAAAGAACAGAATTACTAAGGTTTTTTTCTTTTTTTTTTAAAGCCATCTAAGATTTAATCCTCTAAACTCTCATTCATATAAAAAGGCCTTGAGCGTTTCGAAGTCTTTTCTGAGGCCCAATGCAAAGGCCTCCTTAGTCAATGGAAAACCTCCCATTGTCTTTTAATTGTCTTCGGGTCTGAGATCATGTGCTGTAGCTGTCAAGCGCTTGCCCTGAGCAGCATTTTCTAGTGAAATGGGAACAATATAAGGCCAAATTCCATGCATATACCCAAAAGCAGAATTTGCACTCTATACACTTGTCAAAAGCAGTTCCAGGTAATAATTTTTATCTAGCAAAAGAGACTGTCATGAACAGGGTCCTATTGAACCATTACTTGTTTTAGAAAAAAAGGAACAATATTTTTAAGGTATTGACTAGTAAAATACTGGTAAGGAAGTTCTTTAACTCTAAAAAACTCTAGTTTGACTTCTATTTAGTACAATAAGCACCTACAAATTAAAAATGAATATCATTTAATGCATATAAGAGAGAGAATTGTATACCATTTTGTATGCAAAATGTATATCCAGAAAACAATATTTTAACCATAGTTAGCCTGATTTTAATTCCATTTTTACAAATTTTGGTATTAACTGAAACCAAAGAAATTGCTACTGAATTACACTGTTAAACACCGTTTACACATGGTGTACATGTGTAATCACACAGTTTACAAGTAAATTCATCAGGATCACACATCTCCAACTTATGCAAAAATTCTTTTGGATGTTATTGTACCACAGACCAAATGTGCATACAAATCTCTGTATAATCAAGAATGATCTCAGAAGTAATTTTATTCCATCTTAAAGCTTAAAAGCTGGGTTTTTTGATAGCAGAAATGTCTTTAAGAAAATTTATTTTGTCTGTTCATGTCGATGAAAATACTTACCATTCAGAAGTAAAGTAAATGTAATGAATAAGATACTTAGCCAAAGGTTTTGTTTTTGTTTTGTTTTGCTTTTTTTCCTCTTTTTCCTACCTGAGACCAGAAACGTTCATAAATTTCCCTTGGCATAAGGATGGAAATACGGCACTGCCAATGGATTAAATTCTGTGCAAGAGATACAGTCCAAATCAGTGAATACTGGGAAGCGGCAACCTATGGGAGGCATTTCTATAAGATGTAGTTTGCTGACTAACCTTTCTCACGGTCTTTCATTTGACTTCCCTGAAATGCTGTCTTCCACTTGAAATTAGTGGATTTCTGATGGCTGTAGAGTGCTAAGACGGGAATTCTGCCTATCCCTAATTTATGCCAGGAGGCTAATAAGATGCAGTTCCTCTTCCATGTAGTGTATAGCTGAAGATCACACCTCTGAGCTAAACAAAACAGAAAATTTGGGTTTCAGCTGTGTTCCTGCCTAATGTATTATTCTCCCAAATCCTTGCTAGGGCAGTGGTTTACTAGCAGGGATGTTTGTGGAGATAGTGATTTATAAAAAACGCGTTGTCAGAGTTTGAATACGAGATGTAAATATTCACCCTAAAAATATGATGTTACAGTTCTTCTTGCCAACCTGGAAAGAGAAAAGCATTCGTCAATGTTTACAGGAGATCAGTATCAAAACTAACCAAGTGAATTTGAAATCAGAGTAAAGAGCAGTAAATAGATGCTCAGGGATGTTTGGCTATAAGCACACAAAAAAACCAAGTGATTTTGGAAAAGAAGCAACATTTTTTAAAAAAATGAGAAGGAAACCTCTTTCTTGTAAACAGCATATAAGGCAAAGTTGTTAGCCTATCACTCAAGGCTGCTTTTCCAATTCTGCAGTATGTGAGAGCTCTGAGCCCTAAGGTATAATAGAGCATGAGCAATTTCTCTCTCTGCCTGCATTCCCAGCCATGAGCAAGTGCTTCTGGTAGCGAGAGCAACAGCTCTCCACACTGCAGTACGCAGCTCCAGAGCGCCATTGTGCTGCACAGCCATTCATCCCTGTTTGTAACCTCCGACCTCTCCAGCGCTCTGCGCAGCTGTTCAGGAAATTATTCCTGCAGCTATTAGATTGCGAAATTAAAGCGGTTCTTTCATGAAATGTTTATAGTATAAACCAAACTTGCAATGCCTAATCTTATGGGACTTACAGAAGGGAAAAGGTACAAAAGCATGGGCTTTTTGCCTTTGTTAACCTTAAGGAGAAAGTAAGGAGGGCCAAAGTAAGAGAAAGACACTAGAGGATATCGCATGACAATAAAAAGCAGAATTCATTTTCAAGTGCTATCGTTAATGATACCTTGGAACATTCTTACGAAGTTGGTATTATTACTTAAGTGCTGTTCAAATATAGTCTCGGATTCCAGCACAGGACAGAATAGTTTGCTTTGGAGTGGTTTTAATGGTCTTATCAGAGGTTCCTGCCCTCCCTGAAAGGATGTCTCCTTTGTTCACTTAATGTGCAAACTGCCTCATACAGTCTGACAGGTTAAAGTAAAATGGCACACATTTCAGGTGACTGAATGCCATACTAAAAACTCCATTGTTTCTTTTCCTGCTACCCAGACAGCTGCAACATCCTTTCAGGAGGGACAAGAAACTCTGAAACAGAGGCAGATGGATGTGTGGAGTAGGAACTGGGAGTATTATCTGTCCTGCTCATTGATCAGAAAACTTGGTGTGATTCACTTTACCTCACTGAGAACTATTCAGCATTCATTAGCTCTGTAAACTGGACTCCACAGTTGTCATTTTCAATGGAGTTGTTGAAATTTTTAAACAAAAAAATTGGTTGATAGTTGAACTTGAACCATCAAGAAGTGATTGAAATCAAGGAGAATGACAGGCCTTGATCTTTCTGGAAATCAGCCTGTCAGGAAAGGTTGCGTCTGTATCTGTGCCAGTAGTAAGAGACCAAGTAAAGAAAACAGTGTGCTCCTTGATACAGCTTTCCAGACCTAATACAGAATTATAAAATCACATAGGAAGAGACCTCTAGAAGTTATCTAGTCTAAACTCCTGCTCAGACCAAATCCAGTTTTCCAGTTGAGTTTTGAATAACTCCAAGGTTGGAGATCTCACAACCTGTTCCAGCGTTGATCAGTCTGATGATAAAAAAAAATTTCCTCACAAGGAGTTGGCCTTTCCCATGTTGAACCTTATTCCCGTTGCTGCTCATCCTTCAGCTGTGTACCTCTGAGAAGATTGTGGCTAGACCTTCTCCACACCATCCCACTAGATACCATTGGCAGACAGCAATAAGATTGTTTCTTACACTTCTCTTCTTGAGAATGAACAAACTCAGTTCCCTTAGCCTTGTATATCAAAGTGCTCCAGCCTCATAACCATCCTGCAGCATCTTGCAGCAGTGTGAATTTACAGCTCCATGTTTACAGCTCTCAGAGTGCTGGGAAAAGTACAAAAAACATCACATCCTTCTTAGAAGTGTTACTTCTTTAGGGTGACTGATTTGTCTGCCCAGTGTCAACCATCTGAGAATACCTCAAGGTAGTAAGATAAAGTATGTGTGTGGGTGGGCATAGCTGTGGTCATGCCCAACTTGTCCCCTTTGCGGGGAGATTCATGTCTGGACTTGCACTAAGAATTTTCTCTTCAGTATGCCATTAAGTCTTGCTTAACATTGAAGGCCTGAGGTAAATTAAGGCTTAAGTTATGGTTGAGGTCATACTCAAAAGTCAGTGTAGATGGAGCATTAGAATCTCAAGTCAGTCACACCAAAAATTAGAGCGTGCCTGAGAAGTTGCTGAAAAAGTAGTATAAACTCACACAGTAAATCAGTAACAGAACTGGATTTCCCTTAGCTGTACTATTCATTAGAGTTCTCACTAGACCAGACTGCCTCTCACAGGCTGATACAATTCACATTCAGCATTTTCACATTTCCTCACTTAGGCCTTTGACAAACGTTGGTAGGCCTAAGGGGGAAAAGCTGTTTGTTTTCATAAAATGAAAACCAAAGGATTTTACTCCTTTGCTGTTGACTCTTCACCCCCAAAATAGAAAGCAGTGTCTCTGCTTTAGCTGTCTGGGGAAGTGAAACCCTGGAGAGTTTGCTCTGCTTTTGAAATGTTAACCTGTCCCTGTCATTGGATGGCACATCCTTTCAAGTAGAAACACATACATTCAGAAGAGATTTAAAATCTGTCCAGTTTGGTAACATTATGATACTGTACTTCTAAAGGCATTTCTCAAGGTTCCTAATGGATACAACATAGTGACTGCATATGGAACAAAACATATCTCTTATTCTTAAGATGCAATTAGTCTCAAAAACACTTTTTACACCAAACTACTGTTATATACCTTATCTTATCATACTGAATAAGCACTGAAAATTGCCTGTTTCATTGCTCTGTTGAAACAAGAGACTAAGAAACAAGCTGTTAATAGAGTGAAGAGTATTCTGGCCTGTAACATATTCTGTCATATGGATTTGCCATCAGGCTGGACTGAGAGGACTCTCATTAGAGGCAAGGCTCCTAATTCTTGCTTATTTATACAGGGTTAGAAATACCCCAGCCTGTTTTGTAGGCTTAGTCTTACATACTGATATTAGATGAGCTATTATGAAAGAGGATATATAAAACGAGCTTTGTTCTTGCCCTCTCCTTCTTGCACACTTAGCCTTTCCTTTCCCCCTTATACTTGATCCAACTGTCTCCATTCCTCTGATCTTCTAGAGTCCCTCTCTTGATGAAATATTTGCGAGTGCACAAACTGAACAGTTCTGTTCAAATAAAAAACAGGTACACAAAATAGCTAAGGAACAGCTAGTGCTGGGTTGCACCCATTCTCTTCCCAGCAACATTAGTGGATTGTTATGGCCACAAACTATATGGAAGTTGTTGTTTTCTCTGCTGTTAACAGTCCTAAGTTGGTAGTTTTTCTGAGCATTTCTTGTGAAGGTGCTGACTGTTTTGAATGTTCTAGGTTTATAGGTATTGAAGTCACCCCAAACCTCCAGGAAACTCTCAGCAAGTGACAGATTCAAGGTCATACTGCTGTGCCCACTGGAGCCTTTTGCAGTTGTTTCATCTGGGGGAAGATATGTGAAGTACAAAAGAGCAGAGCATGGACTGTAGGAAGAAGCAGCAACATAGAGACAGCACTTGAAGAATTCTGCTGTTGATAATTTTATGGTGTTCAAGGCAATCATCAGGCTATTAACTAGACCATAATGTCCCTTATTAACAAAAAAAATCCCTACTTTAAAGAATAAATTTTTGAAGTATGTAGCATTTGGCCTAATTTTAATATAATTTTGTATTAAAACTTCCATTGACATCATGAACAGAAAGGTTAGACCAGTTCTAAGACATTCTTAAGATGAAGAATACCAAACGCTATACCTGTGCCACTGTCTTCAGGCCCTTCTCTCTGACCCATCTTCACATACAGGGAGCAAGACAATTCAAGTCACTCCTCTTGGCAAACCCTGACTGGACCAATCTTGCTGTGCAGTGGCTGAGTGGCAAATATGCCTGAAAGGTTTAGTGGTTCCCCTTCTAAAAGACTAACCAGGAATAGGACATTCTTCTTCAGGAATAAATGTGTCCATTCTGAATTACTCAAGAAAAGCACATGTTTTTCGAAATCACACTTTCTCTTATTCTGAACAAATATTCAAGCACAAGCTTGAAGCAATGCTGTTAGGAGACAGAATACTTGCATTGCTTTGCTCTCTCAGGGCTATCTTCTGATGCATTTTTCTCTATGCCTCAATCATTTTATGCTGTTCCTTCGCTACAAAAATGAAGCTTTCTCAAAGCAATGAGATGTTTGGAAATGAACATTTGAATTTGCATATGTTGGAACTGATTCATCCCTGGTGCCAGGAAATGCTCTCTGCTGTGGGGAGGGGATCTGCAGCTGGCCAGTGCTGCCTCCAAGGCAGGCGATGCTGGCAGGAGAGAAAGCGTGGGCAAGGCGCCCAGGGAGAGAGCTGAATCACAGCTTCCCTCTGGCAGTTTCTGTGAATGGAGCACCCCCTGGGTAGTGCACAGAAGCTATTTCATAGCAGGCACATACCATGCCTTTGGCAACTGGCATGCTAGGCAGTATATGCTGGTGCTAGATGTGAGAACAGTGGGCAGCACGTCACGGCACTTGCTGCTGGGAAGCTAGGAAGTCCTGACTGCTAGCAGAACAGGCAGCATGCAGAGGTGGTAACTGAAGGCGCAGGCATGTTTTTTTCTAAACCAATATAATTAATGTAAAAGCATCATGTGTATCTATGTTTGTGAGAGCACAGCAGTATTTTAAATGCCAGCATGCTGCATTTTAGTCTGCATACAGGAAAATGGATTTTAGCTTAATTTAAAAACATATCATGTTCTTTCCCACCCCCACACACAGTTCAAGAAATGCAGGAATGCGATACAGATAGCACCAGGAGCTAAGAGCACAAAAAATTGTACATGCAAAAAAGTCAGAGGATTAATTAAATCTCACCTAAGGAGAAAAGCATGCGGTCAGCTACCTCCAGTTTAGAACCACTCAATTGCTGAGGATTTCTGGAGGCAAAGAGAGAGATAGAGCAATCTCTCAGCAGAGATGGAAGAGACTGAAGTTACTCCACAAAGCCTCTGAGCCAGAATTATTATAGTCTTATGACTGGACTAGCTCCATAGGCCTGGCATCGTCCCCTTATGGATAGGAAGACTGTATAGTGGTAACTGCATTTATTTCCAATCCCCAACCTGCACTTCTCCCAGTATCTTCTCAGAGGGCTCAGTTCAATGCCGCATTTGGAGTGATCCTCAAACTAGCTTCCCTGATCTCCCACCCATACCTGCTGGGACCTGCTGTGCTGGTTTCAGTGCCAGTGAGCATCTGACAAAATAAAAGATTTTTTTTCCTTATTCACTCATTTACATTCCACCGCAATTTTTTTTTTTTGGCTATCTTTTTTATTATTTCCTCAAGTCATCTTCCTCTATGCCTTCCTGGCTTTTTTATTTTCCTGTTACATGCTTGAGGCCTGTGGCGTTAGTAGTATTCTGCTAAGGAAGAAATGTTAGTAGAGTTTTACATATGAAAAAGTTGTATTTAGTACATTTCCTAAAACTACATTTGTGTGATTAAGTATTCCTTCTAGTTGAGCTGAATACAGGGAATAATTAACACATGAATCTATATTTAGCTCCATTTTTATTTTCAGCTTACAATGCATCTTATCAACCTTTGATATTTATAAGGGTCTGACTTCACATGCTTTTGTAGGTATAATTGTGAGCCCTATAGCGTAGGTTTTGCCTAGAGCATGAAACCACAGACTGGCAATCCACTGAAATATCCATTATCTGCATACCTGTCCCACAGAATGTTTGCTATCTTTTGAACCAATTCGAATGAGCTCTGAATGGAATTTTTGGAAGTGCCCAGTTGTGCTCCTTTTGAAGCCAATGATAAAGCTTACAAGCACTTCAATAATTATTAGACAGGAGAGCATGAGATACTTCTGAACAAGACTCTGTGGCTTAGCAGTCAAGAATACGGTTTTAATAAAAACCTATGATAAGGTTTCACAGCATGGTATTTTCTCCTCTGGCACAAGGACATAAAGTGTACCCAGTTCTTTTAGCTAAGTGAGAGGGCCGCAAGCAATGCAGACTAGGAAAGATAAAGTGAGCTGGGAGAAAAGAGAAGGAGGAGAGGAAGGGTGATGAAAGAAGAGATAATGGAAAGAAAGAACAAAGAGGAGGGAAGAAGAAGGAACTGTTGACTTCAAGGTTATTAGAGATCACAAAAGGAGGAGTGGATTAGGGAGGAACCGAAAATGAAGACATCAACTAAGAGCGATAAAGAAAAAAAGATGTAAAAGAAAGAGAGAGAGAGAGAACAATTGAAAGGTGACAAGAAGGAAGTAAAAGTGACAGATGAGGAAGGAAAAAGGATCTAGAAGAGGAAGGAGCAGAATGTGGAAAAGAAACACAGGCGAGGAATATGGATGGAAAGCAAACCAGAGGACAGAAACAAATGAAGGTTCTTACTCCACGATGGCAAAAGGGGAACAACAGATTGAAAATAAAGAGAAAGAGGCATCAGGAAATAAATAGGACAGCAGAAAAAGACAATTAAAAAGTACATAGATGTACAGTTTCTTCGAGGGAAACAGAGAAAACAAATCCTTCCTAAGAAAACAACTTTTCATTGCAAATCTACAGATAGGATGTATTACCTATGAGAATCTGGTAGAGGGTTTTTGTCTAGATTAGATGGCAGTATCAGCACTTCATGCATGCAGAAGTCCAATGCAATGGTACAAAAATAGACAATAAAATAAAATAGCGAAAAAGGGAAAGCACCTATGTTCCTACTGGAATTACAAAAGACAACAGCTTTTCTTCTGTGATTTCATGAGGGAAAAGACCAGCAGCATCCCCATGTCACATCTACTTAATTAGAGATTGACAGTTTACCGAGATATCTGGGGTTGAAAATGAGATTTAGAGATTTACACTTCCAGATTGCTTTTACAGAAATAGCTGGGACAGTAATGGCTAGAAGGTGTTACCCTGACTGCTCAGAATTGTAAAAGCAAAATGAGTTGCTGGTTTCTATCCAGTTCCTGCTAAATATGTGTGTTCATAACAGTAACCACAGCCCTGACTGTTACAGAAACACCTGTGGACAAAAAGTCTCCCCTGAGGAACACACAGCTCTGTTCACAATCTCTCTCCTCGCCCTGGAGTGTTACCTGCCAGGCAGTGGTGAGTGGCATAGGAAGGAACTAGAGGAAAACATGTTCTGGTACTACCTCTGTTTCTCCTCTTCTGGAGTTAAATAGGGGACTTGTGTGTCAAGAGCTGTAAATGAGTCTTTTTTGACAAGCACTCAAATTCATAGAGACATAGACATACAAGAAACTCGTCATACCTTATAGTAAATTCCATTCTTTTATTTGACGAAGCTTCTTCTCCTGCCTCCTCTTTCTTGTCCCCTCCCCTTCTTTCCCTTTCCTCACACATTCAATTTAGGGAACTGCAAAGCATCTCTAAGATTTTGCTTTTGTAACCTTTTGTTTCTGGATTACTCTGCTAGAAAAAATAATATTTTGCTTATGAATCTACAAGTCATTTCAGAGGACATATGGCTTTATAGCTGCAAACAGAACAGTGAATAAGAAGCTCTTCTTTTAGCCCCAGTTTTCTTCTTCTGTGCAAAGACATTTAGCCTCTCTATGTCCCAGTTTTCCTCTGCCAAATTCTTCCCTTCTTCAAAGCAGTATTGTGAAATTTTATCCATTAAAGTTTGTAAAATACTTTCAGATCTTCAGATGAAAGACAGAAATGCAAAGTATTATTGTGTCCATCTTCCAGCCTTCCAACCTGTGAATTCCATTCCCAGTGTTTCAGTCAAATAAAACAGAATCTCAAATACATGAGAATCACCAGCCAATAAAAAATTCTACATTCTGCTATGAAAAAATCCCACAGGAAACAATTATATTTCTGTAGCCTTTCTGAACCTTGAACAGAAAATCACATCTCTACTACAGAGATTGACAGCAGGGTCAAAATAAAACTATGGGAAAGATAATTTTCTATTAAATTTTAATTCTTTTGCAGTGTGGAACATTCTAAAGATCCAGTTTGGTTTTTGTACAACTTACTAGTTTACTCCTCCATTCAATTCAATGTGATTTTTCTTTTGGGTTGCTATCTCCACCTGCCCTAAATATTCAATTAGTAATGCATAGGATAAGTATTCTGTTTAGTAGACTATGTTATTTATATATGTCTTTATTTACTTATGGTAGTAACTTAAAGCTCAAGAAAAGATTTTATCCAGAGTGTAGTGGGTGCTAAGTGCTGTAAAACACACAAAAAAGACAACTTCAGTCTTCAGAGCTGATAAACCAGGCTATTAATAACAGGTTATGAAAAATATTTTGTAGCTACCCATTGCAATTGAATCCCAGTAGTTTGGTAGGTCCTAGAAAGTGTTACTATCTGATGGCTCTTGGCATGGCCAATGTGAGATAAATTAATGGCTTAATTTCAGTTCCATGAGAGCAAGTTTCCTCAGCACAAAAATAAAATGTAGAGCAAGTTCGCCATAATCAGAATTGACAACACTCTTCATCAGTGACTGTTGTTATTTCTTTATTTGTATGCAGCTATTATCAGTCCCCAAAGAGCTTCGCTAGAGGAAGTACACAGTTAGCATACAAACCTGTCAATTCAAGTGACACTATAGCCTACCTCAACAACATGCCCTTTCCTTAGTGAAAACCAGGTCTTAATGATAAACAGGGCAGCGAAGCTGAAATGATCAGTCTGATGTGCAGAGAAAGAGGCCTTGGTGTAGAGCACAGACGAAGGGGAAAGAGCCAGTGGGAAGGGCAGCAGAGAGACAAGAAGTTATATTGGTGACACTTGCTAAAACTGTCTCTGATGATTAAAGTAAACATTATCACCCTACTTAGCAAAAAATGCAACCATGTGTTACAATGACCTGAGTTGGTGTTTGTATGCTGTGCTGAATTTCGGCTTGTATAATTCTAGTTTCAAGGTTTCCATTTGGATTTATATATACAACGTGGCCAAACCTTAAAGACGAGAGATTTGACTGAGATGGAAGTAGAATTCACTGCATTCATGAATCTCAGACAGAGGGTCTCTGAGACCCCAAGGCCGAGCCCAAGCTTTGAGTTGCGGTCAGGCTGCATGTGCTGAGAAAACTTCCATGACCTCTGCTTAAAACAGCCTTTGTGGTAAACTCTCTGAAAAGATTAAAAAAAAAAGTATTGCAAAGTGTGTCCATTGTATTGCAGATTAGTATGTCCTTGTTTTATTAGTATGTTTTAGAGAGAGTTTATTTTTTAAAATCAACTTTAAAAGTAAGTCAATCAAAGCTATACACAATAATGAGGAGAAAACGTCTCTGGTTTTGTCTTGGTACCCTTGTGTAACATCCTATTTGGACTCATGCTAGCTGAACTATGTTAGCTTAATACCTAAGGTACATGCTAGCTACATGTAAGCTTACCCAGGTCCTGTAGACATAGATAAAAGCCTGGGAATATAAGTTTAAAGGTATATCTTATTTATAATCTGCTACATTGATGTGACTTTTCTTTCCTTTGCTGAGCTTATAGCAAGATGTTTTGGAAAAACCCTCTCAGATCCCATTGAGCACTGCATCCCTTTCCTCCCCAGCCCTCAGGGATCTCCCTAAGTTCCCCTAGGCTGCTTGAAAGCCTTTTCTAATTGCCGCACACCTTCAGTCCTTTCCCCTGTGAAAAATGGGTGGCACAGCTTAAGTATATTTGTCTGCAATTGGCGCTTGCCTGTTCTTCATTCCTGCTATTGAATCCAAATGTGATACTGAATCCAGCTGCCCCGGCTGTTGCCTTCCCTGCTTTCTGTCATGTGCTCCTGTTCCCACAGAGGCTTCTCGGGGATGTTCTGTGAAGTGAAGGGGACAGCAAGGAGGTGCTAACTGCATTCCCCTTCACTGGCAAGCTCTTTTGCTAGCTGCTCTGAATTCATATGGAGTGCTAGTGTCATATGTTCTGAACTGGGCTTCAAAGCCCCTTGGTCGCTTCACTCTTTACAGTACTAAAGTATTTCCTTTTCTGAAATAAGTGTCTAATTTCAGAGTCTACAAATAAACTTCTGATCCTGCCCAATTAATTACGTTCACTTTAAGTAAATGAGGACACTGTGTATCACTTTTTCCACTTCCTCTGATACTCATTTTCAAAGGGTCTCACATCACCTGCCTCTTATAAGCACCTGTACTTACATTTTTCAGGCATTATTACCTGCACATACAATTGGTTGACTCAAAGGTCTGTAGGTAGCTGCTGATAGCTACGTAGCAGGGTACATGCTAGTCATCTGTCTGATAAGACATTTTGAAAATCTAGAACCACAGTTTTAATGGTACAAGACTTGTAGTTGTCTCATTATCTAATCTAATTAGGATAGCAAATAATTACTGTAAAAACTTTATAGTTGAAACAGACTGTTGTATTTCTGCATCTCAGATTTCACTGAGGTTATAAGCAGGTTCCATAGATTGGGAAGAGAAATAAATAGAAATGTTCCAGGATTTTAAAATGTTCTTATCAACTGTACTAAACTCTCATTTCAACCATTATGTTTAGGTCAATATAAGCTTATGAGACTTGAAAACAAATATAGTGCTGATCAAAATCTGAAAGGTCTTTCTAAAATCCTTGCCTGCATAAGAAAAACTGTTCTAATTTAATCAAAAGTATGATTTTAAATGGATGTGAACTGTACAGAGCCCTCAGTGAAGACCTAAGTTCAATTTACAACAGGGTGATTTCTTCTTTGCCTTCAGTTGCTTAAGATTTTTTTTTTTAATGTCACAGAAATAGGACAGTTTTTAAATTGTGTAACACTGTCCAAATGGTAGAGGTGTAATGGTCTCATTTTAAGACTGAGTTCAGCTACACTGGTACATCTTTCAAATCCTGTTTGTTAAGACACTATTAATCATGCCTGCCTATAGCAAAAGTCTTGGAAAAGATGAGAAAAACCATTGTACAGTTTTGATAATAGCTTATCCTTGAAAGGATTGAAGAGTCTGTAGAGGAAATGGTGGCTATGGTCTGCACAGTCTTCAAATAGCATGGGTTCATAAAAAAAGGAATCCTTGTAGCACCTCAGACAGATTGCAGAAGAACAAATTGTTGTCTCTCTGATCTCTTTTATTCATTTAAATACAATGGCCATTTAGAGCCCAAAGTTTAGTCAATTCCTTTAATTAATTCTCTTATCATATCTTTTGGTACAACATCTTTAGAAGCTTCTGTCAGGCCCCAGTGATAAAGCTGGTCTTGTCTGAAATAGGAAATAAGCTTGGTAGAACACTGCAGATAGCTAGGAGTAAAAAAGCACAACATGAAATGATAGAACTCTCTGCAGATCTCAAAACATTTGCCAAAAAAAGAGAACATCCAAATATTTAGATATGAAGTATTTAAAATAGAAGACTCTCTACATTAACCATTTAATATTTAACTTAAAGTAATATCCAACCTATGTTCCAAAGTTTGTGCTAGCCATGTGCAGCCACAGCAAGGAATGAATAGTAAGGTCTATATGGACTGAGCTATGACTGAGGCCCTTATTTTTTACCTCATTATATCAGAGCGAACTATGTAAAAATTAGGTTTTGTAATCTTTCTACAAGCAGCAAGAGTAGTATGTGAAGCCTAATTTGTATATTGTTCGTAAGGTGTTAAGAATTACACCTTCTACACCTTCAGCGTCATGGTCTTCTTATACTTGGTGCTGTGCAAAGATGTAGTAATGGATAGCCATTGTTGCAGATGCTTGCCATATAAATCAAGTAAGCACATAAAGCAAGAGAAAAGGAGAATTATCTTTAAGGGTATTGTTTAGATTCCTCATCCAAAGCACATAGTATGCTTGTCATGTAGAAGAGAAAATTCCGTGATCTAGTGAATCTCGGAGGTTTTACCAACTTACATCGTGGAAATACTGTCATACTTTAATATTCTTTATGGAAAAAATGAGCTGATCCAGATGAAGACCATAGGAGAACTCCATTTAACAAATTCTGGTTTAATTTATGTCTTACAGGGTTGCATTTATCATATTTGAGGTTTTGGCCCTCATGAGCTCCTCAGAAGTAGGAAATGCTTATTAGCTTTAAAGAGCTTAAGTTCAGCCTAATGGAACATGACAGCCCCGTGGCACTGAATTCCAAGTTGCTTGAACTCCTGATTTTATGAAATTTTCAAGTCTCTTCAGAAGTCTTTGTGAAACAAGAGTTTACCTGTTTGTGAACAAGAGCTTACCCTACTTTGAAGAAAGCATACACATAACTAAAGGGTGAAAGCCAAAATCTGCATGAAATCTGGACTTCAAATAGTCAGAGAATTCAGTGTTATGGAAATTTGATGTTTCAGAATGCAACATCTGAATTTGTGCACATGCTTTTTTGAACTGGAACGCTTTCTTGAAATGAAGCTTTAATGCATGGCTAAAATTCAGAACTAATGCTCAAGAAAAGTGAATTTTTGAAATACATGTAGGATTTGTCTGTTCTATAAAATGAATATAAATTCATTCTTCTCTTTCCATTTTGTGGTTTAGTGTAGTTATTCAAACACCAGCTAATGATTTTACTTAGCATTATAACTTAGTTCTTTCTGCAGTGATCACAATCATCTTCTCCATGTAGAAAAAAACAACCTTCTCTTCTATGACTCTGAGGTCATTCAGCTATTAGAAACTCCACTGATGACTGTATCAGTGACGTCTCTGTCCACTCAGTGTAGCTCGTTTGGGTGTTTGGGAGTGTTAGGTTACCAATTCTCTACAAAAGGCCAACATTACTTGCTGGCCTGCACAGTTCCTTTTCCTCAGGCATTTCCTTCACTTCATGAAGAAGTGGAGGGGTATCTCCATGGTGCACCAACACCTCATGACATGGTGCAGGGGGATTAGACCAATAGCGATCTTGGAAACAAAATGACTCACTTGTAATGTTAGCTGTGTTTTGTAGCTAAGAATATGCCATGGGCATATTCCATTTGCTGTCAACCCTATTCATTCCTGGTGGTGAGAGGACATCAGGCTGCTGAGGATTAGCCTTGCAAGTCTCCACTAATCTGCTGATACTAGAGCTATCCTAAAAGTGTTTGAGCAGACAGGTGTTGAGTAGCAAACAAAAACATCTTATGAATAAGAAAGTATGTTTGTCCCTGTTGTGGAATTAAGCTCTGATTTAGCAATCACTAGATGTCCCCAGGGCTGGCACCTGTGGAAACAATGGCTGAGCCAATGAATGTTTTCTAATGGGCAGTTATGTCTTACCTGTTGATAACACCTCTCTATATCTTTTTCATTATTATTCTAGGTGTCCCACCCCTGGGTGTGATGGCTCTGGACATATTACTGGAAACTATGCTTCACATCGAAGGTATGTAGAGAGATGTTTTTGTTCATTAAATCAAACAGCTGACGGGCTAAAAGGGACCTCAACAGATCTGTCTTCCCTCTCCCAGCACTGAGGCAAGACCAAGCTCTGTCTGCAGACATACATTGGTCTAACTCGTTTCACATACCTCCAATGAAGAACATTCCTCAGTTTCAGCCTAGCTCACTACTGAAATGGGTAGGAAGATTTTTGCTATTATCTAGCAAAATCTTTGTAGAAAATTTATCCAGTTTTTCCCCCTTCTCTGTTATCCCAGGGAAGCAATTCAACGTTTATAAGCCTCAATTACTTTACATCATGAATAACTTGCTAGTCTCCCCTCAGCCTTACTTTTTTCTAGACTAAAATCTAGTTCCTGCAACTTTTCTTCACAAATTATGTTTCCTGATTGTTCTTGTCAATCCTTTGCAGACTGTCTCCATATTTCTTAAAAAGCAAAACTGGACTCGGTTCTCCAGCTCCTCTCCCAGCTGAGGTCTTACCAGCTTTAAACAGAGTCAAAAAGCTACCTCTTTCATCAAATATACACTAGTCCTGTTAGTACATCTCAGAATAAAGCTTGGCTTGTTTTTCAACTGCAATACATTGTATGTTAAGCCAAAAGAATAGGAACAGAAATTTATGGATGAAAGCTGTTACATTGCCTGCTTAAACTATAATTGTCATCCTTAGCAAAAGCCAAAGAAAGATTCACGCTTACTAATCAGGATATTGTTGGTAAACCAAAAATAAATTCCTGTGGTACTACTGTAGGGGTAGTGTTACAAATACTGAGTAATTAGCAATGCCCTTGTGACTAGTTGAGAACTAAAAACAGTAAAGAAGAGCCGCACTTTATTTTTAAATGGCTATCTATCCAGTGTATAATGTAAGTTTAATAGAGCAGCCCACCTCTGTTTTGGTAGTAAAGGCTCTTTACCCCCATGCATATTAATATTCTTGAGCCGGGATGTTTGTTTGCTTCACCAAGTCCCTGTAGGTTTACAACTGGCTTTAACTAGTCAATACACATATTCTCAGTTTAAGTGTATTCCCAGTAAGAGACAGAAACAGTTTAAAGTCAAAACGTAAATAAAATGTAAACATGGAGAATCTGCTGTACCTTTGCATACTGTAAAAATTACAGATCACAATAGCAATTAAATTTTCTGTAAAGCACAATGAAACATCAGAGGTACAAATAACATTAAAAAGGAGAAAATGTAAAGGTTTTAAAAGCACTTGCATGATATAGGTGATTAAATCACACTTTCAAGTGATTGAGAGTCAAATTTACAACTACATTTAACTGTACATGGATTTATCAGCTCACACATCTCCCACCACAGGGAGTCCCACACTATGCTTGGTGTATGCCTGAACTTTGCTATTTCAGGAATTTGATCATGTATTTGGTGATCTATTTAACCTATTTGGTGATCTGTTTAACCAGAAACATATGACTGTGGCAGGAAAGTGAAGGTGCAGTACAATATAATACAGAAGACAAAATGTACAAATAAAAAATATCCTAAAAGCTAGCAAGGTTAGCAGGAAAATATCTTGTCTGCTCTGTTTTTAAACTTTCTTTGAATGTTGTATACTGACCACTGTAGGACTGGGCCACGAGCTGGATGATATTATCTAGTTTTAGCTGTAAATTTTTATATTACAGAATCACAGAGTAGTTGAGGTTGGAAGAGAGCTTTAGAGATCATCTAGTCCAACTCCCCTGCTCAAGCAGGGTCATCTAGAGCACATTGCCCAGGATTGTGTCCAGACGGCCTTGGAATATCTCCAAGGATGGAGACTCCACAACCTCTCTGGGCAACGTGTTCCAACTTTAGTCTCACAGTAAAGAAGTTTTTTTCTTATGCTCAGACAGAATTTCCTATATTTTGGTTTCTGCCCATTGCACCTCATCCTGTCACTTGGACACCACTGAAAAGAGTCTGGCCCCAGCCTCTTGACACTTTCCCTTCGGATACTTACACACATTGATAAGATCCCCCCTCAGCCTTCTCTTCCTCAGGCTGAACAGTCCCAGTTCTCTCAGCCTTTCCTCATCTGAGAGATGCTCCAGTCACTTCATCATCTTTTGCTGGACTTGCTCTGGTAGCTCCATGTCTCTCTCATACTGGGGAGCCCAGAACTGAACACAGTACTCCAGATGTGGCCTCACCAGGACTGAGTAGAGAGGAAATGTTGCCTCCCTTGACCTGCTGGCAATACTCTTCCTGATGCAGCCAAGGATACCTTTGGCCTTCTTTACCACAAGGGTTCATTGATGGCCCACGTTCAACTTCTTGTGCACCAAGACTCCCAGGTCCTTCTCTGCAGAGCTGCTTTCCAGCAGGTCAGCCCCCAGCCTGTACTGGTGCATGAAGTTATTCCTCCCTAGGTGCAGGACCCTGCACTCCCCTGTAATGAAATTCAGGAGGCTCCCCTCTGCTCATCTCTCCAGCCCATCAAGGTCCCTCTGAATGGCAGCACAGCCCTCTGATGTATCAGCCATTCCTCCCAGTTTTGTATCATCAGCAAACTTACTGAGAGTGCACTTTGTCCCTTCATCCAAGTCATTGATGAACAAGTTGAGCAGGACTGGACCCAGTACTGACCCTTGGGGGACACTGCTAGCCACAGGCCTCCAACTAGATTTTGCACCGCTGATCACAACCCTCTGAGCTCTGCCTTTCAGCCAGTTTTCAATCCACCTTGATCTTATATTCTTATGTTTTAACAGATTTGTGCTGGACCATATTTTTGTTTGTTTCAGCAGAATGCTGAGTATATATAAGGATATAAAAAGTAATACTACAGAATTAACTGATCTGGAATTTGTCCAGTCCATTGGGATTAACATAGCTAACCTTTTGAAAAATGCCACCATGTCCATATTGACTGCAAAGACCCTTGGGAATGTGCCCTCACTTCTCTTCCCTAAGGTTTTTGGCAGTAGCGTGTCCTTTGCTCCCTGCAGATGCACTGACACGGGGCTGGGGGAGGAATAGCACCTCCTTTGTTTAAAATCCCTGATCTCCCCAGGAGGTTTTTCACATTTGCACTGAGTTGGCCCAGCACTGCTCAGTTTATGATTTCTGCCAAGACCACTATCTGAGCTGGTAAGGCTAGCAAAACGTGTGCTGTTTAAAAAGGCGGTAAACCCGTAGCCTCAATCTAGAAGAACTGTTAAGTATGACAGACCCCCAGTATGTCTACAGTTAACATTTTTAATTCCCACATTGAAAATTTGCATTGCTTTTCCTCAGTTTATATCTGAGTTAGCATTTTGGTTTATATTTGATACAATCACAGCTCTTTCAGTTTCAGAAGCACATGAGTGACAAACTTCTCTCTTAAATGGCTGCCAAAATGTCTAGGTATCATGTGCATTTAAAATGTCTGCTGAATAGCAAACATACGTGAAGCGAGATTTAGCCCTGCCTTAACTCTATGCAGTTACATGATGTTGTTCAATGTATGCAAGAAGTTATATCAGCATATACCATGGCTGAATTTCCCTTGTGGTCATTTATGTTCATATATAAGGAATTAAACTGATACAAAAAAGAAATAATATGTTTACTTTGTAGTAGCTTTTGGTTATTATCGAATAAAAAAAAATAATGTGAAGGCTAGTCCCTGACATATGTTTTCTTGGTTAATCTGCTGTCAGAGGAAAAGCAGAGGAAAAATGAATTAATCATAACCTCAGAAAGTGTCTCTCTGAAATGTCTCTTTAGAGAATCTGAAAGGTCTTAGAATTTGCTAATAAATCATAGTGCTTGAATAAAAAGATCTATTGCAAAAAGATGGTACACCGAAATACCAATAAGTAGGTGATAATGGAATTGATTTAATATGGAGAAAGCATTAAATCATTAGTCAAGGCAGAAATTCTTCATTGGGATTTTGTTATGAAAATGCCGTCATCTACAAACATACCCATTTGTACAACTAGCAAAAGCTTTTTGAGGCATTCCTATTAACTATTTAGTTTTCGGATGCAAAACCTGATTGTTCTCCCCCAGCGGATGGGAGTTTCACCAAGGGACGCCTGTAACTCCTGATCCCTCCCCTCTCTTTCACTTTCTGCAGTCCAGGTTGTACAGGGCAATGGACCAATCTGTTCCCAAACTGCCTCCTTGCCCGAGAGCCTGCTTCCTCTTGTTCAGATCCCTCCGACTCTTATCCTCCTGCCTCTGTCTTCATACAGACGATGAGAGTGTTATTTTCAAAGAAAACCATTTTTAAGTGGCAGTGGTTTTCTGAGATTCAGTGTATGCACAAGGAAACAGTACTTTGGTGCTCACTATGGAAGTTTGAATAAACAGCAGCTTTCTTTAAAAAAATGATAGGCTCCATTTATACTAGGAAATAAAATGGGGCCAAAGCGCAGGCCCAAGCACCAGAACACAGCTGCACTGAAGTTGTTCAGCTGTGCAGATGTGAGCTTGCTGCTCTTGCGTGAGAGGAGGACAGTTCAAAGAGCCTTCTATTTACTGCTATAGATACAGCTATAATGTCATCTCATTAAAAGTTGCCAGGTAATAATCATGTGCCAATATCGTGTGCCAACACAGCTCCTTTTTTAATTGATTTATTTATAGCTTTACAGCATATCATCTCTGTTTTTGCCTGTGGTCTATTTTTCATTTATTAGCACAGAATTCTATTTGTGATTGCATCTCCCTTTTCTCTACTTGTTCTTCATAGTCTTCTCTGGTATTGACAAGACAAAATAACTGAAAATCTGGCTACCCACTGTTTCTGTCTCTTCTTCCTGATGACAGCACCTAGTATACCACGTTAAAGTACCTTTTGCCATGCTGAAAATAAAAATTTAATCTTCTATTTTGTGTTCTTGCTCTGAGCAATTTTTCTTTTGTAACAATATTTTGTCTCTCATCTCAGTACTTTTGAAGGTGTTGTTCTACTGCTGGATTTCTTGTTTTACGTCCACATGTTAAGAAGGAAATAGCATTTAAATTGAAGATTAAGCATAATTTTTGCATATACATATTTGTGTCCTTGACAGATAGCAACTACTTTTAAAAATCCCTTCTTATCTTTGGAAATCTATTAAAGTCATTGTCAAGTCTACTAAATGGTTTCTATAATAAATTCATCATATGTAGGGGGAAAGCTGAGTTTATAAGATCCTGGAATAGATAGATCTTTCCATCTTGTATAGTAAAAGCTACATTCTCAGCATCTGGTTAAATATAACATTGCTTAGCCTAAAATGTGACTTTGGCTGTACCAAATCTTTTTATCTGAGTGAATTCTGAATACTTAAACTCTTTCTCAGGAAGGCACTGTACAGCTATTAGCTGCTCCCTATTTTTACTCAACAGTTCCTTGCGTGACATTTTAGAAGGTTTGATAGTGATTTTACTGCCCCCCTAGAGAATCTTTAACGCTACCAAGGCTTCCAAAGAGTCCTTCTGTTTTTTCTGCCTATTCCTCGTTCCCTCGCAGACATACGCAGGACGTACTGTCTCCCTGGCTCCTGCTCCTTTTAAAGCCGTCGCTGCTGCTGCTGAGTCAGCTGGAGGGATTAGCAGGCAGTGAGCTGGAGAGCTGCTTCCCTGGCTCCTCAGGGACTGCCTGGGTGTGTGGGCTCCCCAGCACTTCCAGTCCCATCCTGCTATCGCAAACCAAGATACTTGGATTCCCCCTTGTGGTTGTATATTGCCAACTGTCTTTAATTCTCTAAATCGCTTGAGCTTTAATTTTGGAAACCAGACAGGAATACCTAGCCTGCTAGTTTTTCATATGGAGAGGGGGTTCCTTGTAAACCGCACCCAAGAATGAGAAATTGCATTTTAAAACTTTTTCTTTCACTTAGTCTTTCAGGCTGTCCACGAGCAAAGAAAAGTGGAATCAGGATAGCACAAAGCAAGGAAGACAAAGAAGATCAAGAGCCAATTAGGTGAGAATAAATTTTGTCAAATGGCCTTCAAGTGTTTTATAGGGTCATATATATATTCAGCTTTTTATTAAGAAATGGATCTTATTGTGTTATAGTTATCCAAGAACAAAGATAAAGATAGTTTGTGTATAATCTTCTTTGAATCAACAAAATAACATAACTTAAGATGAAACACATAGTTCCCTAAATGCTAAGGAATTCTGCACTGGTCACATTGACTTCAATGACTGAACGAATCAAGGATCTGTGCTGATTTGTTCTAGCTAAGGATTTGATCTTGTGTAATTTAGGAACAATTATAGGTGTGTTTTTCATGTGAAATTCAAACACTACTTAAATCCTTATCTCCTAAGGACCCTAAAAGTGATTGCATGCTATTGACAAACCATACCCATCCAATAAAGTAGTTATGGGGATAAAGATTTGAATATCTATATGAGATTACAACTAAGAATTGGACTGCTTAGACAGTTGTTTGCAAAAAGAGGAATAGATGCTTACCTACACGCCTTTGCTGCTTCTCACAAGGTAGTCTGATGTCAGTCACCACTGCAATCCACAGAGGTAGCGACTGCTCAGAACTTCTCAGGACTGGATCCTCAGTGTAGGGTTGCAGCGATATTTTAGTGTAGGACAAACAATGAAATTACCTGCCTTGTTTTGACATGTGGTGTGTAGTGGCATACTGAAAGAACATCTTTTTTTTAAACATTTCACTTTGAAGATGCCGTGTTCCTTCTAACCCCAATTATTTGTTTTTTCAGAGGTGTGTATGAGGGAATTCCTGAGTAAGGATAAACATGAGATGAATATGGAACTGCTTTCATTGATCTCTCTAGGCTGTAGCACACAGTTTGTTATATACTTTTCTACTCAGAGAGTGATTAAAGGTGCTCACCATTTTACAGGTTCTGATGCAGTAGGCACCATGGTTTCTTATCATCTCTGATAATCTATCTCCTGATTTTTAATATGACAACAGCCTTTCAGTTTAGAAAAGGATCATTTTATACTCAGCTCTGTTTATACCTAACATGTTCGTCTCCTTTAGATTCCATACACAGGCTTAAAATGTACCAAGGATTATCCTAAGTAGGATTTTATGCTTATAGAATTCTTATGAGCAAGTTCCCTACTGAGTGGACCTCAGTAGCCACCATTTCAATTCCTGTGTGATATTCACTGTAATCAATACCTGCATTTCAAACATGTATCTCACTCCTTTTGTTGCAATTGCACTGTAGCAACAGCTGTAACTTCATCTACTGGTTAACATCCTCATGATTTATCAAAGAACAGGGATTTTTTTTTCATAGTAACACAGTTTCGTTTGTAACGTTACCCATTAAAGGGTATCTTGAATATTTTTAAGACCACAGTGCATGATTGTTCTTTTCTTTTCATGTCGGGTTTATTTTGACTTTGTTGTAGAGGCTACCAGGTATATGATGGCAAGACAATAAAGTTTATCTCATCTATCTGCTATCCAGATGTCCAGTTCCTGGTTGTGATGGTCAGGGTCATATAACTGGAAAATATGCATCCCATCGCAGTGCGTCAGGGTGTCCTTTAGCTGCCAAAAGGCAAAAGGATGGGTACCTAAATGGCTCACAGTTCTCTTGGAAGTCTGTGAAGACAGAAGGAATGTCATGTCCAACTCCAGGATGTGACGGCTCAGGACATGTCAGTGGTAGTTTTCTTACTCATCGTAGGTGAGTAACTATGGTTTGCATTTTTCACTTAAGATTATTAATTTCAATTACATTAACATGATTTGAAATACAGCTTTTGTCTGCTGCCTTTGACTTTCATTTTTTCTTTGACAAATAGTCTTCCTACATATGTCTGTAGATAACTGAAGATCAAGTCTCATGGGTTTTTAGATTCAAGCCTCTCAGGTAGAGACCTGCATTTTGTCCCTATAATACACAGAAAATTGTAGGATATAAAGTGTGCATAACAGCAACTGTAAGTCTGCTACTGCTTTATTGAGCGATGGTGGACAAATTTCTTTAGGATACACTTTGTGACACGTATCTGAATCCACCTGATTTTTAGAGATGCTGAAGATTTGGTGATTCCCAAATATCAGAGCATGGAACCAAAGCAATTAAGGAACTAGTTGCATAAAACAAAGTACTCTGACTCATTTGGTAATGGAAATGTTCACTCACAACAGTAAAAACAGAAAAAAGGAAAATAAATAAAAATAATGAAATATAAATATTTAACAAAAGAAATACAAAGTGCAATTTTTTATAAACTTATCAAAATTACAAGAACTTCAGTGATGAAATTTTTCATAAATCTTAAGGGATTAAGGAAGAGAAGCAGGTGGCCAGTCTGTTAGGGATAAATCTTGCCCTCATTTTAGATGTTAAACAATCAGGAAACAAGGGTGTTGTAGCTCTAGATAATGCCAGGGCAAGTCTGTTCTTTTATAATATAATCACTAACATAAAAAAACTCTATTACTTCAAATATACTGAGCAGATGTGCCTAATTCGTCATCCTTCTCCAGGCAGACCTTAGTGGAACTTCTGTACCTTCTGGTTAACTAAACCAGCCTGATCTTGTTTTGTTCTTAGTTCTAGCTACAGAGGTGAAAAGTTTGTTTATTTTTCCTTCTCTTGTTTATAACTGTTTCCTTTGATTCTTTCTTTAAGAATCCTTTATACCTTAACTCAGAAGCCTTAACATCCAAAGGAATCCAAAGGATTGCACACCTATAATCAACAAAAAGATCTACAAGATCTACAAGATCTACAAGTCCATTAGCCTTACTGAAACCTCTCCAGACTTTGTGCGCATAGCTGCTATTTATTGTTTCAGTTAGGAGTGGTCTTTTTACTCAGTGTTTGTATGGTACTTAGCAGGAAGGGATTGCGGTCCGTGACCCATGGACCTTAGTGATCAAAAGGACAGCCCGCAGCTCCCATAGGCTTTAGGGAGTGGCAGATGCAAGAGCCGTGTAATATCTGACAATTTGTGCTGATGTTCATATGTGGATTTAAGAGCCTTACTTTCAGTAAAATGCCAGTTTTAACTCCTGCATTTCAGTTTAGCTTTCTTCATAACGGTGTAACATTTCCTTTACTTAGAGAGATTTGCCATTAAAATTTTGAATTTTTTTTTTGCGTTGGAGATACCAAAGTATGCCGTTGAGCAACCTACCAGCCATGTGCTTTCTTGAGTGCTATTATCCTGAGCAGACACTTAGGCATGTAAAAGTTTAGACCTTTAAGACCGATTGTTGGGCAAAAAGGTACACTGTTAGAGGAGAGCAGCAGAAGATGAAAGTTTATTTAAAAACACTGACTGAAAAATCATATTTAATTGTCTTGAGTTAACAAAGTGCCAATAATCTAAGCTGTTGTGAGCAAGTTTTACAATTTCTTGAAGCTTCCATAAGATGTGGCAATATTAGTAACAGCTAATATTATTTTAAAACTATGATTCATTTCTGTAGAATTGTTAAGATACTGTTAAAAGGGCTTGGGCCAGTTGCCCATAGAAGGGCCTCTGAAGCCATATCAAATGTCTTGGATAACTTACCTAGCTACCTCCAGCTGCTACTCAGAAAGGCACATATCTGTGGTAGGTCCAGTATCGTATTTGCAAGCCTTGGTGATGTGTGTTCAGTTCTCTAGGGTATCTCAAGTAACATTACATATGGACAACTGAATCAAACTCTAAGGGTAGGATTGAGCTTTAAGATGATTCACCTACTTTACAAATCTACTTGTGGTGAACAAGGTGTTTATGCTCCTTTTCTAGTGAGTGCAGTCAGCAGATCCTGGTTGTTCCATTCACCCGCAGGTATACACCTGCCTTTGATCAGAAGTATTGTACCCTAAAAGCCACCAAGTGGGTCAATAAGGAGTGGGATGTCACTGCCTACATGTAAGCACTTTATGCTATTTGAAATGTTTTTGAGGTGCTCAAGGTATCCATACTGAGCTGACAAAAATGACTTAAGATCTGTGAGACACTCCCATTCTTTTATTATGACAGCTCAGAGCTATACAGGATATGCAAGAGCATCTAAAACAGTCCTAGGCATGTGAAATGTGTGTGCCCTAGAGCTCCAGTAGTTCCATGGGAGCTTAGACACATAGCTCACATGCAGACATGCATGGTGTTCGTGCATGTTAGGTGTCTTATCTGGAGCTGAATCCCATCTAAGTTACAGACTATGTATTTCCTGCTTAAGGACGGAATATCTCCTAATTTTTAGTGTATCCTTTTCAAAGGGCTGTGGTCTCATTCCCTACCTCTAACAACATTTTATTCTGTGGCTATACATCTGTAAATCTCAAACACAGCCTTCTGAAGAGAAGCTATGTTATGCCAGTTACACCCTGAGACCACATTTATGGTACAGTCTTTTGCAGATATGGCTGTGTTCACCGTGGATGGGGAGAAAGTAAGACTGTGACCGTTAACTGGGTCAGTAAAAGCTCCTAGTGCAGCAGTAGTTAGTCTTCACTTTTACCAGTACAGCTCACTTCCCTCCTGATGAGTGACTTTTTTATCCCAGTAAAAATATTTCTATATCAGCAGAGCTCTCTAAGCATATATATTAACCATACGCGTAGAGTCCTTAACAAGTTACTAGAGATTTTATGTTCTACTATTTGCAGACAGCTGTTAATGTACTAGTATACAAGCACTTGTAATACTCCAGAAACTGCAACATTTTTCAATTTGCCTCACAAATGCTGCTTAATAGACTACCTTATAAAAATGAGGCCAAATGTTGCATTAATTTAAAATACAGATTTTAAGGTCTTTGATGGAGTGAATTCTTAAGAGCTGCTGAAATGCCTTATACACATGGTGTAATTCAGTTGATATCAATGGACCCTTGAGATGATCCACAAGTGCTGGTAAAACTTGTTCCAGCTGGTATCATGTGATCTAAAATTTAAATATATGTATATTCGTACATACATGTTTCTGAAGTAGAAATAAATAGCGGAAAGTGGAAGCAGTGGAAAAACAGTCACAAATTTCAGTAAGTTTAGAATCTGTGTGAACAAAGACAGCAAGAAAGGGTTCCGATTATTTAATGCTCTCCATGGCTGTATGTAGAAATTCCTATAAATAGTTTTATTTTGTCAAGAAGTTCTGTGTAGGAAGGACAGACAAGAGAGGGTTATCAGGAGGGACCTGAGGCAGAGAATTAAGATCCCTGTGCATCAAAAAGGACCCTGTGTCAGGAGGAGAGGCCAGTGTGAAATAAGGTGACCTACCAGCAATATGAAAATGAATTGGAAGGAACATAAGCAGCAGGCAGTAATAGGTATATGAAATAGGTTATAGTGAAATGTAAATTGGTTATTACGTTACAGCTCTCAAATTTGGTTCTTGAATAGGCCCTTACATCCTCTTATTTGATATAAAAAGATTTTTCTGACAACATCATTTCTAATACTATGTTCAGTGTGGATTTTCCCAGAAAAGACGTGGTTTCAGCAGCCCTACTCCTTAGTACAGTAGAAGAAATGTGCTTGTGTTAACTTCAGTGGAACTTACATTCATAAATGCCTTCCTAGATATAGGATAATGTTCCTGCCCCCATCTCCTGCACCACTTTCATTTAAATCAGTATTCACCCATTTCAAACATGCTAATATATCTTTCAAATTCTCTTTACCAGGGAACATTTATTCTAGTATAGCTATAATATACAAGAGACAACCAAATTATAAGTATTTTCTTCTATAGATTTACAAGCTAATGCTTATATTATTAACAAATAGGGAGGAAAATGAGAAAAATGGATTTTTCTTTGCTATACCTGTATCCTTAGTGAAGAGAGTGAGATTCCAAGACCTGTAAACAAATAAAGTTATAGACTAGAATTTGTCTGTGAACAGCAGGGGCATGAGCACTGGGTTTGCAAAATGCTTAGATGTGCTGGCTAGAAGTAATGGACATCATCCAGGGATGATGATCTTTCCGCCTCTGAAGGAATGTATGTAGAAATTGTGAGATGGTTATGGTTATTACATACAAATGTAATGGGTTATACATTTTATACTCAGGAAGGCCCAGGTAATTGTAAGGTAGTCCAAAAACTTGCAGGAAGATAACAACAGTGCATTCTGTTAAGTCATCACCTCACATGCACATCTTGAGGTGAAGGAGCAATACCCATGTTATTTCCTGTGAAAATTCTGGGTTTGTCACAGGTCTAAGTTACACAGCTGCATGGCGAAGCCTGGAAACAGGCAGATTAGAAGATAGAAACTCAAGACAGTAGTTGCCATCAGTAGCTGCTTGCTTGCAGACTGCCATGAACACCCAGACCTCAGAGAACCTCAGAGCTCCCAAACTCCCAAAGCATCCAGGAGATGACAAATATTAGGAAATACAGATGTATATATATATTTTTATGTGAGGATCCTATTTCTTATGAAATACGCTTTGCTAGAAATAGACTTTGCCTCAAAATCCTGTGTTCTTGACCTCAACTCCAGAGGGGAAGGCTTGCAAGTGCCACATAAACTGTCAGATCTCCTGATGCTTAGGGCCATGATTTAAGCCTGTGTCCAAAGAATGATACCTCACCACAGGGTTTTTCAAGGGGGAGGTGCTTGACTGTTTGCAGAGAGCCAAAGGAGTAGTAGTTCTATAATCCTGACATTTCACAACTGCAAACATGTGCTAGCGGCAGCCAAATCACTCCTAAATCGTTGTAGAATTTTGAAGCTGCTTGTGTGTCTGAAGTCACACCCACTCTTCCCAACAGCAGTCCCCAGCTTAAACCTTTAAATATGCAAAAATGCTTAGCACTGTTTCAGTAAAAGAGGCTTTTAGAAATGAGATACGCAGTTACAAAGGGCACTGTCCTTTTGCAGCAGCAGCAGCCCATGAGAGAAGGGTCTTTGAGGAGGCTAAGGGCATCTAAGGGTGAGAAGTGTTGGGGGGGGGAAGCAACTCCTGTGAAGCTGGAGCTGGATAGGAGGTGCAGTGGCAGACCAGAAGAAAAATGCTCAGGAGGGATGAGAAAGATGATAAATGCCCCTTGCTAGCTGACTGAAACTGAGAAGCACTCAGATCATTCTTATTTTTAAGCTTTGTACTTAAGCTTGCAACCTCTGTTATTTGAACAAAATCAGTCCTGCAGTCTTGGACCTGGAATAGCCTTTGTCTTGATGCAATATTGTATGACACCTCTAGATAAGAGAGCAAGACTTAAATTACCTTAAATTGCCTGAGATACTAAATGTCAGCTACTCCTTTCAGTCCCCGGAGAAATGAAAGTGCCCGGAGTTTAGGTGTGGGTAATTACTTCCTAGCAGGAATTGTCTCTCTGGCAGGATAAGAAGCTTATTTGAAACAAAAGCTGAAATGGAAAAAAATGTTTTCTGATATTTGCTAATAAATACAGAGAGGAAAAATTAGAAACTTTATTAAAAAATGAAAATATAATCTACGGTTATATCAGATCTAACACACACTTCACTATGGACTAATGCAACATAAAGACATGAGAAAGTGTGTACTAATATATCCACAATGCAAAAAAATAAAAAATGTCATGATAAAAGACCTTTTGTAAAGGCAAAAAAAAAAAAAAGAAAAGAAAAATAATTGTGAGCATCCTTTAAAACACAACAAATCCAAATTCCTGGATGAATTCTCAGGTTATTCTAAAGTGGCAAAACATCATGCTCTTGCAGAATTTAAATGTCCAGCAATAATATCTGGAGGGAACTAGGGTTTAAAAAATACTTAAGAATGATGTTTCCATGCAATGTTGAAGATAACATTGAAAATGGTAAAAACTTTCCAGAAAAGACTTTTTTCATGTTCTTGCATCTTTGCTTCCATCCATATATTTGTTAAACATAAATACAGTCAAGCTCCGTATGTGTAAGTAGATTTTAAAATGCAGCTTCATTAAATTATTTGATTGCATCTATTTCTAGCCAAGTCTCTTGTCAAGTCAAATACTTTCCTTTGTTTTACTTATTTGCAACTGTAGGTTGCGAAAAAGAGTGCCACATTTAAGTTAACTTTAATTCACTCTTAACTCTCATTGTTTCAATTTTTCCCCTTGTAGGTTTCTTAAAGCTATTTTTTAATCTGCCTGACCACTTTGGCTGCCACTGATTTATCTTGCTGCTTTCTCCCTTTTATTTTCTCCTAGAAGCTCTGGGTTGCAACTCATCAGGAGAAAGTCATACAATATTAAAAGCATAGAAGAACTAACAAAACTCACTGCATTTGACAATAATTACAACGCACTAATGATGTGTCATGGTGACATTATTGAAAGATTAGAGAAATGCAAATATACTGACAGACTTCCAAGAAGGAAAGTCGAGAAATACGACAATTAAATATTTATAGATATAAAGAAAGGAACTATTAAACTACACAACATGACAGTCTGATCCAGATTTCCATTCATTAGGTATTAAAGCAGACTCTAAGGCTAAGCTGGGCAATAAAGTGGGCCTGGGGACATTGTCTGACCCAGAGGCGCAATGTCTTGTGTCTGTACATCCATGTCTGTACAAAGACATGTCTAAACTGTCTTTGGGAACAGCGGATAATGCCACCCTCCAAAACAGCGCGCACACGTTGTGTGGCAGAATGGTAGTTGGCCTGAGCCAAAATCATACTGTAGCTGTGCTAGTAGTTGAACACACTAGTGCTTGGGGCTGTGTCCAGGCCCTGTTTAGGTTGTAGATGTAGTTTCTGGAGTCATAACCAAAGATCTATGAAGTGGATCTTCTGGTACAACGGATTTTTTGCTCTATGATCAGTTTAGACAAAGAGTTTAGTGTGCATCTGTAAGCTCTAGGAAGACATGTCTTTCTAAATTCCTTTTCAACACATCTCTCCTTTTGTCCTCTTCCTCTCTTATTGCACCCGCACTGGCTTCTCTTACATGGTGTCTCCTGCTCAGTCTCTCCTTCTTCCTTCTGTGCTTACCAGTCTTCAGCATTTGGGTCAGGTAGCTTCTCCTGAGCCCTGCAGAACAAGACAGCCTCACCAGTCTTGCGTCTAGCGAGCACCCTGCCGCTCCTGGCCCTGCATTCGCGAGAGGGACTGAGGGCTGAGCAAGGCCTGGAGTGCGCCTCTTTTCTGTAGACACAAAATACACAGAGAATTTTGCAGCCAAACACTAACACATGTCAACGGAGGCTGTTCAAATGACAATTTGGCAGAGGTTTACACTTCAGCCAAATCTATATTCATTTTCATGAGAACAGCAAGATGTATCTCTAAACCTAGAACAAAACCTCATGAAATACCAAGTTTTGCTCCAATTCAGAGAGTTAGAGATACTCACCGAATGATTTTCTCCCCCCACTATGGTCAAAATTCTGTATAGTATACAAAGATATTCTGAGAAATGGAGATTTGTTTCCATAACACTCAGAAAAACTGAGCCTGGGGCAGACACCGAGCATGAAAAATTCCAGCCACATCAGTTAAAATCTAGCAAAAGTCACAAGCAACTAAATGCAGAGCCTGATTGTTGGGATTTAGGCCCTTTAACTGTGGGTAGTTCTGCCAGCTCTTCTCCTTATGATCTGGAAGTAAGACGAAATGACATTTTAATCAAGTGTACAGTCTATTAAATGGGAAGACTCCTAATGGAGAGCTAATCTAAAAGGACTTAAGAGGTTTACTTACCTTGGGAAATGCAAGGAGAAAACAACATGAAATACACATTAGAAAAAGCAGACTGCACAACATAAATAAGAAAAATAGTTTTGCTGAGCAGACCTGACAAACAGCAGCAGACAGTAATTTGTATGTGTGTTTGCAGTGTGACAGCCCCGTGATTTTAGGCACTTGGCAGAAGCTTTCCGGTTATAAGCCTGGTTGTCCTCATTCCAGATGTAAACCATAAAAAAAGCAGAGATCACTGGATGGCTTTTTAGATTTCAGGTGAGATGAATTATCCTCTGGAAGTACCTTTCTCTCTCCATTGTCAATAGAAATGCCTAGAGTGACTGTGCTTCATTTTAAGTGTCTGAAGTTAGCTGGGCCCTGGTGACTGAGCAGGTCACTGGAAATTTTTAGTTGCCAGAGCACTAATCAGAGGTATGCAGCTAGAGATACACCATAAGGTGTATCTCTATGGGGTATCTCTAGCTACATATATATGTATACATGAGGATGTCTCAGCCTCTCTTCTGTTGCACGACGCTATGTGCTCTACTTGCCTGCCTGGTAAATCCACTGGTCTTCAGGTCACCTCTTCTGCTGTGTGCGGTCACAGAGCGGGAGAGGCAGCAACCGTTGCAGTAAGCAGCACTGTGCCCCCAGCCAGGGGGCTCGGGTCACCAGCACCCTCTAGCACACCCTCCTTCCCTGCGCCTCGGTGCTCGGACCACCTGCGTATCACGTAACATGCTGCAATGCCTGCTGACTCGCCAAAGAAATGAGGGATTTTTGAGCAGTTACTGCACCGCTGGGCAAGAGACAAAAGCCCTTTCCCTGTTAATGGACGATACAGGTCAAAGCTCCTTAACAGTGTCTTGAGGAGCCTACCCACAGAGTCCTTTTGCTGACTAAGCAACTTTAATTAACAGAATATGATGTAAGCTTGCCACAGGATTACTGTGCACAACTGAAGGGCAACCTGGCAGTGCTCTTAAAATTCTTGTTTCAAGATTGATTAATCCTTTTTCTGTTATACATTCATGCCTCGGGGGGATTCCTTTCAAACTGAGTCTGCTCTCAGAGCGTTATCTCTCAGCTTGGCAATGTTTACTGTTCTGCATAATTTCTATTTTTGTTTTCCTTGCCTGCTTACTTCATTATTTTGTTTTGGAGATAGACATAATTAGGTTATAACAATATTTTACCTTTTAAGTGTTTAATAAATAACCAAATACCCTCTCTGCTTGTGGATATCATGACTGTTCACTCTATAGGTACCTGTCCATTTGGTGCTTGACTGATCATATTTTAATGTTAGTTTAACTATCCCATCCCCCTCCAAAATCAGACATGTGGTTCATTACTGGAAGTCTCTTTAAAACAGTGATCATATGGCATTAAAGAGGTAATGAAAAGTGTATGACCTTACCTTTTGTTTTAACTAAAATGGCTGTATTTCTTTCATGGTCTCTTGGGTAGTGTTTTGCACTGATTCTGGAACCAATGCAAAGATTTATTTAAACAGAATCAAATCTCGGCTACTTTTCTCAACAACTTTGGAAAGAGCTTGGATTAGGAGCTGCCAGTTTCCATGTTACATCAAGCTTTTAGATTTTTTAGCTTATATTTTCCTCATGATTGAAGATTTAAGTGTAATATAATGTTCTTCTGCACAAACATTCAGTTGTGAATTGCAAATGCACCACAAAAAAGAGGAGAAAAAAAAAAGCTTACACAAAGCTTACAAAGAACATTAGTATTTAGCCATGGAAAAACATCTAAAAAGGGCTACATTAATCAGAAATTATTCTTTTTCAACGAAGAATTCTGAAATTGAGCTGAACTGGAGATTTCTTCCAACACAGCACAAAGGTAACCAGGGTTGTGTGGCTGGTGGGGAGAAGGAGAGATTCAGAGAGTCGCAGCAGTCTCCCTGCAAACCCCTCTGCTGCTAACACTCCCGGCCAGGTAACCTTCCCCTTTGCTGCACAGTGCCAGCAAGAAGCTGGGGAAAAGCCAGTTGCCCTTGAACATAAATAAAACCGAGTGCTGAGCCAGGGAGGGTGCCTTTTATCTCTGCTGGAGCTGTGCATAGAGCAATTCATCCTTTAAGGCATGTAGCTGAACTTACTCGTGGGAATAAGGAAATCACTAAAGTTGATACTCTTCAACATGGAAAAATGAGTGGTTCATGGATTTAATATTAAACCAAGGAAAGGGCCACTTTGATCATTGAGTCTGATCTCTTAACTTGAACTTCAAACAGTACCATTAACAGGAGCTTAGACTTAAGGGTAAGGTTTGTCCATTAACAAAATAAAACAGTATTTTTCACTCTGATCTGTACTTCCCTGAATATCAAAAGGATTTACATCTGGGGCTTTTTTGGGGTCTCTCCCTAGTAAACAGAGGTCCCTTGAATATATGTTCCTTTGTCTAGTTTGTGAAAGATGTTATTTTTAATAAACAGGAAAAGTGTTTCATTTTCTTAAGTTTTTGAAAAATCACTGTAGTAGTGAATCTGGCCTATGTTTATAAAGTTAGCCTTCGGGAGCGCTCTTCTGGTACTCCAGGCTGAGGCATGGGTTTCTTTTCTTTTCTTTTCTTTTCTTTTCTTTTCTTTTCTTTTCTTTTCTTTTCTTTTCTTTTCTTTTCTTTTCTTTTTTCTCTCTCTCTCTTTCTTTCTTTCTCTTCTTTCTCTTCTTTCTTTCTCTGTAAACTTCAGTACTTCACACTGCAAATATAAAAGTTGCATTTTATTTGACATTTGTCCCCTCCTTTCCCACATCTCTGCTTTGCTTTGTGGGAAATGTTTTCTTCGCTTGAGAATCCTAGTACAATTCCTTCAGCTTCAAGAGGGATCAGACTATATCTGTCTGCAGAGGCCAGAAAAAAGAAGTTTAATATCACACATCTGGAATCTGCATAACACAAATCAGTCCCCCAACAATTACTCCACTTGATCAGCAATCCTCCATTCAGGTGGCCCATCTTGTTTTACATCCCTGAAGATAGTGCAGTCAAACTCTTCAAGTGGTTCAGGCTTTTAGACTTTCTTTTCTATACACTCAATTTCATAGTAAACGTGCACTAACCTACTATGCTCCTTTCAAACTCTTTTTCCAGTAATTTTCCTTTTATTTGGAGACCAATTTCACCTTAATTCTTAAATCCACTAAATATATGGCTAGACATAGGTTGTAGTAATCTAATGGAAGTCCTAAGCAAGTTAGAAGGAAAATTCATTATTCGTATTATGTTCAACTCTAACAGATGCAAACAACATATACACTTTATCCTAGTCTGTGCATACAGTTTTTCTGTGTATCACTTAGATGACTTGGTTTCTGCTAGTCGATGCTCTTCAGGGAAGTTAGGATAAGATGTAGGTTTACGTATGGGTGGAGCTTATTTTGTAAGTAGAGTTTATAGGGCTACTTATACTTTACTTCTTTAATCTGACCTCTGCATGCCTCCATTTATAAAGTTTTCCCCCAAAAAGAAACCTGATTAATGCAGGTTGAACTTCCGTGGTTTAAAACCTAGTCGCCTCTTCTACCAAACCTACAGGCATGCACTCAACAACTGTCTGCTGCACTGACCACTAGTGCCATTCCCTGCAAAGCAAAGCTGCATGAGTAGCTCGCAACCATACACCTCTCCATTTAGCACGCAAGCCCAACAAAAGCAGTTTTCCAATATGAATGATATGTTATGATGTATCCAGCTAACAAGCAAAAATTGTGACCTCAAATTTTAGCACATGTATGTTTCACAGGAGGCTTGCAGGAACTGACCCTAGATTACTTTAATCTAGCAGTTTAATTCATTTTTCATAGTATTTTGTAAATTCTGACAGAGGTTGAAGGCTTTAAAGAATGATGTGCCAGACTGCACTTTTCTTTCTCAAAGAAGAGATTAAGCCTGACAGTAGAAATCCAGTAAGACCCAAGAGACATTGCATTGCAGAGCCACGGTGCTGATGAGCAGCTAGTTGTTGACGCTTTGTCTCTGTGGCAGCAGCAGTTCACAGCTCCTGCTTAATCAGGAATTCAGGAGGAGTTAGGAGCTGGGTGTTGGTGCTTTTCGCAGCCCACCTAAAATGCTATAGCTTCCAGCCCAGTAGCATCCACAGTCTGACATTCATAAATGATGTCTCAGTATGCTTATACTGTATTTATTGTGGCAGTACCCCCAGCAATGTTATTAGAAAACCTTATTCATTTTTTATTATGAAAAGAATACTACACTATGTTTATGTTTTCTTTTGCATGATTTCTCATCTGAGAATAATGGCAGTAGCGAGCAAGATAACTGTGATTAATTTTACTAGTTCTTTGCTAGAATGAACAAGTGGTAGATTTCTGTGTTTGTGTAAAAGTCAGTGTAAGATTTAAAGACATTAAAAAATAAAAAAATAACCAGCGGGATTACACACTAATTCCACTTGTAATAGAAGATGTATAACACAGGCATCAATTGTAAAGGCTTTAAACTTAATGTGAGGATATGTATTATCCTTACTGAAGCTACAAAATGGTCCGCTAGCGTGTTTCTCATGGTTTTTTTTGATTTTTGCGATGCTCAAAGCATGTTTTGCTTAACTCTTAAAGCACTGAAGTGGATTTCACTCATCCTTATTTCAATCCCCAGACTTATTTCAGACAAAATCTTAATAAATTTGAAAAAAATAAACTCATACCTGCTCTTCTTTGTCCAGCGTTACTCCTGTGTCTCCTATCCCCAACCTTCTAGAAATCTAGACCTCCTCCCAGATCCCACACGGATCTCGAGTTCAAGCTTTTTGGTAAGCTTTATACCTCATTGAGGCCCAGCCTCTGTACAACAGACCACTTCTGCCACAGCGTTGACTTAGCTGTAGTCCTCATCTTCCCTTACCTTATGACCTGCCTTCATTTGGTTGTTCTCAACTTAGAGCAAGCATTTACCTTTAGGAAAAGTAAGTGTACTGGAACAGAGAAGAGGTAGAATTTCCTAGCAGAGAAGGAGCTAATCCTGAAAGCCCTAATTTACTTTTTAAATGATTTTAAATATTTTTAGGTAGCTTAATTAACATCAGAGCTGGGCAAAGAGAATGCATATTTCTATCTTTATCAGTTTCTGAAGAATTTCGCCACTCTCATTTAAATAAACTTCACTAGAACTCAATCCTCTAATTTAGGTTACTAACTTAGGCACTGCTTCACTGAAATTATAAGTGCCTGGCTGGGTATAAGTGAGCTAATCCACTTAAAATACAATGTGCAATCAATGGAGAAACAGATTTGCCGGCAAAGATCTGCAGAGGAAGGTGATGTGGTCTGGTGTAGGCATCTTCCCCTGTGTTGAATTTGGTACATCTGGAAGCTAAGAATCTCTCTTACCTTGAGCAAAACCACAGGAAAAGTTAGCAGTTTCTGTTCATGCATGACAGAAATCTGCCTGACCCTCTTCTTAGGACAGTCATGTAATGGGCTAGTGGTAGTCATAGTGGGGCATGGCACATGTGGTAAAGCCAAGAGTGTAAGGGTCATGGAGAACGAAAGAGGAAACTTGGCTCTAGTCTAGTGATTCGGACGTTCAGTTGAAATGAAATCCCTTTTGGTCTAATCCCTCCTTCCTCAAATATCTGTGTAAATTGCATTAGATCACCACTGAATGAAAGCAAAACCAGTCTGACCATAGAATCCAGAAACCTTCTGCATCCTCACTAGTAGGCCTGCAAGTAGGCAGCCCGTCGTCTCTTCTCCCACAAGCCCCACGATTCATCAGCGTGCAAGTAGCTCCAGAAAAGGGTAGAATTTCACCCATATCAATTCTCCATCAATTGCTGCAGCAAGGACCCAGGACCCAGATCTTCCTGTTTCCAGTTTAGGAAAAGGAAACCTGATGCCAGTAAGCCTGAACTGCAGCAGTGCTGTAGTTGTTATGTTAAGTGCCTGTCCTTCCAGCAGATATCTTTCCAATGGAGACAATATGGGCCAGACACTGTTGCTAATAGGCAGCTAGAATGTGGCCACACAGTTTTGAAGAGTAAGAAAGCTTAATAGTATGGATACAGGCCGTAGTGTGCCAGCGGCCTCAGAATCAGAGCATGATTTGAAGCACTGAATACACTAGTACAGAGGTAACCTTCCAGATGAGCTAGGAACATATCTACAGGGTCAAGCAGTCCTGAACACTAGGTGTGCATAGCCATAGCCTGGGAATGAGATGGTTTTTAGGCACCAAAGTTGGAATGTAGGCACACTGAATCTTGCAGTAAAATCGTAATCCTTGTGATTATGTTTTTCTTTGTTTCATTCTTCTTTTGCACTTCCAGGTGCACAGTTCTAGTATCCTGGTCTCATGTTGGTCTGTTTAGGGTTTGAATGCCATATTTATGGACGTGAAGACAAAATAAGAAGAGTGAAGACAAAAAAGAGGAAATTAATTAAATCAATTAAAATGATGTAAAAATTAAGTCAATTAAATGATGTAGAAATTTTGCATATCGTGATGTCTTTCATTCTTTTCCCTGTGCCACAATTTTTTTCCCAAAATGACTAATCCTCCTTTAGCTTCCTCAAGACTCTTTCACGCTTCAAGAAGATGGTTGTATTGTGCTACACATGTAATATGAGAGAAACCCTGTGTTGAAAAGTTTACCCATAAATACAGAGGACAAACAGTGAGAATAAAGAAGATAAAGTTTTTTGTTTAAGGTCGCACAGTGAGTTTGTAGCAGAGCTTGGAACAATCCCCTGCCATTCTACTGCCTAGGCTAAAAGCTACTCTGTCATGCTATTTCTTCCTAGTAGTAGTGTTGTTTTATTATGTATCTTCTCAATAACAGAGCTGGATACAGTTTTGAACACTGAATTTATTGCTGGGGAAAAGAATTTTATTTTTTAGAAATTTGGTAGGAAAAATATCCTTTTTTGGACTGCTGCACTTAATAAAGCAATCAATGTGAGAAATTCAAATATTTGAAGTTCAGTAGAAACCATTGCAGTCATCTAGTTTAATTTACATAGCATAAGCTATGGACTTCAGTTGGCAATGATTCTGTCAAGACTGCTAAATGTATTATACTTAAATTTGAGCACTTAATTTAGTAGGCAGTTGGGTCTTTACCTAAAAAAATGCCTTTAAGTTAAGAAATAATATACCTCAGAAACTTGTTCTACATTGCAGAGAGTTTATTTAAGAGTACTAGCTTTGAATTTGATTTAAACAATTAAAAATAGTAAAAAAAAGGTCTCCCTTGGATCTGAAAAGGAAATAGAAATGTTACAGTATGCAATGAGAAATGTATAACGTGCTCTTCAGTTTCAATGGTTACAAAATCTTGAACATTGAAGTATTACGGAATTGTTTAGCAAGTTTCAAAATTTCCTTCATTAATCAGAATAAGAAGATAGTATTCCATCTGGAAATCAGATTGAATTTATTTTCCCTCTTACTTATGATAATGTAGCTACATTAAAGATGTGATTTTGAAAATGGAGATAGTTTGGTGCACACAATTACTTATAAAATAGCACTCTCTGATAATTAATTTTATTTTTACAGTAAAGCCTGCTAAGAGTACATTCACTATCAAACCATTTCAAATGATGTAATGCCTAATATTTTGGCAGCATAAGAGACCTGAGAGATAACTGAGTCCACATCCATAGGGGTAACAAGTATACATTATAAGAGATATATACCTCCCGTCATGGCAAGGTCAGATTTTTATGGGAATGACTTTTCTTAGGCTTAAACAAAAGGCCAACACAAAGTTATTGCCTGTTTAAGAAACAATTTAGAAAAGGGCAATTTAGCCCTTCGGTTGGTAAGTGATATTCACAAGGAGAAGCATAGTTTATAAGGATTAGAAATTTGGATGTGAGAGCTGGCTCATGCCTCCTCCTCTCAGCGTTCAGGTCTCTGTTTGGACATATGAATTCAAAAGGGTGAAAGTTCAAAGTGGGGACATGTAAGTTCAAAAGGGAATATTTACCCAATAACTGCTTTTAAAAGATAACTTTTTAAATAAGAGCAATGCATCTTTATGAAGTTTGGCTGTTGTTCCCTGGTTTATACTTTTACAAGATGTATCTGACTTTTATATTACTGATCTTTCCAAAAGGATTTAGATGGAAGAATAAAATAATGAAATCACTACTGGTAAGTCCTTCTTTCTCAGACTAACACACTCTTCCAGTGCCAGGCAGCAAGGATAAACTTCATCTCCGATACTGTTTTTATAATAGTTTTGGATTACAGATGTATCTTCAATGACCTGTCATAATTAACAGGCTCTTTACTGTTCACAGTTTATCAGGATGCCCCAGAGCCACTTCAGCTATGAAGAAAGCAAAGCTGTCTGGAGAACAAATGCTAACAATAAAGCAGCGGGCCAGTAATGGTAAATTTTTAATCATTACCTTTCTAAATATTACTTCTTTGTGAGATAAAAATATCACTGCTGTATGGTTTTTTTCTACATGTGTAAGTCTTTTTTGTATAAAGAGTGAATTCACTGTCAGGAGAGTTGAAACTGATTTTTATGCTGTGGAAATCTGAGCCAGCAGTGGAGTGGGTCAGGTTGGTCTGTGTTACGCCTACATAAATCTAAAACCCTCTAAAATATTTCAAAATAGAATATACCACTATAATTTTATGTTTCTTATCTCATTCATCAAGGTGGATAGTTAGTCTTATATTGCTGCAGGATTCAGAGGAGAAAAGAGTTGTTTGCACAGGTGCTGAGTCCTCGTGAGCTCCCTTGAATTCATTTTGAGCTGTAGTTCTGTAACCTTTGGCAGATGTAGATGGCCTTGTGCCATTTAACCTGCAATCCTTCCTGGGAACTTTCAGTTGCAGGGAGATGAGGAAAGTAGCTTAGATGAAATTCAGGATCATAGCCTGGTATCTGAAGTGCAATTAAAGCAAACTGTAGGTGTTGCAGTTCAAATAAGTACCACAAAAGTCTTGTCCAGGAGGTACCTAAGTCCTAAGTTTTCTGGGAAAACTTTGCCTAAATTGGTGGTGCCTAAATTGCCTGCATCCCTAATATGCTGTCCTCTTAACTCCAGTGAGTATCTGTTGAAGTTTCCTGTATTTGAGAGCCCCAGAGCATTTACAGAAAATGCTTTGTTCAACACTTAGGGCGGAAGCTGTTGTAACCCACATGGAGAGCACAGCCGGCGAAAGAAGTGTGGGTTGTCTTTGTTCAGTAGCTGGTATCCATAACGTGGAAGATCTGGGTTTAATTTTCTCTACAGCCAGAGAGTATTGAAATCTGTCTGCCATACCTGAAAAGAAGGCCTGAAGGAGCAGCATATAGACATTCTTGGTAGTTAGGGGGACACATGGCATCCTTCATGTCACAGTTATGCACTGTGCAAAAAGGTATGCAAGATTCACAGCAGAATAAGCAAGAGGGAGCATGCATCCCCTAGCAGTAGGAGTTAAGACCTCGACTTTGGAGAAAGCAGGTCTATTTCATCCTAGGGCTATTTTATGCTCTATTATAGTAATTAAATGAACAAATAAATAAAACCAGCATTTTATTCCTGTCTGAATCCTTAGAGAGATAAATACCTTTCAAATTCTGTTCCCTAAATGTTTATGTTATAACAACTCAGGAATCACTTCGATTTTGCAAATTATCCTATATATCATTATATAATAACACCCTTCTGAACCATAGAATTATTAAAAGAAACAGCAGAATCACGGTGGATCCCAGGGCATCAATGAAACTTCTCTGTGTTGGGAAAAATTTCTTCTAAATTAGGTACAAATGATTTTATCAGCACTGTGATATGAAGAGATTAGCCTGTTACAATATTTTCTTTTCCTTCAGAAGGTCTATGTATGGACAAAATCTTTCAAATAAGTTAGAGATGACAGTGGAGCAGAATTCACTGCTGCAGGTGCATTTCTAATAATGCAAAGTTAAAATCAGTACATATAAAGAAAAAGCTGTGTCTTATCACTCCTCCTGCCATTTCTATCACTCTCATGGGAAAATTACTGTAATTCTTAAAAGAAAAATGGTGGGAAATACATTGTTTTAATTTCAAAATAAATTTTTGATGAAACTGTTTTATTTTTTACTTTAGTACTTTTACTTGAATTAAATTTAATTTCAATTTGGAAATAATTCATTTGATGAACTCTGATTTAAAGCTTAATTATTTTAACACACCTGTTATTTTTATATCACATAGGTATAGAAAATGATGAAGAAATTAAACAGTTAGATGAAGAAATCAAGGAACTAAATGAATCCAACTCCCAGATGGAAGCTGATATGATTAAACTCAGAACTCAGGTAACAGTTTTATGAAGCCCTAAATTCAGCTCCTTTTTATACATGATTGGTTAGAAGAAATATAGGACATATATTGTTCTTTTTCATAGTTCTTGTTATGTTTTATATCTCTGATTTGCTATTTATAGAATCAGAAAATGGTATCCATGGTGCATTTTCCACATCAGCTGCCACCACGAAAAAAAAAAAAGCATTAACAAAATATATTTTCTGAAATAATGACAAAAGAATGACCTGTTATGATCAGCTTTGTATTTTTCCTTGATGAGGATAGATATATACCATCTTAATAGCAGATAAGCTGTCAGGTTAGACCATGGTCATTTACATAAGTTACAATGTGAAGGAGCCCAGATGAAGAACGTCTTGCCAGGGTTGTGTTACAGAGGAAATCTAGATAGGGAAATGAACAGTTGTTACACTTCACTTCGTCACACTAAGTGGCAGCAATAGTAAAGTACTGCTCGCTGGTTCTCAGCACTAGCTTAATCCCTTTTACATTCTGCATAAATCTGTTGGAAAAAAAGGGAAAAGAGCCACTAAAATATCAATTAAAACCTCATCTTATTGTCATTCCTGACCAGTCCTAAAACTAGAAGGAAGGAAGTTAATTGAATTTTCCCTGGCATTTTCCAATGCCCAGCATAGTTTGCAGTGCTTTTTTCTTCCCATGATTTGAGCACAGAAATGAATAGTGAGATTTACCACAGTTCTCACCATATGTCAGCCTTTAAGTCCCACAGTCATAATCATAAAATGCCCATTGATCTTGATGAAGGCATGCAGAGCTAACCACTCCTTGTTTCTCCTTTGTCTACTGCTTGCAGAGAAGAGTGCCCTTTCCATTGTCCTCCTCCTCTTGTATCCTCATAAATAAATGATAGGATCTTGCCCTTCAGCTAGGGTTTTCTTTGAATTCTAAATCTTAGCCAAATTGATATTGAAACTTCACTTTTATTGTATGCTGTCTTCAGGGTTCCGTTGTCATTATTTGACCTTTATAGAATTTGACTTATTTTTTTACCCAGTTCTGTGATGTGACCAAGCGTAACTGTAAGGTAATGAGAATAAAATCTGCAAAAACGTAAGGCAAGCAGACTAGTTAGTGGCAGGGCAACTTTACATATTTGTTTTGGTAGGATTTGGTCCTAAGTTTGGAAGCTGGCAGTTTCCAATCTGACTGACGTTTTCTTTTGCTAAATACAATGCTATTGGTGCTATTCACCTAAACATTGATTTAGCTGAGTTTTTTAAAAAATGCCAACCAGTTTGGCAGTCATATATGCATTAGGTAAATCTCCTCCCACCTGTTGGTAGCCTTCTCTATTTTTTATTTTATTTTTGGCAGATGAGTAAAAAAAGAAACAGGGCCATAATAACACTGCTCACAGGTATAAAACATGCATGGAGTTTCAGGGCTTTAGCGAGGAGTTTTAGACCAAAACTTGATCTCAAATGAGTGTAGAAGCCATACTCCAGTGATCTCAGTTCCAGCTTTCACAGCTCAGACCAGTACCGTTGCACATTCTTAGGAAATCAGATAAGGGATTACTTGGGACCACTTAGTACTCTTGGAAAAAAGGCTCAGCTGATCATTTTACCATCCAGTTCAAATGTTTTTCACATCTTAACACAACAGATTTAGAAAAAGAGTAAAACTGACTGAGCCAGAGAGTAAAACTACTTACTGTCATTAAAATAATTAATAGAATCCTAGAAAACATAACTAGAAGAGACTTCGAAAGCTTTTTTAGTCCACCAATTTTCTCCTTCCCTCCTCACCCCTCAGCTCTACCTAAACAAGTCCTGACAGATGCTTGTCTAACCTGTTCTTTAAAGCCCACAACACCAGATCCTACAGCTTCCTTAGGCAGTCCATTCTAACGCTTACCTATTCTTATCCAATTAACTACTGATGCCTAGCAGAAAATCCCAGCTGGGTCAAACTTCATAAAAATTCAAGGGCCTCAATTTTAATTTAATACACTCTCCTGAAGATAGGTAGTTTACATTTCCAACATGTAGACCGTTACATCATAGCTATTATCAATCCAGTAAGAGGATCAAAGTCAACACTCTGCTTTTTTTGCAACAGTGAAGTTATATTAAACAAAACATTTGCTGATGCACTTTCAGAAAATCATTGTGTGACCTAATTTTCAATAAAATTTCATGGTTGGGCAATATGCAACAGGAAAGTAGAAGTAGTTCTGTGAACACTGGAACTAGCAAAAGTCTCATTGCAAATAAATTTATGTCCTGTGGGTGAAAAGCGTCAGTGAAAGTTTTCCCTACAACAGGGACTGCCTTCCATGTAGAATATCTTACATTTAACGCAGTATGAACTCATGCTGCAGCCTTTTTCCATCAAATTTGGCAGAACTTATTTTTTCTGATAAGTTTGTTTAAAACTAACAGGCAGATCCAAAAGTATGAGAGGGGGAGAGACATAAAGGACCAAGAGGGAAAGAAAAATCTGCAAATAATTGCATGTCTCATACAAGCAACAGATTTTGCTGTCTTTAGAATAGCCCCTATGATACTGATACATGTGAACATTCTCAAGTTTTAGGGTGAAATGTCATGAGGGAAATTCCAGTCACTAGGTTAATAAATACAATAATTAAGAATGCCAGTTACTGATCTTAGGGTTCTTTCAGAGGATGATTACTTGAAATTGTGCAATACGCTGATAACCTGCAACTGTATTTTCAAATTGTCAGCATTTTACATGACATGGCCCAAGGAAAAAAAAGTCAGGTAGCAGTTCTCAGCTACCTTAAAAAGTCTGTGAAATGTCAGTCTTACTTAAGTTACTGTGACATAGCAGCACTATACTGTACTGAGCTGCACCATTATTGATATGAGGCTCTTCACTTTGGTCTGTAATATAAGAACAGGTTTCAGGGTAAATACCACAGCATGGCTGACTTTAGCTAGCACCTATGAAAGATGTTTTTCAGTCGTGAATGGAATAGCTCTCGGGAGCTGAATTCCAAACAGCCCTCTCTCCTCCCTAAATGTATGTTTAGAACATGTATCTGATCTGTTCTTTGAAATACACAAATTGAAAGCATAACAAAAGAGGAGGATGTGTTCCCATTCCCAATGCTGAATATTTTTGCCTATTCTAACATCTTGTACAAATAGCTCAAAATCAATTAATTGTGACAAAACCAAGCCCCTGTGATACTGACAGCTTGGATTAGCTGCTACATAAACATCTGTAGTCAAAGTCAGAGCTACTTAGAGATTGTTTTATATGGCCACATCACTTGTCCAAGTTACTTCTATCAACTAATGGGCTGTATTTCCAAAAGCAGACTAAAACTTTGAGTCCAGAGTAAAATAAACTTGAGGCATCTAATGACCTGATTGTGCCAGCAGTTTCTTGAAATTCACTGACCCTGGTCAAATAGTCACAGAAGACCCTTTTCCCCTTCTGCCTACAATTACCATACAATCCTGCAACCTTCCATTCAACATTTAAATTCTGTCAATTCTTTCTACAGTTCATTGCCTGTGCCAAATTAAAAATGGATAAAGGTGATTTTGAGAATTTAAAACTTTGTATTCTTTGGCATTATTTCATCTTCTCTGGCTTCATTTTCTGTCCTCTTGCCAATGTACATTTTAACCTACACACACAAACACACACAGTACACTTTGTAATAGCTGTTAACAGTTGTCATCCAGTGTGGAAACTAAGGACTGGTCTGTAGGGAAAGTGTAGACAGACATGAATAAGTTCTGCATGTGCTCTCAATGGGTTGGACATAAGCCACTGCTCATCTGAAATCCTAATAGCTTTATTATCCCAGTGCTCTGCACAAGCTTGAGTAAGTTGCCTCTCAGGAATGTTTATTAGTTCAAGCCCAGCACTGCACAAAGCTGGAGCTAACTTGTGTCTGGTCACCTGGGAGCACAGGCAGACCATCCTCTCAGTTGTCTTCTCCTGTACATGTAGTCATGCCCCAAGTACCCACTTCCCTGGCTACACACAAATTTTCTTCAGTTCCTTCAAAGTTCTTTCTATTTTTTAGAATGCATTCAGAATTTGTACATACAGTACAATAATGTGCAATTCTTCAGCTTTCATAAACAGCCCTGTGAATTTGCACAGAATCAAGTTGTAATTACAAAGAGCAAAACACTGGCAGCAAGGAGCTGTGCACACTTAGCTAACAAGATATATATTGCAGAAAATACAATAAATTATATGACCTACTGTCTGCAAAATGTCCTGTTGACTACAGGTAGGCTCCAAAGGATGGAAGCGCTTAACCGCATAGGTCAGCTTGCAGAACTAACACTGTTAAGCCTTTAGACTCGAGAAGCATGTTTGTCTTTTAAAAGCTCTAAGCCAGTGGAACCAGAACTAAGTCCATTCATTTTTATCAACATGGAAAAGACAAGCTGTTGAAGTCATACAACATGCAGTCGGAAGAAGAAACCCTTAAAAATGATAAAAATTACAGACTCAAGCAAAACCTTTTTTTTAGTTTGAATGAAAAGGTCTTTTTCTGTTTCTCTGGTATTTTTGTTATCACTCCCTTCAAAGAGTGCATGCTTTATAACAGCTGGCCTTATATTACATTGTACACAAATTTGTCCATTTTAGATTACCACAATGGAGAGCAACCTGAAGACGATAGAAGAGGAGAACAAAGTAATTGAACAGCAAAATGAGTCTCTTCTTCATGAATTGGCCAATTTAAGCCAGTCTTTAATTCATAGTCTAGCTAATATCCAGCTGCCACATATGGTAAGTGATTGAGAGCACAAGTTAAGGAATTTGGCGATCTTCAGTTCACTTCATACAATAGATGTCTTTTTTATGTTTATGGTTCATCAACCAGTTGGATATTTGTGCTAACAACACTGAAACCATAAAGATACATTTAACTGCTAACAAAGACATGGAGGGCCTGTTCCAGTGTATCCTGTAAAATTAAGTAAGATCTAAATAGGCATTTTAAATATTATAAAAAATGGTGGCAATATGCCTTGATAATGTTATGCTTAAATGAATATACGATTAAGAAAATAAAAGTTGTATATGAACTACTATTTAATATCTCGTAGGAACCAATCAATGAACAAAATTTTGATGCTTACGTGACCACTTTGACGGACATGTATACAAATCAAGATCGTTATCAGAGTCCAGAAAATAAAGCCCTACTGGAAAATATAAAGCAGGCTGTGAGAGGAATTCAGGTCTGAACAGCTGCTATAGTGGTGAAAGTCTTGCTTAAAAAAAGGATGCCTCTTGTTTTTTGCTGCTGTAATTTACCAGAAAGTGTTATATATTTATTTCTGTTTGAAACAGTGTTATGCTTACAAGACTTCATAATGATTTTATGTCTTGCTTTAAAGATAGTAACTGCAGAATAGTTTTTTGAATACATTCACATTTTGTACGTTTTCATATAAGCTGACATAGTGTGATATGCCATGTAATGTTTATAGCTGCTAATGTATGCACATTTTTGGGGTATATATATTTCTGAAGAGGTAAGCTGATCAAAATAAATAGAGTGTAAATTCTTTTTAATGCTTTAGTGATTAAATGTTTTAGTATTTTGAACTGAAATGGACAAAAAAAAAAAACAGCTTTGAATGACAATGTTGCGGTCTGCAGCCACTTTTTAAACACTATCATTTTGCCTCATGTTGGAGGATTTTATGGGATTTAAGAAATACATTTTGTGTGCATATTGTTTCATAGCAAGAATTGGTTGCAAAAATGCTTTATTTTTGAACAATGCTTGAAAATATTATGTGACTTTTGTTTTTGGAGGATGGTGTGTGGTGGGGGCAATAAAATGAGGTTTTTTGAATTCCAAGAAAATGGCATGGATTAGATGTAAGATACAAAATGGGTAATTTATTGTAAGACAACATCAAGCCATGGAAACTTGACAGAAGATTCAAAGCAGCTTAAACAGCACTTTTTAATTAACTTCTAAGCATTACATGGTATGAATATGGGAACTTCCATTATGAAAAGAACTATATCAGAGGTGGACAACGTGAAGATTTCAGCTTTTATTTTCAAATAAACTTTGGAGCCAACATTCTCTTATCTCTGCTGGACTGCTAGTGCCCCTCTGAACTATCTGTTATAGCAATGTAGTTCATCTTTCAGAAATTCTGTGTTTTCAATTCAAGATGGAGGACAATATTTTAAAATTAATATTGCCTTTTCACATCTTTTATTTTGGAATAAACACAAATGGTCTCTGTCTCTGATAGTTACTGAACTGTATTCTTTGCTTTCTGTCGTAGGAATGCAGTTCAGTAAAGATTTTTCCCTTTGCTTTGCCAAACATTTGATCCCATTTTTAGTATTTTAACATTTATGTTTTGCTTTTTGTTGGAGAACAATCATTACTGCAGCATTCACATATGCTTTGTATTTGTTCTACTATTACCTATTGCAAAAATGAATGCAATCAAATTTTTAATGTAACTAAATATACTTCAGCACTTTTTTTGCTTTAAACTGGATCATTTTAAGATAAAACTTATTTGTACCTTCAAGATTTGATTGTTTTCTTCAAAATGACTGCACTATATGTATGCATAAGACCACTTTTTATTACTACATTTTTCTTTTTTAAGTAGTAAATTTGGTGATGTGTTGTGTTTTACGGATGTTGAATTTATTTAAATTTGATAGCATATCTTTTCCTTCCATGTCTTGATGTTATGCAGAAAGTACAAAAGTACTTTAAAATTTTGTTATGAAAAAGATGGGTTTTGTAAAAAATAAAATATTTTTAGCAGAACAGGACTTACAGGGTCATTGTCCCCACAATGTGCCAGTTGACTATTTGCACTTACCTTGCCCTATATATCCATACGGAGGTGTGCAATTTCTTGTGTCATTAGCCTTGTGACACTAAACCTGAACAAATTATAGTGGAAGCCATTATGGCCAATCCAGTAATATTGCTAAGGGAGACTACAGGGATCTCACAACAAATATTCTGATACAATACTCAACCTCGGTATATATATATATGTATAAATATATGTATATCCCAGCGGCACTTTATACTATTCACTGTACAAAAGCTTACAGTTTTCCACGAGGACTTTAATAACTAGCTGGGAAAAGATTATGTAATTACTTTGGGGCTCTGCAGTATCTTATCTGTACAGTGCCCTTTTTCTGTTGTGCTATTAGTTGTAGCTGCCATGCTCAGAATTGCCTTTTTGAGAGCTGAAGCAAGGTGCTTGTTGTTCACCTTCTGCCATATATATTGTACTTTTGCCCTAGCCTCCTTTTAGGGCTTTCATTGTTCATAATGGCATATGCATTTTTCCACTGCATTGTGTCTGCAGCTTCTTTGCCAATATAGTAATGCTTTCAGTAGAGTAATAGATAGTATCAGTTTTGGATTCTTATTGTTATCACCTATGTACAATGGAAAGGGATTTTAAGCACAAATCTGCTGCTCATCTAATGTTGGTACATAATATCAAATCAAAAGTTATCTGTGACTATTATATAGGGATCACAAAAGTGTCACATATTAGAATGCTGATCTTTCATATGAAATTATTGTGAGTCATCAGAGTTTATTTATTATAACTTATTGTTCATATTCATTTCTAAGTTAATTTAAGTAATCATTTATTAAGACAGAATTTTGTATAAACTATTTATTGTGCTCTCTGTGGAACTGAAGTTTGATTTATTTTTGTACTACACGGCATGGATTTGTTGACATTTTAATTTTGCTATAAATGTGTGGAATCACAAGTTGCTGTGATACTTCATTTTTAAATTGTGAACTTTGTACAAATTTTGTCATGCTGGATGTTAACACATCTTACTCTAAATAAATAAAAAAATGTGTTGCCACATTTGTAGCACAGTGGTTCTATGATCACTTTCAACATTTTCACTTTATTTAATACATGGCATCTATAGCAAAGAAATCTTCAGAAGCTCATTTGAACACAGAGTCTTGCTCATTTATTCCTTGAATTCTGCAAGCAGGATGTACAGCTGCCCCTTCTAATTGTGCACCTCCTGCTCTCCAGAAATGTGTAAAGCCAAGAAAAAGCAGTTTCTTCCAACATTTTGGAACTTCCTCAAAGCAAGTTGAATGGTGCTTCCTTGGCCTGAATAGTGCAATATATTTGTGTGCAATATATTTAAAATTAAGTACATTAATAGTTAGGTTCATAAAAATGATGAATAAACTAGCTGAAAATGAACCTCAGGTGGAAAGATTTTCCTTTTCTTTTGAGCCACGCTGAGGCCTCAAGTTGCTTTTAGAGCAAGTCGGCGGAAGGGGCAGGTGACAGTGATTACTTAGCATTCCTAGTCGGCTTTGTCCATGACGGAAACGAGGATCACCGGTAGCTGCAGTCATGTGCAACATTAAGCATAGTCAGGACATAACCAGGATCACCATTGCGACGTGCTAACAACTGGTTTAAATGTTATTTTCACTGCTGAGCCATCTAATTAAAAACATTTTCCTGGAAAATAAACAGAACTAATTACAGAGGGAAATAAACAGGACTAATTACAGAGGGAAGTGGTAATTAATTGATTTATAAGTGTAAGTATGACTTTACCATATGCCTGGGTTCCTGTATGGGGTATATATTATGTCCAGCATTATGCAGTGGTATCAATAATTAATTCTTGATGATATTATCCCCCCATGCCATTCTTCTTAATTATGTTCCTTAGAGATCATCCTAAGTGACCAAGACAGGAGCAGCCGTACAAATTCTAGGCTGTCTCCCTGACCCTAGAAAACGCTGGTTGACTGTCAAGGGAAGAGGAAGATGCAGGGGGTTCAGGACAATTTGCACAATGGAATAGAAAATAGATAGGCAGGTAAAACCATGGAGTTAACAAAGGACATCACAGGAAGAAAGAGGAAGATAATTTTGTATATGAGTTTGCATATGCAAAATATGATATATATATTTTGGGTAAATAACATTTTTTAAAAGCTGACCTCATATTTTTATCATCACATATACAGGGTTATTCTTAATCACGTATATAAGATGCACCCAGATTTATTGTTTCTTGTTAAGCCTATGACATTATGATCACAAAGTCATAGAAGGTTTTTCATATTATAACTTGATTTTGTAACCTTACTGTTAGACTTTGCCCAAAAGAACCATAACAAAATGTCAAAGTTAAAAAGAAAAAAAAAGAAAAGAGAGAAACAGCAATAGGTGAACAGATGGAAAAAGTGAACATACTTTGGAGGATAGCTGTATTTTTTTCCAATGATCTCTAGCAAATACTAATCCAAAGCATGAGGCCTAAACAAATACCTGCAATACTATTGTTCTGCTTCATATATCCACAGCATGGGTTATTTTATTGACATCATGGTACATGCTAAAGAGAATGAGGAGACCAAGAGAATCACAGGGCCATGGAATAAAGGGAGAATGAAAGAAATCCTGAGCAAATTTGAATATGAGAAAACTTTTAAACACACAGAAGAACTTTAACGTGTCATTGAAACACATTGCAAACTGTTTTATCACAAGAGAAAGAAACTTAGAACATTTCTGTAACATTAGTACCACACGGTAAAATATCAGATGAGTGAGAATTGGCAGACAGTTCACAATTTTGGAGGGATTTTGAGGGGGTCAGAATTCAGCCTATTAAGACAGGTAGGCAACAGGTCAAATAAGTTTGGGTCCTAGCTTTTAAATTAGTAAACAAGGAAAAAATCTCAGATTGAGAGTAATAACAAAAAAATTATTCAAGATTTTCAGTCATGACAGCTTGTCAGCTTTGTCATTCCTCCTCTACTAAAAACTATGTATAATGTAGATATTGCTATACTGGATCAAGATGGTGATTCCCCAGGATGCAGTAACCCGCCTGAGATAATGGCCAGTTAAGATCAGCCTCTTCGCAGAAAAAGCCCTGGACTGCTTAGTAAGCAGCTGAAAGAGAACCCTCCGGAAGAGCCTGGGAAACATAATACCATAAATCTCCTTTTAAACTGTGCTGCTGTTTTATTTTAACTATTTATTATTAAAACTCTGGATTTTTCTTGCTCAGGTAATTTTTAATGGTATGTTCAAGCAGCTCTTGCGAGAAATTCAACAAGACATTAGTGAATTGTGTATACCTATACATATATAAAATTATTCCTGCTATTATTTTTGAGTACCAGAACTTTCATCATTAGTGCATGGCATAGTATTCTTGTCATATGAGGCTGCATTCATATGCAGTCCAGAGTTACATGACAAAGGGATTAAATATGGTAGTGCTTGCTCCTGGTAAGCAGGCAAATTAATGTGTATCAAATATAAAGAATATATTTAGGTATCAATGTAAACCTATAGTTTTGTCACTGCATCTCCAATAAAATGGATTGCTGTGACCAGAAAACAGATACATCTATCTACTTTTCTGATTATTTTAAGAGCCAATTCATTACGCCAGTGGGCTGGCGTGGCACACTGTGCATGAAAGCATTGTGTCCTTGAATGCCTGTCTACAGTCTACTAGTCAGCTGATCAGTGGTAGTTGAAGTAGTTAATGTCCACTCCGGCATCCGTTTCCTGCAAGCAATAGTATTCTTTTTCAGAAAAATCCTTGTGCCAAAGGATATGAGCCAAACTCCTCTGGTCTCATAAGACTATCTTTCCGCTGTTCTAATCAACAGGCCCTTCTCTGTGCCTGTGGACTTAATCCTTCTTGAGCTTTCTTTGACCTAATCCTTCTTGAGTCAGTATTGCACCCTGTATCCCAAGCAATATCTTCATAAATAACACTAAATCTCTCTGTTTCTATTGCCCAGAAGTACCTTTGATGTTGTTACATCCTCACATCACATTTTCTTTTTTTTGCCCATTCATCAGTGGCTCTTAGACCTGTGATCAACCGTTACATTTTGATAAGGTTTCAAAACACAGCAAAAACCTTTTTCTATTATCTGTAAGTGCATGATTGTATACTTTTTATTTAGGTTTTCGTGTGCTCAAGTTCCTCATGTACAACATATCAGTTCTGTGCTGATGAATCCTCCCACCTTTGGACACCTCTGCTTTTTAATTTAAGATCATTAATGAAATTATCTGCCCCATTAGTACCAAAAAGAAAAAGACGGATGCCGCAAACTACATACTCAAATAACTCTGAGCCCTTTCTTGTCAATACTTATACAGAGGTGTTTTACTTCCATTGTAAAGGGAGAGATGATGTCAAATGGGGCGTATGAAACCAATTATTCATTTAACATTTTTTGTGGAGAAAAATAGATCTAAAGCCAGAGCAACAGTTTTCATTGCAAACACCTAATATATTTCAAGGGAGGCATTGATCTCAAAATAGAACATTTAACCCTGCTGACAATAGACTTGATTTTCTTAACCACCTTTCAGGGACTGTTAGGAGTAATTTGCAGATCTCTGGGCTTCGCTGACCTCACGTTGAAAATCACTCCTCTAGCAAATACTTCCAAACAGCAAGGTCAGCCAAACTGCCTGTGAAAAGCATCAAAACAAAAGAAACAAAGCCACAGAACAAGTACACAAGGGCAGTAAAAAGCAATAGAAGCAGGACAGAGTCAGACCATCAAAAATGCAGGCGTTCCTGTTCAGCATATATACTGAAGAAAGTAACACAAAAGATGGAAACACCTGTGCCCAAATATGAGAAGTGCTCCAGGAAGAAGGAGGACACACGTTAATGTGGAGATGGAGGATGCAGGTACTTCCCGGGGAAGTTACTCAGAAGCCATTTTGTTTCTCTGGAATTGAAGTATTAGCACTTGCACTTATAATTCATTTTCACATTAGGCTCTGGGAGGCTGAGCTCTGCCCTGTCTGAAAAAGTTGCACTTTTTACTACACAATTTTGGCTGCAAACAAGGAGGGCTTTCATCTTAAGTTAGCTTCAAATCGTCCTCCTTTTATGATCTGAAAATAAGAAATGCTTAACACTGAAAAGTCAGGCAGAAAGCTTTTCCAAAAAAATGAAATTCTATCTCCCGGTGCACATCTATTGTTATCAGAGTACAAGTGAGGACAATTTCATAAAATAACGTAGGATGAATTTAAATACCAAAAGACAGGTCTGGAATACATACTTTCTGGAACACTACTTCATTTCTTGAGAAAGAAAGGGGAGCTCTCTTTCAGCAACTGCATTTACTGTAGAACAGCTGATGCAAAATATTTAAAATGAAGAGCAAAATCCTTATTTTATATATATGCATATATATATATACACAAAATGTTTGAAAGCAGGTATGGTATGATCTGTTGAACTGCTTAGTTTTCTGTAGTCATAATAAGTTTTATGACTTCGTATGGTTATATTCCCTTTGGAACTGACTAGTATAAAAAAGGAATCCTTTTCAGGGCAGGTATGTAGGTAAATAAACAAGCAGCAATAGCAGAATTCATGGCAAAGGTTGCTTCTCTAATTGGACATGCTGATTCAAGTGAAGTTGCTAGCATGTGATGTTATCTATAGATGAGGATCAGGCAAACCATTGCCATGGTGTGTCTTGTTTACACATGATCAGACGCTGTTTGAACAGAGGTGCTTAGCACCCTGGAAAATCATTGTTCTTACATGCTTCAGTTTGAAAATCCTTGCTAAACCTTGATTTTTCAAACTGCAATTTGCATTCACCCACTATTTCCTGAAGGATCTGATACATGCAAATAAATTCTGATTACAAACAAATCCATAAATAAAAGGTAAAATATACGTGCTACGTGTTATTATTAATAGTTCTAGACTGAATATTTTGTTTTAAAATTACCATTTGACTGCCCCAAAACTGCACTGAAGTGAAGAGAAACCATGACATTTCTGAGCAGGACTCCTAAACATGAGTGTGCCAGGCTCTGAGCCGGCTTTGACATGGATCTGCCTAAGCATCCTCCTCAGAGTCAGCTCTCCAGTAAACACCAAAAAGATTTTAAAAACAAAAGGAACAGGTTTTGAATAAATGTGAAAGTCTAACTTTTTAACTAGGGAAGGCTCAGAGAAGCTATAGAAGACTGAAGAGAAATAAAAAGACTTGTACATATGTCCCCATGTGCTCCATGCAAGCACATCCTTGCTTCCAAGCTAGTCAATGACTTTCTGAGTCACGGACTGAGCCCTTGCTTTGACCCCCCCCTGGCCCCCAGGAGGCTCCTGGTGTCCCCACAAGACCCGGCCCTAAGCTCTCTGCCTGGACCTCCTTGAACGGCTGGTTGCTGCAGCTTCCAGAGTTCACAAGAAGGAGCAATCTCTCTGCTGGGTTTCACCTCCTCCAATCTTTTTCTAAGAACTGTAACCATATACTTATAACAAACAAGTAAAGTGGATGCTTTTAGAATGGACACAATTATTCAAAAGCAGGAAATTGAATTAGGAATCATTCAAGCACCTTCTAATGTTCTGTTTTTAAATCTAAGACCTAAAAACCCTGTGCATGGGAGAGAAAGGGCAGGAAAAAGGGGGAAGAAGAAGGGATGAAAAAGAAAAGCCTGAAATGAAGAATTAATGATTCTGAGTGCTTTTAAATCTGGTGCCTCTGTTGAAATTACAAACTAAAATATTGAAAGAATGATATTCATGATGATAATATGATATGATATGATAATATGATAATATAATAACACTTTTTTGATAAAGCAAACAAAATGATTTTTTGCTTTTCCTCTTTGTCACCCTTATTACTTCCTATTAATCTTTTTTATTTCTTGTTGCTCTGGTAGGAAAAGAAAAGGAAAATAAGGAGAACAGGATGAGAACTGACAATAAAACAAAACTAAAAAAACAGAAAAAATCAACAGAAACAATCTTTTAAAAATTGCCAGTTTTCTAGAATTTTTCCATTGACAATATATCTACTAGCTTAAGTTTCAAAGGATATGACAAGGATATGTAATATAATCTCAGCTCATGTATTCAGCCATATTTTAAATATGTCAACATTTCCAGTCAGAACTGGATGGGTATCATTTTGCTTTCCATTGGTTAAGGGGAAAAAAAAAAAAAGAAAGAAAGTGGCCTAATGGCAATTGGAGGTACAGCAAGTATTTTTGAGAATATAATTACTGTCAGTGCAACTAAAGAAAATTTTACATTATGTTGATTTGCATGCAAAAGGAACCACAATTGCTACTGGTTTTAGATTGCAGTAGTGGATTTTTCTTCATTTGTTTCTTAAGAAGGCTGGCTATTTTGCTTAGTCTTATCTAAGCCTTGCCTCTGGGAAGAATGCTCTTTGATGGGTCATTCTAAAACTGAAAGGCCAATAACAAGGTAGCATAGAAGACAGACATAAAAATTTGTAAGTTCATGAATCATTTTTATTGCACAAAAAACACTTATTTTTAGAACATATCAGCTAATAAGAGTTGGTAATCTTGGTTAAAATATAACTATGAAGATGCAATAACTTGAGTTTTGATTACATTTTGGCTAGAAATTCAAGCTTTTACAGAAGGCTAACTGAACCTCACTAATCTGAGTTGCAGATCGAGAACCTGATTGCCCTGTCACTCAAACTTGGTAATTCAGGGTTGCCCACCTGGCCACATTTTTGTTTGTTTTATTTTTAGTGCTTATTTATCTATATTCCCCTTAGTAGGGTAACTACTGCCTAAAACAACTTAATCCTAACCAGACACCATGTAACAAACAGCAACAGAATGTCAAAGGTGACTAAAGGATAAAGATCGAATAGGGATTAGGCAATCCAAGGAACAACTAGAGGACATCAAATTATCTCAAGGGAAAGAACAGGACTGGGCTAGTCCAGCCTGGCTGGACATTCCTATTGACTTTGACCAGCCAAGGAAACACGGGTGAGTATAGGGAGGTCTGCTGACAGCCCAAATGTTGGACGACCTATCTGTAGCTGAACATGTCCTCTCATCTCTGAGTGTAGGTTGGTATCTGACCTGAAGGTTTGAAGAACTGTATCTTTGTAGTTTATTATTTTTAAAATTTATATTAAAAACTAGTTGTTCTTCTAAACATGTTTTTAAAATATCATATTATTTCTGTTTCTCAACAATCTTCAGTCATTAATCTAATCAAACTATTTTAAGTTGCTTTGGGCACTAATGATACCAAGCGCGACCTGGAAAGTACTAAACAGGATTTCAGAGCTCTGGGGGATGGTGGTCAGGGGTGTGGGGGCCTAGGTCTTTTTCTTCTCGATCCTGCCATCGAAGGGGAAGGCTGGGAGGAGGAGTAGACAGATACAGCAAGTAAACAACTGGCTGCGCTGCTGGTATCGGCAACAGGATTTGGTTACTGTGACCATGGAACCCAGTTGGAAAACCAACAACCGATTGGGAGAGATGGGATCCACCTCACAAAATGGGGCATCCATGTCTTTGCCAACAGGCTGGCCAACCTGTTAAAGAGGGCTTTAAACTAGGAAAGATGGAGGATGGGAGAGTTATAGACACTATACAGTCAGCAAAACAGGGCTCAAGTGGGGATACCTCCAGCAATTGCCTGCAGCTAAGGAAGTATCTACAAGACAAGACTATGGGGAATCCTCTTGCATCCCTCCTTGGAAATCAGCATGCTCGGACACCTCTCTGAAGTGCTTGAAGTGCCTGTACACAAATGCATGCAGCATGGGGAATAAACAGGAGGAATTAGATATTTGTGCAGTTGCAGGGCTATGATCTCACCGTGATTACAGAGGCATGGTGGGATAGCTTGCATGGAATGCTGCCATGGATGGCTACATGCTTTTTAGGAAAGATAGACCAGGAAGGCAAGGTGGTGGACTCGACTGTTATGTGAGACAGCAACTGTAATGCGTGGAGCTCTGCTTAGGGGCGGACAATGAGTGGGTCGAGAGCTCATGGGTAACGATCAAAGGGGCAGACTAACATGGGTGACACTGTTGTGGGTGTTTGCTACAGGCCACCTGATCAGGAAGTAGATGAAGCCTTCTACAGACAGCTGGAAGTAGCCTCATGATCACAGGCCCTGGTTCTCATGGGGGACTTCAACCACCCTGATATCTGCTGGAGTGACAACACAGCAGGGCACAAGCAATCCAGGAGATTCCTGGAGAGCACTGATGATCACTTTCTGACACAGGTGATGCAGCCATTGCATCTTGCTACATCATCTGCCACCACTAAGAATAGTTTGCCTTTATCATTTTTGCAGTTTCTCTTTAAGGAATCATAGCCTACTAGTAGCTCATACCATTGCCCTCATTTAAATATGTTAATCAAGCCCAGATCCCTCAACGTTTCCTAACAGGTCATGTACTGTAGGCCCTTGGGCACCCTGATAGTCCTCCCCTGGACTCCTTCCAGTTTCTTATCATCCCACTTGATCTGGAGAGCCCAAAATGGGACATATTATTCTAGATATGACCTCACGTGCACCAAGTAGATGGGGAAAATAACTTCCCTTGATCTTCTGACTAAGTTTCTCTTAATGAAGCTAGTTTTAGATGACTAAAGATAAGTGGGAAGAATACTGTCCTGAGAGCCTAGACACACAGATACAGCGTCATGGCACAGTTTATCGGCGTGCTTCAGCTGCTTCTAGCAAGTGTGCCTCTGCTCATCAGGGGTAGTCCAGGTTATTTTACCTCACAGCGGAGAGCGCTACCTCAACTTTAATGTGGGTAGGACCATTGACATGACCAGAATTTCTGCCCTCACTTCTCAGAAATTTGTTCATTTTATTTGAATCTCTGATGTCCTCAGCACCTGGCAAGGCGCCACGGGGCTGGGGGCTCCGGGGGCTGGTGGTGGCAGGGGTGGCCAGCAGGGCCGGTCTGGTCCTGGCCGCCAGGGCCCGTCCCCCCACCCCCAGGGAGCAGGGAGGGCGGCAGGCACAGCTGTGGGGATGGGGATGGGGACGAAGACGGGCCATCCTCATGATGGCTCTCCTTGAGGCCCCAGCTGGGCTCTTCCCAAGCCGGCTCCGCGCCCGGCAGCCAGCCCTGGGGATTGGGCACAGCCCTACCTCCTTTGCTGCTTTTATTTCTGTCTGTAAAACATGTGGGCTCATGGCTCGGAGCTCGGCTGAGGCCTCTGGGTGCAGCTGTAGCACCAGTAACACTCTGAAACCTCTTTCAGGTAAGGTATTTCCTCAGTGTGGGCAAGGGATTAAACTAATAATGCCCAATTTCCCTTTATGCTGATATTAAGGAAAAGTAGTGTGTGGGAAAGCAGCTGCTCATTGGTCTGAGTACACTTTCCTTTGGGAAAGTTTCTTTAGTGGAGTTTTCTTATTTTCCCTTCCACTTACAGGCCAATTTTTCCACTAAGTATGTCGGCTGGCTATTGAGCAAGGACCTGTGGTTTCCTACGCTTTAAGCAACTTGCCAAAGCAGGTCTTAATACTATTTTTCATTTTTATTTAATATTTGTTTTCTAGCATAACATTTAAACAGCCAGAAGGATAAAAAGCAGGTTTTCCCCTGGCACTATCCACTTTTCAGACTTGACTTCACAAGCCAACACAAATTGAGGTGCTCCAACTTCCAGTGCATTATCCGTGATCGTTGCGTGGTATCAAAAAACAGCAAATGGATCTAACTTTCAAATTCCATATCACAAAATTATTCAAAAACAAAGCCAACAGACATTTCAGTAATTAGCAGATGATGGATTAGCAAGGTCTAATTCCTATAACTACACCTAAAAAATTCTGTCTTTGAAGGGGAGAGAACTACCACGTTAAAACACATTATCCAAAGAACAGAAATATCTGGCAAACATAGTAAGTTACACTGGCTGATTTTATGTATGGCAAGTATCTTTCCTTTGCACATATACAGAAACACCAGGTAGCCTGGCTGAAAGGAAACATTTGAAGAGACTGATGAAGATACCCTGTGTTTTTTTGCTAGTTTATATAAAACTGTCCCAGGACTTTCTTATGAAGAAACTAACAACATGTGTTTTGGTGATCTGCAAGACCTGAGGCAATTAAAAGCTACCCTGGCACACTCCAAGGAGAAAGTTACACTCTTATTTGTGCTTGGAAGGGACCTTTTCCATCACATAACCAGTGAAGGAGCACTTTTTACTGGAGATTCATTTCATACTCAGGAAAGGAGAACGGCAGTTTTTAAAGATATCGACAACATAACTTTCTCAGCTGAGAGGAAGATGAGTACGTCAGGCTGGGTTCTGCAGAGATGGCATCTTTAATCGACTTTTCTGGGCTAGCCGATGTCCTAAGCTCTTGAACGCCAGTGGTCAGAAAGCAGCTATACTGCCCCTGACTAATCTGACTACGCAGAAGCTTGCAGTGTTTCAAACAGCATGTACCTGAGCAGAAGGAGCTCATATGCTTTAAACACAAGCCTAGCTTCATAGTCAAAAAAAAGCTTATCAGCAAGCATTCATGAATTTAAATAACTGACTTGGCTCATTCCTGGAGTTTAGTGCACTTGTGAACATGCCGTCCACCTACACCATGACATTCACTTTGCAAGTGTAGTAGAAATAACAGGCACAATTTTATCCTTGCAAAATCAATCTCAGTTTTGCTTCTGATGAAAGAGGAATAATCAGATGTGTTTAAGCTTTAGAGTCCTGTACTGGTATATTTTAATAAAAACACTTTACTCACTTTAAATACATTTTTCTGGTGCTTTTTTATCAATTATTTGATAACCCGTTCTTCACTTTTTTTACTACTGTTGACCAAAATCGGTCTGAAACAATAAGCTATGCCATGATTCTCTGTCTGCTGAAGTCAGTAAGAAAGCATTTTCATCATTAGGTATCTGAATGAATGTCTGTATTGTCCTAAGTACTAGATATTACCAATAAATAATATTCTCCTGATTACAAAATAACCTTGTGCAAAACCACAATAAATGAGTGTTTTGACATGCCTACAATGCCTGATTTTATATCCAGAGATAGAATGATAACCTAGAGATATAAATTAAACTGAAGAAGATTTAAGCCTATGTTTCTTATATCTGAAATTTTAGAAAAAAACAAAGGACAAAAATATTAACCATTTGATCTTTTAAAAAGTATTTTTTATTACTTCAGCAAAGCAAAAGCTATTAAAGTAAATTACTGGTATGGAATAAAACCAGCAAGTGGCAGTATTTGACAAAAATCTAGAGGTATGCAGGAAACTTAAAAGCAAATGGAGCTTTACACTGTATATAAGGTAAGTACTTCTACCAGCATTCAGAAAGAAATGCCTCTCATTTTCAGCATAAATATCTTTTTTTTAAGGTCAGATCCTCAGCTGGAGAAATAGGAAACAGAAGGCAAATTTCTCATGAATATTTATGTGTAGGGTCAATAAAAATGACCCTACACATTTTATAAAAATTCTTTTATAAAAACTGGCTAAGAATAGAAAGATATATCAAAACCATTTGGAAGTTTAACTTATGAGAATCCTTCCCTACCCCCAATTTAGCATAGCATGCACTCTATATAAATATCATTATACAGCTTTTTAACATGCGTTTTATAAAAGAAAAGAACATGTCGATAAATAAGATTTTCTGGAAAAAATGGCTGTAATTTTAAATCATAACAGAGGTTCAAAAAGCCAAAAATGATGCTAACATTACTGCAAAATAAATTTTTTGGAATGATGTATATATTCACAGCACTGAAAACATGTGCGAGGACCAGAAAACAGAGAGTTAAACCAAATTCACAGCAGAGTAAGTTTCTCCCACTCTTTTAAAACTACAGATTTATGAATACCATCAATGACCACACGGAAGAACTTGCCTTTGGGCCTGATTTTGTTCTTACTGAAGTCATTGACCTGTTTCTCACTGCTTTTGATTATAGGAGCCCTGAATATTTTGCAGCTCTGGTTTGTTCAAGCCACACTTCTTAGCCTTGTTATTTTATTACAGGAAAAAAAATGTTTATGGAGGAAGAAAAGGAATAAGACAAGATTTTGAAGCTGTTAAATCAAACAGTAAAAAACTTAGGAAACACCATGTGCAATTGCACTAAGATACCGTCTTCAGTCACGAAATAAAAGATATTTTTCCACAAGATTCATACTTTATTTAGTTCAAAGAATAAATCATAATCAGAGGATGAAACCTGTCTTATAATGCAGAAAGTTTCTGAATAACAGTTAAGAATAGTTGGACTTCTAACTATTAGATTAACTTACAACACAAAATAACGTAAATACTATTCTTCTGTAGTTTTAAATAAAATGCATTTCCTTTTTAACCCACTCTTTAAGCATCTTGTTAAACTTCCCCTTTACTACTTGAAAAAGTCTCTTGGAAGATTTTTTGGATCTTTATATTCACCTCTGAGAAGACTTTTCAGTCTACCTATTGAGAACTCTCTCCTCTTCCCTGCCAAACTAGCATTTTATAGACTCAAAAGAAGATGCAGTTCTTGGCTTCAGAAGTGTAGTCTTGAATCTTTAACCAGTGCTCTGACAAGGAAGGAACCAACTGTCGTCTTAGCATCTCACTGAAAGTCAAGTTGATCCGCATTATATTTTAATTAGACTCATTAATATTCTGTCTAATGTCTAGTGCAGACTTAATTGTGTGCCACCTCATACTTCACGAGATTCCACAGGGCATGAAAAAAGTCTCACTTAAATGAATTACCTGTCATTAATAATATATTGACCAAGGACCTGGAGGTTACATGTAACTTAAAGTAAATGGAAAGAATGCTATATGTTTAATAGGAGCTAATAATATGTATAATATGAGCTAAATTGCCTCATTAGAGTGAAAATATCTATACACTTTTAATCTTGGTCTTGGAATTACATATGTATAGCACAGACATTTCCAATGCATAATACAATAGTCTGGCAAATCAAAAAATGCTAAGAACATCTCAGAGCTATTGTAAATATATTTTCTTTTTGAAAAAAAGAAGTCATCATAACTAAAGTACCAAACCGACACAAAATAAACTACTCCCATGTTTTCCCAAATCCTATGAATATCATAATTCAGTGACAGCTCTAATATTTTTGTGCTTAACTATCTAGCTCCAGATGATATAAACTGTCACAGTTCTGCTGCTTTTAGTATGGATGCTGCAGGAGGACAGATTTACAATAGCCAAGAGTTGCTCTGAGTGCCATTTCCAAGACAAGACCTTACTTATGCCAGCACTTGCACTTCAAAGGTCAAAGGTGTGCGAGCTTTTCTTGGATAAAGAAACAAATTTAATTTTCAGATTAAGACACCTGCAGAGCCAAGCACTGGTTACACATGCAGAGGAGGTGGTACATGCAGCAACTGCATGCTGTACCGACTTTGAGGTGATTCACATTTTAACCTGTCTTCAGCAAAACTCTCACAAGCCTTTCTTTACTTCAGACTGGTATCTTCCAGTATAAAATACAGCTGATGGGTTTTGGTGTACAGGCTTCTGAGCAACTTAGTCCATTGGAATAGCAGACTAAGCTCAGCCCTGCAAAAGTATTTAGAAATGTACCTAATTTAGAAGACATACTAATTTAGAAGTGTATCTTGTTCTTACTGTAAGAGTCCAGGAGCCTCTGACTACCCTAGAAACTGTGCAATTTTACTACTGATTACCAGTTACTCATTACTGTTAGTATGTACCAGTAAGCTCTCCTTATCTCTAGACAAAGATGCAACCTGCAGATTGCCAGTGAGCCAGCTTCCCACTCACTGGGAGGTGAAACGGGATATTTTAAAGGGCTCAGGACTCTTTAGACTAGAAAAAGGTATCTGCTTCCATTAGCTAACTCTATTTTAAGATATAAGGAGTCACATCACACTTTAAAGAAGAGAGTCCCAGAAAAAACTTAGTCAAAGAGTATTTCTGCAGAAAGTAAGCTACCGATAATAACCTATCACAGTTTATAGTGACCCTAACGCTGGCCCCATCGAAGATTTCTGGCACTCATAGCACACTTTAGGGCTTTGATTTCCTACACTAGGTGTTTGACTTAGTTCAAAAAAAAAAAAAAAATCACTTCCTCACTCATATGCTAAAACAAATAGTTTTTGCAGCGAGATTCACAGTAAGAATTGAGATAGTTAAACTTAGGCAAGAATGGTCTCTACATTTTTCCTTGACAAAAAGAAGGAAGGAACATGGGCATCCTTATAGAAATGCCTTGGGTTATTTCTGAGGTGGAACTGGAGATGCTGACACCTATTATTTGTAAGGGAATATGTTTTGCTACGCTTAACAGGTTAGATGTGATCAGTGTTACTGTCATGATAGAAATGATTTGCCAATGTCTTCCCCTGGGAGCGTCAAAGCACTTCACCACAGAATTTGGATGGCTCTTCCAGGGCTGGAGAAAAGTATCTATCTACTCCGGGCCGGACCCCATAGAGGAATGACAATATTTTTAAGGCAACATTAGACACCTTCAGGGAAATCTAATTTTGTACTCTCACCACAGAGCTTGTTTCAAGGAAGTGTTGAGATCTAGGGAGCGGAGGCTCCCAACGTTATTCTTGTAAGCACAGCTACGCTCCTGCGGTCTTCTGACACCTCCTTGGCAGCATACGCGCTTACCCGAACATGTCAGCTGAATGTAATTCCAAGGAAATCTAACAGATTTTCCTGGTTCAGCAGCAAGTATCTCAGCACTAAGAGGGGGTAGCGTGGGGGAGTCTTCCAGAGCGGGGTAGAAATGGGACTTGGTTGTACGGGGCTTGCTTCCTCCCGCAAGGGCAGTCTGGGGGCACGGCTGTGCGCTGTGCCCAGGGGAGCAGAGGCAGAGGGGCAAACGGGACCTGCCTGCGAGCAGTGCTGGCGGGGGGAATGCTTGGGAATCGGCGCTGAGATCTTCTCTCCTCTCCCCTTCTCGTCTTCACTTCTTTTTTTTCTCTTCTCGCCCCCTCTTCTTTCTCTTCTCGTCTCTCCTTCCCCTTCCCTTCTCCTCTCGTTTCCCTTTTCTTTTCTCTCCCCTTCTCCGTTCCTTTCTCTTTTCCCTTCTTCCTCCTCTCCTCGGGCGCACGTCGTCGTCCCGGGGGCACCCTCGGGCCAGGCTTCCCCCTTCCCCCAGGGCCGGGGCAGCGAGCCGGGGCGGGGGGCGCGGAGCCGTCGCGGACCCCCGCGGCGGGGCGGGCGGCGCATCCCGCCGGCGGCCGGGGCGGGCCCAGCGCCGTCCCCTCCTCCCGCCTGCGCGGGGGGACGCGCTCGCCCCGCCGCCCAGCACAGCGGCAGCCGCGCGGGGAGCGGAGCGGGCGCGACGCGGAGCCCTCTCCTCTCCTCTCCTCCTCCTTCTCCTCTTCCTCCTCCTCCTCCTCCTCCTCCTCCCCCCGCCGTGCAGCATGGCCCGCTGCGAAGCGGCGGCCGCCCCCGGGCTCTGCCTCCTGCTCCTGCTCTGCAGCGGGGGGCTCGTCCGCCCCGCGGCCGCGCAGCCGCCGCCGCTGCCGCAGCGCGGGAGCGTGTGGTGCCCCAGCCGCTGCCTCTGCTTCCGCACCACGGTGCGCTGCATGCACCTCATGCTGGAGGGCGTCCCCGCCGTGGCGCCCCAGACCACCATCCTGTGAGTGCGGGGCGCGCAGCGGCGGCGCGGGCGGCGGCCTTTGTCTGCGCGCGGCGGCGCGGAGCTGGCGGGGCTGCGCCGGGGCTGCGCGGCGCGGGCGGTGCGCGGCGGTGGCGCGGGTTTGGCCGCGGGAGGGCTGCGCCGCGCTCCGCTGCCCGCGGCCGCTTTGCCGGGCCCGGTGCGCGGAGCGCGGGGCGAGGCGCGCTGGGGCGGGAGGCGGAGCGGGGCTCGGGGACGGGCCGGCCGGGAGCAGGCACGGCGGGCGCTGCCTTAGGCCAGCGGAGGTGCTCGGCCCGTCCCCTGCAGAGCGGGGGCTCCGCGGGTTTCGGCGGGGTTGCGCTGGCAGTGAAACTGCCCGTTGAACACGCTCCGCGGCTGATTCACTGACATTGGCTTGACTGGAGCGGTTACCCCTCTGCCCGGTTTTGCCCTTAGGATAAGCGCAAAAACCTGGGCAGACGTCGCGTGCTGTTGTCTTCCAAGGGCTCCTGTAGGGACGGGGTTTGTCCCACTGCGCCGCTCAGGCTTCCGCGTTACTGGGGACGAGCGTGGTGGCCCTGGGCACCAGCCGCGTCCTTCCCGCGCGGCGGCCGTGGAGGCGAGCGGGGCCTGGCCTGGCTTGGCCTGGGGGGTTTCTGCAGGGCCTCCTGCAACAGCTTCACTGGTGACTTTGCCAGATATTTTCGAAGGGGATCTGTAAAGCCTTGGTGTGTTTCAGCTTCCAAGTATTATTTAATGCGAAGAGCGCAGTCATTTAACGTTAACCGAGTCCCTCTTTGGCAAGACATTCAGCCTTTTGGCAGAGCGTGATTAGTTCTGAAGAGCTTGTAAACCTTTTTAGGGAATAATGCAGGAAGTGGGTGGTTAATGTTTCTTACATCTGAAACAAAGTACATTTACAGAACACCTTTTGCACTGAGATTACAGGGAACCCTAAAGCTAGTTTTGTGAATCATCTGAAATGTTTAAAAAAAACCCAGCAATCTTCAGAATATGGAGTCAAGTCTTAATGGCTTGGTTTCATGTGAGAGGTAGAAGGGCCTGCAACAGCAAAGCGTGTTAGATTAGACCTAGCCAGGGTGGAGCTCCCCTTACCGTGGGTATTTATAATCTTGCAGTGAGTCAGAGGAAAATGTATGAACAATGCAAGCATTATACTTGTCTAACCCTACTAATATATCAAATTGACTAGTGTCCCAAATGTGAATTATCATTCCGGTATAATGCAAGCTACAGTGCAGCGGATGTAATGAAAAAGAAGTTAAGAACTTATTTTCAGCAGGACAAAGAGCAGTAATTGTCAAAACACACTTGTGGATGATCAGCATTCTTACAATATAATGGTGGCCTCACTTTTTGTCTGGTAATAAGTATATTCTTTCCTTTTTTTTTGGCATGCTAAATCACCAACTGACTAGGGGACAGTTATAAATAAATTAAAGACTTCAGTAATACTACTTCTGTAAATAGGCAGTTCTGCTACAGTTCTGCCGAATGGCTGTGAATGGGGAGGAGATGGACCATAAGATAATTGGGCAATATGAATCTCTGGGACAAAGAACAATGCTAGAACTCATTTAGTAATCAGTAGTTTGAAGATACCAATTGAGTAGAAATAACTAAGAGATAATATTGCTTACCTCTAGCTCTGGGATGTACATTAAGAATAATTATGTATAGTTCTTACATTTGTAACCTCAGTCCTCAAGTCTAAGGTACTTACTGAATTACTTGGTGGTTTACCAATGATTTTTTTCTCCCTACTAAAATTTGTTGTAGGAGTTTACGGTTCTACAAAGCAAAGTTATGCCTTCTGGAGGTGGCCCACCATTCACAGAGGGACTTCTACTTTCAGGAATAGTTTCTTTTTTAAGCATGAAAATAAGAAGCAGTTATTTTATTTCCAGTTTCTCTGTCACAGTTTTTCTTTCTTTTGCAGACTGTAAGTTAAAGGCATTCTTTTTAGTGTTGGTGATGATAGCTAGATTTTTAGAAGTAATGGATTACTTCCAGTGAAATACCTTTCCCCTTTAAAACATGGACATACGAAATCCTGCAAACTGTGCTGCTGATGGGCTAAGCACACTTGTACTGGCACTGGTAAATTCCACATTATCTGTTTTATTTCTTCCTTAAGATATGTATTGACTATGCAAAGTGATTTTCTAAAAACATCATCTTAAGTTTTTCCTTGTTTAAAAGTATATATTTATATTGTATTTTGCCAGGCACCAGTTCTGAAAAATGTCCCATTTTGAAAGCTGTGTTGACTTTGCTCTACTTCACGTATGATTTGTTACATGGCTGAAAACAGTATGGGGCCACAGCAGCAGGGCAGCCAAATGTTTTTCGCCACATTATCAAAAATGTCCATTAATCTCAGAGTCTCTTTTGAGAACTGTTCACAGCATGGCTAGTTGCTTACCTTGCCAGTGCTACCTCTGGCTGTACATTTTCTCACTCACTGCTCACCCTGCTTTCGGGTGCTGCCCCTTCCTTCCTGTAGGCCAGGTCCATAGCTTGGCTCTCTTGGGTGCAGCGGACACTGCCAGCACAGAAGGTGTTTGTGGAGCCACGCGTGAGTGCAGGGTTTCACCCAAGGTGAGACTGTTGCTCAGACTCTCTGCGTGACTCAGGCCGGCTTCGCGGTCGGCAGACTCCAGAGCTTGCTGCCCTTGTGCATGGAGACCACTTCCGAGCGGGCTTGCAAAGCCTCAGCTCGCTCAGTCCTGTCCTGAAAGTTTACTTCAAACAGGCCAGACTCTGCCTGCTGACACTGGGACCAATACTAAAATTTGTTCAAGGTTTGTGGGTGCTCTTTGATTTTCTGCTAGCCATAAAAGTATAATTGAATTCCCTGCAGTTGGGTCTCAAAGACTGGATAAGAAGAGAACCTAACTTATTCTGTTGTAAACCTGCAGTGTAAATAGGGCTAAAACTGACAAAACATTATTTGTCACAGGAGAAAGTGGACTTGATTTGCACGAACCACGGAATTTATTGATGGGAAAATTGTAGTTATAAATAAGGTACTAGTAGTGCTATTTGCCACATGAAATTATTACTTTGACTCCCCTATTTGTCTGTTATGAATAGTACATCTTTTCAATAAGTGAGTACCATTTTAAGTGATCAGAGCTTTGTAGGACTTTTTTATATGGTAATCATTCCAGGAGAGTAGCTTTTGAAGGTAGTCACTGAAATTATATTGGAGGCAACAGCATCAGTTCCTTATTACTGCTTTTGTTTACACAGTACCAACAAATTTTACCAATTGGATAGTTTACAATACCTACTTTTTTTTTTTTTACTTCTGGTTTGTTAGTGAAAGTGTCAAGTATCAATCCAAAGGGAAAGGGAAGAGTGTTAGTTGTTTAATTCAGTTTCCAGACCACTGTACACCAAGTACTTCACGTTTTTCTGTAGCTCCATGATAATTATGAATCTGATGTTGCACACTCAGGAGGCGCATTCGTGTGTATGAACAATGCTAGTGAAAAGGGTTATTCATGCTCCTCAAGAGCATCTATCTTAATACACTTTTTTTAAATTACTGAATTAAACAAATCACGCATCTGTTTGGAGTGCAGAAGAGTTACCAAAGAGATGGGGTAATGGAAATGGAATGACATTTTGCATGTCAGTGTTGATTTGTGGTAACATTATGCCTCTTAGGAGAGTCATTTAGGGAAAAGGCACATATAAATAGTGATTTATATCAAAGGCACAGTGATACCATATGCATTGCGTCAGTGCAGGAGTCTCTGGGCTGTCAGAAGAGAATGATGCTTGCTATTGGCAGGTCTGCTGTGTGCAAGCGATGCAGAGTCCGCTAGCAAGCCAGCATCCCCTTCTCCTCTGAAAAATGGAAGATTCTGTGTTCCGATCAGATCTGTAAAACCCTTTTGGAAGGCTTTCAGCAGACTGAGCAAATAAAACAGGAAATACATACGCTTGGAGATTGTGAAGGACAAAGTGTTTTGGTCTCAAATCAGGCCTGTGAGTAAGCTTGATCACTTAGCTGCTGAACATCTAAGTACATATAAGAGGCAGACGAGAGATATGACATTGTTATAAAACTCCATTTGAAACATGGACATCTGTATATACTTAGGATTCAAAAAAGATGAATAGACACTGAAGCTTTACTTGAAGTTTTTGCAAATAGCTGAATACAGGCACAGATCTTGACAGACTCTTGGCTGGGCAGCAAGCCACATTAGATGCCAATGATGATTTACTTGAATTACACAAAGTGGGGGGAAAGCATAAGTTTCTTTAAATAAAAATTATCTTAGTTCTTCCTTCATGGAAATTTTATGACCGAGTACAGAATTCAATCTGAGATTCAAACAGCTACCTTTTGGTGTCTGTATGTAGGAGCGTCCAGCCGTGGTAGGTGACTGGGCTTCCATTACAGCCTAGTCAATACAGTCAACAGAGCCTGGAGCATGATTCAACTCACTCCAAAGGTGACACCTAGGACTCAATTCATTTGCTAGCTATAAGTATCTAGGACCATTTGAATTCCCTTCTGGTATCCTTTCTAGCCTCCAGCTGCCTCTGCAAAAAGAGCGTAGGTCTCCCATTAGTCTTGTATCCTATCTGCTAGCTCTCTCTCACATAGCCTAGGACACCTAAACCAATTGTTTGAGCAACTGAATTCAGCTCCTAGTGTGTGGGCAGCTTAATCATTCTCCAGCTTCACATGGTGTTGACTACTCTTTTGTTGACGATAATGGGAGTTTAAACATCTGTGTGTAGATGTTGATGAGTATTTGTCTAAACAAATGTTAAAAATATTGTCAGATATCAACAGAAAGAAACTGGTTGCAAAAATCAGACACTAAGGTGTCAACACAGAAAGTGATTTACTTTAAAGTACGTTAACTGTTGCTAAAAGGAGAGAATTTCTACTGGCATACCCATTAGACCCTCTTCTCTGGGTACTAACAAATCAAGTGGATATTACAAAAAATACCACTCCCCCAGCAAAGCAGCTTTGGAGGATGTGTAGGATGTGAACCCTGGTAAAACCATTGCCAGGCAATATGCATGTGCTGCCAATGGAATGAGCCAGGGCCAAAGGATGAACGGGTTAATGAGACATTTTCAGAACTTGCAGAACATGTGTGGTCATTAGCACCACATGAAGGGGGCAAAATGGCATGGAGCTGATACAATGTTTGGCATTTACTGGAGGATATTAGAGAAAGTTGCTGAGGGATGCAGCAGAAGGCCCAAACAAGTATTCATTTCAAGAATGTATCTGCAAGTCACTAGATCCACTAGTGGGAAAGTATTTCTGTTGTCTCAGCAGCAAGTCAACCTTCATCACATTCTCTGGAAAAAAAATCTGCAGCAAAATCATACACATCATTTCCTGCAAGTATCTCACTATATATTTAACACACTTCCATCAGAAGAATATATTATATTATGTTACCATGAATAAATACAATTTTTGGTTTCCGTCCTTTTTACTAAGATGTATTTTTTGCTGGTAAATGCATAACATTTGAGTGTTAGAACATTCAATATGTATTTACTTCCTTACTTCCAGAAAGATATCCAAAACCAAAGATCCATTTGACCTAATATATGTTCTCTGAGGGTGGCTGACAGCGCTGCTTATAAACAAGCACAGAGCAAGCATACAGAGGTTTTTCCCTATAACTAACAGCTTGTAGCTTAGTGATTTCCTGAGCTACAGGTAATTTTTATATTTTAAATCAGCCTTGATGGATTTCTGGTCCGTGAATTTGTTTAGTCTGTTTTTCAACTAATTAAACCATTATTTACACCCATGGCAAGGAGTTTTACTAAATTGCCTTCTTCTGTTGTTTTAAGCCTGCAACCTTCTAGCTTCATTTGACATCCCCCTTATTCTTGTGTTGGAAGAGACAGTGAATACTGACTCCCTCTCCATCGGCTCTGTGCCAGACATGACTTTATGACCCTTGATCCTAAGCTTCTTCATTCATCTCTTTTCAAAGTTGAGAAGTCCTAGTGTTATCGGCATGGTGCTCCCTACCTTTCATCACCTGAAACTGCCCCTTCCCTCTCTACTGTCATTTGAGGTGGAGAAGTAGAAATTCCCACAGTATTTGCATGGACATGAGGTACGTGAGCTAACTGGGAATTTACAGAGCAGCATGGCAGTCTCTCTTTTCGTTTTCTATTGCTTTCCTAGTAATTTCCAGCATAATATTTCCTTTTTTTGAGCTGTTGTTTTCATGGAATCATCAAATGTAACTTAAGGTCATGTTCCTAAGTAGCAGTCACCAGTTCTAGGCCCCATTTTATTTGTAGAGTTTAGATCGTTTTCTCTATGTGAATAACTTTGTGTTTATATATATTGTATCTACATTTTACTAGCCACTTACGGAGTTTTAAATGGTCCTTCTGCTGTTCTTCCCAGTCAGACTTTGTGTAAATAAATGAATATCATCAGCAGAACTCTGTCATCTGACTACCCACCCCTTTTCCACTTAGGAATAAACTGAACAGTGCAGATCCCATCACAGATCCCTGTGCAATTCAACTAGTGACCTCCCTCCACTATGAAAATTCAACATTTACTACTAACATCTCTTTGTAGGATATTTACTTTCTAGATATTTCAAAAGATTGTCTTGTAATTCCCTAAACTTTTGGAGCTTGGACTGTGGTTAGCACAAGATTTTTTCATTTGTTCTACTAAAGCATTAGAAAAAAACACACAAAGATGGTATAGTTCTGTGGGCCACTTACTGTGGTTGTCTAGACCCCCAGTTGAAAATCAGTGCTTTAAATATCTTTCTGCCTTGCTGATTTTGCTGACAGATAGCTCCAGTGCCTCTGCTATTACTCAATTTTCCCCAAAACCAGCAAAATTAAAAGTGACAAGTTAGATCAGTTTTCATCATTACTTTTGGGAATTTGTGGGCAGTAGGAACATTGAGGAGAATGAGAAATTTATAAGGAGCAGAGACAAACATGGGATTACTCACTGGAAAGTATAAAAAATGGATGCTTGGGCATGAGCGTACATACGCTTTCTGTCCTCATTCCCAAAGAAGGCTAGTGGAAAAATAACAGAGACGTGCCTTTCGCTTGCATCACCAGGAAGGTCTGGATCTGCGACACAAAGAGAGGGGTGAGCATCTAGTGTTCTGGTAAACACATGCCTAAGAGAAAAACAATGACTAATATTCCAACCTCCTCATCTTTCCCAGTAGTTCCTATTGACTGCTCTCCCAGGTGAGGTCAATGCTTGCTAAGAGAGGAGAAGGGGATATCACTGGCCAGCAGCAAATGCTAGCTCTCTGTGTGCGTAAAGGGCCTGGCTTGTGAAGAAACCAAGTTGGAATTAAAAGGTTGGAAGTTTAGCAGAAAACAGTGAATAAAGAAGAGAACAGAGCTTGGGGTAAAGTTTGAAGGAAGCTGTGGAAATAAAGACAGCATAATATAGTGAAGAAATTGCTGGTGTTATGAAATGAAAAGTAGAAGAGAACTCTTCAGAAAATAACAAAAGAAGAGAAGTAGTGCATAATGTGTGACATTGCATGATTTATTCTTTGAGTTGCAAAATGTTCTTTTACAGGAAGATTTTTACTCTATATAATGAGTAAAATGAAAATGCTAGATTATGTTTTCAGGCTCTAATGTTTTCAGGCTCTAATTCTGTTTTGTACAATTGAAAATCAAATTGTCTGAGTTTTCACCCATCTTGATTCATCTGTCAAAATGGTATTTTTTCAGTTATTTCATGTTGGATTCATATTACTGAGACCCTTTGAAAGTTTACAGTGGTTTGTTTACAATGTTATTCCCCACTTCATATTATCATTTTGTGATTGGATATTTTGAACATTGCATATCTGATCTTGCAAATGTGTGCTTGTGCTTAGCTTTGTATACCCCAGTAATGCCCAGGCTTCTGACTCTTCCTGGACTTGGCCTTTTGCGAGACTCTTCCCAAAAAGTCAAACTAAGTGTTTTGCAGGCTTATAGGCTCAGACTTCATCTACAGAAAAGGTACATTTGTAAAGGTGGCATTTAAAAATCAGTGTCACACATGATAAATATTTATAGTTATTTATCTTTCCAGAGGACTTTATTTATATGTTCAGAAGTTCATATTTTAAGTATTTTGTGTATATGAGTGTATTTATGTAATGCGTACATTATATACTATATATATATTTACATTATATATATACTTTTTATATAGAGAGAGAATGTTTGTGTGAGTATATATATATACACACAGTAAAACTGAAATGACTGGGGTAAATTATCTTTATTGTTTGTTCAGTTTGGATTTGATGAAGAAGAAAAACCCCTGAGTCCTACAGGCTTTATTATTGCAAACCTGGGCAGAGATTCAGGACAATCCAGAGAGGTGGTGCAATGAGAACTGCCTGGGTTGGAATGGAATGGCTCGAATATTTCCTTTTGCTTCTTTTGCTTATCCAGCTGCCACATCTGATTTCTTTTTTGGTATGGAATTTTTACTATTGCTCATGAGAGCCAAGTGATTCTTTTGAGAAGAAAGCTGAATGAACGTTTAAGTTACTGCAAATAGCAGAAGTATTCTCAAACTTCTTGAGAAGGAGACGTGAGGGAAAGACTTGCCTGGGCTCTCAGCTTCATGTCTAATCTGTATTTACACATACCGGTTACTTGTAGCAAAGATTGGGACATTTAAGAGTTTGTGCAGTGCCTGACATAGACCTCAGATCCTTGTAAAAGCTTATAGAATGAAAACTGCAAAGTTTGGTACACTATTTTGTTCTATCTTGGTGTTTCTGAGTTATACTAACCAAAACCATCAGCATATGTGTTTTAACTCCAAAGTTAGTCTTCATAACTGAGACGTTGCTCCTTTTTTGGTGGAATCTCTTGTTATTCAGACTTTCAGATCTTTTCTTCTCTTTCCAGTTGCCACTCCCCAGAACTTACTGAAACTTCTGGTTTCAACATTCTTTCCCTTTAAATCACCTATTACAACATTCGGCTCATTGCCTCTCTTGTCTAAAAAAGGGAAAATAATATTATTTTGTACACAGCATTACCTTAACAGTAATGACTATTTTTGTTGAGAAAGATGATGCCAAGTGTCAGTCACATGCATAACATTAGCCAGACTGGTGGATTTAGTACCTATTTGGCTGCTAGTTTCCTTCTTAGGAGATAATGATATATAGTAAGTGAGTCAATGCTTTCTTTGACTTACCTCCAGGCATCATAGCTGTGGCAGTGTGAAATTCAGTGCAGTTTTTCAGGCCCCTCAACAAAGTGTTAAATTCAGAGGGTTATAGCCTCTGTCCAAGGTCCACTATGCTCTACAGAAGGTAAATATTTTTTGTCTTTACATGGTTTTGATTGACCATGTTGAATATAAAACCTCTCTCTTCAATGTCTTATGGTGGCTTCTATTTAATAACTGATTCAATAAATCTGTCCCCTATATCCTAATCTTTACACTAGGTCTGAGTCAAAGTTTTATAATGTTTCAATGGTGGGTGATAACACTTTTTTAATTTTCCAAAAATTTTTTTGAAAATAGGTAAGGCACAGCAATATGTCGTCAGTCTGGTGTGCACTAGCGGACCATTCAAAAATCAACATAAATAAAAATAAATATCTCATTTTGTTGTTTGCTAAGGGAATGTAAAAGGCTGGAGCAGCGGTGTGATGGCATAACAAGTAAAAAATGTAAAAAATACACAACAACTGGTTTGCTGCTGGGAGGCTGCCTATCAAAGCAAGAGGGCTTTGGAGCAGTATTATGCCACACTCTAGTTTTAGGATAATAACTGCATTTAAATTGCATTTAAATACACTAACTGCATAATAATTTGGATTCAGGATAAAAGTTTTGGTTTGGTGGTCTTTTGATGAAGTTTCTCTGGGAAATTTGAGAGGTGGGAGTATTTTAAGTTATCTTTTAAAGATTCAAGCTAAATCATAAATTGCTTGTCTTTTATTCTGACTTAGTTAGACTCAGATCTCTAAGCCAAGCTTAAAAAGGTGTAAGAGTGCCCAAGTAGGGATAGAATCAGAATTGATATAAATCAATTAAAAATGTTAGATAGTTAGATTTTTATGCATAGAGAAAGTATGTTTTATGTATAGATTGAAGACACAGCTATCAGGAATGTAAATGATTGCTGTCAGGCTCTCTGTGAAGATCTTTCCTAGTAGAGGAAAGATCTATGCTTTGTTTAGAGGAATTTTTAAAAACTCGGGCTACTCTGTTTACTGAGTGCTCTATCAGTAAGCTAAATCACTTGAAATTTCTAATATTTTAATATATGCTGCAACAAATTCCTTGACTTAGTAAAAGACAATTTTGAGAACTTACCCAGAAAATCCTTGAATTGTATAATTGTGATATGAATATTGTCTGTGATGTTTTATATTGTATCAACTTCAGGTTCTTTCTGGAGTAGATGTTGCTTTTTGACATCTTCTATTTTCTTTACGCGTTTTGGATACATCTTGTATGTGAAGAAATGTGTAAAAATTATTGGAAACAGATCAAATTTTGTCCAAAATGTACAAATAGTCTGAGACAGATTATTCATTGAAGATTTCTGTCTGAACAGTTTGGCAAAGTAACAAATGGCAGAAAACAGAAGTTTATATTAAAAAAATACTAGATAGCATTCAATGTCCATCCCTATACTGGTCATATCTGCCTAAAAGATCCATCAATAAATATAAGATATAGATATCATTTGAGGAAATTTTGAGCTATGCCAAACATTATTTTCAATGAATTTACAATATGAATAGCAGTCAGAGAACGGATATAAGAGATATTTGAATTTGCTTATAGCCTACATACTCAGGCACTGAATATGTAGATAGGTCAGTTAGGTAACTCTGCAGTGTGCGTTTATAATCCCTTATCCATCAAAGGAAGAAACAAGATTTTTTCTTAATTAATTAGTTATGGTTTTGAATGCACCTTTCAGCAATATCAAGGTTAGTTTCAAGGCATTTTACCTTCAAACTTAGTTTGTGTTTTCAATATTGGTAAAATTTTGAATTCCAAGAGTATACCAAAGTGGTAATATCTGTGCAATCCAGATATATAACATAATAGTTCTTCATGTAATAGCTTTCCATTAAGTTTCATTCACATTTTCCTTTGGCTATCCATGAGGAATTGTTTTCTAACAGGATTGCATTTTTAATGCCAATGGGTTTTTTCGGTTGTTCTGACCTCAGTGGTGGGACACATGTGAAGGGTCCGGCCCTTCAAGACTTCAGAGCAAGGGTGCGAGCGGGCTGAGCTGCCAGGGCAGAGGTTGCAGCCAAGACACTACTGCCTCAGCACAACATCCAGCGCCTTAGGAAACTTTACTGGTAGAAATTTAAGCTTTTAAAAGGCTAAGTGCTAGGTTGGTGGCTTGCACTCTTGAACCTCTTAAATTCCACATCAGGTATCCCAGGAAATCCCAGCCTTAGCCTGGAATTTGTATGCCTCTGGATTAGATGCCGTATTTGTCCTTCTGACCAGTTTTACCACAATAAAGTAGTGGTAGAGTAGTGGTAGTTTAACCATGAGTCCAGAGAATTCTTTTGCAGGGGTACTTGCAATTCGGTGAATAATACTTAAAGGAGAGAACCTTTTCACTGGCTTCTAAGGCATATGGCGGTGTTCTTAGTAGAGCAGAGTTCTAGTAGTTTATATGTTTCCAAAACATGCAAAAATGTATCTTTGGGTGGTAAAAAAGTTTTAAGAATCTGTAATTCATAGCTGAAAAATAATTAGTATATCATTTTATCGAAATAGAGATTATTTTTAGTGTTTGGTTGCAGATAGTACTCATAAACATGATTCTGTTTGAGATGGCTATTTATATGGTATATTAAGAGAAAATAGTCTAATGTATTCAAGCAGCTGGTCTATTTAGTATGTTAATGCTAGTGAGTACCTACCTGATTTGTTTCACTTTTTTGGGTTGGAAACATTTACATCATTTTTAATTTACAAAACAGATTATACCCCCTTTGCAGTTAAGAACCAAAACCACTTCTCTAGCTGAACCACTAGTGGTACTTAAGTTGCTTTGGGTTGCTGACTGCCAACAGTAGTTGCTCATTCCTGCCTTTGGTCTACTCAGCTCTCAAAGTTAGCTGAAAAATAAACAAGGAAAAAACATTTGTTTTTACTCTCAGTCATTTCCAGGATTTAGTGTAGTGTGATACTCCATAAATGCTTATAGTGAAAAGGTGATCTGGAAAGAAGCAAGAAGCAGGAGGGGAGGAACAGTTTTGGCGGTACTGCCACTGCAGGAAATCTATGCTAATCATACCCTAAGGCTGTTCTCTTTGTCGCCAAAACAGTCCTGCCCTCAGGGAATGCATTAAAAATGAGCTGAGTTTGTAATGCAACTTGAGGAGTCACATTCTGTGCACAAAGAGGGATGGGGACCCTACATTCCAGTGCAGAGGGCTTATTTGCTGGGAAAGTCCCATTGCGCTCTCCCTTGAAAACTACTTGCCATGGGCTCAGCTCTTTCAGTCAGTCTGCTGCTATATCACCTGAGAACAAAAGCAGAGACCATTTAAACTTTTGGAAATACTTAGAATTTTGACTTTCCTGAATTCATTTTTAATTAAGACTATTCTCTATTCAGTTGTCATATTTTATGACAACTATTATGTGTGTGATATAAACATCTGATTTTCCTAAAATGCAGGTTTGCGGTTAACTTATTCATTATCTTTTAGAGATACTTTCTTTTTAGTCTATTTTTGCAAGACCATTCAAATGTTCTAACTTTTCCTCTTGTGTTTCATATGCATGTGGTTGAAAGCATTTTTCTTTCAGTTTGAACACTAGTGAAGATTTATAGAGTCTAAGTGAAATGTAATGTTTTTGTAGGAAGTATGTGAAGTTGCTCTCCTTGTTGCCCAAGTGGTATTTACATTGTCTTAGTGATAGCTAGTTTGTAACTGATAAGAGGTGATGAAAACAAGTTGGAAGATTTGTGTTCAAAATGGAAAAATCAGATTAAATTCTAGTTCTTAAACATGAAAGCATTAAACTATGAAGCCTGAAGTAGTGTAGGATGTATATTGCATCTGATTGTCTTCACTTACACTCTGAAGTGATCTTTTTTGTCTCAAGAATAAAATGTAAATTTGTAAACATTCTTTTAAATCTAACAATGTTTTATTCCTCTGGTATTTTTTGTGCTGCTGTTAATATGATGAAATAATAACAGAGATATTACAGAGTGCTTTTTAATTAATTGTTGACTTAATAGTGGCAATACTAGAACTGCAAAGAAGAGGATACACAATTTAAGCCAAAAAAATGTGATCTCCTGAGGCCATTGGAATTTAAAATAACTAACAAACACAGAGGAGACTAATAACACTTCTTTGGAAATTTCAGACCCAGCTATACCATTTGCAGCAATCAGGCTTTTCAGTTTTTTAGCTGGGTGATCCAAATTCACTTTTTGCAGAGAAAGAAGACAAAAAATGTGAAGGGAGAAGAGGCCCAGGCATTTTATTTAGTTCAGTTTTTCTTTAATCATGTGAGGTAAAATGACATGGGTATTGCTAGAGCCTATACAATGTGCAAAGCATTGAGGAATATGATAAAACAATTTATGAAATGTTGCATCAATTATTAATCCTTTATTTATTCCCTAGATGTATTCTGTGAGAGAAATTGTTTCCAGATTATGAGGAAACATGAGTGGGAAAAGAGTAGTAGCTCTAAAATTGTTTCGATTGTCTTTTTGTGCGCAGTCGTGATGGCGATGTTAGGATGGGCATAGCAGGATGAAAAAAGGAGTCATCCCTCCCCAGGCAGTCATTCGGGGGGACGCTCGGAGGTTGCACGTCCCCTGGTAGGAGTGCTCGCGCGCCGCCCCGGCGCTCCCGGCTCCTGTCCCGGCTGCGGCGCCGGAGGCAGGGCAGGAGAAACGCTAGCTGCTCCACTGCAGCAGGCTGCAAAGCCAGCCTGCAGCCAAGTGATAAAGTGCCTGAATCTTTGTTTTTACTTTCTAAGTCAATAGCTCTTTGAACATTAATAGTAGAAAGTCCTTGACATCCCTTAAGAACAAGTATCCCAGTAATTTCTCACACCTTTGAGTATGTTTGGATCTGATATGGCAATCGCTATATAGAAATAACTGAGACATACATAACCGTTGGAAATACGTTCTGTTAAAATCCGCCTAGTGGAGAGGGAAGACTGACACATAGATTAATGATGAATAAAGGCTTTTTAGTCACTTTTTAGATGCAGTAATTCCTTTGATTTTCCACATCCTTTGGCTTGATATTGATTTGGTATTGCAAGATCTCTGTTTGGATTGAGGGAGACAAAATGAACATTTTTTAGTAAGGTTATTGTACATGCTGAACATTATTCACTGGCAAAATCACTGGTAATGCAAAATCACAAGTGCTGCATCAGTGAAGCTGCCTACGCTGAGCAAAGAAAAGTCCATAAAGATGCGGTGATGGAGCGATCACACTTCCATGCTAATTTATCGGTTTACCTGGCCAGCCTTTTACTTCTTTCCGAGTCCTGCTGCATGGCCGTGCATTGAGCTGCCGCTGCTGAGTGCTCATTGCCGTGAGCCTTCGCGCGAGCAGACTGGGGGCAGCCGGCAGCGCTGGCCGGCGTCGCCCGCTGCTCCTGCAGATGGGTCGAGGGCTGAGCGGGGCTGGCGTGTCCAGGCTATGTGTGAAGGGCACTCCGATACTCCGGTACATGTGCCAGTGACAAGAAGAGTGCCTGTTTTCCTTCATTAATTTGCATGCTCATTTGCTTGCACCTGCATCCTGTTTTCCTGACAGGAAAGAAAGAACTAATCCTTCGCAGAGCAAAACCAGAAAAATCCTATTTGCAAAGGATAGCCTTTGCGCCTATGTTTTCCTGCCTAGCCTTTTCTTGGGGGTGGGGGGAAGAGATTAGGATTTTTGTTTATTTTTCTTGATTAGTCTTTAAGAAGTACTGCAAAAAGTTTCATGAACGAACTTTGATATTCCTCTGGAACTATTTTTAGAAAAATAATCAGAGGTACTTCTCACCTGTAGCTAATCACTTCCAGTGAGTGGAATCTGAAGATAAGTGCATTCAAGCTGGAAACAGATTCAGACTATCCCATTTTTTACAGTGAATACAGTTAGTTACCGGAATGACTTGCTTTAGGTTGTGCTTCATTCTTGGTCTTTTCGAATCACAGCTTTACATTTTGTCAAAGGCATGTTTCAGCTTAGTCAGAAATCACTGCTTTAGGACCGAATTTTCTCTACTATTCTATGACCTGTCATATGTGAGAAAAGGATTACAACAGTTCTTTCTGACTGTTAAATTCATCAGTCATTCCTCTGAGAATTTCAGTATTTTATGGATATAGAATTTAGACTTAAGCATCCCTGTGAGACAGAGAAGTGCAGAAATATTATTACTTATTTTGCAAAAGGTAAATAGGGGAAGAAGAGGCAATTTATGATCATAGCATAAAAACAGTACTTCTGTATTTTTTTTCAAAGTAATAACTTACATGACTATTAACTGTGAAACCAAAGTAAAATATTAGTTGCGTTTGTTTCAGTGGTTCTTGGTGTACCATAAACTGGTCAATGTCTATTTCTTCTTTCACATACTAAAGAGGTGAAACCTTTTTTTTAAATTGAAAAGTAGAGTTAAAACGATGACTATTGAGAAAGAAACTGAAAAGAAGTTGTATATCCACCTGTTTCAAATCCTCTAAAAATATTTCAATATATCAGTATCTCTTTACAGTACCAAATGTGGCAGTCATCAGTTCACCCTGTGCTTGATCTGAGATCTTACCACCGTGTGTGTGTGTGTGTGTGTGTGTGTGTGTGTGTCTACGTAACGCTGATGCGCAGATGTCATGCCCCATTTGGTTGGGCACGGTACAAGCATAGGACGAAAAGGCAGGCCTTCCACGAGGATATTTCTGTCAAAAATAACCATTGGTGAATTGTACAACAGTACTGTTGATAACCTTTTCGTTGTTTGGTTTTAGAACTGAATCTCCTTGAGAGGAATAAAGACCGAGTTCACATTTCCGTGTTAGTTCTCCAGGCTACACAGATAGCGTTACATCTGTTTCGATTCTGCTCATTCTCTTACTTTTTTTGAGACAGCATGAGAATTGGAAGCAATTATAAAACAAAATCTCTAATTTCAAAGCACTATTTTCTCTGTAATGGATGAACTTTGGAAAACTCTGAAGGAGCACGAAGAGCCATGATCATGCCAGGGTAATATTTCCATATGTAATGCTTGTGAATTAAGGCTACATGCCTAAAACTTTGAACCAGCAAACTCTACTGGAGTTAATTAATGGCACTGCATAGCTGATTGGAAAAATTGGCAACAAAGACACTGGAGGGATCTAAAGACTTAGTAAGACAATACTATATTGCTTTTCACTGAGTTCACATTTAAATGTTTTCTTTTCAACTATAAAGGCATAATAATTGTTAGTTAAACCAAATCCTTAGCTCTTGTAGAAGGCTCTGTCATAAACTCTGTATTCACCAGAGAAAACACCTGATAAATGTATTTTTAAGACTTATAAACTTACGTTTCTAAGTCCCCTTCAACAAATATTACATATTTGTGCAAATCGGGTATTATTTAAATTAGAAAATTAATGTGTCAGCCACATTTAATTCTAGGTATTTTTGTAAGCATTATTTATGATCAAGGTGAGTATTGCCAAATGCATTTGCATCCTGTTCTGCAGATTTTAGTAAATTTGTGGTCCTGCTGTTCGCTTTTCTTTAAACTTAATGGTATAGCAAATATTATTGACAATGATATCCACTTACGATGTAAAAATTTTGTTTCAGCTTTTGCTCTAAAAGGATGGTACTTTTATTTTCTGTGCTAAGTGTGATGTACAGATAATAAAATGTCTCAATATTAATTAGAGAAAATCACATATTGTATATAGCAATTAGGCTGGGGAAGAATTCATCCAGAAAATGAATTGCCAAGAAAATGGGAAAAATATAGGTTTGTTTGTAAAAGAATCACTTAGGCTAAATCTTAAAATTAGATGAAAAAAATTTTTGTTTCCTCTGGTATTCCAGAAAAAGTTATGCTGCTTGTGGTGAAGACTGATGTAAGTAGTGATACAGTTGAAAGTGGGTTTTGGTTTTATTTTTTTTAGAGTGGTGGACTTTTCTTTGTTTGTTCAACAAAGTGACACATTTTTTTACAGGGCAGTAGTTAAAGCAGCATTAAAGTGCCATTGACATCATCCAGTTACTGCACTGACTTGATTATATAACCTCTTTTGTGCAATTTTCATGCTCTGTTCTGTTTGAATGTTTTTACTATGCTGATGGCTGTTTTTCATTTCCTGCTGGGATGACCTTGAATAAAAAAAGAATAAGAATAAAGTAGACATAAGCAATGTAGTCTTGCTGGCATTTGCAGATCCTTTGTTCTGCATTGAGAAACATAGTAGTTTGGCATTTATGTTATAGGTTATTTCTGCTGGGTAGTAATTAATCTTCTACTGTTAGAAAAAATTACTTTTTTTTCTCTTATTTTGTTCTTTTGAATTACTTTGCCCTTGGCAAAGTGATCCACTTATGACAATTCCTACTTTATTAAAATATCTGAAGAGAGCAAAACAAATGATCAGGGCAATAGTCATTCTTATAAAAAGAGGCTATAAAATTACTCCCTCTTTCTTAAAAGGAAAAGAGATTCACTGGTTTTCAGTTTTTTTCCAGATTCCCTATATATCGTGCAGCTGTAGGAATTGCCATTTGTCAGTTTTGGCATTTGTTATTGGCGCTAATCAACATTTTGTGACTACCTTTATATATGGATAAGAGAATACATCATATTTTACATCCAGCTCTTTTTCAGACTTTTTATATCTCTGAGTTTTAGGGGGAGTACAACGATATATCTATCTTTTGAAAGCAGTTTGCGTAATTCCTGTTGATTCTTATCAAATCAAAGCCACCCCACCACCTCCTTTTAATTTGTCACATTAAAGTAGTGCAGATGTTATTCCCATACAGCTTACATTCATGTACGGGAGAAGAATTTCAGCTTTAAATAGTTTCCACTGGCGCTTTTAAAAGTATCTGTCTTGTGGGGTTGGGATGATGGCTTGTTCTTTTATGGTTCTTTTATGCTCTTAGCATGCGAGAGCCTTTCAATCTTTAAGATACTTAGGAGATATCTCCATTTTGCTGCTGTGGGGATTTTGCTTAATTTGCACTCAGGAAATATCTCTGATGTAGCAGGCAATTAAATTCAAGATCTTTCATGTCCTAAATTAATATCCAAAGTACTGTCTTGAAAAGCAGTAATGAGGTACTTACCTTCACTGCTAATAAAAAATCAAGATTTAATTTAATTTCACTGTCAAATGTTGCAGCATTTTGCTAGTTAGTGAAGATTGATTAATAAGTCATTAATGCATCGACTTCATGTTTCAAACATCTGTATATCATACAACCATGTTGATTATGTGCAAATTGCTGTTTTTCTTTTCTAAAGCTAAAAGATACAGAAGTATTTTCAGTTCAAAGTATAAAATCAGATGCTTTTGTATGATACGCTAATATAAATTCTTACCTTTTAAACCTGAGTTTAAGTGCATTGTTCCATTTTGCCAGTGTTAAATCTGATGCTTTTGCCTTTATTCTGTCTTGATAGATAATATTTTTGGAGAAACATAGCAGCCCCTCCTTTCCTTCGGAACTTTTGTCATTTTTCTTTGTTTTGCTTTACTTACTCTAATTTTTGTGTAGTGTTTGTTAGCAAGTATGAATGTGATTTATATCCTATTATATCTAAGAATGATATACTGGAAAATAATCCTTCAGAGCAAATCTAAAAGTGCAAGTGTAAAACAGTGTTTAGGTTTTTCTGTTGATAACATCTAACATTATTAAGCAAAGAAACAATACATTTTCATTTTTGGACAGGAAGAACTTCTGAAAAATGTTGAAGGATCTTTGAAGGATTACAGTGATCTTGTACAATTCTGAATTAAAGGTGATGTGGAACAGCAGGTCTACCCAAAAGTGATTTACTAAATAAGAGCATAATCTCATGTCACAGGATTAGTTAGGGTTAGTAGAAATAATGCTTAATTAGCCTAGCTTGATGGTAGCCTTCTTCAGCCTCAACAGTGGAACAGTAACTAATGAGCATATTATTTAACATTTATTTTGTCATCTGAGAGGAATAGGGTTTATAACCTATTTTTGCATTGATCTCTATCAAAATCAGCAAAGGACTGTAAACAAAAGATGAGATTGCACATCGTACCTAAAATTTTACATTGGCATAACAATAAGTTCCCCTCTCAAGCATTTTTTAGTAATGGAACAAAAAAGTGTCCAAAGTAAACCTAGTTACCTCCTTTTTATTAGTTCAAGATTTTGCAGATGGCCTTATTTGGGAAGTATGTTGGTGATTCCAGCTGTTAAAATTGGAAACTCTGTGTGTTTCCTGATGTTATGTGTTAGAAATCTCACTGTTGTACCTAGCAAACAAGCCTTCAGTTTCATTTTTGTTCAGGTTTCTTTACTATCTGTCTGTAGTGTTAGTTTTTTTACAGATGTTTAAAGCTATTGTTTCTGTCCTACAGCCGGGAAGATGAATACCAAAGGTCTGAATATTTTCATCTGTGTTTGCTTTTATGAAGTAGTTCCTTTAAAGTCATTAATTTGAAAGCTTTTGCATTCAGCTTTAAGTGCACTGTAATTAATTCATGGAAGACTGCATATAATAAAAAACTTGCATAACCTGTAAAAATGGAAACTTGTAGTTTTAATACTAGATTTGAAATCTAATTAGTCTTTGCAATTGCAGCATTTCGGTGAGATGTGTGCGTGACATGCAGAGGTTTTTGCTAATGTCCTGATTTGTCCATTGCATACATACATAATGTCACAAAAGAAACATTTTTAAAGAAATTGTCACACTATAAAGTGTTTCTATATCCATAAGATAGAGTGGGCTAATATTACGAATATATAGAGAGAAATAGCTATGAATGAAGCAATGGTTTAACACGTTATTTTTTGGTTTTCCTTTTTTATTAAAGATCTTAATATAAAGTCTTTGTGTCATGTCCAGATTTTGTGACATGAATTAGAAATGACAAATGAAAAGCAATTTCCTATAGATACTCAATACACTAATTAAGGGATTTCTTTTGGTGTTGAAGATCCACAACTTGATAAATAGGCTGTCATCTTTTGAGGTGTGTGACAGTAGCACCTGACAGTGTGTTGTCAGCCCTGCTTTTAATCAGCTTGGTTTCGAACGCTTCATGATTTTATTTTAGCTGAATGAACCAACACAACCTTCAAAAGTCAAACAGGTGCAAAAAGGGATTTGGATTAATTTTTTTAGAGAGGAATGCTAATTTAAAAGTACACCATGTGTAGTATTTTATAAAAATAATGAAATCTAAAGCCTTAATTCTTCCCCTTATGTGTCCTTTTGTGACAATAAGACACTCTCCCCCCCCCCAGCCCTGCTGACAATCAAAACAACACCTAATGTATTTTGTAAAATATTATATTTTAATTTCAGTGTATGGTCCGCTCTGAGTAGAAGTTCTTTCCCTAGCAGAGATTGTTGCATGTGGAATAGAGGACAAACTTCTTTAATTGAATTTTCTTAAAAGTGGCTTGATGTTTAAGTTCAGCATATTTGGAAGCTGTATAATTCACTGTATATTCTATTGTGTGATTTTCACACAACCACCCCCCCCAAATAATTTGCATAAAGATCTTAAAATATCACAAAGAAAATATCAACCAGAGACAGGATTTCAGATAGTAAAATTTTAGGTAATAAAAACCTTAAAAATAGATTGTTTCCTATGAAATTGACATTTTATTTAGGCATGTTTAGTTATATTGCGTTTATTTATATGCTGCACATGTAGGTTATCTTAGAGATCATGAATTTACGTCAAAATACCTTTATGGAGGGCAGCCGGGGAAGCCTGCTAAGCAGGTGCTTACAGGCAGCCTCTTGCCTGTGCGCGGCGTGGTGTGTTGGCACTGCGAGGTGAGGCGAGCCGCAGGAGCCAGTGCGTCCGCCTGCGCTGCAATGCGATCCTCAAGGGTGGCCAATTGCTAAATTGCTCGCGTGCTCCCTGGCACGTTCTTGGCCCTGGCACCCGAACGCGATCCCAAACGTTTCCTGGTCAGGCTCCACGCGCCAGCACAGACCAGATGACACGGGGCCAGGAAAATAATCCTGAGTGTATTTAGTTTACTTGGCCTAATCTAAATGTTGTTTTGTTTGTGTTATGCAAGGGAGACATAGTTGTTCAAAGTAGTGGATTTAGCTTCTGTGGAAGACTGTCTGATTGAAGCATATTTTTACAACTTAAATTATTAAGCTCTGGAAGGTCACAAGGAGGAGGAAAATGGTAATCATTAGTATCTATGATGTTTTTGCTAATAAAGAAAGAGTTTTAGCACTTTATATAGAAGGGAAAGTTGCTTTAGCTGTAGTGGCTCTCCTATTTAAAAAAAATGTATGTGCATGTGGATGTGTTTGAGAAAGAAAGCTAAGAGATGACACTATAAAAAACATTTTGTGAGGTCAAGCTGAAGTTTTCTGAAGGGAGATATTTAGTACTCTTTTGGTTCAATGCTGTTTGTACAGGACCACAAGCTAAGAGGATTTGATACAGGAAAATTGCAGTAGCATACTTTTTCATAAAAATATCATTATGCTGTCTATAATTTTAAAGAGTAATTTCTTTCACTGTGAAATATGTAATAAAAGAAGCAAAAGCTGAATTAGTAGTTAGGTACACCAAATTTTTGCTTGAAAAACTGAATGCATGGCATTTAATTTTGGATTATTATTTAAGGCTAAAATCTTATGCCCTCCTTGTAAGCGTTTGGAGAGTTCTTATCAGCTGTTTCATTTATTACTTTCCTTTCAGTAATAAATGTTAGCTGATGAGGAAGGCGAAAACATGACAGTCAAAAAATTGGGGTAGACTACTTCAATCTACTATTTTAACTTTTGGTGCACCTTGTCCTGTGATGGGAAGTCATGACTGCTGCCCTGAAGCAGAGCAGATAGCTAGTATGCGGTCACTGTGCGAAAGCAAAATGAAGGACAACCAGAAAGGATGACGGAGAGATGGACGGATTGAAGCAGGGCAGGGAGCAGGCTCTTGGGACTAAAAAGTCACATGGCGACATGATATGGACAGGAAGCAACTTGAAAGAAAGGGACAAGAAACCTCATCATGCTGGTTAACCGTGCATTACTTCAGCAAAACGTCTTAAGAAATTGGGATCATATTGGCCTTGCTTGAGCTCCCAGTGTTTATTCTTCACTCTCGCCAGCACTGTCCTCACTTGCTTGGTCCTTCCTCAGTGTCAGTGCATCCTTGGGCTCCACCAGTGCTCTTGCTTTGCTAAGTGCTCTCTTCTGCCCCCGCACTCCTTGAAACAGGACACGTGGTCTCTAGTGGCACAGGATGGCATTTCGGGCCTGACAAACAGTGCTTCTGTTTAGTATGGTATTTGTTTTTTCTTCACAATGGTGTGGCGTTGGTGAGTGATGCTCATTTTTGTCATCTACTGAAACGGTGATTGGTTTTCTGAAGAACTGAGACCTGTCCAGTTGCTCCTTGTCTCGTAACTGCATTTCTGAACTCAATTATTTCTGCTTCTTAGAGGTTTATAACTTATGGAGTGCTTCTGATCTGAGACATCTTTCAGAATATTTGCAGCCACTCCAAACTTGCCAACATGTTCATAAGCTTACTTTTCCTTCCACCATCCATATGTTTAAATATTGAAGAATGTCTTATGGCAGATTTCTGCACAGTTCTGCTTGATACTACCTTTCAATTGGATAAATAATTTTTGCTTTTTCTCTATTTTTTCCCCCACCAGTTGTATAATTGCTTTACAGAAATTTCCTCTAAACCATTTCTCTGATTTGTTTATGTGAATGGCCTGTATCAAAACCCTTGAACTATGTATATGGCTAATGGCTGCTAATAACTACTCTGTTTCTCTTATCTACCTAGCTTATTATCCTGTTGTATAGGGAAATTAAGATAGTTTGACATAATTTCTTCTTGAGACATCCGTAGTGGTTATGACTTAACAACTTGCATCTTTTATGTACAAGTAACTCACAAAGTATAATTATAACAATTTAGAGATCAAAAGAGGTTGTTTTCTTTATTTTGAACAGCATTTGTGATCTCTCACTTGTTAGTATGGGGGATTTGGGGCTGAAAACAATGTAAAAACTTTAAATCAATGCATAGCAAGACTTTGCTGAATTAATATATAAGCTCCCCTTTGAAAGAATATGCCAAAACCTTAATCTTCCATTAAAGTCAGATTAACAAAGTGTTTATTTTTCTCCAATTTTAGTGTAATTTCAGCACTAATTTTAAACAAAAACATGTAATTATTCTTTATCAAAATGTATTTTGCCATCATAGCACTCTGTGAAACCAAATGCACCCATCTGTAGGAAAAATGTGGCTGCTGTGTTTTGTGTGGCTCTTTTTGGATACTGTTACATAGAATGAGAACAAATGGGTAGGCTTTCAAACATGATTTTTTCTGTAGCCTTAACAAGTTAATATGAGAAAGGAAATAATGTAAGGAGTTGGGATAAAATATCACCGTCTACAATAATAATAAAATCATATGAATTATTTTGACTGGCATTGTGAATCCGGTTATCATGAGGAATTACTGCAGGATGGATTTGACAAATCACGATGGGCTCATTTTGATGCTGACTCAGAGGACTGTCTCCTTACTTCATTTCATTTGTTAAAGTTAAGTACGTGTTTAGCAGCTTTGCTTGATTATAGCCAATACTCTTGTATTGCACATGGATTAATGTATATTCTTTTGTAGCTAAAAAGAAAACGTACATTCTGTTAATGTTTAACTTTGTTAAAAATTTATTTTCAACTGTGGATTTTACAAACACATAAATATGTATAAAAATTTGAGAAGTCCCCTGATGCTTAGTGGCTTAATCTTTCTAATTGTAACAGTATTTTGAGGCTTTTGAAAAAATCGAATTGGGCTCCTAAATCCAATTGAATATTGGATTTTTGCACTTTGGAATATTTTACTTGAAATTAAAACAATTTTTTTGAATTGCAGTAAATTTTCAGCTAATCTAAGCAAAGGTTACAGTGCATTGGCACGTATAGTCAATAGTGGTCGGAGAGGGATCTTAACAAGAGACAAGCGGTGCTCGTACATGTATACAGCATGCCACGCTTGTCCAGGGAGCCATCTGGCTATCAGCATTTCAGCATCTGAGATTCATATAGTCTTAGGATGACCTTCTTTCCTCAGAGAAATGTGCATTTTGTGTGTGGTAAGTGTGTATTTCACCTGTGAACGATACTCAAAACACGAGTCTCTATCTATAGTGAAGATTTTTTTTTCAATTCAAGTTAGAACAGTTTGTGCTTCTAAATCTAGAGGCCCCTGTGCAGCTGGGAGTCGAGTAATGGAGTTGTCCCGCGTAGGTGCCGGCAGTGCAACCACGCTACGTCTGACAAAGGGGTAGCAGAGCGGGGCGATGGCCGTGCCGGCGCTGCGCAGAAGGCTTTGGGCGACTGCGCCCTACCTCGTGCACGGCCGCAGCCCGCCTGGCTACGCGGGATTATCGTGCAGCTGGGCCTTTTTTGTTGGCTTTTCTGTATTTCCCATGACTAATACAAAATTCCAGAGAGATCTCTTGGTAACGTATTAGCTGTTAAAGCACAGTGCGAATTTGTGTTTTATTTAGGGCTGTTTTCTGGTGCTAAGACTGAAGTTGTGGCATGTTTATGCCCTACTTTTTGGAAGTGTGTTTGAAGAATCATAGTGCAGTAAGTGCGACCGTAGCTCTCCAGATTTTCCTAACTTTCTGTTTCCCGCCTTCTGTTAGCTTGCCGCAGACTCCGAGGCGCCTGTGTGTACCTGTGGCCCGGGTTCGGGGCTGGGAAAGGGGCAGACCTGCCCCCCTGCCCTTCCCGGCCTGGTGCCTGGGACCCTGCTCTGCCCCAGCTCTGTCACTCCTCTGGCCACACAGCACACCGGCTCAGTTTGCCAGTCACGCAGAAAGCTATTTATTTTTGAGGGGGTTTACTGCTGGTCCGGATTAGCTGGTTAAATCAATTTTCTGAGCAGACGGGGAAACACGAAAGCGAGGGCGAGCCTGCCGCCGGCCTGCAGGACTCAGGCCTGGAGACGAAAGGAGGCGGCAGGAGGTGGGCCGTGCACCTGCCCTCCTTGGGCAGCCTGAGCTGTTTCAGGCTCCCTAGGGTAGAAAACGAATCCAGCAAAAGCAGTGGAAACGTCTTCGCTGAAGCAGTTTGGCGTCCGGTGGGGCAGAGGGTGAGGTGGGGCCGAGCGAGGGCACGGGACGAGGCGGCCGCGGCTGGCACTGCGGCGCCCTGGGCTGCCCCGGCAGAGATGTACAGTCTGAAAAGCTCTTCTCTCCCCAGTCTGTCTCGAGACACTGAGGAGTTTCTTTCCCTTTGAACCGAATGTGGTAAAAGCATATGAAAAACTAAGGAAAAGTATAATTAATTAAGAAAATAATTTGCTGTAAGCAGCTGGATTTGAGATTTTAAAAGCAGGCCAAGGTGGAAAGCATTTAAGCCTCGTTATCCAGAACAAGAGTGGAGTGTCTGAACAGTCTTGAAAGCTGTCTTGTTTCTCCTCTTTTCCTGATCCCCGTCTTCTTTGTCTGTTCTACTGTATTATTTCCAGATAGATGTCAGAATGCAAAGACAATTCGATTTAGTGAGATATAATTCGAGAGCCTGTTAGAAGGCAGTTCCCTGCGGAAGCGAACGTCCGTCATGAGTACAGGCCTCAGTGCTGCCTGCTAAGGCTGGACAGGCACCGCTTTGGTGAAGTTTTTTGTTAAACTCGTTCCATAGGGTTCGGATTTGTTTGGCTTTCTTTCTCGGTCAAAAGCCGCGGTTTATGGACAGAGGCAAGCATTCACACTGGTCACAAAAGATTTGTGCTTAATTCGCTTTTTCATATGAAAAAATAGATAGATTTTTCTAACGTGATTCTTCTTTCTTTATTCTACAGAGACCTAAGATTTAATAGGATTAAAGAAATCCAGCCTGGAGAGTTTAGACGGCTTAAAAACCTGAACACACTGTAAGTTATTTTTCAACCTAAGGTACTTTCCCTTTTTGATGTAATATGGTTAGTTTGATACCGTGCCAAATTTGCTTTCCTTTAATGGGTAAGTAAGTCTCACAAATTTCAGCTGTAGTATTTACACAGGTGAAGGAAGCAAGATTTAGGCCCAAAGTATTTGAAAGTGAGCAAAACTAGGTATATGCCTATTACAGGAGAAAATCAAATTATTTACATTCTAATTTTTATTAACATTCTTTGATGAATCCATCCATATGAAAAATACAGAACTTTATCATTTTTTTCCAAATCATGTTAAATGACTTATGTGCAATATCATATATTAGATCATGCAGTTACAACAAAGTCATTCAAAGATGTTCGAATGAGTTGCAGTTACAAAATATTTGACACAATCTATTCCTAATGTTTCAAAGCAGTCCTATTCTAATGGGCTCGCCAGAGCAATAGGAGAAGTTGGAAGACTGTGTTCCACCTGAACTTCCTTTTATAGAGGTCTCTGGTATCTTTGTGAAGAGAATTCCATCTTTTGTAAAGATCTTTTTTACACTCCCATAAGGCAAATAATGCGTGTACAATCATTTTAACTTAGTATCTCAGTCTTTCCCTCAAACATGACTTTTGGAACAGATGCATGCATGTTTCTGTTCTCTTATGTATTTGCAGACATGAGGAGGAATTATTAATGTGGACAGTCATTTTTCTTTTAAATATATATAACTGATGATTGCAAATTTGACTGCCTGTTTTCTAGAACACAAGTATTACGTGAATTGAAATAAAATGCAGTAATATCAGTGAGTTTTGCATCATTATTATGTATTTGTCCTGCAAGTGTATAAAAATAATTTATTGAGACATCTTGGCGTATAGTCATATCAGAACATGATAGGATTTCCCCCCACAAAGTATATTGTCCAAATCTGTACTACCTAGACATTTTTGGTGGCTGTTCCTCTTCAGTCACCTTTCATGTCCCCAGTTCTGCATTTCAGTTTCTGTCAGATATCCACCCTCTTGTTTTAGCTGTCCGAATCCCTGAGTTGAGGTCCACAAGTCCCAAATAAAGACAGGGTTCATTAGGTTTGGAATTTCATACATCCATGCAGTCAAGGATGGGGGCAAAGCTAAGAATATAGACAGTTGTGTTCATGTATGATGTAAAGGGTCCAGTACATAGAATATTGCTAAGAAACACTCTAGGGAAAGCCACTTAGATCTATAAGAACTCTTCGTTAATATCAATTTTACTGATTTCAACCCTCTCTTTAGACTTGGGACCAGGATTTTTTTCCTCCATTCTAACCTCAGATACCTGCCAAAAGTCAGACTTTCAGCTTTTAGATGATTTATATTTTTTCATTTGTGTCTAATCTTTGTAGAGTTCACACCTGAAAAGTACTAAGAAGCTGTAAACATTTCACTTTGTTTCTGCCAACTGTTACTGTTAAGAAACAGTTGTTGTTGTTGTTGTTGTTGTTGTCATTGTTGTTTTTTAAGTTTTCTTTTTAATGCTGCATTTTTATCTGCTGTTACACATTTTGGCTTTTTTCCTACAGATCTTGTGTTTTAAAATAAACAGTTATTTATTTCTTTTTATAGGCTTCTAAACAACAATCAAATTAAAAGAATACCTAGTGGGGCATTTGAAGACCTTGAAAATCTGAAATATCTGTAAGTTAAATGAATATGACCTTTTGTATGAAAATGTAATTGAACTTAACTTCTGAAATGGGAGAGTGTTTTAATCTGAAATGTGTTTTAATCAGACTCACTGTTTCATGTCACAAACTGCTTTGAAAATCTGTGAAATTAAATTAGTAGGGGTAGAGGGAGAGGGAGTTGTGAATCTTTGTTTCTATAAATAGGTGGTTTGAGGTTTGCTAACACAAGACTGAGATATTTGTCTATAGGTTGCTGGTTTTAAAGGAGTTACTAGCTGCTATTTACCAAATGCGATTTGTAAAATAATTTTAAAAGGAGTATGTTGAAAGATTTAGGAGGTCACCTCTTAAAAGGTTAATTGAAATTTTCATACAGATACTTTTTTACTTTGTATTTTGAAAATGGTTTAAGAGCAGCTAGTCCAAGATTTCTATTTCTGTAAGCTGGGAATTTATATAAGCTTTTTAACTACCCTGAAATTGTTCACTGGATGCAGTATAAGGTTATAAGAGAAAAATCAAGTCAAACCAGAAGTAGAAAAATATCTTTGGTTAACCATGGGGTCTAGGTTTTAAAGCAGCTTGTACGTTTTAAGAATAATTCTTCCCATTTTTAGCAAACGTGTAATTTGTCTTAATTACTCAAATAAACAACAGATATCCAAAAAGTTGTTTGTCTATAAAAAAGACTCTACAGCTAAATAGTGAATTGTCGTGGATTCTCAACTTTAGTCTCTGGAGTCTGTCTTCGGTAGTGTCATATAAGAAACTATTGTTAGAGTGGTGTGCAGAAAAAGAATGATCATTTTGAAATTTCACTGTTTTGGAAATAATTCAAAAATTTACTTTTCCATCTAATTTTCAAGAATGTAACCTGGATAGATCTAAGGAAGGAGGAAATGGGAGAGAAATAAAAATCACATAGATTTGTGCAGATGTGCTGCTTGGTTTTCAAGGCTGTGTTCGATTTTACATTCCATAGTCTCATTTTTATGTGTATCAACCTTCAGTAATAAAATTGTTTACTCAGTATAAAACTGGAGGAAAGAGAATGTTGAACAGACTGTCCCCAATGAATTATTGAAGTCCATATTGTATTTGTTACAGGACATGTTTGTATGGTGGACCTGGTGTTTTGTAACCTTAGATGTAAAATAAGTGAAGTACTTAAGGTGTACTAATTCGGGATGACTAAGCTACTTTACATAGTAACTGTACAGAAATGTTGTTAGGTTCTTATTAGTTCTTTATTTTCACGTGCTTATTTTTATATAGCTGTATTAAAACTGAGATAATACTGAACTATATACCCTGTTCAGTTCAATGAAAGACTGAAAAGAAGTTACTGAAATACTACATAGGTGTGTTTTCATATATATGTTTTAATCTATATCCATATTACTAAGAGGAAGATTTTTTCCTTTTCCTCTTGTTACGTGAAAATTTTAAATATAATATAGAAGTTGAATATAGCTAATTGTGGTAGCGGATTCAGCTGGAGAGAGCTCTTATTTAAAACCATCCTCTCAGCTTTGCTAAAATAGACTTTAAAACCTTTTTGCCTGTTTCAGTGAACTGTATGATAAATGTTCGGAAGTGTATGACCTTAAAATTATGAAGTCCCCAGTAGTGGCAGGTACTAATACAGAAGGCTCCAATGTACCAAATACAGTTGAGCTGCAGTGACAATTTCACTTGAGTAAGCACAAGTTAAGTGTATTCTGTGGAACAAAGGAAACAAAACTGAACATTTTTTCCCAATAGGATCAGCTGAAACAGAAATTAGGGAGAAGGAGATTGCTATTTAATAGAAGTTAGAAATACTGTTCTCGATTTAATGTTACATAGACAAATGATCTGAAATGTTTCAGAGTTATTTACTAAGGATGGCGTCATCCTATGGATATTTGCAAATATAGCTTTTGCTGTTTCAGAGGATGAGGTTATTAGTACATTATGCTACTCATTATTAAGAGAACTGAAGTACTGGATTGCAGTTGGTTCTGAAAATGTGTACTTTACTGAGTGATTTTAGTAAGCCTATCTTTTCTCAGTGGCTTAGATTTAGCAAAATGTAAGTTTTATTGTATATAAAGAAACAAGGTCAGTGTCTGAGAGAGAGAGATATCAAGATCCATTCCTGTATCTCTGCTGTACATCAGTGTTTATGCTTTCAGACAAAACTTTCTTCTGCAAATCTCACAGAAGCCCCAGATTTTCAAATGAATCTTTGTATTATTTATATCTGAAATTGATGGTAGAGTTTTATGAGATAGATTTATTTTCAGAATTGTCTGTCTGGAGAACAAATATTGACAAAGTTTAATGATCTTGCCACAATTTTTTGTACATTGAAAATATTAATCATTGTAGAAGTTGGCACATAAATTATAAAAAGAAAATTATGCACATACAATTTTTGAAGCTCATTTTAATGATTTTTTTGAAGCTCATTTTAATGATTTTTTTTTTGTTCTTTATATAATTGAAATGTTGACAATTCCATAAACAGTTTTGCATGCTTGCGCTGTTTGTGGTAATAATGTGTCTTTAAATTCATATACTAAAAGTTGGACAGAAACAAATGTAATTATCAATGCTTTGCTGTGAAACTTTCACGTACCTTAGAGTTGGCAGTATGATTCTTTAGTAAAGACCGAAAAAGCATTAGTAGCTTGGACCTCAGCTGCAATGTATTTTCTGTGTGTTTATACTTTACTTCAGTAATTCAGTATAATTTTTTTGGTGTTACATTCCCTGTTCTGCAAGGGATAATGTAAACATCGGTCTCTAAAATAAACATTAAAGGTTGTCTTCATATGAGCAAAATAATTGATAATATGTTTGTAATTTTTTGCTCCTGATATATCATGTGTATGTGTATGTATACATGATATATACAGTACGCTATGTATATATTTTCGAGTTCCTGTAAGTTGTTCAGTTAACTGACTCATGGTGATAGTGCGGAAAGATGAGAAAGAAAAGCTCCTCAAACTTACAATATAGATGCATGCAGATTTATGGAAAATTGGTAGGATAATCCTTTCTGATCCTGAAACTCAACAATTTACTCTCCAAGACAGAAGATAACTGAAAGTTGAAGGTAGAGAAATATTACAGGTATAACATGTAGGGTGGAATATGATCTGGAATCAGCAGTGGAAAAATTGAAGTTAAAGTAAAAAGGAGAAGAAAGAATTTAGGGAGGAGATATGGGGAAAATGTAAGTCAAATGTACAGTAGCAATTACAAGGAGCTTTCCGGATAAGAGAAGGTGCTTGATAGCTACAGAGCAGTAAGCTAGAAGCCAGTTTGAAAGAAGTGCTGGAAATAAAAATGGAAAACTAAAATTATTTTGGCAGCAATATTGAGGCATATTCACTTAATAAGAAAAGAGGAAGTTAGGAATCACATGAGAAAACTGTGATAAAAGGGAATCAAAACTGTCTTTTAGCAGTATGAAATATATCAGTTTTGGAAATGTAGCAAGATTTGATTTGCATTTGGTGAATCGAGTAATAGTGATAGAATACACATTGCAGGTTTCCCAGATTGCTGAGCTGTTGACCTTCCTTACCTCACAGTTCCTTGTATCTGCTGCTTATATTACGTTCTTGCTGTGTAATCTTCTGCCATTGTTGCTGTTATGGTCATGCTACTTTTTCCTTTGAATACCTCCAGTGGCTCCCAGTCTCATGTCTTTGCAATCTGTCGACTGTCTGCTTTATGCTTCCATGTCAGTCTCTCTTTGCTATTTTTAGTTACTTGTCATGTTTTACTCTACTCTGTCTCATATTGCCATTACTTTTTACCTTTTTTACCTTTACCACGCAAATACCTCTGTTGCCTACATAACTTTTTACAATCCTTCAAATTATCCTTATAAAGGACTTTTTTTTTTTTTCGTTTAAGACTACTTGACCTACTTTCCTGACAACTGATTACTTATTTGCCTGTTCATTTCCAGACTTTATGACCAATACCTCTGGCCACAATTGGCTTTAATTGCATTTCTAGAAAGTGCTAGTTCTTTGTGAACTCTACAGAAAAAAATTAATAGTAATTTTAGAAAATAATATAATGTCATATTAGAATATACCCCTTGTCATTTTAGTTTATTCATCCTTTGAAAAATGCTAATGGTTTAGATGTGCTAACAGAGCTTTTAGGTAAGTCAAGTTACTTTGTCCTTAATTATACTTTAAATCAGTTTTCTGCTAATGTGACTAGGATAAATTTTGAGAATATTTTTGTTAAAGATTGGTTTAGTATTTGTAAAGCTTCACTTGGTAGGAACAGCTGAATTTTAGAAAGACGAATATTTTTGTGAGCTCTACTTAGTTGTGTTTTGTATTCTGTCATCTCTCTGTTCACTAGATAAATGCATATATATATATTTTTCCAGTTAATATCATATTTAATTTTCCCCTAGGAAGCATCTACACTACTCTAAATGAAAGTGTGGTACACAGTTCTGTCGTAAGACATACCTTTTTTCAGGGTTACTGGTACTCTTGGGGTTACTGGTAGTTTGTCTGTAGAAGGGGACAGTGACGGATGGAAGTCAGTGGCCTGGCCTGTAGCTGCTGCTTGAGAGGGTTTTCTGATCAGCATGGAAAAAGCTGTAGTTTAAGGATGAATTCGAACTCATTTCTGTAGATTCAAAATTGAGAGGGCTTCAAATCTGCAGATACACTGTGGATACTTAACTGAGGTTTTTTGACAAAAGCATCTGAAACCACTCTTGTTCATGAGTCTGTTTAGAAGTTTAGCACTCAGAGGAAGAAACATTAATTTCTAAACTGCTAAGTTGAATATACTGAAGAAAGGTGAACTGGCTATTCAGTCTTTGAAATCTTCCAAGTAGTGAGAAGAAATGACGCATTTAAAATTCTTGCTAGAGAAAAGGTAGGAATTTAATATCATACAGATAGGAAAATTAAGGACAGACAAAGCAGTAATAGCTGTATAATATGACGGACCCTCAAATAAGTTGATGTATCTGAGTTCAAGAAAATACCTGAATACCTCTGAGTCGGTATTTTTTGAAAATGGAATAAAAACTAATTCTTCATCCAACATAAGCATAATATACTTATTCTTCCACTTTTCAGATGCATTTCTAAGTTTTTGAGTCATTTCACATGGCAGTAGTTTTCTTTCAGTTTAATTTGTGCAGATTTTTGATCATTTTAAAAACCTCAATTTTTTACTTCCTAGTTGTTCTCTTACTGGAGGAACTCTGCTTTTTGTTCAGACACGTCTATGTTAAGCAAGCACCCTGATTCCCTATATATCAATATGCTGGGATTTCAGCAACTGATAAATTGAAAAACTTTTACGCTCAAGAGAAGGGTGCTACTGCCTATTGCTTCCCAAAGTTGTCATGGAGTGAACGTCAGAGGCCTACAGCCTTTTTCCTCATTAGGGCCTATCGTGAAATGTTGGACTTTCTCAAGCCAGTGTGAAAACTGCCACCAGCTCCAGCAAGGCCAGTATTTTATCTGTTTTGTAAAAAGAAGTTTGCAATATTTCCAGCAAGTTACTGAAAACTATAATGATACAAAAGCCAAAAAGACTACTAATAAAATGCCTGCTAATAAAACGATATGTGGTCCAAAATGTCTTCATCCCTGTTTTGTAGAAATCCGTGCCTGATTAACTTAGTCCCAAATCATTTGCCAAATAATTGTGAAATAATTAGGGAACCTGCAACCTAACCTAACGCAAAAAGAGAATAGCTGAAAAAGTATTTTCTGTTGCTGCCTCCATGCAGAAACTGCAGTCATCAGCTCAACTGTGTGATTTTTCTTAAACTCTCTCTCACTAAACCATCATTACTGTTAAGAGCATGATAAACATGAGCACATACACTGATCCATCCAGAAACTGGTGAATTTTATTTCTGTAAGAAAGTTATAGACAGCACATGTGAACATACTGATACCATGCATGTGTTTATTCTGGTTATATTATGAGTATCAATGGGGATCCATCTTCTCTATACAGTGATAAAACAAATAAAATACTGTTTCTCTGATACAATAGCAATATTCTGACTTGTATTTCTTTGTAAATATTTTAAAGGTGACACAAGAGAAGTTATAAAAATTCTCACTTTTTGTTCTCCAAATCCAGTAAAAAGAAAAATTCCTTTTGTAATTTGAAAATTTGTACCAGTGTTCAGATGAGATATTTTAATGAAAACAAGAGGCCAGTGGCATCCCCAGTGTATTTTGGAAAAAACAATTTGATGCAATTCTGTTTCACTAAGTTGAATTTACTTTGACTTTTGGCAAGCCCATCAAGAGACTGAGGGGCAAAGAAACAGTAAGTAATAACAGTGAGAACTGGAAAGCCAAAGGCAGCCTTAGGTCCTACAAGACCCCAGATTATTTTCCTGGCAAACATTTGGGATGAATTCTCAAGAACAAAGTATTTTTTGTGTATGTGTTTAGTTTTTGTTTTGTATTTTTTCCTAATATGTAGTTGAAAAGCTGTCTTCATGTGTCAACTTAATTCTTCGTTTCCACCTCCATGTACCTCTTGTTTGTGTACTAATATTACTGATTGTTTCTTGTTTCAGCTATTTGTACAAGAATGAAATCCAGTCAATTGACAGGCAAGCATTTAAAGGACTTGCCTCTCTAGAACAACTGTAAGTGCCTTTTCTCTTCTGTGCTGTCCTCTCCATGGTTCCCTTGCAGAGGAAAAGTGCACGCCTTGAACAGTGCATTCTGCCTGCATGCTTTGCATGTCTGCACTGAATGGGTTGTTAGTCACATAGTCCTATAATCATTTGCATGTGAAAAAAACAAAAATGATCTCTGTGTCAAATTCCTCATTTCTGTGTTTGTCTTTTATTTGTGATTTGCATTGCCAGTGCCCCTATACATTACAAAACAGCTCTGAAGAAGAAGCAAAATTGTGGAAAATGTTGAAAAGCAGTGTGTATCACTAAGAGATAGATTCTAATTTCATTTCTGTAGGTTTTGTAACACTGCAATTCCTTTGACTGCAGCAGTTATTTTGTTTTATGACAGTATAACTAAAGCTGAATTAGCCTCTTGAATTCAGAATGGATTTTAAAATTAAAATCTTACTGTTATTGATACATGTTAATGTACCTGTTAATCATTGCCATATACAGACATTTAAAAAGTAAGAAAATTCAATGTTTGTAATATAGATATTTCAGTAATCTGTCTTCTAAAAAGATTAAAATCTTACTCCTTTTCCTGTGTAATGACTGAAGACTAATATCCGTTGCAAATGAATGAAAAATACAGTCAATAGCATGACAAAAACTGATTATACTGACTTCCACTAAGTTTAACTACATTTTGTTTTATAATTAGAAAGCATCACTATACATTCATTGTGGTAATGCTTAGAAAAATAGAAAATGCTATAAATACATAGATATTTCACAATCTGACTGCCAAATTAAAATACCAGGGTGATGAGTTCTGTAGCATATAAATATGGGAGGGGGGCAACATCTTTCTTCCAGGTCTAATACAGATTTTGAAAACTCCTGACAGTTTTCAGTATACTACAAGTTTTTATTATATGTATCAGCTTCTGTGTTTCTACAAGACTGTAGTGGACATTAGTGGACATAGTGTGTTGTGTATTTGAAATAAAACATTTCAGAAAGTGTACAGAATCTTACAAGCTCATTTTAAAAGAAAATAGATGCCTTTTGAAGGAAGAGTTTCTATACAAAACATAAGTGATAATTGTAAAACATGTATAAAATTGTCATTTTTTTCCTTAATGCCTTTCTCTTCGTCTTCCTCCTACTCTAGAAATGATTACTGCAGCATATTGACAGCAACTGGTAGGGCTTACCTGCATGATAATAACAATTCTTATTTTCTATGTAGAATTTTAAATATTGAGGTCCATTTATTGAATTGCAGTGCTTCCAAAATAATATTCTTCCACATCTCCCAAGCCTGATATGCTGCAAGTGGAAACAGGTGGACCTTTTGCCCGTGCTCTGTTTCTTGCTGATCTGTGTTACGACTGAAAGACAAAAATCACTTCAGAATATTAACACATTCTCTGTGTACCTTTTCCACTGGGTCTCAGTTAAGCCTCTCTGGCCTTCGGTAGTATTGCACAGTATCAAGTTAAGCTCTAACTTGAAACATCAATATTATTCCATATGAAATTAAGTTTTAAACAAAATTTGAGTTTCATCTCTAGCCGTAAAGTATGGAAATGCAGCCTGACACAGCTGCTGTTCAGTGACTGCCCTTGAATAGTTGCATCAGTTGCCGCAAGCAGGGCATACAGCTGCTCCTTTGAGCTGCCTCAGAGAATGACTGTCCTGTTAGATACAAATTATAAAGCTCGTTTTGTTGTTGTTTTTTGTTTTTTGTTTTGTTTTTGTTTAAAGAACCCTTTTCATAGGTAGATCTTAAAAAGAAGGCTCAGCAGATGGGAAAATATGAGCACAGGAAGCCAGTGGCTGGCCTGTAAATACGTTTAGTAGAGGGTATTCATTAAGATTTGTAGTTTACAGAGAAATATAGCCATTTTTAATATAAAAGTAGGGTCTAACTCTACAAGGTCTGTTTCATCTTCAGAGGGAGACTATGTTCACAAGACAAAAGTTACTCTTTGTGAATACATCCTAAGTGCTCTCACTTCAGTTTAAGGCCTTATCAGCTATTTAGTATGATATGTCTGTCTTTGAGGCTTCTATGGCCTTGAGTTTTTAAACACATTTTGCTACCTGGATTTGGTGACTTTCTCAAACATTTTTCTCATTACTCTGTATAGTTCTTAGAGGAGAAGTTATAGGTCAACCTCTAAAGCGAACATTTGATTCGTAGTATTTTTTGTACTTGAATGAAGCAAAATGAAACTGGTAGTTGTGTGGGGTTTTCTTTTATTTTAACAGCATAACAAATACTTTTCTGTTTTTTTTTTCTCCATTATACCTGTTCTTGAGTTACAATAATGGTAGAGAAGCTGTAAATATAGTTTGCTTTAAGAGCACAGTTGCAGGTATAAGGGACAGAAAGAACAGCAGCAGCAAACAGTGCTGTTGCTGGACAGCATCCTACTTTAAGCTCTGTGACAGAATTCTTAACTGCTGATGTAGTAGAAATATCTTTTTCTTCTAAAATTTCTGCCAGGAGAATAAGATGTTTGAATCAGATTTTGAAACTTACTTGTACTAGAGTGAATGCTGGAAAACTTGGCAGCTTTAGATCCTTAAACAGACTGAGGACGTTAGCCATATATGTTTCGTCACCTGAATATTCAGTCATGGCAAGTTGTGAAAGGAATAAGTCAGGTGATTAAAAGTTGCCACTTATTACCAGTTCAGACCCTGCAGAAGATGTGTTTGGGGTTGGCAAATATGACAAACTGCAGGGAACTTGCATTCTTTCAGAGCAGCAGCTAGAAGCCGGCCAGAGCACCCACGGGCATCTGAAACTGCTTCTGTTTGCCTGTGTTTAGGTAACTGAATCCCACCTGCAATGTCACAAACACCTGGCTTGGGAAGCCACAGGTATTTTGTATTTGGATCCCAGAAACTGTGCTCTAAATTTAGTGTATTTCAGGATGCATGTATTTGTTATGTGGCTTTTCTTCCAAGTAGCTACTATATTTTTGGGATCTCAGCTTAAGAACGTTTCGTGTACTAGGGACAAAAAAGCTTTCTTTGCAGTCCTTAATTAATAGGAGCCCCAAATACTAATGAAATTATTTTTATCTCTGCACCTAATTTTAGCGGAATACTAATGATACATTTTCTTTTGTCTTTCATATTAATGTAGTAATTTTGCTCTTTATAAACTGTTACAAGAATTTTATGTAGTTTGTATACAAATGTACATATATTTGGGGAAATGAATACATAATAACATGTTCTTTTACATACAGTGATGCAGTTTCTTATATTCATTTTATTTTTTTTCCTTAATTCAATTTTCAGTAGCTTTCAAATATTAATATACATTTTTCAAATTTTTTGTTAGAAAGAGTTCCCGTTTGTTGCATTAATACATGTATGTGCATTTAAGTACACTTAACACAGTAGCGCCTGTGTGAGCGCTTCATTAAAATCTCATTGCATTGCTGAAAATAACTGTAGTAAGGAAGAATGAATGAGAATAAAATAAAATAAAAACCAAAGAAGCCTTGAGAAGTGCAATATATCTCTATTATTCTAAAATAAGATCAGCCAGGGTCAACCAACATAAATGACTGGAAACAGACATTTATCTAGCCTTATTTAAAAAGCCTTTAAAGAGAGGATTCCATAATCGCCTTAAGCATCCTGTTTCAGTACTTTAAATCATTATTGTTATGTCAAATCTAAATCTCCTTCCTTGTAGTTTAAGCCTGTTACTTCTTGTCATACCCCTGGGTATGGAAAGTTCTTTGATAAATGTAGGAAAAATCTGTTTTTTCATTCTCTTTTAAATAATCAAAATGCCAAACAAACTATTTAAGTACATAGATTATACTCTACTAATGAATTTTAAGTACTTTTTTCAAAGATGGGGAGATACAATAGGCATATATGTTAAAGGTAATCCTCAATAAAAATATTATGCTGCAGAAGATATAATCCTAAATTTAGTGCTGCAAAGCAAGACAAATGCCTCTAGGAGTGAATTTTACCTTACATATTCATACTCCAACATTAAAAATAAGGAAGAAAAAATCTGTACCATGCTTATTTGATCAAACTTTTATCTTCCTCTGGATGTGTTTGTTTTGGATTTTTTTTCCTATAGCTACTTCCTTTCCTCCACTTCCTATTTGACAACAAATTCTGAATCAAAAAAGGACACGAGGGTCTCTTAAAATCATTTTTGCATGCTTTTTTGAAAATCTTTTTTATATCAATTTCATTACATCATACTACTATTTTTTAAGAGCATGTAATATTCTGAACATACAAGATGTCTGTAAAGACATGCCAGTGTGAGGTACTTCTTGAATATACTTTTTGGATAAATTTTCAGTCCAAGAAATTCTTATATTAATTATAGTCTTAAAAATCCTTAAAAAGCATTTATGTGGCTCATACAAGAAGAGGATGTAAGCATTAAACCTAAGTGAGAACATATGATTAAAGCTCAGGTCATAGCACCAATATTTTTTTAATTATTATTATTCTATACTTCCAATGCAATCAGGGTTCTTCTCTTTTTTTGAATTGCACTTGCTGCTAATGATTTTGTCCACATATTTAACATCTTATTCTGTTCATAAGTTGCCCGAGAAATTAGAACTTTTTTTGAGCTCATAGTTTAAAAACTCACAAATCCCAACAAACTACTAATATCAAGCAGTTACGAATATTTCACGGTTGGGCTTCGTTATTTGATTTTTGAGCTTCTTTAGGCAGCATGGTTTCTGATGAGGTAAAATAACTTTTATAATGTGCTGTAATGCCTGAATTACTGTTGTGATTATCGGAGGTTATAAACAAGGCGAGATTTATAACAGAAGTATTGTTTTAATTAGATTGATTAGTACAAGTGGAAAAACCAGATGAGTTTTCAGGCACAATAAGCCATTCTTTACATCTGAAATTAAAGCAGTAGACTTGAATACTAAATAGCAGTTATGAGCTGATGCTCCAAGTTTAATTAGGTATGCATCACTTAAATCGACTGAGAGATGTGCTCTCTCTTTCTCTGTCTCTGCTAATCTCACCTCTGATCCATAGACTGAAAGAAGGGCTTGTGTGCCTGGAAGCTTGTTTCTTTTCCAGCCCTGTTAGTTGGTCAAGTAAGAGGTATTACTTGTACTTGTCTCATCAATGCCAAAGAAATGAGAAATCCTTAGCCAGGTTAATTGTTTGAGAAGATAAGGAGAATACTTTTGCAAGGTACTCATGGTTGACAAAAATGCAAGAAGAATTTACTATATAAATATATATATATATATATATATATGTAAACCCTGTTTGCTGTGCAAGAAGAAAGGATGTATGTAATTATTTCCAAAAAGAAAGCTTCTTCAGAAGAAGTAATGAGCCCTAGTTGTGTCTGCTTTTCTCTGTATGCTCTTTTCTCTCACTGCGGTGATCCCTGTGTTGCTTTTCCCCCCTCCCAGATATCCCCCAGGATTAGATGAGGCTGGTGACAAGGGAGAGGAGTGCTGCGGCTCTTTGGAGCGGTGCTTGTGCTGGCTGCATGGCTAGGTCTTGCCCAAAGGGGTAAATAACGCCTCCGTGCTGCTAGTCTTTTCCTCAGAGCTAGGTCTAGCTGTGGTTTGCCTTCCCTCTGCTGTCAATGCTAATGAAACTTGCAGGAAGAAACTGCCTTTGAGACGTCTGTCTTTGAAATTTAGTTGAAATTGGCCTGTAGTTTTGAAAAGGAGATGATGCAGACACAGCATGATTATGAATTTTTTGTTTTCTTGTAAAAACAGGATCAGAATCTATTATTGTTATGATTTATCACAGAAATGGCCACAAATTGCCTTGGCAGTAAGCAGACTTGATACTCGGATGTGTCTGATTGCATTTGTGCTGATTTACTGGCTTTTTCTGCGCTCCCTATTGATTGCTTACTGGCATCACTTACCAGCTTGCACTTTCTCCACACTCTGAGTGGGGGAACTGGTAGGTTGCCAGCCACGTGCCTGGCTTCACAGCTGCATGTGCCTTCCAGAGCTGTGAATAACTGGTTTCTAAGGTAATCTCCGCTTGCTCCTGCTCTTCTTTGTCTGTGGCAACCATTTAGCTCAGGTCAGGGATCAGAATATGTGCAGTGTCTCAGTGCAGGGGAATTCCTTTGTCCTTCTCACTTTTCATGTTGAGGGGTTGATTTTCAGGAGATTTTTGGGTCTGGGGTTTTCTGTTTGTTTTTAAATGATGGGCTTTTTTATTCTTCTACCCACTGTGATTTCTGTGTATGCAAGTTCTTCTCCAGATGTTCCAGAGTAGAAATCAAGAGGTAACGGTCAAAAAGGAAACTTTAGGAGGTTTGGATACATTTGGATATAATCAGGATCCCAAGTCTATAAATCATTTTCACAGTTCCTTGTGCAATTCTATCAATTACTTTTTGTTTTTTTCTTCTGCAAAGTTACAGAATACTTACTCAACATAGTCAAGACTGGTATGAGCCTGACCTTGCAATCCTTACCTATGAATAGCCCACTGTCACAGCAGTTATAGACTAATAATCTGGTTAATTATCTTGTTATCTCAGACTTTTTCAGTCTTACAGAATTAATTGCTGTATAAAATTAATAGCTTACATATGCATCAACAAACCATCAAACAGAGCACAGCTGGGGTGGCTAGCTATACACTGATCACTGGGAAGTCCTTTGTCTAAGAATAATTCAATCAAAATAAAGCTGTTTTATGTTACAATTTTTTTTGATCTATAGCTTTTGCAAGCTTTCGTAGCTTTAAATGCCAGGATACGTGGGCTAGAGCCGATTACTCTTTGGAATCTTTTAAAATTTTCACTCAATGTGATGGTACTAAAAACATTTGCCAACAGAAGATGCCATTCTACTGGAAACTTTAAATGTTTTCTAACCAACCATTCTACTGGCAACTTTAAATGTTTTCTAACCAACCTACAACATTTGCCTGTAAAAATTCATAGTTTTATTTTCTCATATATATTTATTCATATATGCATACTAGTAAAAAATGGACTTGACAAAGTGCTCAAAGGACTGGTAGCTCCAGAATCTCCAAAATAATGGTCTTCAAGCAATTTTTTTGCATGTATATGTACACACACACACACGGGCACACACATGCACACATACTTATTAGATATACAGTGGTCTGTAACCTCTTCTTGTTAAGTCCTGTATCTCCCATATAAATCACAAGATTCAGATGATATCGGAAGAAAGTTATGCCATTACATCATTACCTTTCAGTCATTTAAATGTGTTAACAACATCAAAATGCTTTGTAATATTTCAGCTTCATTAAATAAACTATTTCAATATTTTTCTTTTTGTTTAACATATTTTCAGGTATCTGCACTTTAATCAAATAGAAATGTTGGAACCTGAATCCTTTACCCATCTTCCAAAACTTGAAAGGCTGTAAGTTTGTTTATCTTGGGGTAAGATACAGAAAAGTCAGCTTGCTTCTTTGTTTGAATTAGATCAAATGTTTGAAACCAGAATGATATTCTTATCTTTCCTGTAGATAATTTCTAATCTAACATTACAATTGTAAACTACTAAGTAGTCTTTGCCAAGGATACCTTGGTCAGGCCTGCCTTAGGCACATGCAGAAGTAAATATTACTTGGGGTACATTCTTCTGTTACAAAACTGTTTGCCAAGGAGTTGTGATTTATGTTTGACTAAAATATATGTTATGAATTGAGAAATAGGATATTTATATTGTGACTTTTTTTTTTAATTGCTCCTTTGGATGCGTACAAATCTTCTCTTTTTTTGATTGCTTTGTCATTTTATGGCTTTTTTCTCACATGGACACATCAAATACACCTTGGAAGCCATGTGAAAAATAGCAGCCAATGAGTTATTAAAGAAGGGTTTGGTTTTTTTTTTTATTTTGTAAAGTTATTTTCTCTTAAAGGAGTTTCAGAAGAATGTAAGTGGAATGAGAGCATTACATTGCATTATTACATGCATCTTTCTGTGCTTTTTAACAGATTTTTGCATAACAACAGAATAGCTCATTTGATTCCTGGAACATTTAGTCACTTAGAATCTATGAAGAGACTGTAAGTAAACTGAATTATTATTGAACTAAAAAAAAAATCTCATTACGCTGTATCTCTTCTTGCAGTGTTTACCTTCCTTGACAGTGCTTTTCATTGTGTAATTTTTCTAAATGTTACAGAATTTTTCCGAAGCCAAGCTCCAGTTGTTTACTTACATAGATTCAGACCATTGCTTCCTGTCCAACTGTCCATAGTGACTAAGTCCTTTTGTTTGTTTCCTGTCTTGGAATTATCTATAGTCTTATGGTCTTGTTCATTATGAATCCATTGTTTTGTAGACTAAATAATACATGCAGATTTTTTTTTTTCTCTTGACTATGTTTTACTGGATGCTCCTTTTATGATCTCTTTTATTAATTGATTATCTTGGTGTTTTCTTTGATTGCTTTTCTTCTCCTTATTGGAGTATAAATTTTTCAGAGGTGCTCAGTGGTTTAAGAACATAAGTATTATTTTTGAAAGCAACTCCACAGGTCAGTTCTTAAAATGCCATTTGCTTGGAAAATTGGTATAGAGGCTTTTTAGTCCCACAGTGGCATTTGAAAAGTTTAACTTGAACCTGACAGAGTATCAGTAGTGTCATAATACGGTTACTTTCAGAGGCTTTCCCGTCACGATCTTTGAATCTCCACTGATAAATGTTCACGATGAACTCTAAATTATCTAAGACTATCCTTTCTGGCAGAGGCAGTGCTATCCTTATGTCTAGTCACACTTTCATACCGCCCTTTATGTGAGGACTGTTGAGGGTATGCTGTGCAGTGAGTCATAACGCTAACTCTACAAGGGAAAAAGATCATAAAGGAAATCACAGGAAGCTGTTCCTGTGGCAGTGCTGATTGAGGACAAGTGAGCCAGCTGTGAAACCATGCCTTTACTTGTGGAGGAAAGGAAGAACAAAAGAAACTTGGATGATGTATGCACCTTCCAGTCATAGCTGCTTCACTCATACAGCCTTAAAAGTCCTGTGGAGCTGAAACAAACAAACAGAAACAGATGCTTCTGCACATACTGCTTTGGTAAAGTAAAATTTGAATTTTGACCATGGCTGGAAATGGGCTAAACTGGCCTGTGTTCTGCCCTGGTACAGCTCATCATTAAAGATCATATCTTGACTCTCGTGTTCAGGACTTAAATTCTGCTGATAACACCCAATGTGCTAGGAGACATATGTAGAGTAGCTTTTAATATATTTGTGTTTATTCTTGCATATTTTTTGTGGGAGAGCAGAGAAGAAAAAAGATCAGGGAATTTGCACAACAGGGAAAAAAATCAAAATACAATGAAAGACAAAATGATTGGGGGTTAACTACCCCCAAAGATATACCAAACTGAAGTTCCATTGTCATATAACTTTATTTCCACTTAGATATGTATAATACATAGGGACAGGTTTCTATAACATGACTTAAAGTTTTTCTCTCCCACAGGGCTCTCCACTACAAAGCCCAGTGCCTCACATAGTATCAGGGACCGTCACTACTGGAATGGAAGTCAAAAGAATTTATGGGTGCTCATTATCTCCAATAGGCAGGTGCTTTAGGAAGTTACTGGCCCACTGAATACAATGGGAGCTTAATGCTTAAATAAACCTGTGGATCTTTGTCTCAGTAGCTTAATCAGCAGAATGGAAAGTTTTAAAAATGTCCAGTTAGCTGTGAAGTTACTACAGTAATAAGTATTAAACAGGAAAAAACAGTGGAGAAATGAAATATGATCCTTACTTAAGCAAGGCTTGTATAACATCTAAATAAAATCTGGTTTATGCTCTAAATGCTGAGATTAAAAAAGAAATATTGAGTAGGTCCTTGCTGTGTTGAACATTGTCCTTCCTGTGCAGTATGGAAAGACCTGCAGTAGTAGTATGCACTTTGTAATAAAGGCTTAATGCTTGTGAGCAAGTGACCATCAAATATATTCAAAATAACTCTTTGTCTGTATTCCCAGATAAAGGCTCTGGTGGTATCGCAGAATCATTTAGATCCTAAGAAAATACTTCCAGCTTGCTAATAAGTATTGTGACTGCATCTTGTTTTATGTAGGCGTTTAGATTCAAATGCTCTTCATTGCGACTGTGAAATCCTGTGGCTGGCAGAGCTGTTGAAGACGTACGCAGAATCGGGTAATGCTCAAGCAGCAGCTACCTGTGAGTACCCGCGAAGGATCCAGGGAAGATCAGTGGCCACAATAACACCCGAAGAACTTAACTGTGGTGGGTTTGCCACTTAGTGCTGGCTTCCTTAATGTGTTAAATATATCCAAACCATATATTTTGTTAGAATTTGTTCTTCTATTTTCTTTGATAACACTGACTACTGCTGGTTAATACTGATTGTTTCTAGAAATTTCCTCACTGTTTCCGTCTCAGTTTTTTGTCTGCTTTTGAAAGAATCATTTTTCTTCTATGCAACAAGGACGGTCATGTTTGAAATTTGTCACTGAGACAACATAGTAAACCAAACATGATTATCCAGAAAGGGCTTTTTTTTTTTTTCTATGTTTCAGAGTTGACCACAAAAGGGCTGTAAACTAGGATCTTTGGTAGTTAAGTTAGTAATAGGTTAATATTGTTTGGTGTCCTGTATTTCCTTTTATACAAAGGAAATCGAAGAAAGAAGTGTTATGGAATTGCTCCTGGTTTCACAGAACTTACCGTTAAAACTCTTGTTGACATTACTGGAATCAGGGTTAGGTCACGGGATTTTTCTTTCATCTTAGCTATCTTTGTAAGAAATATCCTGCACAGGAACTGAAGTCCTCTGTCCCTGAAGGATTAATGGGTTATCAGTTTTATTATAATCCTTTTGTGCTTCTGTATCCTTTAGTCTAGTAGTGCGCAGGCTGAGTCGTGCAGCTTCTTATGCAGGCACTCCAAGGCTTTGGACCCTGACACCTCTCCTGTTACCTAACCAAAAGGCAGGTTTCTCCCATCATGTGATGGGTGTTTTGTCTGTCCAATCACGTGAGGAGGCCAAGGGATAAAATAACTGAGTTGTCCTTTTGGTTATGTATTGCATAAACCTAATCACAAGAATTATGACCATAAGTGTCTAGGGCATCCTTGAAAAAGACAGTAGAAGGGAATTTGGTATGAGAATAATTCACACGGTGTGCTACCAGCTCTCTCTTCACATCTAAGGATCCTGAATAAGGAAACTGCAGGAAGCAGGCTGGACGAATTATTCTGTGGGAGGTAGGTTAGGCACTGATCCTGACTGAGAGGAAGTTATTTTAAATGGCGCTTGTACTTGCCGCTTTAAAGCTTTTTCTTCATAAGTAAATTGAGCCTTTGTTCAAATAAATATAACGGTTACATTAGAACCTGATACAAATTTGCACAATCCATTTCCAGTCTGCTAAAAGGTCCTAAGAAATGATGGAGGAGGTCAGAAAGCCAGCAATCACTTTTACACAGGGAAAAGTGTTTAATCCTGATTAAGCATGTAAATATTTTAACTTAAAACATTTGTGAAAAATATTTTTCTACCAGGTGTATGGAAAACTTATTATTTACCATTCTTTAGTAGTTTTAAGACAAGCAAGAGTTCCTTATATATTTTACTGTTGATACAGAGAGGCCAAGAATTACATCAGAGCCTCAGGATGTGGATGTTACCTCAGGGAATACAGTGTACTTCACTTGCAGAGCTGAAGGCAATCCTAAACCAGAAATTATCTGGCTTCGAAACAAGTAAGTTTAAAAGCAGAAGAGAGAAACTTGATATATGTAGGTTTGTCTGGATGTGTGTACATTTCTAGGTGCTTGCTGATACACATTAGATTCTAAAATATATGGAATACTAACATCAGAAACATATTATAATGAAAAGAAGTATATCAAGTAATAATAACCCAGATCTATTTTATTTTTAAATCTAAACTCTTATGAGCTGAAAACTTCATAAGGTATCATTTTATGGCTATAATACTATTGGTAGGATTTTCAGCTGTAATTATACATACACAGTTGCGTATGCATGTAAAACTGTCGATCATTTGTATATTTATCGGATAATACAATATAGACATCTTACACATACAGAGTTTGTGAGTTTAGCTAGTGTTTGCATATTCTACGTAGGTCTGGTTTTATTACCTCTCTGGGCAGAGCGATAGCTACTTGTCTAAAGGAATCCAACTTCACAAGAGCTAGGTTTCAGAGTAGGTCTTTCAGCTCAGCTCCAAACCAGTAAACTTTCCCCAGCAGTGTAGCTTCATCCCACAACAAGGGACGTATGTCATTTTGTAGACTCCCCAGATGAATACCTGAAGGGCAGGCAAGCTTATATGTCGTAGGATTATAGGGTAATTAAGGGTGGAAGGGAACACAGGAGGTCTCTACTCCAAAGCAGGGCCAGCAGTGAGATCAGACCAGGATGCTCAGGGCTTTATCCAGTCAGGTTTTGAAAACCTCTAAGGATGAAGAGTGCACAGCCTCTCTAGGGAACCTGCTCCACTGCTGGTTTTCACTGCTGAGAGGAGGCTTAAAACTTTCAGGAGCCCATGATCCAGCCCTGTGCTGGGTTTCTGCTAGAGCCCTGCTCAGAGCTCTGATTCCCTGCAGCAGCGCCAGGAATGGTGTGGCTTAGCGAGCTGCATGGCCGCAGATCGCCTCCCCTAAACTTAGCTGAATTTGTGATGGATACATAATTTCTGAATTTCACATTAGCTTAATCAGATACAGGCTTAACAATTCTTGTCTATAAATGCAGAAGTTGATCTGGAAAATGAATTTTCTCACAATCTCACAATTTGCTATATTAGCAAATGAACTATTCCGAATTTTACTTACTGATAAAAGGGAATGATGTAGAATCCTGGTTCTGGCAGCTGTTGTGCTGATTTCAGTAAGAACTCCATGTGTAGCAAGAGTATAGACTTTATTATAGAGTTTGTAAAGTATAGAGCCTTAAACTTGGATTATATAATTATTTCATTAAAATTTTCTTTGGCTCATGCACTTTTTATAATAAACAAAGAAAACATGTATTCAGAATACACATATGAAAGAGTTTTAAGAAGAAATTTGAGCTTGGGGTGTGGAATTATTGACTCTGGCTTGTTTCCTGGCTGCGTGAATGAGAGCAAAGCTCTTTGCAAGGTAGTTGAATGTGGCAAGGTTTCAGTCAAAAGATACTGACCTGTTGAGCGGTATGTTAAATAGATCAGCAGTCACTCTGGGTTTTGTACATATGGGGTGAGATCCTCATCCCTGCTCTGTGCTTTTTTCATCATGTAGTAAAGGCTGGAGTGAGAAACTGTTCCTTTAATAAAATTCTAACTCTACTTAATAGTATCACAGAAATGATGTGTCCATGACATAGGCTAAAGCATGCAACTTGTGTTCCAAGCAAGTACAAATTATAACCAGGTTCATTAGTGCTGCTTGGGCAATGCAGTCAGAGGAGGGCACAGAGATGGTTTTATAGCAAGTAACTCCTCTCCTAGCAGAAAATATCTGGAGTTTTGAACTTGCCCATTGTATATTTCCAGCTGAAATATTTGAAATTGATTTGCCAGTTAGAACAGCTTGTATCCTTAAAAAAAATGAGATTGGGCATGTGTATTTTGCTTTTTTATTCCCCCCCCCCCATAAGCTTTTACTCATAAAAATATTCTGGCCTTTCATTTTGAAGATGTAATGGTTGCATAAGCAGAATTGGTTCTTTTTCTGTTTTTCCACTGCTTCTTTTCTCTAGAAAAAATGCTAAAAGTTCTATTTTTTTGTTTAACACAGTAAAACTTAATTTTTGCAAGTTATTCTGGTTAATATATTTAGGTTTTTATTATTTGACATTTTTCTGTGCTTGTGATTTAAAGGTTTAACTCCAGCAGATTACTTTTCTTCACAGTAATGAGCTCAGCATGAAAGAAGATTCTCGTCTAAACTTGCTGGATGATGGCACATTAATGATTCAGAATACTCAAGAAACAGACCAAGGCATTTACCAGTGCATGGCAAAAAACGTGGCTGGCGAAGTGAAAACTCAGGAAGTTACTCTTAGATACTTTGGGTCACCAGGTAAAGAATACAAAGTCTAAATTTTTTATTCAGATACAGAATTGTTTTGATAGTAAGATTGCTAAATATTGGATGCATTGGCTCTTGTATATTCTTGACATGTAGATTTCTTGTCCTTGGGCATCTTACTAACTAGATCATGAAGTTTTAATATCCCTAGAACAAAAATGAAAATCAAGCAGTTAAATAATACTGTTTATTGTTTTAAGTAAATCTGATGATATTCATGTGGATTATTTGTTGAAGTATATGAGGGATGGAAGAAGAGGCTGTAGAATTTCGATGTTGCTCAGTGCAATAATATTCTCTCTGTGTATCTGAAATCTGTGAGCTCCAGTCACTCATGAAAGCTTTGGTACACACAAGGCAGCAGTGATTGCACAGGAGCTTTGTAGGCTGTGTATCTCTCTAGCCAGTGCTTCATGTTTGCAAACGCTAAATTCATGTCCAGAACTGTGATTTTTTCAAATTCCAAACTTTGCTGTCAGTAAATTTCGTTTTTACGCTCATCACCAGTTAAATTTAAAATGTCATTGCAGCTTACACATTTATTTAAGAAAAACTAGCAAAATGCAGTTTAATCAATTTTTTTCCTTTTGTGCACGTGATAGCATTTACAAGTCCGTTTGTTTTCTGGGTCTCAGTGCCTCTATTTGTGCAAAGACCTTTATAAATATCAGCAGATGAAAGGAAAATGCTGTAAAATTGTTTTAAAAGGGATTTAAGAAAAATATCAGTGCAATGGATATACCTACAATTACAAATACTAGGGTGTATTCATAAATTACTTTAAATCTATTATATGAGTTTTTAATTTTGTCTACTGATATTTTTAAATGTTTTCAGCTAGATAAGGTTTAAAGCAAGACAGAGTGTGCAAGATCAGAAGTATCTTGGAACAGACCTATTAAAAAAACAATTGCAATATTTAGCCACATTAGTGTTATGCCAGCTAGGAGTCATATTTAGGCATGATTCTTTTCTCACAGCCCGGCCAAGTTTTGTGATTCACCCACAAAATACAGAGGTATTAGTTGGAGAAAGTGTTACTCTGGAATGCAGTGCAACTGGGCACCCTCAGCCACGAATTACATGGACCAAAGGTGACAGAACTCCTTTACCAAGTGACCCTCGCATCACAATAACTCCTTCAGGAGGACTTTACATACAAAATGTGAAGCAGGAAGACAGTGGCGAGTATACTTGTTTTGCAACCAACAGCATAGATAATATCCATGCAACTGCATACATCATAGTCCAAGGTGAGTGACATCAGACTAGGCATGGCATGCTGTAAAACATTATCAAAACTCCATTACTTCAGATTGCATGGCTTTTGTCTTTCTTCTGAATTGTTGTAGCCAAATTGAAACTACAAGATTTTTTTTCTTTTAATTCTACGTAGTCCAAGGGAATTTTGCAATATATATTTGCCCAGAGTAGGATATTATATATTAATTCTCTGAAATTTTTATCTTTTGGATTAACCTCAGAAGTAAATTATTTGTATCTTGAATTTTTTATTTCTGAGGTTTTGTTTACCTGTGTGAATAAACATGCGATGTACGGTTTTTGTGGAACTGAAATATGTTCTGTAACAAGTAGCATTCCTAGAGATTAGAGTTTATGACTGGAGTACTTGCAGGGGGGGTTAAGTATAGATCTGTGTCACCTCCCTTTTCTAGACACATGAGCAAATGTGGTTACATTTCTGCAGAGCTGCATAGAAACTATCACTTTTCCAACTGAGTCGTTGGCATAGCTTTTCTGCAAAATGGAAACTGAAATACTATAACTTACCGTGTTCACAATTAGTTTGGTGTTGTTTATCTGTAGTATGTATATAAAGTATTTCAAGAATGATGTATTGAAAAACTTTCTCCAATATACGTTGAATATTTTTGCAAATGTTTCAGAGCTAGGACTTTTATTTGCAAAAGTTTTTAAGTACCTTTTTAATTTTATTTTTGTCATCATATTAATGTCTGTATTTGGCAAACAGTTTAGTTTGCAAATGCTCTGTCAATCAGTACATTTTTCAAGCTATAAAAAACAACCTGTCTGTGCAGTTTGTTCATTTATCATTTGCTAATGAATGATAGTATTTTGAGAGCTGAACATATTCCTACTCACACTGATAATGCCATATTACTGCAGAAACTGGCCTGCACACCACTCACTGTATTCCTTTTGTACAAAGCAGAAAAAAAGCTGCTTAAGCTGTTTTTGGCTACATTGCATTTTCTCCGTAATTCAGCTTAGAGTTTTGTGGGTTGGTTCGTTTGTTTGGAGAAAGAGAACAAGGTATTTTTCACCTCCCTACTTGATTTTACAGGTCTTACAGTACATTGTATTTTGGATCTATTGAGCAGATCCTAGAGTTCTTACCTAACTTCAGGGTCATATTGTGCTAGGAGGTGTTCACATTTTGTAAGAGACAAATCTGCCCATTTGTAATCTCTGCCCTAAAGAGATGACAGTGAAAAAAGCTATTAGGGTCCCATTTTCCACAGATATGAGATACCGAGCTATAAAATTATATGTAACTTCAGTCAGTCATGCATTTTTCCTGTGTTTTTTAAATGGTTTATTTTCTCTTCTGTAGCTCTACCTCAGTTTACTGTCACTCCTCAAGACAGAACAGTGATTGAGGGACAAACTGTTGACTTCCCTTGTGAAGCACAAGGCTATCCCCAGCCTGTTATTGCCTGGACGAAAGGAGGTAAATTTGTTCTGTTTTTACTTTTAAACTAGTAAAGTACTTTAGATTTTGTTTTAGAATCACTCATGAATTGAAAGGGAATATGTGCATATGTATTATGTTGTTTTAGATGTTTCCATTTCTGTTGAAGGAAGACAGGGTTCCTCTTATTCTGCTTTAGCTAGAGAAAGCAAGATATCCAACAGTAGTTAGTTGCCCAAGTTTTTCATGTATTCAATAAAAGGAGTCATGAAAATATGTCTCCGAAGATTCCTAAAAATAAATGTTTAAGAAATATGAGGCAAATCATGTGTGGCAATACCTATCACTGCCCACTTATTACAAAATAAATCTAGCTGACTGTCATTAATAGGAGAAATAAAGTTAGGTGAGGTGAATCTGTCCTCTGTGCTCTCTTCACAAACCAGATTAGTCTAACCTGTAACCGGCATCATTATAATTTCCATACAAGGCAGTCCGTTCACTTAATGTGGATTGGCAGGAACCTTGTGAAGGCATAAAGCCAAATACAGTGGCAAGATATACTGTAGATGTTTTATCAGTAAATAGAAATTCCAGCTGAATCAAATGAAATAGCTCTAGCGGGACAACCAACTGTTAAGAAATTATGAATTATGGTAGATAAAGCAGATTTTTAACAACACACTTGATCATTTTGATGCTGGTAATGTCCCTGTTTCTCTCTCTACCAAGGCTGCTGAAAATCAAATCAAATGTCCAGAGAGAAAGAATAAGGTACACACACTGTTGTGCCTTTTATTTCATTTTATTATGTCATATTGCAGTTTTTCAGGACTAAATGTGTTTTTGTGTTAGTTCTCTAGATGGCCTAGGCAGATATGATGAATTGTGAATTTCTTACTGTGTGGTAATATAACAGTAGTACCTGTAGGCATTCTTCTTACGGTGCCTTGTTGTTGGGATGCGTTATCATGCTTCTTAAATGAAAATATATATTTCTACCACAAAAATAGAAGTGGAAAAGATCAGGACTATGTCTGTGTGCATATGTTTATGTGTGTGTATGTTCGTATTCTATAAAGTATGTAAAGGTTTTTAACTCTCTTTTGTTTTTGAGAGACTTCTAATTTTGTCAATGCTTTATCAAATTCTAAATTTTTCTGGACTTCCCTTTTTCTGAAATAGAGTATTTTGTTTTGTACTGTTATAAAAAGCAAATATTATTGTGTTTCAGGAGGACAGTTGTCTGTTGACAGAAGACATTTAGTTCTGTCCTCTGGAACCTTAAGGATTTCCAGGGTTGCTCTCCATGATCAGGGACAATATGAATGCCAAGCTGTCAATATTATAGGATCTCAACGAACCGTTGTATACCTGGCAGTGCAGCCTCGAGGTATGTTCTCCATGTACATATTTACAGCTGCTGAAAAAGTTAGATTTAATCTTAGGCTGAAATACTCAGTAGTGTACTTGAGTTATTCTTTTCTTTTTGTAAAATGTAAAAATTGTAATTAATAGCAATTAGATCCTTTTAATGGCATCACACTATATGTGAATATGAAGTAGGTGAAATTTATCTTTGTTTAGAGTTAGAAAAACTTTTGAGACAGATCTTAAATAGTGCTTGAATTTTTCTTCTGAATTTTTGCTGAACGTTACATTAATTCCTAAGCTGCTGTTTTTGAATTATAAGGTATCTTGTAATTGTTTTTATAAGTTGAGGGTGTTGGACCATATACCCTGTTTATAATCAAAGTCACTTGGACACTACTGCTGAGCGTGATCTTTTTTTGATAAAAGCTTCTTAGAATAGGGCTGTATCTTTTGTTATTTAGAAAACTTACTATCCAGGGCAGTACTAGCATTTCACATTTCTGGTTCATTACTTCTGACTACATCTATTTTTAGCTTTGAGGTGTTTTTTTTTATAAATGACATATATGGATGCTTATCACTATTTGTGCAGAGTACCATTCCTTTAAAACAGTCTGTTTTCTGTGAAAGAGGTTTATCTGATTTGCTGTGTGTTTTTTGTAAAGAGTGGAGGTTTGCTTTATGGATGATTGCATTATCTTTAGGAAATTATTTTGTTTTCTGAAAATACTGCCTTTTTTCTGCATGCATGTTTTAGTTTCTTATAAAACTATACGCAGTTAATTAAATAATGCTGTTAATATAATGTTTTGCTGGGCAGAACCAGTACCCTCTATTATACAACAGCAGACTGACCTTTGCAATGAAATATCTATCCTTATACTTAAAATAAGCTAACACCAAAAAAAATCCACCCTATTGTTCTTATTGTTTTATTGTTTTATTATATTTATTTTATTATATTCATATTATATTTATTGCTCTTATTGTATTATTGTTTTTCTCCATATAAATTATAAATAAGCTACTTTTAGGATTAGGTGGAATCATGTTAGTAGTTATACTTTAGTTAAAGATTTAATTGAAAGTCTTTCTTGTTAGTGACCTTGGTTAAAACAATATTTCAGTAAAAGGGGATCAAATATAATCTCCTTGAGCTTATATTTTTGTCAAAGATTTTCCATTGATTTCTGTTAGTTAAGAGTAATACTGGCCTTAAGGGAGATTAATTTATCAAAGAATAGATTTCGTTCACCAATATAAAACTGTTGACTAAAATTCAGTAAAATGAATCTTGATTTTATAAAATTTTATAGTGTTCTGGCTGAGTTAAACTTCACTGAACCTGAATAAAGTTTGATAAAATGAGTATTGTTTAACTCAGGTTGCAAAATCCAGCTGTCAAAAGGTAGGAAACACAAGACTGAAGGTTTCATATATATCTTGAAATTGGATCTCTCCATACATTCATTGCAATATTATTTTCAATTGTGTAATAAAAGGAAAATGGGCTCTAAAAGAAGAATAACTAACAGAAGAACTCTAATAGAATTAGAATCCTCTGGGCTTCCAATAGCAAGGACTGTTCCTCCGAGGCATGTCTCATCAGTGTTTCTTCCTCCTTGGTCTCTGTGGCTAAACCTGTATAAATGTCTTAAATGGTCCAGAATCTGTTCACTGGTCCTTGGCATGATATGGTTAGCATCCACAGAGCTAAACTCTCCTACATTCCAGTGCTAGAGGCCTGCATCCAGATTTCATATTTGAAATGGTTCCTGGCCCTTGATAACCCCCACATCCCATCTGCAGAAGAATTAGATGGGCGAAAGCCCTGCCAAGCACCATACCAGCAATATAAGTTACACAAGGGCCAGATTAGTTTGGCTTTATAAATGTATGCTGTGTGGCCAAATACTTCACCATAAAAGCTTGATCCTCCTTTCCTCATAAAATACTGATATGTTACAGCAGAAATACAGTTCTTAAGATCTTTTATACTCTGTTTTATGTGTTTCTCATGATAATATCTGAGTGCTGGATATGATTGTGGATGTGAAAGGAAATTAGGATAAAAAAATGCTTTCCTTTTCTGTTCAGTCGTTTTAGGTAGCTGTGTACCCTGTTCTCAGAATACTTAAAATTGTAGGTCATGTTTTAATGTTTAAAGCCAAAGGTTCGTTGATTTCAGATATGTAGGAGTTCTTGAATGCTTAACACTTCAGCAAATCAGGTTGGGGCACTCACAGTTGGATGGGTTCTGGAAAGTTTTGCTTTTAACATCTAAGAAATATCTGTTGTTATTTAAAAAAATATACTTTGACAGAAGTTGATGGGATTTTCATACTGTTGACTTTGTTCAAATTTAGGTATTTAAAGAAATTTTATGACTTTAAGGTTCAAGAAGCTTAGTGCTTTTGTCAATTACTAGCTTACATTGCTGGAACAGGATAATTAAAAAATCAGCCTGAGCAGACATCAGGCATAAGGAATTTTATCTCTAAAGTAAAGTTATAACCAACTGAAAGCTTTCAAACAAAACAAGCTTATAAACTGAGAAGTTGGGTAACTTAAAAAACTAAACAGACCTGACTTCTTTTAAAATCTTTTCCACAAGTTTTATTTTGTACCTTTTCAATGCGTCATTTGTTTTTTCAGTGACTCCTGTGTTTGCCAGTGTTCCCAATGACATGACAGTAGAAGTTGGCACCAATGTTCAGATTCCATGCAGTGCTCAAGGAGAGCCGGAGCCAGTAATTACGTGGAATAAGGTAATAAATATATATCTGATTGCTTCAGAAAGGCAGTGGCCTTTCCATCTCTCCATAACTGGCTATTTAAAGTGCAGATTAGCAGATTACTGCTTGTTCTGGTGTCTGAAAACATTACCTGAAGTTAGACCAGCAAATTTTCTGTAATACAAAATGTATGTGTGTAGATACCAAACCTGAATTATACATGTATGTGTTGAGGCAAAACTTTGGAAACATCACACAGACCAACTTAAAATTCTTATCATAGGCTTTAAAAGGTCTTCATATTTCTGTGATGGTTCTACGGAAATAGCTGATTAATGTTTGCACTTCCAGTGACATTATAGGTATAAAGCAGTAAAAAAATACTGTGTTGACATTGATGAGTCCTTAGACGCGGTTATGGCTTCAGCCAGGAAGTGTTTTGGTAGCTTTTTGGTAATTCATCTCCCTGTGGCAGTTTTTCAAAATGTTTCCTCTAATGGCAATACTGCTAATCACAGAGATGAAACTAATAAAAGTGAGAAATATCAGATAAGGCTTTCACTCTGTCTTTGATTTGCATTCATGCAACAATAGATAATTGTTCAGAGCAAGCTGTTAGAAATGCCAGAATTCAGTGGGTGCATTAAAAATAGGTTGCTAATGTTGGTCTTCAATTTCCCTCATTATCTTCTTCTCTTCAATTAGTGATTATTATAAAATTTACCTTAAATTGCTGCTAAATGCATAGCACATGAAGAATTGATACGTCTAGCTCTTTTCTGGGACATTTTTAAATTAATTAATTTTGATTAAGCGAAAGTATATATGTTCTTAACAGGTGTTCTCTTACTATTTTTGTAGCTTGAATTTTCTGTAATGAGGGCCTGCAATCATTAAAATACTTTCATTAATAATAATTAATACCTTTTAAGGTAAATTGTAGAATTTAAATCTATATGCCAATCATCCTGTCACAGTGGCAGTGTTTGGGATTTTATGTACATTTATCTATATCTATTTGACAATTGCCTTGGCATGCACAATATAAATACAAAATACAATGTAATTTCTTTCTGTTTACTAAGTCACTCTATGAGAAAAGACAGAAAGAAAACACAAATTCAAGTTCGACAACAAAGTGTGAATATATAAGAATAACTAAACACTATGTTTTGCTGCAGGATGGAGTACAGGTAACTGAAAGTGGAAAATTTCATGTTAGTCCAGAGGGATTTCTTACTATTCGTGATGTTGGAACAGCTGATGAAGGTCGATATGAATGTGTTGCCCGGAATAGCATTGGATACTCTTCTGTCAGTATGGTGCTTAGCGTTAATGGTAAGGTTTATAAATCAGTAAGAGATACAAGTTAGATCATTAGTTTTATTCTAATTGTTTAATTGATAAGATGCAAAAAGTTAGCTTGAGCATCAAGTGCTGAATTCCTTCTTCTCTTATTTATATTTCTTCTTCTCCCATAGTCCTCTCAATTTTTTCATTTAATTCAGGAAAATATCAGCATGCAGATGTGAGTAAGATAGGAATACATGAGCCAAAATATGTCTAAGACTTAGACTTCAAAGCAAACAATGCTTTGGTCTCCAGATAGTCATACTAGTCTCCTTGAGATATTATTTGAACCTGTTAGAATTTACTAGTCAAAAGCATAGTCTAATCTTTAGCGATAACTTGGCAAAAAGTCCTGTGATATTTTTAAAGGGGAACTTACACCAATCAGTTGAAAACTAAGTTGCAACCAAATGAAAGAATTCATAAAAGTTATAATGATCTTAAGAAGCTAAAGAAGAAAACAAAAAGAAAAGGAGAAAATATGAACATATTCTAATTATTTCATAGTAATAATGACAAATAATTAGTATTAATAAATAATAAGTTACATTTAAGTTTCTTTTAGTAGACTGTATCAATCTATCCCTTCCTCTATCAAAAATAAGTTATTTGCTTCAATCTGTAAATATGATATCTGAGATAAAAGTTGGATGCCTTGGAATTTCTCAGTGAGAAAGTTTCATCTCTATTTCTGAAGTCTGCAAATGTAAGGGTAGTCCATAAAACTTGAGCTAATCTTGGTTACTCTGGAGATGCACAGAAAGAAACAGTTTTTTTTTTTTTTTTTTTTTAAGATTAATCAGATCTCAAAACAGTAAGGGCTCTGAAAAGTGGAATGTTGAAATCAACTATAATCCCAGTGAAACAGGTTTCATACATTTAGTGCAGATGTCAAATGCTCTTTCTCATCTGCTGAAATTAGGAAACTACAAAGTTCTGTGATAGCTGAATTATAATCTGCTGTATTTAATTGAAATCTAGGGTTTTTTTGTAAACTGTAATATCCATAAGGGTATAAAAATGAAACTCCCCTTGATTTGTCTGTGCTTAGTCTAAAACTGTAAATGATATTTCTTATTAAAACAAGCAATATATCTGATATTGTTTCCATATGGTTGCTATTGTAAATGAAGTTATCAAGAGAGGAAGAGCTATCAAGCAAGGAGGACAAATGGATAGATTATAAATATTAACATAGCAAGAAATATTTTAAAAATTTACATGTAAAGATTTCTTTTAAACAAAGTTCATGTTTTATGAATGTTCCTAATATATTTAAATCTTTTCTTAATATTGAAGTGGTGGAGTACGTTTTGCAGATCAGGTTTAATAATGTTTTAAGGAGGCTTTCTTTTACCATTTTCTTCTGTCCTTAACTGTTGTTTTATAAAAGTCTCTGGATTAAGTTTAAAGTGGGTATAAGTGGAATACTTTTTCTTTGCTTTAAAAAAATATACAGCTGTTTTTTAAAAACATATTGCCTTTTCTCTCCCTTCCAAGAAAAAATCTAATTATTTAACGTTTATCAGTCTAGAAACTGAACTACTCTTAGCAAATACTTCAAACAAAAATAAAGCATTGTATAGTTAATCTCTGACCAAAGTTTATGGTTCAGCCCAACTGTGTCTAATCAAACCCAATCACAAAGATAGCTCTGCTGAACAAATACCTGAAGTAAACACTAAGATTACAGCTATAGCAGACAGTGCTAGGGAAGGAAACCAGGCGCTGGATTTTTATAATCTATTATGTTGTAGTGTTCATCACACACAAGCCATCAAACAACTCTGAGACAACTGAACTATGGAATAATTTGTAATTAGCAGGGACTAAGGACTGTTGCAATTGTGCACTGTGGAAAAGGTCACTCTGTTTTGGATGCTGAGAGAGTGCGATGTCCCTGCCCCAGCTGGCCTCAGGGCAGTTGCAGCCTTACAGTGCCAGGGTCCGTGTCCTTTGACAGTATAGATGGTCAGTTTTGATTGCCCATGTTCAGACTCTCAAACTCATACAGACACAGCCTAAGCTGCTGGTTAAAAGGAGTAATAAGATATTGCTTGGCAAAGAAGAAAATGTCCTGGAAAAGCTTGTAAACAACAGTTTTATGTCAGCTGCTTTCGTACAGCTGTTGATTTTATTCCAGTGTATTTGCTTTGGACTTTCTTCCTACTTCAGCCTTCTTCCTGTCTGACTTTTCCAATCTAAACACTCACTCTGGAAATTGTTAGCTGTTGCCCCTGGATCTGGTAGTTCTTGGTTTAGGGTAAAAGGAAGGTTATTAGCCTTAGGTATGTTGTATAAACATTCAGCTGCAACTGAACAATTTATGAAAAAGCAGATGGATGGGCCTATGCATTAGAGAGTTACTAGTATTATGAAGAGTTATAAATATCTTTTAAGCATGTGATTTTTAATCTAGTGTTATAAAGCTAGAAAATATTAAAGCAGAAAGCAAAGTAGTGATCAAAATAAATGAAAGATTTATAGCCCTTTAAAATTAATGTGTATTCTTTGCTAAAGTAAACTCAGAATAGGAGCAGTATTGATTAGCTATTTGAGAATATATAGCATTTGGGTTTTTTTGAATTATGCTTTTCTGTGTTTTATTTGTTTTTTAAAAAATCTCTTCAATTTATGTGATGTGTATATATACGTGTGCGTAAAGGCAAAAACAAGTCTATAGACAAGTTGCTCGGATTGCAGTCTTTCTGTTAACCCCTTAAATTCCTACACTGATTTCAGGTCTTAATTCAGTACTAACTGAAATCAATGGGAATACATCCATTGATTTCAGTGGATATAGATCAGGCTTTTGATCCCAACACTTGAAAGCTAATAACAAACTCTACCATAAAAACCCTTACTAATCATTTGTATTTTGCTCTGGTTATTTTTACTTCTAATTGTAGGGCTCAGTAACATATATGTAAACCATCTTGGGCATTTATCCTCACATCATTTTGTTTTAGAATTGTAAGCAAGCTGACTTACTAACTAACAAGAGTCTTTAATTTTGCTATGCTGTAGTATGCTTTGATAGAATTCCAAAATGGTTAAGAATTTTACACTTGGAAGAACTAAAACTTAAAGAACAGGAGTTTACTTTGTGCGACTGAAATGAAGTCGTGTCTAGACTCTTTTTTATAGAAGTATCTTTTTGCATGTGGTGATTTTTGCAATAATATATGAATTCCTGTTTCTGTAGTTCCTAATGTCAGTCGAAATGGAGATCCATTTGTGCAGACATCAATTGTGGAAGCAATTGCAACTGTTGACAGAGCAATAAATTCAACACGAACACATCTGTTTGACAGGTATCCCCTTCTTTTTTTTAATTGCAAAATTAAAATGAATTTTGAGTATACCAAAGAAATGGAACAATTAGTAAACAAGAAACCATTTTATTATTTGAATAACAATGTTATCATCTGGCTAATTCTGGGAATACTAGCAGTTTAGCATGTAAAGACTCCTACTCTTTAAACAGTTGCGGAGTTGTTGCTAAGTTGCGGACACCAAATTTTTTCCTATCAAGATCTTTATTCATTGCTACAGTTTTTCTGGGGAGATGTGTTTTAAAAGGCTACTAAATGCTTAATTCCGTGTTCTTTTATTAAATATATATATTTATTTCTTTTTGCCTTCCATTTTGAGATGAGTAACCAAGGTATGTTCTAATCATGTCAAGTTGCAGAATTTTCACACTATATAGTGTTATTTTGTAATGCCTGTGTACACTTACTATCTTTTTCAAATTATCTATTAGTCGTCCTCGCTCTCCAAATGATTTGCTAGCTTTATTTCGATATCCAAGAGATCCGTACACTGTTGAACAAGCAAGAGCTGGGGAAATATTTGAAAGGACATTACAGCTTATTCAAGATCATGTGCAAGATGGTCTAATGGTTGACCTGAATGGAACAAGTCAGTACACTTTCCTTATTTTTCTGTGTTGAAGTGTATTTGTCTTCTTAAGTCATTATACTTCAAGAGATTAATTTTTGGAGTATGGGTCCCAACTGCAGAACCATTACACTGGAATCAGTGGAGTTTTTAACTTTGCAAAACTTTATCAAATATATGGTTGCCCAGTTCAGTCCTTGGTTTACACGTTGCTACATTGTGTTTTAACTCAATTTGTTTGACCTCTGCTAATAGAGTATGTTTATTTTTCCTCATGTTGACATATTAGGGAAAAATTATGTTCAGATTCTTCTGCTGGTCAAAGTTGGTGTGTGCAAAGTGCATAATGCTTCCTCTCTGTTAACTGACTATATATTAATTCAAAATTCATTAGGACTGCTGTATTAAGCAAAACAGGCCTTTCTGTTATGTATTAAAAAGAATCAGTATTTTATTGCTCTTTCTTTAAATAAAATCTTGTATTCCTTGAATGCGTTACCAAGGAGAAAAGATGATAAAGCAAGAAAATTTTGTGTATTTCACGAAACAAGATTTCTGCATGTACCACAACAGTATTCAAAGAATTTTTTGCCACTCATTCTTTAAGTACAGTATTGACCTAAGTTAGTTGTTTCCTTGAACTCTGTTCTGATGCAATAAGAAATAAAGTTTTTGCTGCTTTTTATAAATATCATAAAAATGTGAGATTTTTACCTTTTAGTTATTGAACTCCAAGTTCAAAGACAATAAAGTCCAGCTGGAGAATATGCAATTAATGGGTGTAGATACGTGTATGGATATGCTCGAGACATAGGATTAAAGCATTTGGAAATAATGATGAAGTTTTAGGAGAGCTTTTGAGACTTGAAACATAGCCAAAAGCTACATTGAAAATCTAGAGGAAATATTTTACTTACTATATTTCTTTTGATGCTTTTAATTGAGCATTTATTGTTACTTCCGAAAACTTTAACTCTGACCCTGAACTAGGCGAATATTTATAAGACCAAAGGCTGCAAGCTTTGTGGAGTATCTGCTAGTAAAAGAAGCCTCCTCCTTATTATTAGAGCTGAGCAAATAATTTGTGATTAATAGTTTATTGCAAAAACATATTCAAAAATCTTTGAAGGCTTGTGTTTTATAAGAGCAACTAGCTTTCATTTGGTTCTCTGATTAGATGCATATGTAAGCATACTGAATGTAATACAAAACGCAATGCAACAGTTGAGATATATGACATCTGGTGTGTAAGAATTGGTTAATTGCGTTTCACTAAGATTCATAATAGTAAAAGTAATCATTCTATGGTTTACCAAAAATTAGCATAAATGCATACAAAGACAACTTTCTGTGACACTGGAAATTCTGTTCACAACCAGAGCTTGCTTCTGAGATCTACAAAATCCATAGAAACTTGGCTTTTAGGGAAACTGGAATAGTGAAGTAAATCTGTTTTTATTTAAACAACCTAATGCCCATTTTTTAATATTCATGCTTGTCCTTATTTGGTTATATTTCAAAATGTAAAGCCCAATGAAAGGTCTTATTTATCACTTTTGCATCTGGAATATTTGAGAAACTTGACAACTTTGTATTCAGACACTTTTTATGTAAAATCTTGGAATATCCCAAAGAAGGATGATGAAGCCAAATTCTTCCCAGTTATGCCAGACAGTATAACAAGGAGAATGGCCATAAATTGCTGCTTGGGAGGTTCATGTTGGATGTTAGGAGACACTTTCTCACTAGGAGGCTATGCAACACTGGAACAACTTATCAGGAAAGGTGTGGAGCCTTAGTCTTCAGCAGTTTTTGAGACTGCTAGACAAACATACAGCTTACCTGTGTTTAGGTGAGAGGTCCCTTTTAATCAATATTTCTATGAGCCTATGAACGTCTTCCTTGCAGTTTGAAAAAATATAGTTAATATTATGTGAATTGAGCTAGCCAGCTTCTAGCGCTGGGAATGCTTGGAGGCCAGTGTTTTAGAAAGCAGAGCCGGAGTTAGTGCCTACGATCCATGGGGTAATTGAGGGTCTGAGACTGACATTTACAACAACCTTCACTCTGATCAGAAAGCCGTCAAATATAATCTGTAGATGAGAGGTCTCATCCCACATGAGTTTTTTCTGAGCAGAGAAACTGAGCCTTTTCTTTTAAGTTGATAATGAAGGCCATTCCATCCAAAAGTTTCACAGCTGAGTTTTGCTCACAGCTTCATTTCAGAAGTGTAGGTGGAAACCAGGATAACCACAGCAGACAAATGTTTATCTAAAGACTACATGAATATGAGTCGTAAGCGAATTTCATGATAAATGAAGATCACTTAAAAAGGGTGTTACTGAAAAGGAGACGTTTTCCTGGGTGTAGTTTTAGATTTAAACTGCCCTACTAATGAGCATATTATTCTATAATATCAATAATATCCCCAAAGGGTGTATTGTGCCACATTACCCAGTGGCATTTACTGGTTTTGCTCTGTGGTTTGGTCTTCTATTTCCTAGTCTGGAGTATTCCATAAAATAATATGTGTATTTCTACAAGAGCCAGTTAGTTTTGCACAAAGCAAGCATTAGGCCTCTAATATCTTTGCTTCCACTTATAAACTGTTTCAGAATACATATTTATCAGAAACTGAGAACAGTGTGGTGGAAGGAGCAGAGCATAATTCTAGTCCCCCTGCTGAACACATACTGATTCTACGCTGTTCTTTTTCCTTTCCCAGCTATGATAACTTGCTCACCTATGAGCAGTTCCAGTCCAGTTCATGGCAAAGGCAGAGAAAGGGCTTCAGCTGGCTTGTTTGAAATTGCTGTGAATTGTAACAATTGATAAAGTGCAGCAGTGTACCTAGGGCATATTTATGTATTGAATATAGATAAGGCTTGCCATAAATGACCTCAGGATTGAAAAGAGTATTTACTGACTGTGTGAAGCTAATCTGCACCCACCTCTTGCATTACTGCATTCAGTTCGTATTCTTGAGTGGTTACCATCAAGGTGGGGACTACTGCATTCAGTTCGTATTCTTGAGTGGTTACCATCAAGGTGGGGACCCCATGAGCCTGTGCGAACACCATACCACTATACACTCGCACATTTCCTTTTTCCCTTCTGTTCATTCAATTTTACTTCTGCCTGCAAGCTTTCCAGATCAAGAACCATGGCATGATGGTTCGTAGTTAGCTAAAGGTGTGTCTGCATTGTCAGATATTCTAGCTCCTGGGTTCTTCTCCCGGATCCTCGTACCTGGCTCATCTACACTGTATGTCTGTTAATTCACCCAAGGTGTGTCTACGTTTTGGGTCAGCAGGGCCCACTTCAAATGAATCTCCCAGTTGTCCCCACTTACTGTGCTTTGGTTTGAGTTGTCATGTGGTCTCAAAGAGTGGAATCTTTCAAGTGATACAAAAGTGAAAAATGTGGTCCAGGACCGTGTTCAGTCCATGAGACTAGCGTAGAGCTTTTTGAAGTAAATCTGCTGCTATCATACAATACATAGAGTATGCATGTCTGTTTCTCAGCACAAAAACTATCACTCTACAGACACATTTTGATTGCTTTACTTGATACTTTACACTACTTGATAATGTAGAAAAGCCCAAATCTTTTTTTTTTTTTTTTCTGAAATTAAGCCCAGGTGCATTTCTAAGGAAAATTCACTTTAAGAATCACTCCTAATAGGTATTGTAGACAAGGCCCAGCCTGACTGGGTTCCTCCTACTATTCATAGTCATCCAGCACTGTACCAGCAGGCCTTTATAGTCTTCAATCCTTCCACATGCTGTCATGCCACTGCAGAGATCATGAAACACATACCCTCAGTTTGAAACTATAAAAACACCACTCTGATGAGTTACAGTATATATTATTGTGTCCCTCTGAACTGAGAAAAAACTGCAAGAAAGTGCTAAGCATGTCTTTGTCCTAGAGGTGAATTGTATGAATCCCAGAGGAAACCTGTGTAGAGTGTTATTCAAACACTAGTTTGCTTTAAACTGGACTATCCTGAGTAATATGTGAATCACTCCACACCGCTTGGCCTAGAGATCACTCCTAAATTGGCTGTGGTGATTTACTTTGACTTTTTGTTGTTGTTTTTTTTTTCTTACAATTCTGCAATTTTCACTGTAATAAAATAAAATGGAATAGTAATATATTTAGTAACTGTGTCTTTGATTTTCTCTCTTTTGGTTTCAGGTTATCACTATAACGACCTTGTATCCCCGCAGTACTTGAACCTGATAGCTAACCTCTCAGGCTGCACAGCTCATCGGCGAGTGAACAATTGCTCAGATATGTGCTTTCACCAGAAGTACAGGACACACGATGGAACTTGCAACAACCTGCAGCATCCAATGTGGGGTGCTTCTCTGACAGCCTTTGAACGTCTGTTAAAATCAGTCTATGAAAATGGATTTAATTTACCTCGTGGAATTGAACCCCAGAGACTCTCCAATGGATATGCGCTCCCAATGCCTCGGTTGGTTTCAACTACTCTGATTGGAACTGAAACGATAACTCCTGATGATCAGTATACTCACATGTTGATGCAGTGGGGTCAGTTTCTTGACCATGACCTTGACCTCACAGTTGCTGCACTAAGTGAGGCCAGATTTTCTGATGGTCAACACTGCAGTTCAGTTTGTACAAATGATCCTCCATGCTTTTCAATCATGATACCACCAAATGATCCCAGAGTTAGAAACGGTGCACGCTGCATGTTTTTTGTACGCTCCAGTCCAGTTTGTGGAAGTGGCATGACATCTCTTCTAATGAATTCTGTGTACCCGCGAGAACAAATCAACCAGCTGACTTCATATATTGATGCATCCAATGTGTATGGCAGTTCAGACCATGAAGCACTTGAAATCAGAGACTTGGCAAGTCAAAGGGGTCTTCTGAGACAGGGCATTGTACAGAGATCTGGCAAGCCTCTTCTTCCATTTGCTACTGGTCCACCAACAGAGTGTATGAGAGATGAAAATGAGAGTCCAATTCCTTGCTTTTTAGCTGGTGATCAGCGTTCTAATGAACAGCTGGGTCTTACCAGTATCCATACGTTGTGGTTTAGAGAACACAACAGAATTGCCACAGAGCTACTGAAACTCAATCCACATTGGGATGGTGACACAATATATCATGAAACACGCAAAATTGTTGGTGCAGAAATGCAACACATAACATTTAGTCACTGGCTACCTAAGATCTTTGGAGAGGTAGGCATGAAGATGCTTGGCGAATATAAAGGTTATGATCCCAGTGTTAATTCTGGCATAACTAATGAGTTTGCAACTGCCGCTTTTAGGTTTGGTCACACACTCATTAATCCTTTTCTGTATCGGCTGGATGAAAATTTTGAACCTATTCCACAAGGCCCTCTACCTCTTCATAAGGCATTCTTCTCCCCATTTCGGATTGTAAATGAAGGAGGCATTGATCCACTTCTAAGGGGATTGTTTGGTGTTGCTGGTAAGATGCGTGTCCCATCACAGTTACTCAATACAGAATTAACAGAAAGACTCTTCTCGATGGCACGTACTGTGGCTTTAGATCTGGCAGCTATGAATATTCAGAGAGGCAGAGATCATGGAATTCCTCCCTACCATGATTTTAGAGTTTACTGTAATCTTTCTTCAGCTCAGACTTTTGAAGATCTGAAAAATGAAATTAAGAATCCTGAAATCAGGGAGAAACTTAGCAGGTGAGCCTCAGGTGAAGAAAACCAATTATCTACCTATGCATGTTAAACTAGTAATTAAATGTCTTATCTAGAAGAAAATATTTATTAAGAAAGGGGTAAAGTAATTTTTCAAGAAATTTCCATTGGCATCAGGAAATAAATGCAGAAAATTCCCATAGGCAGTTAATTTCTCCACTTCTAGATCTATATGAACAACAGGAAGTTAACACAGACTATGTTCATTAAAGTATTAATTTGAAATATCTGTTTTTATAAATACTATTAAATAGGAATAGTATTTTAGCATAAGGATGTATTTAATGCCAATCTCATGCAAGTATTTACAATTTCAGTTTCATCCGTTGCATACACTGAATGAAAGTAGCAGGAATATAGCCGAACTTGGTTCACTGTGTTTTCTGTGTGTGCAACTTTCACCACAAATAATCTGTTCTTCTTTAAAAGTATCAGTTGTTTGAAAATAAGTCTTCAGCTACCTGCCATCTGTAGATAACCTATACAAAATCAAATGCAGAGAAGGAGGCTCAGCTGGGGTAAAAGTAAAAGTGTACAGAGGAGCAGGAAAGAGAAGCTATTAAAAAGGAAACATATAAGGAATTAAAAGAGAGAGCTACTGGAAGAAAGGAAATTGTGAGATAAACTTGTAGACCTCCCATGGTGCTGCTTAGATACACAATCCACATTGCAGGGTTTCTTGCATATACCCCATAGGTTATTCACAAAAGATGTAGTAATGGCACTGTCATTTATACTGTGAGTTATTCAAATCTCTTGCGCTTAGTTTTACCATATCCTCATTATTTTGTAAATATATATCATTTAGAACTAAATCTCTGTGTTTTTCTTCTTACAGGTTGTATGGCTCACCACTGAACATAGATCTATTTCCTGCTCTAATGGTAGAAGACTTAGTTCCAGGCAGCCGCCTGGGGCCGACTTTGGTGTGTCTGTTAAGCACACAGTTTAGGCGTATTAGGGATGGAGACAGGTAAACTGAAATACCATGAAAAACAGAAGTAAAAGTAATTTTAAATAGAGGCTGCTTAATAACAATTACAATGTCTTGTTTCAAAATCAAACCTAGTTTTTCACTTTCATTTATGATTTTAATATAGCTTCAAAAAGATTAAGAGTGCTGGTTTAAAACTATGTAAAAGGTTGTGATTAATTTATTTTTAATTTTTTTTTTCCTTTTTATGTTGAATATATTGTGCTAAGCTCCATAAAGCACCACAGTCAACACATGCTGATTAAGCATGGGACTGGGAGCTAGAAATTCATGAGTTTTCTTTTACTACTTACTCAAGTCAGTTAACCACCAGCTCTACTTTTTTGCAAAATGGATATTCCTCATTCACTTTTATCTGTATTTAATTTACAGTGAAAAAAGGTTGAGGTGTGCAAGATTGGATTGTTGGCCAGCTGTCTCTGTTGGCACTATATTGGTCTTTCTGAGTGAGCTGGTAAAAGGTCCAAGGAAGTCTGCAATTTGGGTACCTATGGGCATGCTTCATTTTGCAATCATAAGTCACTTTAGAGACCCCACTGAAAATAAAGTTAAAAAAGGAACTTCTGTGCACTTGAATAGGTGTCCTGAGTATCAGTTATCTCTTATCCGAGTTAGTTATCTAACTGTCAGTAATCTGCTATCAAACTAGTACCAAACAGCCCAGTCTCGTCAGAGAAATGTTTATCCAATGAGACTGAATAGAGCAATAAAATCTTGTTAATTTGGTCATTTGGAAGTATCATAGTTCCTGCAGTGAATATACTCTTATCTTTGATTCATCTTCAAAAAAGAAGAAATAAATGGCCTCACAGTACTCGGCCAGTGTCAGGCTGTTCTGACGTGCTGGCTAAGCTTGTCAGTCAGTGACTTTGTGTCCTCATTATATTTGGAAGTAGCTGCTTTACCTAGTGGATGTGTCAGAACTCCTTGTTAATTTAAAAAAATGACAGAAGGCTCCAATTATATTCACCTATGACTATAAATTTTTTCCATTCCAAACAATGAAAAATATTTAACCTAGCAAAATAAAGTTTTGGTGGATTTTGTCACTTGATGCACTTATTTTTGAAATTACAGGTTTGCTTACTCAGCTCTTGTAGCATTAGAAGTGGTTGCAGAGCATGCCGATCTGGAGACTTTCAAAGTTTGCTCCAAGATGCTATTTATTTTCTCAGCTCCTGAATATATCCAGGACATACATACCAAATCCACAAGCTCATATTAAAAAAATGACCAAATGTCCTTGTCCAAGTAGGATTATTTCAATTCAGCCTGAATATTGCAGTTGTGGAAAAAGCTATCAAGGATGTAGTGGGATACTGACATTTATTGTAGCTTGGTGGAAAGAACAGACAGGTGAAGAGAGATGAAACAACTCACCTAGTAGAAGTGTATCTCCATGGCTAGCAAAAAGAACCTAAGATGACTAGTTTAGATTTTTAAGTTACTTTTTTCACATGTGAAGTTAGGAGAGATTAATCCCTTCCAAATACAGGAATTCATATACATGGTCACTTGAAGGGGAAAGAAAAGATATTTAAAGAATTGAGCTTTCAAGAATCTCTTCGAGATGTGTAGTTTATTTGGATTCTATGATCTTCTTCCTTTTTTTTCCTCTACTGTAGAGACTAAATTATTTTGTTGACAAAGGAATTGTGTTTGGGATTTTTCCACCATCTGTGGATGGGGACTAAGGTTCCACCATCTGTGGATGGGTACTAAGCATGGGTTGGCAAAGTATAAATCTCTCTATATGAGCCCAATACATATTTCTGCACAAATGGTCTGTGCATAAAAAGTGCATTAAAAGCAGAAAATATATGCCAGGGAACCCAATTTGATAACTGATCTTAAATTACTTTACATGCAAGTTATGAGTAACTTCTCATTCTCCATTTCCATAGTACCTGGAATAAGAAAATGTTCATTGTTATTGTCACAGTACCCAGAACTCCTTTGATTAATTTCAGCACTCTATTCATTTACAAGTCTGAAAATCAACATTTTTCTCATTTTAACATAAATTATGAACTAGAATCTCAGTTTTTACATAACATGAGGGTAGAAAGACTGATGCTGATTAGTCCCGTTCTAGTAAAAGAAAAATAGAGGAAGAGTTAGGCAATTAGCTTTCATTCAGTTTATCTAATACTATTTACTTTATAGAAGTTATAGCATTGCTGTGTAAGATAGTATAAAAGCTTTTTTGTTTCCACAGTCAGTATTACAAGTCTTATTGTACATTTCTTTGTAAAATAATTTTCTTGCATAAAATCTGTTTAAAAATTAAGCTGTGAAACATAAAACTGTACAGTTCATCTGCTTTGAAGTAGAGGGAGCACAAGGAGAAATATGAATGTTAAGATGGTGACAACAAGTACCTACTTTTTTTTTTTTTTCTGAAACAACATTTAGGAGATATATGAAAACATTGAATATTTAGGAAATGGGATTCTGCTGTCAAAGATATACAGATGTTTTGAAGTGACATGCCAGCAAATAGTAAAATATTATTAGACATAATGAAAGCAACTCTCACTTTGACAAACTTTTACAATGGACAGAGGATCAAAGCTGTCAACACCATGCAAAACAAATGTGCCTGTTCAGGGAAAATGAGTGATGTTTGAAGTGAGCCTAACTTCCTGTGAAAATGGAAATACATAGTTCAGAATTCCAAAATCTGTTTTTCTGGTCCCAGTGCTTGGGATTACATTATCCACTGTCCAATGTAAATGATGCAATAAGTAGGTAAGATAAAGTTTGTTGACCATTCTTCTAGGTTTAGTATAAAATTATTATTGTTTTTTCATTAAGTTTAAAGAACATCCTACCTACTTTTGGTTGAAAGAGACCAAAACCTACTAATTTTGCTATATGACTTTACATTTTTGTGAGATATAAACAATATTGCAATAAGCAATTCCTTTATGTTAGAAAAGCATAAGATGTTTTCAAATCCTGAACAGTCACTTAAAATGTTTTATTATACAAGCGCTGGCTTGTTTTTTGTATCTGTCTTTTGATAAGAGGCTTTTTGCCCTTTATATATAAAAAGTAAAATATACTATTCCAAAACCACAGCATTTCCTACTTGAATTGAAATTTACTAAGCATATATTAATAAGTCTATTGATTAGTGTAGTTATTAAAATAGATTTAAACAAAAAAAAACTATAGTAAATTTAACAGTCTCCATTATCTTAATAACAAAATAGGTGTAGACTAGCTGTTCTTCTAATCTCCTCAGCATTTCTTTCAGGAAACTAGGAAAGTTTTCTAGAGAAAGACATATGCGGTAATTTAAGGCTTTACCTTTAGGGATCTAAAGGATGCAATTCAATTTCCTAAACTCAGCGATCTAGTGCTAAGTGTCTAGTTTTAGATGTCCCAAGGTACCCAAGACATCCAAATAGGGCCAAAAGAGATGTCAAAGCATCTGTGGAAGACTCAGGCCCTTTTAGAGCGGCAGTTGGAGGCAGTGGTGGTGTCTGAAGTGACATCAAACATTTATGTTGAGGCCTCTGAACCACTCCCTGAGGTACAATATGAAGTTCTCTGAGAATGGGGTGCAAAGAATGAATACAGCATTGTAAGATCTCTGGAGAACTACACATATAATTGTTACTGTGTTTTCACTAGCTAATCTATCTAAGAACTTGTCTTTTCTGTGAGATTACAGGTTATGGTATGAGAACCCAGGTGTGTTCACTCCTGCTCAGCTCACTCAGATCAAGCAGACATCTCTTGCCAGAGTTTTGTGTGACAATGGTGACAACATAACCAGGGTACAACGTGATGTCTTTAAGGTGGCTGAATTCCCACATGGATATGGCAGCTGTGAAGATATTCCTAAACTGGATCTCAGGATGTGGCAAGATTGCTGTGAAGGTCTGTATACAGGTGGATTTAGGTGTGTTTATGCATGCTTTCTTTGTTGTATATTTATATTATTTTAATAAGATATTTAGCTATTTTTCAGGTTTTATTAAGAGGTTTTGCATGGTTACAAATTCAAATTTGGAGCATAGAACATTGCTTTTTAACTTCCCAGCAGAAGAAAAAGGGCGAGGACAATTCTCATTTACTGAAGCGTCTTCTTTGAGGAGTTGTCTATTCATCTGCCATTGTACCAAGAGTTGGATTCTGTATCATTGCTGATTAGCTGTGATGTTGAACCGTGCCAGCTTTTGAGATAACCATTTTATCTTCATTCATTGCAAAGCTGTAGAAGAGAGAGGTAGAATAATGTCGCTTGTTTATTAATAAGGGACCAAGATGTAAAACAGTTACCGTGGTCATTGTTTAATTAGTGATCATGCCATATGTATATTAAATAGACATATTCTAAACATAGCATAGATTTGAGCACTGAGAAGGTGTAGATAACTGCTTTCCTGTTGTCTTCCTTTTGTGGATATTCATGTTCATTGTCATCTCCTTCAAAAGTTAGGATGGTGTTCTTTTTTTTTTTTTCCCCAGAACAGACTTTTTACTTGAGAAACAGGGTTTAGATAGCACACAAGAAGCAAAAGACACTGAGAAACCTATGATGCTTTGCAGCCAATATCTTGGCCTCTAACTCACTTCCCATACAGACTTTGTGCATGGCCTCTATTTAGCCATCAGCATATCAGAGTTCACTGCATCTTTAACATAGTCAGAAGATCTCTTCGTAAGAGAAACTTGTGCGTCGTAAAGATTGGATGAATTCTGTAATTTGGAGTAGCATCAACAACAACATACTTCAGGGGACAACTGACATCTTCCTATTGAGTTGTTCTTGGCATTAGTATTATTATATTCTCTTGATGAAGCATGGGCATCATCTTCATGGCTAAAAAGTATATTCAGAAATTTCAGGAACGTCTCTGCAGAACTTTGATGATCTAGACATTGCAGTTAGGTGAATTGTTGACTATAAACAACTTGCCCTTATCAGAGAGGGTAATGGTACTGTCAGTTGACCATTATTAAAATCTTAGAATTTACTTAATAAGAACCTGTCATTCAATACCATAGCTTGTGAAGATGTTAATGGAAGATATCTGGATATGAGATATTCTTCATGTCTTCTACTCTTGGTTCTCCTGGGATTACAGCACGTTTTCCACCAAAGTGGATTGTAGTTCTCAAAATGAAGCCACACTCTTTCACTTGCATCTGTATAACTCTTTTGATAAGATGTAACTGTCCTTTGTGACAGTGAGTCCTTCTTTGATGACATATCTCAGTATTCAAGACAGTAAGTAGACTGTAAACTGAAGGAAGACGTCCCTTCAATCTAGTATAGATATAGTTAATAATAAAGAATTTTTCTAACTAGTATGGTTTTACAATAAGATACTTAAGTATCCTTAGAAATGAAAAAAACAGAGATTTACTATTCAAACATGTTGCATTATTTAGCTTTAAAACTGATGACAGAGTCTACGTCTTAGAGAATATTACTATGTTAAAGTTCTTGGAAGTTCGTTCTTTTCATCCTAGTAGGAAATGGTTCATATTTATGCAGCTTGAGAAGTCATACAAACAACATTATTCTTGACTCTAAAAGGGCAAAGTTTCTCCCAAATCCATTTTGGAAGAAAGTTTTTTGATTTTCAAATGTATCTATCTGCCTTGTGATTTTTGTTTCTATGTATAGAAATCTGATCTGAAAGCATCTAAAAGATGACAAATATTAAAAAAACCTGCATTTCATGACAAAGCCATCATTTTACAAATCTAGAATTCTTCCTTTGTAACTTCTGTCATCTCTCTTCCATAGAGGAAATATTTATCTTAGAAACCTTATACACATGATAATTTGATTAATGGAGATTTTATGCATTAAGTAGTGGTAACCATATGATTCACTAACTATTCACTCACTTGGGTTCCAGAGTTATTAAAGAAAAATCTCTAAGGACCTGTTCAAAGCAGGCAGAATTATTGAGAGCTCAGTTTCCTATTATCAAATGACGTATCTTCCACAGGGCATGTTGAAGAAAAATAAATCATTCTTTTAGAACTGAACTCTTAGGTCACGATAGAGGCCTCTTGTGACAATATATTATGTATTTTTGTTGTCTTGCTGAAGTTTACATCTGTTGTCCATAGGGTTTTGTTGACATCATTATTGAAACAAACAAAAAAACATATATCCAACTGAGGTCACAGCTATCTTTTGTATTGTGACAGCAAGGTCCAAATGATGTTTGCAGAAGGCCTCTTTTTATGCTAATTCTAGTAACTAAACCAAAGTGAGGGCACTGATCTTCACTGTCATCAGACTCAAAATTCCTGATCCAGAGCAACCTTCTCTACACATAAATAAGTTCAAGTTTGAGGCTACATGCTGGCTATCAATAAAATTACTGCTTTTTATTCAAGGGAAAAAGGCATTCAAATTTTTATGAACAATAATGCTATGGTTATATATAAAATAAAAACTGCCATAGTTGGTAAGACTAAAATTCGTTTAGCGTAGTATCCTGTCTACTGCAGTGAACAGCAGTAGATAAGCATGCTGCTTAAATAATACAGAACAATCATTTCTAAGAAAATTTTATTGGTAGTAGTTTATCCCCCATACAAAATTCAGGCTCATTTTCTTGCTGCATTTGCAGACTGTTTTCAGTCTTGACACATTTAAAATTTTTGTACCAAGCTGTATCTAAAATACTAACAGGATTAAAAAGTTATTTCTATCAATTAAAGATAACGTATTTGAGTTCTGTATTGTCTTGTCCAGTAAACAACTCTTTGAATAATAAATCATTGGATAACAAACTTCTTCCTTGGAAGACTTGGTTCAAAATGGTGGCTATCTTTGTAAGGATACTGGGAGAAATGAATACTTAGTTTTTAATGAAATCTTGTACAATTTTTGCCAGATATCATTTCATTCAGGTCTTGCCGTGATATTTACCATTTTTTTAAAAGTTATTCAGATTTTAAAAAAAATCTTTACCAGTTTTTTCCTCCCCAGATCAATAATAACAGCTTAGAACACTCTATATATGGTTAAACTAGTCATTTTATTTACACAAGAAAAAATCTTTCAGAACCTCTTCAAAATAACTCTAATATATGCCAGAAGCGTTAAGAGAAAATCAGTTATCACTCTTAAGTGTTCTGCTGTAAACAAATTAATCATATTCTACCAGTTCAGAATAAGTTCACTTTGTCACGGCTCATGCAACTTGGCAGGCAGTTTCATAAATACGTTAGTTACATCAGTTTGTAAAAATTGTAAAGCTATTGTGTGAAATTGTGTTGATTTTCTAAATGTTATGTTATCACTGAGCCTTCTAGAGCAGATGTTATGCTTGGAAGGTCTTTAGAGTATTGAGCCATTCAATGGTCCAGCATGTATTTTCTTTCAAGAGTGTTACTACCAGAGAGTACTACTCAACTCAATGCAGTTAGACAACTGCCAGGCAAAAGAAGTAAATAACTAAGGTGCTTTAAGAAATTATCTATCTGTATTCCTTTCCTCTCAACTCTTTTGAAGTCTGTGCAGAGGTTAATGAAGTAATTGAAATATGAATGGCTTAAACTTCTTTCTTGTGCGGATGAATGGGAGTGATGGTGTCTATGGGAATCCAAGGTTAGGCATGTCAACTTAAAAAGTAGTTTCTTTCCCTGGCACTGGAGACTTACCATGAAATGGAGTAAATACAGAGTATACCTTAAAGAACACCAGTTACTTTAAGGTAGATAAACTATGTTTTTTTGTTGTTTTCATGTATTTTTATATTCAGAAGAGAAATATTTAAAACATATTCCTTCTCCACAATTAAAGTACTTCTTATGATTGTATGATTAAAATTATCCTAGATTGCACTAAGTTAAAATTTAGAAGGTAAGTATCAATACTATATCATTTATATATGTATATATACTATATACTATATGTTTATATATATACTATAGCATTTTATATGTTTAATAAGTGACCCATGTGATCAGCTGTTTTAGCTTCGTTAAAAAAATACATGTTTTTTTATCCTTCCTGTTTTGTTCAAGTCAAAATACTTTTCCACATGAAAAACAGCATAACTTCTTAGTTACAAAAAGCTACTTCTTAGATTTCTTGAGTAAAGCCAATATTTATTTTTTTAAAAAAAGCAAAGCATTATTCCTTTTTATAATAACAATACCAGATTACCTTTAGATTTTAGTTAATAAATCATGTAACAGAATTACTCGTTTATGGTGAGGGGAAAAAACTCATGTGTTCCACTGAGGTACACAGGATTTTCTTCTGGTTTCTTGACTTTCTACCTTTCTCCTTACTGACAGTGAGGAATTACTGCAGCATGTATCATTTGAGCAAAGAGCATCCAAGCTTCAAATTTTCCAAACAAGCAACTTTTGATGCTTTTTTCATGCTCTCTAGTGCAAAATAATTGTTTTTTAAGCACTCAGTGTAGCCTGCCATGACTACTGTTACTAGCTTTGTATATCAGTTCTGAACCTAAAACACAGAAATGATAAAGCTTTCTTCCTTCAAAGGTAAGCATATTAATTTGGACAAGACCAAAGTATGAGTTATATAAAAAGAGTCTAGAAATTAGGTGTGAACAGGTTGACTCAAATGGAGCCATGATTTTACTCCAAACATCTAAATTTGAAATGTTTCCATCATATTTTTAAAAGTTTCACACAATTTCTTTTTATAAATCAAAACCAAAATATCTTTAATCTGTTGTTTTGTGTCAAACAATGACCCAGTAGGAAGTGATTCAGATGAGACACCAGGCATCCTTATAAGCATAAACTGATTTAGGAAGAAGGTTTGGCTTAACTGTTTGTCGGTTAGCTTTGATATATCTGCTGTACCAGATACTGTTCCTACACAAATTACGATTAAACTTACTTAAATTCCACTGAATTGCTTTAGAAGAATTAAGACACATACTTAATCCAAGTGCATTTATGCATGGTCTTCCAGTGGGTAGACTTACATTTAAGAATAGCTGTATTTTAAGACCAAACCAACAATTAGGTCATATATTTCTGTATATTACTTCTATATTGACCACATTAATCTCTTTGATTTGAGTACTGCTTTCAGAAAGGCATCAACTATTTCTTTTAATTATTCCAATTGTGCTTTCTTCTAAATTATGATTTGTCTGGCTTTTACTTCCAGTATTATATTTTATTATGCTCTTCTTGTATCTTCATTGAAAATACCAAATAACACTGAGCTAAGTACTGAATGCTGTGGAACACCTTACACATAACTTTAAAATGTTAACAGCAATCTCAGTATAAGACTGCAAGAGCTTTTGTGATAATGAAAATTGTTTACTAGGAACTCTTCAAAATATCATAATGGCATCTTTTACCACGTCATGTCATATACCTCATATACGTCATATTTGAGTGCTCAGTACCTCTAAAAGTCAGGTTTCTCTATTCAGTTTACTTTATAGGTGCATTTTTAAAACCTTTTGAAAAAGGGAGGACTTTCTGAAGATGTGAATGTAGTTACAATATACAAATGAATTATCCTGACGTCTGTAGTGTAGCAATACCTAGCTTCAGGAAGAAAACATTGTCTATAGAGAAAAAGAAATATTAGGTTACTCTTAAACATTCAGCTTTTGTGCAGAAAATGAATTGGACTGGTTATAGCTAATTTGGGGAAAGTTTAAGTAGATTGAAAAAAAGCAGCAACTTGGGCTGATTTTAGTTCTACTAAGGTAGTCTCCATTTTAAAGAAGAAAAGGGTTTTTTTTGTTTTAGGCTTTATTAGTGCTTCAGCATTCTATCCTGCACCTCTCAGCAGCAACAATTCTCTCCCCAGTATCTGAAACTGAAACCAAGAACAGGAATTGTACATCTGGCTAGGTGGCACTTCTGAGTCTCTAAAACTAGAGAAATGTCAGGTCTATGTACCTGGAGCTGCCACTGAACGTGTATTTCTCATATTTACCAGTCTAAGGTGACAAACCTTCCGAGGATTTCAGTGTTTTGATTCCCAACGCCAGCCTAGGAATAAAAAGAAAAAAAAAAGGCCAATTATGTTATTGCAGCAAAAAAAATCTACAGTATGCTAGATGACCTTCAGCAGGTGTTAAACAAAGGGGGATAGCAGAAGTCAGCAGAATGCAGCAATTGCTTCCAATAGAAATTATAATTTCTATGTAATTTAGCAAAACTTTTAAGCAACAGATTGCTTTAAGAATTAATTCTTCTGGCCAAAAATACTTCTTTCTCCTGTAACCCTTTCTCCTGTGATCCCTATTCTCATCATATTAAATATAGAAGTATCTAAGGAGGATCATAAATGCCTCCGTGCCAAGCATCATGCTGACACAGCATTCTCTTCCTGTCTGAAAGAGCTTAGCCTTTAAACAGACAAGAAGACACTTGTGTGAGAAACAGCAGAACACACAAGAAGAACGAACAATATGTTGGCAGTAAATATAATGTTCTTTGGTGGTGCTGTTGTTACAGGAGGAAGGCAATAAAATTGCTCAAGAAGAGGACAAGCTGTGAGGAAAGAAAAGGGAAGGAGAATTGTGTGGATATATTGTATCCAATAGTGATCTGTAGATACTTTTTATTCCCAGAATTGAAAATTAATCACTACTTTTTTTTTCTATCAATAATACTGTAATTGATATTAAGCTGTGGACAAACTAAATTTCTTCCTAACAGGGAAATGATAATAGTCTTATTTAAATAAATGTCCAATATAAATAAAAGTAGTGTAAGATATGTATTTGTATATAACCATAGAGCAATAAATGGTACTATTTCAGTTTCATTTATGTGAGAAAAGAACCTTTACATTTGTTTCTCAAATTCCTCAGCTCTTTTCTTGACTTTAAAGTTGTGCAGTAATTTTTGTTAATACTTTAGGTATTAGATCTAAATACTGCAAAATTCCAAAATAATACTTTCTAAAATGTTCTAGTCTTTCAGACCAGAATAAATTTGTTCTGTTGCAAGTTAAGAGAAACATTAGGGAAAATGATCTCTTCCCCTAGTTAGTTGCTTTTGTGACTCATTTTGCTAATACGAGACTTAACTGGGCTATGTCCATAGGATTCTGTATTTAACTTTGCCTTCCATTTCCTTAGCAGTTTCTCTGCTGCTAATGGTTGAACATACTGTTGGTTTCTGCTGCAGCCTGGTCGATTATAATTTTTCTTTTTAAAGCTTCTGTGAACAAAAATGAGAAAACTTGTATTTTCCAATTCTTTTCTCTCCAGAGTGCTGTTCCCAGTTTTATTTTGTTTTTCTTTGCTTTCTTAAATGGGACTCCTTCCAAATACTAATGATTTTTGGAAGGCTAAATAAAGCAAACTGAAGGAAAGATTTACTTCATCCTGTGAAGACATCATCTTGGGAATCTTAGGAGAGGAGTTTTGTCATGATTATTCTCAGGTTTGAGACATCCGCTCAACATGGGAAAGTGTCTCAGAGTATAAGTGACTGGTGATAGCTTCCAAATCCCCAAACTTTGGAAATGAAGCTGGTCAGCCAGTAACTGTGCTGTCTGCAAAGATTCTCCAGGATTTAATTGAAGATTCTCCTCCAAATGCCAAGTATAACAAATAATAATACCTGGAATAGATAAGGAAGGAACACGGTGATTGTTTTTCTTTTTAATAATATTGTGTTCCTCCATATGTAACACTTAATTTCAAAAGAAGACAAAATGTGGAAATTTTAAAAGTGAAAAGAGAGAGCAGTTAAAATAGCACTGATATACTTGGGAAAATAATCTTTATTCCTTTGTTTCACTGTGAAGATCTGATCTGTGAATAATCAAATTCTCTGCATCCAGCTGGCTTAAATGCTGCATCTCTGAGACATATTCAGCTGAGGTCAAACTGATTCCAGAGGGGATCAAATTGAATGTATGAACCGCCTTTGCCAATACAGAAGATATTTGTAAGACCATATTCATATTATAACTGCTGATTTATAGTTTAGCTTGTAAAGTGTAATTTCTTGTCTAATTTCAGACTGTAGAACTAGAGGACAGTTTAATGCATTTTCATATCACTTTCGGGGAAGACGTTCTCTTGATTACAGCTTTCAGGAGGACAAGCCCTTAAAGAAAATGAAAATGTCTAAAACAGTAAGGTGAGATTTTTTTCCTCTTTTTTTTTTAAGAAAAGTATTTCTTTTCAAATTAGAATGAGGCTGAATGACTTCTTTGTAAACGCACACTACTTTTTTTCCAGTCTCTATCTTTTCAAGTTTGTGATTGAGGTATTTCATTCTGACACTTCCTCATATCCACTAACAGCAAAAATCACATTTTTTCAAGTTTAAATTTTTGTAAGACCTTTTTATGTGTGATAGTGTAGTACTTCAGTTCTTCCTGTGTTTTTCAGGGGAAAAGTCTGTAATGAAGCTTGATTGTGGGGATTAGGAATCCCACAGTCCTGCTGTGCCTGCAGTATCCAGACTATGTTGAGAAATTATTTCCTTTTCTCCTCAGAGCTGCCAGGCCCTCATGTAGAAATAAGAGGGAGCCAAATGTTGATTACAGTAGTATGGTATTTATACCATTTGACAATGATACAGATTTCTTCTGGTACCAAAATACTCCAAGCAGGAATGGAGGACAGGAGTGCTACAGAGAACGTTGTTTATAAATCCTTAATCCTCAAAATACCCAGCAGAGAGGTTAATCACAATCTCAATTACAAATAATCAACTGTCCCTACCATTTGTAGGGAATCAAAACTTATCGATGAATTAGTGAAATAAATAGGTTCTGCTGAGCCCAAACAGTTTTTGTGACGCTTGGGAAAAAATTAAATTGAAGATACTTCATGATGATCAAATTTGACACCCTTTTGAGTTATCTCTCTTTCCATCTATCATGTGTTCTTTTAGCAAATAAAATTATTATCACTTCCTATGTATCTGGTGTGTTGAGAAGGACACCGGTTTACATTCAACCGGAGTCTACCCAGTCAAGGCAAGAAAAGCAGCTATCTAGGTAAATAGATATATCAGTGAGTTTATTTCAGCAATTTTAAATACTAATGAATGTTGTAACACCAAGGATAAAGCAACATTTTATTTCACTTCACTAGGAGCTGGAAACTGTCCTTAAATAATAGACCCTTTAGATGCTTGGGATAAGACATGTATCTTACAGTTTTAAGCAAGAAAAGGCAATGGCTAAGTCTAAGCTGCCTTACAGACAGCAGAAAAAGAAAGATTCTTCTCAAGGAATCCTTAAATAAGGATGTTCCATTTGTCATTGCAAGTGAACTGTATTATTTACATAATAACTAAAGCTATTGCAACCTCAATCATTAAACATTCAATTTTCATGCTCAATTTTGTATTTAAGTTGCATTCTTGGTTAGAAGACTTCTTTCTGTTTCCCTTTTTTCGTATTTTCAATAACTAGAGCAGGTGGGGAAGATTAAGCTATTTGTTACACAGTAACAGCTGGTGTACTTGAATTTTGGCATGTTGTGTGGCTTACAGTTCTTTTTCTTTAATTTAGATGAGAAAGTATGTGAAACTAAGTAGCTTGAACACCTGCCAATTAGTGCTGCTTTAATTTATGCAGGAAGATTATAAATCATGAGTTCTGTTTTGCGAGAGAGTAATTCTATGCCAGTTCATTCTTTGGGTATCACTTAGCCCTGGAGAAGACATACTAATAAACAGGAATGCTTGGTGACATGAATTTATAGATTTAAAGATCTTAATGATAAACATTTAATAATTACTGTTGTCCCTCTTTTTGAATGCATGCTTTTTTTATGAAATAAATAAAACGATCTATTATGGCCAATTCCTATGATAGGCTTATACATTTTTCCTACCAACAGATTGAACTATTTAATACAATTTAGTCTTGTAGATCTCTGTCAGAGATCACCTGGGCAGTGGAGTAGACAAAAGACTCTAGACTATTATGTGTACTGTAATCCGTACTGATTTCAAACATGAATTGGACACAGGTGTCTCTCCATATGTAGAAGTATTTTTTCTCATTTATTTATGAAAAAATGTTTTCCTTTTTAAAGATGGTTTTCTTTAAATATATGTTTTGCTAATGAACATTTAGAGGAAGAAACTATAGAGTTGAAGGCAAAATATGCTAACAAGTAACACTTCTTACTTCTGTCTGCTTTTGTGTTTAAAAGCTCAAGAGATTCATTGGGTCTTTTCACAGTGACTTTAGTGTGTTGCTTTAGAATATCACTGCTGGCAATTTTGTCTTTCCCCCAGCACAAAATACATATATTATTATGCTTTCTATTATGCTTTATTATTACATATTATTCCTCTCCATGGAAGAAATTTCCTGTCACTAGTGACATAACAGTAATCCATAACTTATCTGGCCTGAGCCTATGATCAGTACTGGTGGGTCTGGTGTCCTGTCATGATTCATGCATTTGTTTGTTGTTCTTTTACATTCTTGCTAAGTGTTCTAAAATACCTAGACAGATAAAAATGTGTTAGATGAATATCCTGATTTGGTGTTCATTTGTTTTAGTTCTGTGAAACGGAGTAAATATTTTCTTAATGCCACGTCAGCATCTGATGAAAACGGAAACATGCCCATAGTGAATGACTTCAAAGAATTTGTTTTGGAAATGCAAAAAACTATTTCAAGCCTCAGAAACCAGGTAGGGTGCTATAATGGATAGTTTCTAATTGTAGATTCAATTTAAAATGTTTTCATAATACCACACCACTGATGTTCTTAATATTTAGACATCTATTGCAGCCAAAAAACACCATTTCAAACAAAATAGTACACAAAGGATAGTGTGTTATCATTCTTCGTTTCTGTATGCTTTCGAAATCATACTTAAATACTCTACAATTTTTAGATCTTGGCTTTGGACTTGAAGCCTTATGTAACCGTTCTAAACATGTAATTAGTCTTTCTGTATGAATTTGTCTGTGGAGATAGCATTTTTTTTTTCTTTATGCTTATGTGGATTTTAAGATCTGAAATGTGTAGAATTTCTCAAAAGTAAAACTGTGATTAAAATGTAAAGTTAATAAGTAGTAATATGCCAGACAACAGCCGTAAACATAGTTAAGATTCAGATCGTTTAAAGAAGACTTTTATGATGTGGCATAGAAAGCCTCTTTATTCAGAATAACTCAGCCATTGTGGAATTTCATTTAAAATATATGTATGTATACCATACAGGGCAGATAAATCCGAAGTAGGACAAAATTTTTGCTTGGAATAATTAAGTTCCTTTAGAGCAGCTTCACTATTTAATTTAGGTATATGAATCATACATTTATTTGTATAGTAGCTTGACTCCATTTTTGTTGGCATTATTAATGATTGCACTCATCAGCAATTTTCACACTTTGATAGTGGAAACACTGTGGTAGGCCAAATTAAGACTTGTTACATTGCGGTTGGTTTTATCTTTTTTTGGATGCAGATAAGATCTAGGGATTGTTTAAGAATGTGCCCATCTAATTAGTGTTCCCAAGAGGCACACAACCAGGAAACTAAACTAATGATATAAATCTTTTTCATGATTAGGGAGAAAATACAGATAACCTTTTATTTTACCTCCTTTTCATTTAGACATGTTGGTGAGTTTAGATCTGTCTTTCCATTCACGTCAGATACAGTTTGCTCATCTTTGTATGCTCTAGATGTGTGTTCCAATGGCAGGAAAAAAGTACCTTGTTAGTTTTCTTTTACAAATGCTGTTTCCATATGTATTAACTTTTTCCAGTCTTTTAGTCTTTTGAAAGCTAAGTAGTCAGAAGGAAAAAACAAGAGCAGGATTTATCATGGGTTGCGTAGCACAGCAAAATAAAATGTCTTACACAAATAAAAAATTTACTTTGGTTCAGTGATTAACTTTTTCTTAATGTTTTCAGATAAAAAAACTTGAATCACGCCTCAGTAAAACTGATTGCACTGATGAAAAGGGTAAATCATATTCCAGCAATGAAACCTGGAAAAGGGACCCTTGCACTGTGTGTGAATGCAAAGTAAGTACGGTGAAATCCATTTTCGGGATATAAAATATAGTAGGTTCTGCTTCTAAAACAGAGTTTCCAGTTTTGTGCTGCAAATTTCTGGGTAATAGTTTCTAATCTGTTTTTATGCATCATCAGTTATTTGTTACAAAAACTGATACTGTTCAGATATCCCAGTGTTGAAGAATCCAACCTTTACATACCTTTATTTTTTCCAGAGACTTTTTGATAAGGTCTAGTAAAAAGCATTAAAATCAGTAAAAGCTCATCTAGTTTAGTGCTAAGATTTCCTTTTTCTTTTATCATGGTGAAATTTAAAAAAATGTAATTATAGAAAAAATATGTCTGGGTACTTGGGATCCTGTAGTTTCATGGCTGAATGTTAGATAAAATGGTATGTTGCTCCATTAAAGAAGGTGTCATACAAAGACAATTCTAAATATCAGTTTATACCAAAATAAACTATGTGGAATTTATTTTAGTAGCCAAGATCTTAGAGAGAATGAGAATATATTCTTTAATCACGTGAAAAACATATTTCTTGTTTTGAAACTATAGCTAAATATGTTATATTTTTGTTACTTTTTTTTCTGACATAGGTTGGTCAGATTACCTGTTTTGTAGAATCATGCCCACCAGCTGATTGTGAAGCACCTGTGAAGGTTAAAGGAGATTGCTGTCCAGTCTGCTTAAAACAAACTAGTAGTAAAAAGAAGAAACCATAAGTCTTCTTTTTAAGAGTTTAGGGTGCAGCCTCATCAAATCATATCAATGCCTGCTGATGGCAAAAACAGGTAACTACAGGCTTAAAATAACAGCAAGAAACCAAAAACCAAGACTTACATGACAACATTCTAATGGTGCTGTAACAGTGTAAGATAATGTATCATTTTATTTTCTGCCCATAAAGGTAATCACAATGCAAAAAATATCGAAAGGGAAATAAGCAAACAGGTCAAAGTTAATTTTGTGTTAAGCTTCTCAGGTTAGACAAATTCAAACTGGTGCTACTTTAAAAGAACACTGTCAGGTAGTGTTAGGTATCCAAAATGACTTGGCTTAAGACTTACTTACTCTAAAAAGAGCACTTCCCAGCGATAAAAAATTAGGGACAGTAAAAGTTTACTCTTCATCTTCAGTATCAGTCTGACTTGATGTTTAGCTCTTTGTTATTGTTTAGTGAATGCAGGAAAAAGAAAAAGAAAAGATCACTGTGCCCAGAACAGTGCCATATAGGGTCAGTTTCTGCAGATCACCTTTGCATGCACCTCTTGTTGAATCACAAAATTAGTTCTGCATATGGACAAGGAAGGAAATAGAGAAAACTACATGGCACATTTCAACATCCATTCATTAATTCAAGGAGGAAAATTAATCATTATTTTCAAAAATAACCTCTACAATTAGTTGGGAAATATAAACAAACATAATTGGGAGGCAAAAAAAACCCCAGCAGTTGAATGTATATTACAGATATACTTGACAGTGTTCCTCACTTTAGGGAAAACACATGACAGAGTAGCATTTGATCTTAAAATGAACATAATCTTTTTTGTCAAAACATATGTAATTGCTTGGCAAGTTTTTTTGTTTCATTTATTTTAAATCATTGTAACATGACCATCCAGTCCCATTTGTAAGCATGCTTCTCTTGATCTCAGATCAGCTCACATATATGTTTGGCCCTGTTTTGAAAATGTGAAAACATGTCACATGCCATTTTGTATACGAAGATACCTACTGATTCATTGTACGTATTGTCAATAGACATATGTTCCTGATTATATTGTGGCACTGTTTTGGGGGGGAAAAAAATCAAAATGGAGCATCATGATTAATCGTGGATTGACTACTTTTTCTGAGAAGGTATTTGATTTTTTTAAAGTTTTTTTCCAGTTTCATCTAATGCATATATATTTTTACCTCAATATTTTTATCAGTCATGTTAGAAATGGTCTGCCAATGGACTTTATTTCCCATTTAATAAATGTTTATCGTTATAGAGTATATGTTTATGCTAGCATTTCAAAGTTTTGTACTTTTTGGAATACAAACTGCATATTTTTGACCAGGAATTATATATTATATTCAGTGAAGGACAACTATCATACCTCATTTTACAGTTTTTTTGTGTTTATTCATAATTGATTTTCTCCCTAAATACTTAATATTTTAGAATTTATGGCTCAGTCCGTAAGTTCCAAGTCAGGTTTAACTAGAAATAGAGCTGTTTAGTTATTCAGTTCACTGAATTTGTTGTTAGAATTTATGGAGCAAAGTTTTGGGTATCAAAGAAATCTGCACAAAATTAAACATTCAGGTCTTAAACATTTCAAATTATATAAACAACCTGAATACTTAATTCCTGCATGGTAAATCAAATACCTGTCTAATAACTAACCTATCACAACACTATGAGTTCCACTATAATATTTTGGCACATAATTTCTATGATTGCTAACATTAATAATTTCTAATTTGATAAACTGATACCATGACACACATTCAAACTTCGGTGTATCTTTAAAGCTTACTACAGAAACTTGTTTCATAGTATAGTAAGAACAATATCTACATGTGAGTGGTGTTTTAAAGATGTGTGGTATAGGTACATGTGAAACTGCAATTTATATTTTTAAGAATATTTTAATTGATTTTATATACAATGTCTTGATTTATGTAATTTTCTATTTTAATACTTTTAGAAATTGTGTGTGGCGAGCATGTATGAGTATCATACGGTTTCTAGAGGTCATCATTCCTGTATTTCTTTGATACTCTGGTATTTTGTTGACTTTTGTTGAAAGTCCAAGCCACATGTCTCGTACTGTAAGTCCAACTCAGATGGAGCTCTCATTGACCTAAGCAGGAATTCCTCAAAGAGGAAGGAATGCAGAGCTAAACCAAATATCATTTAACTGTCTAAACAGTTATATAAATCAGTAATACATCCAGTTGGTTACCACTTACGTTCTTTTATTCCAATTTTATATTAAATAAACTTGCTCAAGATTTCAGTATATAGGAGAAGAGAGTTTCCATTTATGCATTATAAAATGGTACCATATACCTGAATGTTGCTTTTCTCCAGCTTCTAGAATAAAGTGGGGGTTTTTTTTCATTGTTCAGTGTTTATTCATATGGTATATAAAAAGGGCTAAAGAGTCTAGATATGCTTAAACAAGTTTGATATTGAGTTATCTTCCATTATCCATCTGATTACAAACCATTCAGGAAAAACAGGTCTTTATCCACAGTTTAAAATGTACTCAGTCACGGATTATACTAATTCAGTTTTCTTGCAGTGTCTGCAGAATCAGCATTGATTTTAACATTTCTGAAACAGTGGCCAATGGCTAGATGACCATTTCCTCAGTATCCACTGTGAGAATATTGCTGTAATATGTTGCAAATTTTACATATTTATTTTCTTTTTTTAATGTTACCTAAAGCAAAGTCTTTGTTGTTTTTATTTTAATCAGTAAATTTACCAAAGAACTGTTTGCACTGTATAATGAATGCTTCTCAGTTAAAATAAAATGGGCCACATTTCCAAGTAAGCTTGGTTTCTTTTTGATATGTACATTTTTTAAGTTAATACCTGAAGATTCTGGTATGTAGATTTTTATGAAAGAACCATATTACTTATCTTATGCAGGATAGTCATGATCGAGACTCAATCTCTGAGAACTAAATAATCAACTAATGAAATAAGTAGATCTCAGCTCTTTAACATTATTACATGTGAAATTCAAGTATCTATTCACTGTTCTCTTGCAGGTGATAGGAGAAAATATGTGTAGGCTCAGAAAAGGATATTTAAAAGTACAATTATTTCTTAGCACAAAAGCTTATTTGAAAGCTTTCTTAGTGTTAAACATTTTTATCCCAAATAATTAGCAGAGAGAGATCTCTTGATGGCAATGTTGTAATACTTACCCACAGTTTGCTCTTACATAGTTTCTTCACTTTCCTCATCTCTTTGAATAGATTGTCATGAATTACCTTCCAGCTGCTTTAATGTGTTTGGTTCTACATTCATCCTTTATTCATTTCTTTCCACAAATGGGTAGCCGGGTTCATGCAGTCCATTGTCTGGAGTTGGATGTTGCTGGAATATTGAGACAGCAGGGACAACACAGCAGGAGGTCCCACAGCTTGCATCTGCTCTCTGCTGATACTTTTTATGTTTTGGGCTGCAGCAAGGAAGCAGGACTCTCACCTCTCTAGGTGGTAACCCAAGGAGAGCAAAAACAGAGCAGGATTAGGATGCTCTGCCATTAACAGCAGTCCTGAACCACATCTGTTCGGTGCAGCTCTGAAATGAATCTCCTTTCCAAAAGAGATCCTTTTAATAACCTCCTCATGTTTCTGCATCACAGAACATGACCTACTGCTGGAGTCAGGATCAGTTACTCTCATCTTTTAGTGAGGTATTAGAATCTCTAGGGCACTGGGTTGGTTCTTTTGCAAGCTCTGCCTGCAGATTGATCCATTTCTTCATGACTTAACACGATACAAGCATATCATGATACAATAGCCTTGCAGTTAATATAATTCTAGGTTTGTCTTACAGTGAAATGAGAGAAAGTTTTATCAAAACTTCTGCATAGTGCTGTTGTAATTTCCCCAAAATGGACTGAATAGTGTGTATATACAGGATAATACAATTATAAAATTACCAGCAGAAAGAGAGACTGATTACTGCCTTCTCAAGGCCTGTCATCTAGGATGTGGGGTTCAGTTAGTTATATTTCAGATTTAACTATGCTATTTTTTGTTAGGTACAAGAAAAATGAGATTTGATATATAACAAAAAGCTTGTTATATGACATATGTCAACAGCAAATACCCATATGACTCATTCACACTACCCATATACCGAAATATCTGTATATGTCTCATTCACACTAAAAGTTTGTGTTAGGCTCCCAGTGGAAAGAAGCAATTAATAAATTACTAAACATGTAATAAATTACTAGGTACTTTTTACTCAATCACAAATGGCTCAAACACAATGGTAAGGTATCCTACTGAGTAACAAAATTATTAGAAGATACTGTCCTTATCAGCTTTGCATTATGATGTACCTAAGCGGGAGACTGTACTGAGTCAAGAAAAGGCAACGTTAGTGTCTGCTAAAACCATATTTCAAAGCTGACATCTTAGCAATAATAGACTGTTATTTTGCAATTATCCTGGCTGCTCAATTCCATGCAATATTTCCTTTGCTTTCCTTTCTCCCTCTTAGTCCGCTGTGGCATAGGTGGGAAATTTCTGTACCTCCAATATCCTTTCCTTTCCTGCCGAACACACTTGCTCTCCACGGGGCAGCGTTGTGAATGGTCCTTCCACTGTGCTTTAGCATCCCAGCCAGCAAACAGACACAGCAGTGTACAAATTGGATATGTATAAGTTACAAGAGGCTCTGGACAGCTGTGTTTAGCTGAAAAGCTGTGAAATGAATATCTCTGCTTAGACTCAGAAATGGAACAGTACAGAAATTCGTATGATAAAGGAACAAACCTAATTGTTGCATTCAGTCAAGATGTTTGTGTCTATTTGATGCCTCCCTCAGTAGTACAACTTTACATTCCCACAAGTCACATGCTTTAAAAATGTTGCTATGTTGCCAAAAGAAATCACATTACCTACTTATATCTTTATGAGATGTTGTCTGCTGTTAACCTGGCTCACAGCCATTCCTAGGATCAGTGCAGTAAGTGCTTCTTGTCTCTTTTCATAGAGATTAGCATGAAAAACATACCCAGAGGGGAAAAAAATGAATCAGGAACTGTCCTGAGAAATGAAAAGGAAATATTGTTAAGTATTTTTGGTGAGGAGAAAAAAGAAAAGATTTTGACATGTACTCTGAATTTTTTTCCTCAGAATCTGATGGTTCATTAGGGATATAGATGCTGATTAAATATACTAAAGCTACACCTATACTAGATAGCAACAGGGAGTCCTCAGGCGCTGGAAATCAATTTGACCTTAATCAACTAAACTACAAGAGTGGTAATACGGTAGGCTTTTAGCGCCCCATCCACCTGAGACATTGCCTATGTGTCTCTTTCACTGAAGATCAACTTTTCTTTTTTCTTCTTCTTACTTTCATAGTAGAGAGATATAAATATGAACTCAAGACTACAGGCCAAAAAGCTTGTTCTGGCAAATCGTCTGCCCAAATCACCACAATGCCAGGCTGAGTGAGACCTAGAAAGGATGCTTGTGAAAGGGGATTCAGAGTTCTTCCCGACAGTTCAAGACATTAGAGGAAGGGACATATTTGAGTTCCTGTCCTTGTCCCGTGCTTAGGTGCCAGGTTGAGCACTGTCTGTTATGAATTTCTATCATTTCAGTTTCACAGTTTCAAGGCACTCTCAGAGTAGGTGCTGACCTGAGGACTCACTCTTTTCTAAAGTGCTGTTGCTACAGAAAGTGATCATCTTGCTGCACATGGAAGGCATAGATTTATTTCCCTCCTCTTCTAGGAAGTGTGACAGCTTTCGTAATATAAAGAACAATTCCAATACTCAAGCTGTTTTAATCAAGGGTTTTCTCCCCCTCGCTGGGTGAGATTAAGTTATTTTTTCAAACTATTATTCTTTTATTTAAAACCTCAAAATACTGTCACAGAAAAAGGAAACTTTTTTAATGATGCTTTGTGGAAAGGGCCTTCTTGAATACTGTGCAACCACACATTGACCAGGGACACTGTGAAAATGGAATTACTGTTTTCTTTCAGCTGAGCTGGCTTGGCATCATTGCATGCAGCCTTACTGGTTGCCAGGCTATTCTCTTATATAGAGGATATCTAAAGATTTCCATGGGATTATTAGGATTTTCTTTTATATCAACAATCAATCCAAGCAATAACAAACAATAGCTGCCTTAAGGTCAGAAAATAACAGATTGTTTCTGGTGCATGAAATGTTAGTGTGGTTTTTAAGACCTTCATCTTATGTTCTTTCCTTTTTTCTGTAGTGGAATGCTATTGTTACCCCATATCTTACCTCACAAGCAGCTAATATTTTCCATTTGAACTTTAGAGGTATGCAGAAAGTGTGTCACCTTACTTGTTTAAGATCAAGGATTTTTCACATTGGAAGTGATAAAAAGGGTCATGGCTCCTACCTATAAAGCCAGAAGAAGTCACTGCAGTCTTGCCTAACATCTGCCTGGCACATCAAACTGAATTGGCCCAGTGTTTCTTACATTAAGACTGTATCTTGTGTTTGAATAAGAGCATCTTAAAAAGACATGCGGTCTAAATTGAAAATTTAAAATGTAACTTCTGCATCAGCCTAGTGTAAATTGCTAGAGTTAGAGCCTAGAGTTAATTGCTCTTACAAAGGACGTGAATGTGTATGAGTTTGTGTGTGTATGTGCAGGAATTCAGCTACTGTGCTGCTTGTCCTGTCCCTCAGGTTTCCCTTACACATTTAAGGTTTTATGGATGTACATTCCCAATTTAAGGTGACTGTCTTAATCATTGCATCACCCCAAGAACTCATGTTCAGTAAGATCCCATAGCTGCTTTTAGCTATCTTATACTCCCCAATTCTGGAAGCAGGAGTCACATTCTTTATTCCCCTGTAATGATCTTGTGTTTTACTATATTATGATGATCAGATGAGCTCATTCTAGCAAGCAGTCCAGATCTAGCTGTAATTATTTTAATTTTCATTGAAGTCATTTACTTATGGCTTCACATTATTTGATCTGGTATAGACATTCTGGTGCAGCTACAGGTGAACCCCTTTCTGAAGTTCTTTGCAGCAAAATATCTGCTAAGTGTGTCTGATCACACTTGAGAGAGAGCAGGGAAATAAAGGAAAAATAAAGAAAGGCTGAGCCCTTGCTTCTTTTCTATAGTGACAAATTGAAAAGGGAAAAGGCTGATGACAGTTGCTTTGTTTTCTCCCCATCTGCTGCTGTTTATTTCAATCTTTATACACTGTGTAAAAGTATGATAGCTTTGGGAGAAAGAGAGAATGGCTTTGACTGACAAAAGAAAGATAATAACATATTGTGTAGGTTGCGTGTTCCTGCTGATGATGTTGTCTCTCCTTTCATTTTAGGCCTCAAGCTTGTCTGTATTGCAGGCATAGTTCTGTCTTTAATTTAAAGTAAATTAAAACAAGAGTAGCCTGCACTTGTAAAAAGTAGAAAAACATGGCTGGGAAAAGTTATAAGTTTAAAGAGTTTGGACATTAAAGGGTTTGGTACATTAAACTATAGCTGTGGTCAGCAATTTTGCATATTTTAATGTTGGCTTTGCACCACAGGAAAATAAAATGCCTTGTTGGCCTATAGAACAGGCCTGGCTTTCAGATGTGAGAACTTCCCAATGCCAGTGAACTTCACCACAGCTCCAAAAAACTGTTCAAATGCAGATGAGGCCCTGAGTTCACTCAATCTGTGCTCTCCCTGTTGAGACTAACACTGTCGGTGCCAGTTATGGCATGTTTTGTGATGGTTGTTTCTAAGGGAGTGAGTGGAAGGGACTAACTCTCTGGACCATGCAGAATTGCACGAGACATTGATTTTGCGTCTTCCTTAGAAACACTGTAAGCCGTCTTTCCAGTCTTCTAGAAGCACTGACATTAGCAGTAGTCTATGGCTGCAACCACCTTAAAACCACAGAGTATTTTGCTGACTGGCTGGATAACAGAAAAGTTGCTTGCATGTTGTTTGTTGTTGTTTTTGCTGTTATTAATCACTACTTCACATGGTCAGAATGAAAAGGTCATTTTACAATAGAGAAACAGTGCAAATAGCACAGCAACAATCAAACATATCCTTTGTAAACCAAACATTGAGTGGTTGACTGCTTATTACTCAAATGCAAACTATAGTGTTCGTCCTAGACTTTATAGAAAATGATATAGTTTTAGTTCATTGATACACGCAAAGCAAACAGGATAACAGGATTAATTCTTTTCTGAAGAAAGTTTATGGCAAAGACATAAACAAAGGCATCTCATTTCAGCTGTTTTAAAATTCTGCTCTTTAATTTTCCTGTGGGATTATTGAAAATTTCAGCATTTTTGCTTTGGGATTTTAATATGATGGCCCTGCAAATGGTATTCCAGTCTCTAAAATGACCACTCTTATTCTATTTTGCCTTCCCTTCTTCATCCAGTCAGGGGATGTTTTTCATTCTGAAATCCTATCAAGATCTGTTACAGGGAATAAAAGCAGGACTGGAATCTTGTGTCCACTAAGCACATGTGGAAGTATTATTGACCTCAGTAGGACCAGGATTTCACCCCAGCTATTCTAATAATATTCTTGTGGTTCTAGATTTTGTGTTTTAAGAATGAGAAGGAATTTGGTCTTTTCTCTGAAAAAGGTTTTTTCTTTTTCTTGGGCTTTAGAACACAAGAGATCAGTTTCAGTAATGTCAGTCCACTAAGGTCAGTAGGACAGCACTGAACAGTATATTTTTATCAGGAAAAAGTATTAAGTATTATCCATAACATTCCAGCTCTGTTCCCTGGCTCTTGCCTGTTTCATGTGCCCAGCACTCCAGAACTGTACACAGAAAAGTTACAGTTGCAACTCAAGAACACTGAAGTATCCCAAGAAACATTTATAACTAATTTCCTTATAAAGCTTTACTAATTAGATTGGTAGGCATAGTATTTAACTATAGGTTAAGGGCTACATTTCACTGAAGGAATTTATTTTTCTGGAAAACTTCAGGTTTGTCATTTTATAATCAAAGTCTTAGTGACATTGTCCTGGACAATATTTCTAAATTTTTTTCTAGAAGACCATGTATTATACAGAATCCATCCCTGTGAGTGCCTAGCTACAAATAAAATTACAATGCACGTATAAAATAACTTATCTTTATTTGGCCAGATTTCAGGAAATCATTCAGTCTTTAGAGAAGATCTGTAACCTGCCCAGTAGATGTACCAAATTATCCTGGGCAGTTTGCCAAATTGTCAAGATGATGGCTGCTATCTTGAATTTCAGTTAGCACATTTTGGTCTACAATGAAAATTCCCAAAGCTTACACTGTTGCATCAGACTTGGCACAACACACCACGGAAACATGCACAAGATCATGACTTACATTAATACATTTTTCCTCTCAGGCAGGGAATAAAAATTCTGGCAATCAGGCAGAAAAAACACACTTCCCTTTTGTTGTGTGAACTTGAGAGCCAATTAGTTAAAATATCTTTACAGAATACATGAATTTCCTGCTGTAGACAAGAAGGAAACTTCCATGGTATATGGTACTTCTTTATTGCACATATTTTATTTTAATTATGAAATACAGCAGAGTGATTTTTAACTGTAATCGTTATATATGAGAAGTTCATGTACTTACTTACAAAATGCATATGATATTTGCTATCCCTGTCTAATGAATTCTGTAGTCCACCTACCTCCCTCTTATATGACATGAAGGGACCAAATAAGACAACAATTTACAGTTATTTTGAAGGAAATATTTGGAAAAAGCACATGGAAGGAAGGAGATTGTTTGAGGTGGTTTAAATGGAATCAATTTTGGAGGAGAAAAAGGGTTACAGAACATCAAGCAACTCCATTAAATTCCTCAAAGTGTTGAATAATCTCTGAAATAAACTTCAGAGAATGCTCTTGCCTAACTTCCACGGATAGTGTTATGTCTGAAACTAGCCAACAGAAAATCAGTGACAGAAATATAAATGCAAGTTAAACTGAATGAATTTGGACTGGGGTTCCACATTGTTTTCCTTTACCAGGATTTGTGAAGGACTGTTGATCTGTGTACTTTCATCTCCAAAACTACTAACTGTAAAGTTCATGGTAAAATTTGCACTATGTGCAGACTGTGCAAAAAATAGTAGATTGCATAATAAAGTGCTTATTCTCAAAAACTGTAATATATCTAAATACATCATATCTGATTTTGTCTTTATGCTATCTTATTTCTTCATCAATATATAGGAAGTTCCATTCTTTGTGAAAGGAATACCGTGATGTAAGAAGCATTTACAATATTTAAAATGGCTTGTTTTGTGATAACATGCTATTATTGCATTACTAAATTGTATACTCCTCTGCTGGTAGTATTAACATGACAGTGCTATCCTGATTAAGAGTCTCATTCCCAGTATCTACTATTAAGTATTTTACATATAGGTCTGGATTTTAGTTGCCTACAGAGTAATTGGCTTTTCTCTTCCCTATTGAAATTCATTTTCCCTGAGCTAAAGGCACCACACATCTGTGTACTAAGAAGTAGAAATGGGGTTTGGGAGTATTCTACAGTCTGTACAGTATATCCTGTACTTTATGTGTTTTGTGTAAGTGATATAACTAAAATCAGACTTGGTTTTAAAATAATTTTATATCTTGAAGTAAGTAAAGGTTAGAGGTAGAATTAATTGTCCAATCTAGATTAGGAAAGAGAGAAAGCCGTTTTCAACTATTCCAGTAAAGTTATGAGTTAGCCCAAGAAGTTAATGGAATTTAGGGGAGGAGTTTTCACTGTTAAATACATCAAAATGGCTCATGTTTTGCATGGGCAATTTAATAGGACTTGGCTGCTACATGCTTCTAGGGATTGTTTATCTGAAATCCCCTAAAGAAGTCACCTGTACTGCTGGATCTTTAGGAAGGATGCCTAATTAATGTAATAGCTGCTGGCACTCCTGTCTCCAAGGATGCTGGGATTCTATACTGATACTTTTTACTATCTTGATTCTAAAAAATATCCTGATTGGACCAAACCAGAAGGAGGAGAAAAACATGTCTCAACCATTGTCTGACTAAATCTTGAATAGTTTATTGAAGGCAGGATGGCCTTGAAGATAAGAAACAGGACAGTTTTATTCTTTGACCAATTTTTGGCATGCTTGGGCAATTCATCTAATCTCTCAATGTATAAGTCTCTCATATGTAAAACAGAGATAATAATGCAGGCCTTTTCAAAGTCCTTTAAAATCTACTGAAGCGCACAGGTGGTCTTTTGTATCTCAGTGAAAACCTACTGTTATTCCTTTTTCTGTGTTATTTCCCTTTCCTGTATGTTTTTCATTTTTACTATCCTTCCCTTTACTTTGAATAGGAATTTGATTGACCAAGTGAAGACAAATCTGCCTTTTATAACACTTCTGTGAATTTGTAACCAGAAAGGAAAGTCGAGTCTTAGATGGTCTGATTATCATAGGAGATTGCTATGTCTGAGGGTAGCTGATAATGCTACCACTGTGCCTGTAATTTCCCACCAGCTGCTCTGCAAGGAAGAATAAGGGTTAGAAGTTATATTCTATGTCCTTTCTTTCTCCTCTTCATGTACATGGTGTTGGGCTTGTGGAGGATTAGTAACAGCAGGACAATACTTATGCATATCTAACTTACTATTATATGATCTATACCTTTAAAGATAAATCCTTAAATTGCTTGAACCTTAGATTTCCCACCTAAAATTAAATTGAAGAAAAAATAATGTCAGTTTATATTAGCTTATGTAAAATCATTGCTTACTGCTTAGTTACTGTGGAGCTGAGTATGATTTGAAAAAATCATAGAACATCCCAGAATTTCATTGAACCCTAGTGAACTTCGAATCATCATTGTGAGACAAAGCATACACAGTACGCTGGCACTGTAAGCAGAAACAATTAGATTTTTATCAATTTAACTTTCTGAGACATTAGATGGGTCTTAAAGTCCATGATTCATCAGATTTTCCATTTTCTAAGACAGCCTTAGCCTTGAATTCATCTGGAAAAAATTGACTTACCAGCTTGTTTTCACCCTTTCCTTCCTTAAGTTTCCCCAGGCAGATGTGGGGTCAGAGGAACTGAGACTTGCTTCCACTTTCTCAACATAATAAAGCTTCTGTGGCCAGTGTCCAATCTCCCCAGCAGAGAATATATTTAAGTTCTGCACCACAGGCATCTTGATAAAGTCATAGGGATGCCCTTATTCACACACATACCTTGTGAAGAGCAGGTTGAGAGAGGCTGCTGTAGATTTCAAATTCTTTTGACTGAAGATGCATGTATCCTGATAAGCATGAATTGCATCTTCATTCCCTTTCTGCAAAAAAGGGTTAACAGCTTTAATTCTGTTTAAGAGGTTCAAATTGAGATTTCCCTATAAAAAGCTCAGTAGAGATACGACTAAACACAGTATTTGCTAGATACACTCTTATTCTTTGTTAGTCTTTAAATGCTTTATCAAGCTTTATCTCATTTGTCTACTTGTTTTTACTGAGAGGTTCATAAGATAATCAACAGTGCCATTATTGCACTGCAGCAAACTTTCTGACAATTAGCTGCTTGATGTTGTAACATTAAAAGTAAATTTATATTAATACAAATCCCTAATAGGAAGAACAACCTTCTAGTCATCCAGATGCTGTTGACAGAAAATACTGTGTACAACAGAAGACACAGGATTGACATAACATTTTTCAAATGGTTGGAAATCTGTCTAAAGATGGCTGCTTTATGAGAAATACCACTATAATTATAGTCAGAGAAGTAAATGAGCTAAAAAACTCTTGGCGTCGAAGGTGGAATATCAGGTAGGTGTTCCATTAGTTACCATGCTGGACCTTCACAGTTTGCTTTTTCCACGTATCCATAATAATACAAATTTTCTGTTCTTCAGGGATGATTTTTAGGCCCAGGAAAAAAGGTTGCCCCAGTGCTGTGTAAGAGCAACTGTGTGGGAAGGACAGCTATTTGTGATTAATAATTGTTGTGTCTACATATTTTTAAAACTAACTGTGTAGCTGTTTTATTACAATTCAGTAAAAACAGTAATATTATGTTTACTGTGATATAAAAATAGCAATGTCAGAAATCTTACAACAGCATCGTTTTGGGCAGCCAGAGAATTTATTGTTAGATTGGGATTAAGCACTGACCTCTCTTGCTTTGAGAATTTGCTTCAGATTTGGATTTGGATTATGAAGACCATGAATCTAGCAGCTCCATGCAAGAACTTAGTGTCTTTCTATTCACATCACAGTTTATATTCGTCAGGCTGTGTTCAAAGAGTCCAAGAAACAGGAATCTACATTTGTAGGAGAGCAGGTTAAAGTGTCTTTTCTTTCCTTAGATAAAATTTGTCCTAAATGCATAGCTAATAGTATGCAAGAATCCAGGAGTTATAGTCTGTTCCTGCTCAGTGAACATTTTAAATGTAAGTACCATGGCAAAATAAGCATGCTGTTATTGTGATGGAATGTATGAGGTAAAACCAATCCAACTTTTAAATCATCTCAAAAACTTATTGACTAATCACTGTGCCGATCTACTTTTTCTAACGAGTGAAAGAGCAAGTATGCAAAAACATTTTCACATAGCTAGGCTTCCACAGTTTCCATTTCCATATTATACAAACTTCTACATAAGACATCCCTAAATGAAACCCAACCCTAACTTGTGTCCTAATTTGCATTAGATGTGAAGTAGTCTCTGCAGGAATTCTTTTGACAAGACAACAGTCATTTTCAAAAATACAAGCTCACAGAAACAAGGTCTGACTTTATTATTAACACATGATAATCAATTCTACAGATAGGTATTGAAGTCATCAGGAAGACCTTACAAAAGATATGTGTCCCTAACTCTCACTGAGCCCTTGAGAATTAATAGGCCTTTGCACATAGATAGCTCGTCTAAATCTGCTGTTTAAGAAAAGGTGGAAAGAGGAGCATGAGGAAGGCCACTATCAGGTAAAGGCAAATATTCTTTCAAATAAATAAACTGTATATTTTGATGTAAATGACACTGATATCACAAGATGTCTTGGCTGGTCTTTTCAAATGCAGAAGCATGCTTGTTTTTGATCATTGTGACTGGTTACAGCATACTTTGACTTCTTGGCCTGTGGGTACATAAGAGGTCCAAATGCAAATGTGAAGATTCCAGAAATCCACAGAAGTCAGCACACCAGCTGGTTAATCAGAAAGAAAAGTATCCAGAAGTAAGGCTCTCTTAAAATGGAAGAACTTTCCTAGATAAATATCTATCTTTGAGGCACTCAGCTCCTGGGGAAAAAAAAAAAAAAAATCCAAAGTCTGTGTGGGATATTAAGGTTAATATAATGCATGATGAGAGTTAAGATATTTAAAATGGGATGTACGAAAAAGATTATGCTGATTAGTAAGCAACATAAACTAATCAAAAGGGACACACCGAGAACACAGGGCTGTGTATTAAATACCATCCCTGCCCTTATATTCCATTCCCAAAGGAGTCCAAAGCACCATTACTTGTTCCAAGAAATAGCACTGAGCATACAGTTTAATGATCCTTTTAAAACAACTACTTCTGTGAATTTACATTTTCCTTCATATAACTGAGAAAAGACATGCTACTGCTAATTTTCAGCTATTTGCTAACACAATTTAAATCTCTACTGAGGCTTTATTTTTTAAGTGCTTTTATAGTAATGTGATGACTTGTAAAGTGACAGAGGAGTACTTGAGAGGCTGAGAGCTAGGTGTTGTCTAATATTAAATGTTCATGGCCGTCAAGTGAAGAAAATTCGCAGCAAAATCCTGTAGAGACTTGAGAACACCTTTTTCCTAAAGCTAGGCTGTTTTAACGGCAAGAAGAGCTGATTGTAAGCCAGGGTGGTGATGCTGACATGCTGCTGACTCCAAGGGATCAGGATTATGAAGCTCTATCTACGTTAGTAAATAAAACAATGACGGGCTCCATACCTCCATTTTACTGTTTTGATAGAGCCAGCCTGAACACTTTGGTCCATGCCAACTAACACATTCCCCAAATTAGCATGATCAGGCCAATTAGTTTTAAAGAATGGGAATTTTTAGGCATCTTTGAGGAATTAATGGATTTAATGATCCCTGCGATAAGCTGCAATTACCCAGCGCTGCTTGAAGACTACGATTGCATCTAATTGCTGCTTCAGATGATAATCCCTATTTGGATCTAACCCTTGAAATGGAGGGAGCGTACTCATCTCACCATATCAAAGAAAAATATAAAATGAAAAGTCAACATATTTCAATGAACTGGCAGTTTTAAGATATAATAAATTTTCTCAGATAACCCAAATTCTGTTATAGTAGTGCATTATCTCCAGAGGTACCTATTAATTGTTATTTATTGACAAGTGCCTAAGATCTATGGATTCTAGTCAAAATTTGTGGGAATTTGCCAATAGCTGCAAATCCTGGCCCTGCAGGCTTCTGTGCTATTCTCTCACTTCTCTAGTGCACCCTTCAGCTTGCTTTTCTTTGCTGTGCTGTCTCCTTGGTTGCTTGCTCTTTTTCCTCTCCTTGCATCCTTAACTCCTCATCTTAATCCTTCCACTCCTGTTAGTTTTTTATCCCAGTCCCCTCATCTCACCCCCACTTTGGCTCCAACTTGGGCTTAGTTGGAAAAACCAAGTATGTCAACAAGCCCCAGTAGAGCAATTTTGAGTCTAACATAAGCAGACATTTCCTGTAAACCTGATACCTGGATTATTTCCATGTTACAAGGATGACAAATGGCTCACTAAATAATAGACTGCATGAATACACGATCATTTCAATGAAATATTTCATAGCATTTCTGAAAAGGCAGTAAGAAGTGGACTGTAGTGCCATTCTCCACTGAACCCCACAGCCAGACCTAGTTTTAGGTTCATGTAAGATGCTGAAAAACAAACTGGGACATGATATCACCAGATGTTGAATATATAACTTGATGTATTTCTTTGGTTAATGGGCTGAAGAGCTGATCGAACCATTATTCCTCTTTGTGTGAAAGCAGCAATACATCTATTAAAAATTGCATCAGGACCTTTAGAATTTTCAAATGCAGCAATGCAGTTTGGCAGATGTAGCAAATTATATACTGCTAAATAATGAAGAATCAGAGTTTTGGGGGAGTGGGGAAGGGAATGTATTCTATATTTTATTTTCTTAATATTATAACTAAATGTGTATTCTAGCTCTATTTGCAGTGGTAGGCTTGTAAAAGAAGCAGTTTATTCAGTTTGTTTTTTTAAGAAGAGGCAACTATTTCTATCTCATTGATCCCTTTATGCAGTGCTTGCCATGTAAATGTCACGATATTTCGAAGATGAGACAGAGTGACTGTGGTGAAGTGTTGGTCTTACGCAATTGCTAGCACACAAGAAAAATGCAAGAATTTTATCAGTGATGCATAAATATTTATTGCAAAATCATATTTTAATCATTGCCTTTTAGTCTCTAACAGGGAGAGACAAAACAAGATTTCTGCTTAACCTGATTTTTTTGATGATAGACGCAGATTGTGTTCTTTGAAGTTTCATAGTTCCAAAGGAAAAAAAATCTAATTTCAGTGGAAGATATAGATCTAAAGCCTAGTTCTCTGGAAATCTCTGTATATATGCCTTGGAGTTGAGCCGCAGCATGTAAAGGAGCTGTAACATGTAAAGGAGCAGTGTTGTAAAACTTGCAAAAATGTCTGGTTAGAGGATTGTCTCTTTTAGAACATAATCCAAACACAGATATCATTCGTAGAACAGCAGCTTAGAGCGTTTAGTGAGGCAGGTAGTTTTTACATTTGCTGATGAAGTATGTATATCTTGGACAAAATCTCTTGTGTTTAACCAGTGTTTTTTTTACTGAATATGCCTTTATTCCCAACAATAATTCAGAAACACCTTACCTCATTTACCTAACAGTGATGAAGTTTCAGGTCAGCCTGTGAAATAAATTCAGGCAAAACCTAAGTTCATCGACATTTTAAAAGACTAAAGAGACACTTGAGAAATCCTTATGTCATCTAGACAAAAATATATATGTTTTTAATTCTCACCAACTAAAGGAGAGGGAAAGGTCAGTCATTTTCTCAAATGGCTCTTTTCACCTGATTTCTGATCAGATATCACGAGGGAAACAATGCAACCTAGGTTGTTCATAGTTTATTAATGTAAAAAAAGAAACGGGAAGTTAGCCAGCAGGCTCATCTCTTGCAATCCAGCTCCATAAATTTGGATAGCTTATTTGGATGATAAAGTGCATTATACCTGTGCACTTCCATCCTCAGTCCTCTGAAATAGTGTACATGGGATGCCTTGCTGCAGAAAGGTGATTTCTTTAACCACAATCATGAAGATTTACTCCAAGACAAAAGAATAAGAGAGGAATCTGAAACAAAGAGCTGGCACACATATTTGGTAAGTGCTATACCAGGGGCAGAACTAGGGGATGCTGTAGGTGTACTTTAAAGACTTGAACTAAATTCCAGGCTCCTGTAGGATCTTTAGGGTCTGTAACAACTCATGCCCTCTGCATGTAGGGAGATTTATTACATGCAATCATTAAGAAATGACAGCTACATAAGGGAAGCTCTGGCTTGAGCCAAATTTAGCCGTTCTCCTTGTGGAGTCCACCACTGACTCTCTGAAGCCCTGCAACTATGAGCAGAGCAGCAAATCAATCCCTATGAGCCCTCCGCGGCACTGCGGGACCTCATCCAGCACTCCCGAACCCTAACTGGGGCTCTGCTCTAACTGTGAAGTAGCCATTGCCTAGATGAAGGCCGTGCAACATGCTCACAGGCTCAAGTACAAGGCTCACATGCTTACTTTTTCACCCAAGGGTCAGATGCCTGTCTTTCAAAGGAGGGAATAAGGAATGCAAGTTATTTTGCCACAGATTATACTGAGGGGAAGCAAAGAAGGACTTTAGCAAATGATATGGCTGGTGACATTCATGTATGTGAAGCTGATTGTCTGTTAATGTGGAGATCTGCAACAAGCAGAACATCCCTCTGACTGCATAAAATACCATTCTCAGGGCTGCCATTTGGATTTGCCCACTTTTTGCAAGAATCTTTTGCTTTCAGCTTCAAGTGTTTACTTTTCCCAGTAGAAGAATTTAAGAAGTTTAAAAAGAATCCCTGGATCTCCTCTAACTCCTGCTAAAGCTCTCTACTTTGCACTGAATTATACAATAAGTTTGAGGTTTTTCTCTCTTCAGTTTCAGGTTTGCAGAATAGGCCTGAGAAATACACTACCAAATCTTCAATGTCACCCCAAAACAGGACAATATGCAAGCTACTGTGTGTTAATTTTAAGGCTTGCAGGTCTCCTGACACATTTTCTTTTCTTTGAAAGAAAGCAGCAATTATATGTTTAGTCATTTGTTTTGAAGTTTAAAAAATCAGAAATACTTTCTCTCTTATTAACCAGACTGGTTTGCAGGCACTAGGGAGTCCTTACAAAGCAGCTTTTCTCAATATTTTACTTTCTTCCAGGTGGCTGAGGAAAATAATGCATCTGTTCCAAATCTCAGCAGACCCACACATTACAGATGTCACCAGAGCCCTAAAACAAACATGTTGTGTAAAACTGGAACTCTTTCAAAAGTTCCCACAATTATGAATTCATCTGCTATTCACTCGAGAAATACAAGAGCTTGGAACAGATTATCCTTTCTAAACAACCTATCTGTGGATAGACTTTCTCCTTTGTGTATGTGTGTGTAAAGGGATAGGAAGGCAACAGGAAAGACAGCCGGGTTCAGCAGTCTCTGATGCTTAGGCAAGAAGGGTCAGAGGAGGCACCCGGCAGCTCTAAGATCTATGACTGTGAATGAGGTAATAATTCACCAGTCCCAGGTTTTATTCTTCTCTGGTGGTTTGAATTGTAGTACCCATTGATTTAAACTGTCAGCAAAGATACATGAGGAGAGACCGAGTTCTCAATAACTCAAAGCAGATCCCTTCTGCCAGAATTAACTCCCTTGATTACTTTATTGAACCTATTTATGCATTTTTTCATCAGGAAAATCCCCCTTGTGACACACTTCGTATTTTCAAAGAGGTCCTGGGAAATCATTATGACCTCACTGTGGATATTTTAGCTTGTCTCTGCCTGGGACATAGCTGACATCATTCATGTTTCTTGTGACAGGAGATTTTATAACAGCTTTTTTAAAGGATTTTCAACAACATTTTATCCCTATGTAAAAAAAAACCAAAAATATTACCTCTAAAAATACAAGGTGTCTTATTATGGTAACATCATTTCCATGTGTTAGGTTTTTTCCTAATCCTTCATCTTTATAGATAATGTATAAGCATTCTTATCTCTTCAGAAGTTATTATATTTTTAAGTCTCTTGTTATTATTTTTGAGCAATAATACGTGATAATACAAAATGATTGTGTCAAATAATTGCCTTGTTAATTTAGTATTTTAAAATCTCACTCCTTGCCAAAGATCACGAAATATACCTTTACTAACAGTACAATTAAAAAAAATGTTTTTAAGAAGTCTAAAAAAGACCTTTATGAACAAGAGGTAAATTATCTGTGAGGGTTAAGACCTAAGGGAAATGGCAAGATGTATGAGAAAGCAGAGAAAAGGGAAAAGAACAGAAACAGAGGTTTGACTGTATAAGACTCAGGCTGTTCATACAGCCGAAGTATTTTATGACTGCTTTTTAAAGGTGATTGTGTAAATTATTTTAAGCCCCGTACCTTGAACTGATGCCAGCCTGTCTCTGATTAGACTTTCTTGTTTTTAACTTATGCCTGTTTCCAATTTCTGTTTTATTGTAACCTATTTTCAGTCTTCCTGTATTTCTTTTCACTTTTTTATACTCTTCATTAGTTCCCCTCTTATTTTTGGCCAGAAGGTGTGGGGTGGGGGAAAGCAGTGATCTTCCAGATGCCTTTGGGCTTGAGGCTCTCCCTCGGTACCTGCAGGAGTGAAGGGGGGAATAGCTCTTCACTTGGACACCTGAGCTGGGGGCGCAGCATAGGATGTTAGGAATACTTTCAATCTTCATGTCGATTAATAGTGAACTCTCCTAATCCAGGGATCTCACTCTTCCTCCAACTTTGTCACGCTTTCCCAATGGTTTGTGCCTCTTATTGCCTTCATAAAGTCCAACATAGCTGGAGAAAGAGCACAACTTTGAGAGCCCAGTGCTTTTTTACTCTCTGATTATCTATATATTCATGTGATCAAAGTGACACTGTTCATTCCCTGGTGACCCTGGAGACAGGGACTTTCATTGAATTCATAAGGTATACTGACAGACTTCCTGCTATTTGGGAGGTTCAGTTTTGATAAAGAGGGAAGGAGACGAAAGGGTGACAAAACAGCATGCTTCCTTGCTTTGAAGCTTTGTCTACATCTTCCATCGATCTTGCTGCGGCTGCTGCTGCTGCTGCTAGTGCACTTTCATGGCCGTGACCTTTCTGAGACTGCTGAGCTCTCTGGCAAGAAAGAAGGGGTACCAGCAAATAAGTAAATGCAGCAAAACTAAATGTAAGGGGTTTGGGCTCCCTGTGACTTCAAAAAAAGAGCAATAATAACAGAAATATGCAAAAATTTTTGCATCATGATATGTGGGATGAGTTTTTATGTATGCATAAGAGATTAAAAGTTTAAATTCCAGATTTGGAGAGCCTATTGGTACATGCTGTTAATCTAGAAATAGAGTTCTTACTCCGATGGACATGGACATGTCCTGAACATGTCCTATTTTTCATCTGAAATTTTTACCTGAATGGAATTTGAGGATTTCAAAGATTTGTGAATATGATTTGTGTTATGAGATATAGCCACTAACTGTAGCCACTGCAGTGCATGCTAGTAGTGCCTTGTGTGCATTCGTACTGCTGTACTGGACATATCATGTGTATGGTTCATTGCTAGCCCATGTTTTGGATCCACCTGGCCTACTGAAAAGGTATGCCTCTGCTCGGAGAGGTCAACCTGTGCATCACGTATGCGATGGACTCCACATGTTCTGGATCTGTATCCAACTCTCTCCGCTTGTACTGTAGAGCACACGTGCACATATTCCTGCCTAGGAAATACCCATCAAAAGCTGCCTAGACTACAGTTTACCTACCCTGTGGGAGGGGGAAGGGAACTCACTGCTCTTCTGGTCTCAGAAGTTTTGGTGATTCAGTTGTGACTGTTGCTGAAACTTTGGAAGTGATACAGAGGAAAGAAGAATACATTTTCTTTATTTAACAAAACTAATGTGTTGGATTTATTCGTCCTCCTTTTCAAGCAACGGGAGGGATATATTTCAAGGTGTAACAAGTGCTGAGAATGATGAGGTAAAGAATTTTCTGGATTTGTATTTAGAACAAGTGTTTTCTGGATGGGAGGCTTACAGTGACTGTCACTCCTCTAGTGAGTTGCAGAAGAGAGCTATTTGAGCTTTGGTGCGGGATGTGGGAAAATCCCTTTAATCTATTTGGTAGAAATGACTATTTTGCTGGTTTGCTGGGAATGCTCAATTAGTTATTTAGACAGGGACTAAAATCAGGTATAATCTTTATCTGGCTTTGAATGGCAGGAATTTTCCCACATAACACTTTGCTTTGCTAGTTGCTTTACTGTCTGACATATGCAGAATTACAGATTGTGTGCTTTAGTTCCCTGAAAAACTGTTGACTGTTACACTTATAAATATATTGTTTTATGCTAGTGACATTTTTGTATGTTTTGGAGTATAGGTATATATTTTTAGAAACCTTATTTAACATATATGATTTTAAATGTTTGGCACAGATAAGCGGTTACAATGAAAAGCCATGTTATGAACTTCAATTACTCTGCCAGGTGTCCATCTTCCCCAGTCAGTTCCTCCAATTCTCTGCTTAACATTCATGGTCCAGACCATCTTCCTTTCCCCAGTGCTCCTTGGGAACATTTCCTTCCTGCTTTCTGAGCTCCCTACAGCATAAGCAGCATGATCCGCTAACTTCAATATACCAAGCTGTTCTTTTATACATCTAGTTATGAGCAGCTCATATTTTCCACTTGTGAAAATTCACAGGAGATATTGCTATGACAAGAAATTCTAGGCTACAGCTTATGAGCACTGATGGGAATGGTGCAGAAATATTTCATGGTAATAGGTATTACTGCCCTGGAGTAAGGAAATCCCACTCATGCTTGGTGGGATTGGATGCACCAGTGGCTTGGATGCACCTCTGAAGATGGTTGCTGCTGAGTGCTGAGCAAAATGAGCAGATGGTCGAGGGAGAACGCAAGGATGTAGGAAATGAAGAAACAGCAGCATAGCCACCTACAGTGCTTTGGAAGTATTTGGAGACTTGTTACTCTATAGTAATTTTACTGTGATCATTGTATTACTTAGAGCCATAGGACTTTGTTCAGAGGCTATCCGATTAGGAACCCTAAAAGAGGAGAGGTTAGTCTGTGGAACCTTTGGCAGTAGCAGGGAAATATTAATTACAGCCTGAAACCTACTTCTGTACCTCAAGTCCCATCATAAAACCACAGAGCTGTGGGCCAGCTCTTTATTTTTCATCCCCTTTGTGACACTTGGTTCTCTGTTTGCATGCCTAAAGTTATAATCACAGTGTACGTTATTGCTGGTAGGCTGCAGAGATCATGCCTTTTCTTTGCTGTAGTCAGGAAGGGTCTGTTTTTCTCATAACATTTTTTTCACTTGTCCTGAGAACAACTTATTGCTCCAGTGGTTACCACAAGGACTAGAAAGAGTTTCAGCATATTCTTCCACAGTGTTTTTACAGGCTGCTCTAAGAGCCTGCACAATTCCAGTAGCGTGACACTATGTTATCTTTGTTTATGTAAGACTTTATCTTCTCTCTTAAGGAAAAATGCATTCTGAATTCTGGACAAGTTTACAAGGAGCAACAAGTAGCACTGGCTATCTCATTAGCTCATTTTTGTTCCATTTCTTAATCTGTCTTTAAAGAAACTTAAAAAAAAGAAAAAAAAACAATAACCAGAAAAAAACACCTCAAGCCTTTCTGAAATCTCTGGATTCAAAAAGTAGAGATTGCCCTTAAGCTAACAGAATTCTAATTACTTTTGTGTACCTTATTTCATGTCTTTCCCTCGTAGACCTACAAAACATACAGATATGTTCAAGATTGTAAGAAAGTTAACACAAAAGCCACTTCATTAGTGTTCTGGGAGTAACAGAACAAGAATCCTTCCTTGTTATTAGTCATTAGATCAAAGCTACATAATTCGGGAATGTTGGATTTATGTTCAAAACTTGGATTTCACTCAGCAAATGGCTTTAGGCCCAAGCTTTGATGATTAAATTAGGTACTTAGAGTCTGATTAAGGATTTTAATGAAAAAAAAATTAAAAATACTTGACCCAGAGTTCACAGTTATTTCTGCCTTGTTTTACTGGAAAAGTAAGAGTTTTTTCAAAAGTACCCAATGGAATGCAGTCCTGTTTATTTTTCAGTGCACCTAATCAACTACACGTTAAGTGATTTGGGATGTCTCAGTGCTAGGGTGAAGATGCAAGGCTCTTAAAATCACCCTCTGGATGTCCTACAAAATTTCAGGAATGTAAAATCACTCAGCAATTTAGAGAATCTTATCCTGTCTTCAACATAGTGCCCTCTTTAGGTGGAAAATTGTTGCAAATTCTTTTGTAGCTCAAGCTGTAAAATCTCTACCCTTAGCATCAGGATCTTCTGTTAAATGTTTTCCTTACACTTGGGAAGTATCAGTATTGTAGTAAATGGTATTCTTACCCTTTTGGAAACACAGACTGAAAAAGAGAGAGAGGGGGGGATTCTAGTCCAAATGTTGCCCTTTCTCTGAAGCTCATCTTCTTATCTGAATAGCTATGAACTATATGTCTTAAACCAGACATTCTCTGAAGCCGAGCTTCCCCGAGCGTTCTTTGTAAAGCCAACCCCATCTTCTTCTGCCATGAAGGCAGGCACTCGTATGCTGTTTCTCTGATGACCAGACCAAAACAGAAGAAATAGTGCTTCATATCTGGGCAGGATTCTGGACACTAGAGTGGACCCAACAGAAATGTCCTATTTACAGAAAATAAGAAAGGAGCACCTTCTTGGATATGCTTACAAAAGACATGCGGCAGTATACTGTGCACTGTATATTCAGATTTCCCCATTCACTCTCCAGGCTAACGAATTTTAGCTCTATGCTGCAGAGCTGTGCCATACTCCACCTACCATAGCCTTTCCTGCTTGTGTTCTCTGTTCGATTCTTACATTATATTTTGGATTGGAATACGTGGTGTGCATTTATGTGAAGAGCTTCACATTTTCAATATTTGCTGGACACTCAGCAGGAACCAAGTTGTGTGCTTAATCTGGTAAGTCCCCACATCCCTGACTCTGTGAGCTGTTCGTGCTATGAGATTACGTGAGAATTCATGCATACTTGGATGTGCTGGGCTTCTAAAAATACAGTACTCTAATGTACATGCATGCTGACAGCAGAAATGCCAGACATTCCTCACTACTCAAGGGTTTTACATTGAATGTGTGCACGTATGAAAAAGAAACTAGTTCTGGGAATCTAACCACCTCCCAGTAAGCAGTATTTTCTAAGAATTATTTTAGCAGTTTCTTCACTAATTGCCCATAGATTCTTTGTTTCAGATAATCTGCAGTTTTAACACATAGTGCAGATCTTCTACTGCCCTTGGCTATTCAGACAACTTGACTAACTGCGAAAAGAATCAAAGGAGTGACTGAGGGGAGGGCTGCAGTCAAAGCAAATTTGCTCTTGAAACAAAAGTGAATCTGCTTCCCTGTCAGACTTTCCATGGACAAAAGGGTATTTGTTTTCTGTTTGGTACCTACGGCGGCATGGCTTTCATTAGAAACTTAGCAGGCCACGGTTGCAGCTGTGCTGGATTGCCAGCCAGCTTTTGCAGCCAAATGGTCTAAAGTAATCCCTGAGAGCACAGCTGTCTCACAGTACAACAAGGTAAGGAACATATGATGAATAGCTAAGTCTGTGTTTGGGGGTGAAATGGGGAAGGAGAAGAGATCACCAAGGCTATCACAGAATGCAAGTAATACAAATTATTCTGAGAATTTGTTGTCAAATAAATGAGCCACACATCTGACAGTCAGTGCCTGAAAGAACAGATGAATCAAAACTAGGATGTCACATCCAGCTCATCTTATCTGCGGCCAGGAGGGGAGGGGAAACATTTGTATTTCCAGCTTCAGTGTCACTCCTATGCTTAGAGTTTCCAGTAAGATCCCAAAGCTAGAAGAGCCAATTTTCCATTTAAGATGCAGCCACATTCTCAGAAAACAATAATTCTTCGGAGATTTCATGAGATTTCTTCCCAAACCTCATAACTGTTAAAAAAGAGGTGTTGGCACAGTTGGTTTTGCCACTAACCCAAATAGTAATTCTGGTAAGATTGCAAGCCTAAACTTTCAAGATTAAGTCAAGACCAAAGATCTTTCCCCTCAGCCCATCTTTACTAGCAAATATATCTGTCATTTTTCTATTGCGGGATTTGTCTATTTCTGTATTCAATACTTTGGAGTAAATCAATGCATTTATTGAGTTTGATCTTGCATGTTTAGAATGCTCAAGTGTTATAGGCAGTTAAGTATTTTTACATATAAATATATCTAAGGGCCCTAAAGTTTCAAGGGAACAGAAAAATAGCATACTCTTTACTTAACATACACCTTACTAATTTGAGAGTACCAACAGGTCCTACTGGCCCTGCTCAGCCTCTTTCATCTCAGGATGAAAGGACCCCAGGACCCCATTTCATCTCAGCCTGGGGCCACCAGTGCCTACCCAAGCCATGTTATAGGTGTGCCTGGCTGTAGCCCTCACTCTGGCCCCATCTCCAGATGGACTTTGGACCCAGGTCATAGCCTTGTCTCCAGCCCTGTCTCTGGCACCATCTCTTTTCACTCCTGCCTGGAGCCCCTGGATGGCCCCAGACCTGGTTCATCGCTGTCTGTGTTGGGGCTGTTGCTGGACCCATTATCAGTCAGTCCCAGCTTTGCCCCATGTTTGGCCTGGTAGGACTGCCCCGTCAGTGATGGCATGACCTGTGCTGGACCCTTGGCCCACAGCCCTGAGGCAGCAGCCGGCCCTCGCTGCTGCCTGACACCAGGTTTTCATTGGGGGATTTCTTTTTTTTTTCTAAATAGCATCAAACTTTGTATGAAGCTCTGCAGCAGCATTTAAACCTCAGCTAGTAGTTACAGTCTGATTCTTATTTTAAAGAAAGAGAGAGATGTCCTAGCTTCTTCATGAAATGATTTGTGTTTCTTGCCTCTGTTTCTGACTCAGGCATCTCTTTATGTGGTGTAAATATTCTTTGTACAAATGGAAACTGATATCCAGTATAGGGGAAAAAACGTTACAAGATTGGACAGTCCTCAGTATTTGGCAGTAGCTCCACATTTCCAGAGAACCTGCTCCTGCCAAAAATCTAGCTCATGAGGGTGAGCTAAGCAGTAATGATGGACTAACTGTCTGCATGGAATCTGCTCCTGATGCACGTGCATGGGAGAAGAAATCGTATTGCCAAAAGTGTTCAGTAGGGATCTGAACTGGAAATGCCCTTGGGTCTTTCTTCCCTCCTCTCTGTTACTCTTAGAGACAGAAAAGATTGAGTCATGCGAAGCATCCCTCAGGCCCTACTCACTCTCTGCCACAGTCCGATGAAACTGCTGCAATGTCTGCCTGCTTCCATGCACCCTGTGCTACCAGCAGTATAAACTACCTATATTGTTAATAGAAATTAATGTGATTTTTTACCTGTTGGCATGCACACGAACACCCCTATTCCAAGACAGATATTTAATTTATAGGCCAGGACACACATATGTTTACTCTTACTTCACAGAGAGCTCTAGAAAATAAATCCCAACAGTACAAAAACCTGTCTCTCCTGTGGAAAGTCAGTGTTGTCTTTGCCTGGAGGAAGGAAACATTGTCAAGTGATGTGCCATGAAGCACTTCTTCTGCAACACTACAGAAACCTGCCTAGATATACTCCTCCTGAAACATTCTCTATAATGGTCCATAAATATCAGTGAAAGCCATGCTAGATCCTCCCTCCATTAGTTAATCTATTATTTGAGGACACCTAACTCAAGGCCTTGGCTCCAACTGTAAAGCTCTTAAAGGGAACAGGAAAAAGCACCACTCAGGTGCTTTTTGAGAAATGACTCACCCTTTCTCTTGTCTGTAGCTGAAATGTGTCATCAAGTATCTGATTTGTCTCAGGCTTAAAAGTCAGGGAGAGACAATGTTATGCCAAAGGCTCCTCTTACCCCTTAACAGAGCTGTAAAATATGTGCTGCATTTCCCTGCATTTCTCCTGCAGTGAGTGATACTGTCCTTGTTAGAATTTAGAATTGTAAACGATCAAAAAGTCATAGGAGGTAGGGCTAGGAGGGAGGGAGGGCACATCAGGAGGTTGTCAGCCCTGCTTGGGCAAACTAACCCAAACTCCTGTTAATCTAACCTGATGACAATGATGAGATTCATCACTCTATCCAGGCATTAGTTCTAGTACTCTTCACCCAATGGTGGGCATAGAGAAAATTTTATTCTCTTCCTCTCTGTGGCTAATTTTCACATATATAACTGCAAATTGTTTTCTCTTCTTAGCCCTATGTAGGTTAGCCAATCCTTATTCCTCTAGCCTCTCTTTATGGAGCATGTTTTTAAGATCTTTCATCATTCTTCGTGCTTCTCTGAACTGACCCACATCCTTCTTAATCTGCAGTGCCCAAAAATGGTACAGTACTCCAGCTGAGGTCATACCACTGACAAGTAAAATGAAAGAATTACTTTACATGTTTTGCAGACAGTACTATTGTTTATCTATCCCAGTATGGTATGTTCTGGGGTTTTTTTTGTTTTTTTTTTCTTTTTTTTTTTTTGGTAACAGCATAATATTGAATCATATTCAACTTGTGACTCACTGTAGTTCACAGATTTTTTTTCTGTGGCACCAGAGGACCTAATTATTCATCCTGTCATTATACAGCTGACTGCTGTTACTTATGTACAGAACTTGACATTCATTCTTACTGAATTGGGTCATATTCTTCTCCAGACAATTTCTCTAAAATTGCTCAGTCATTCTTCTGTGAGCCGATTTTTAGAACCACTCTTGAAAGTGGGTAATGCCACTGTCACTGATGCCTCACTACTGCAGGTAGCATTTGCAGTGTCAGTTCCGTCGTGCTGCATTAGGACAGCCCAGACATGGAAGGCACTGTAGGCACCTCCATTTAGATGTTTACTGGCAGATATCTACAGGTATCTTCAGTGTCTAAACTTCCATTGCAGTCAATAGAGAGTTGTTCCAGCACAATTTCCGAATACTCAAAGATTATTTTCTTAACCAGCCCATCAGCACAGTGGTTCCAGAGGGCCATCTGAGAAGCTCTACGCTGTTCCAGACATGCACAGCAATGACTGAAGGGGTATGGGACCTCTGGGAGGTTCTGTGCCCTTCTGGATGGCAGCAGGAAGTAGAACAGCAAATCTTAGGGCATCTCAAATGGCACTGGATGCCTCTGATAAACTGAATCTATCCCTGTGTGTTTACTGGAGAAGGAACTCAATTGCTCTCAGGCACTATTGGCTGCATAGATTGGATCTCCATACTATATAATTGAAGCTTAGCCTATCAGACTGACAGCTACTTAGGTGTCCTAATTCTAAATTTGAGACGTTATGTCCTAGCAGGAGGAGGAAAGCTGTTGCTGAAAAGGGAACACTTGTTTTTATCCTCATGTAAGTGTGATATAAAGGATCGTCTCACGCTCCTTTCCTCCTCAGAGAAGAGAAAACGGGCTGCTGGAAATGAGAAGAGAAAGATAGGGATTTCACCAAAAGCCTGGGACCTGCTGTCTCAGCTTACAGACTTTCTCTTTGTTATGGAGAACAAATAAAATCCATAATGAATGGTAACTTTGATTTTCCTGTGAGAAGTATTTGAAGGTGCAAGAGCTGATAACACATATTTGGTGATGGATACACAATCTCCGCTTTGCTCAGTTGAGTTACTCACCAAAGTCTAAACAATGATTGGAATTTTTCTTTCAAATACAATGATCTTCTAAATTCTAAGATCAATGAGGTCTTCACTAGGCAAAGAACTCAAGGAATGCCCAATATTCCTTAAAAATTAAGCATGTTGAGAAATCCAGTTCTAATTCTTTCAGTATCTCTTTTGTGTTCTTTTTCAGAGAAAAGTATTATGACATACAGTGGAAGAAAAAATAGAATTTCCTTTCAACATGTGGAAATAGAACTGCTGTGACTCTTAGATTTTAATCCTTCAGATTATTTTTTGTTCTAAAGGAGAAAAGTGGTTAGAATTCATTTCTGGTTCATTAATATCTTTGGTAATATTTTGGTGTCAGGAGTGATGGTTCTAAACTCCATATTTTTTTAGGTATTGCTTTCAGGATGTCTCTTTGATGTAACTTCACTTGCCCAGTTCTTTGGACTCATTATAGAAATATCTCACTCCTGATCACTAACTTCAGAGAACATCCGCAAAATGGATGATAGTATCTAGGTGTCCAGCAGTTGCAAAGTTCATATAAAGAGATTAACTTTAAGCTTAGCTGATCACTCTCTATTTTATTTAGTATCACTCAGCCCAATAATAAATTAATTTAACCTATTGTCAAACCATTTTGACACACTCCTTAAAACTGAAGGAAAACTCATAATTTCTCCAAGTCAAAGCATGGCATTCATAGAAGCAGTATTCCAGTGCAGGTCTGTGAGAGTCTATCTTCTGTAAGGAAGTTTCTAATCTGCCTGGGGGAGGTGTCTTGGCTGGCCGTGCCTGATCCAGGGGCTAGAACCTACGTCCTAAAGAGGAAGTGATGGGCAACAGTGGCCAGAGATTCCCAAGTGCAGTGTGACCTTGACAAGCTGAAGAAATGGGCCAACAGGAACATCATGAAGTTCAGGAAAGACAAATGCAAAGTCCTGCACCTAGGACAGAACAGCCTCACTCATTGGTATAGAGTGGGGAGTGACTAGCAAGAGACCTCTACAGAAAGGGACTTGGGAGTCCTGGTGGGCAGCAAATTGTACATGTGTCATCAATGTATCCTTGCAATGCAGGGCCACCCCATCCAGGATGAGCCAGTCAGCATTAGCCAGCTTGTCAAAAGAAGTGACTATTCCCCTCTATTAAAGCTACAAGTGAAGTGTTGTGTCTAGTTTTGGGCCTCCTTCTACAAAAGAAATATTAACAAACTGGAGCAAGTTCAGGAGACATCCACCATTGTAGATAATGATCTTGAGCATGTATGAGAAGAGGCTGAGGGAGCTGGATTTGTTTATCCTGGTGAAGAGAAGTTAAAGGGGAGATATGTAATTGCTGTCTTCAGCTACTTAAGGGGAAAAGACAGACCTACACGGTTCTTAGATTTGGACAGTGAAAGAAGGAAACAGCCACAAATTTCAGCAAAGAAAACTCCAACTGGGTATGAGTATACAATTTTCATTGTGAAAGTGGTTAAGTATAGCAGCAGCTTGCCCAAAAAGGCTGTGGGACCTTCATCCTTGAGACTCTCAAAAGTCAACTGGGCAAGGCCCTGAGTGAGCTGACCTGGCTTGGAAGCTTTGAACAGGGGTTGGACTAGGTGGCCTCCAGAGATATCTTCCAACCAAAATTATTCTAAGATTCTCAGCAGCATGCATGTCCTCAAATCTAAACAATGCTGATTTTCATTTCTTTAATTTTGCTTTCACATCACTTTTAATTAAGAGATGGAGGGACAGAAAAAAGAAAAGAAGGGCAGGAAGCATCAGTAACTGAAGATATTTGCTTTTTTTTCTTTGAGAAAACAAACAAAAGTCTAGGAAAACAACTGAAAATTGCTTAATTCAAACTCCCTTAATTAAGAAGACTAACATTTTTTATCAAGCCTGTTTCTCAAGTTGATGATGTGTTTATTTCTACAGGGAGCTTTTCATTATTGTCAACCAGGAACTGAGAAATGGACAGAGCTGGAGAAAGAGCAGCAGTTCACTGGCAGAATTGGGAACAAAAATTTGTTTTTCCCAGTGCAGTGCTCAAAGCTCTGGACAACTTCGCCTGTTCCCTGTGGGGAGAGCTCTTTTTCAAACTGCCATTAGTTTTAATGGATACCCAGAAATAGGTGAATGCTGTGCATGTTCACACTCAGACAAAACATAGCCAGCTTGCTAGATGATGTTAGGAAGTACTTCAGTGGAAAGTGTCTCCCCTGATGCAACTTCCCTGAATTTCTTTGACTTAAATGGCATTCACATCATCTGAATGCGCCATATTCTAGCGAATTTCTGAACAAAGAAAGGGGAAGGTTAAAAAAAGAATTCTGTTATTTCTCCCAAGATCCCAGCATAAAGGAGAAATGTGAAGCAATATCCACCATAGGAAAAGGCTCTTCGGTTCCAGCTGTTCTATTATGACAGCTTGAGCCCTTGAAAGTTCTGTCTCCTAGTGAGCTACTCCTTTTCCTGTCTTGTTTTCTCCTGCTTGAAAGCTAATTTTTGGATCCCTATTCACTTCTGCCTTCCTTCAGACTTTTTTCACAGCCTGTTCTGTAGCTTTGCTATCCTTTTTGCTCTCATTTTTGGATCCTGGCTGTGTGGATACTCTTGGCAGGTCATTATCATTAATCATGTGCCTGCGTCCAGCCTGCTTTGCTGTAAAATCTCTCCGAGGAACACATACAGTGGGATTCCAGTTAGAAGCTGGTTCATACGTGGTTCATACCTTAAAGCCTGAGGACTTACATATCAAAGAAAACTTCTCTGAATCTTTTCTGTCCTCTGGATATTTTTATTATTCATATAAAGATCCAATAGTTTTTCGAATATAGCTAAGCTATTTGGCTTCAATAACGTCATGTCTGTATCTTGTGAAAATGTATCCATTCTTTGCAGGCCATAAAGCATATAGGAATATCTCACACCATAAAGTAAATTAAAATTAACAGAATTCATGCACTAGAAACAAAGTTAAATGCAGTGTTTAGAGCAGAGAGAAATTCTGCTAAAATTGTGGGCTGGAAAGAAAGGAAGACCTGGATTACTTTGTTTAGCACAGGGTAAGTGAACAGCATTGGAGCAAATGTGATGACTCAGTGTTGTTAAATAGAAGTAATAGCATCAGTCCCCAAAGGAAATGGTTTGTTTTTAATCTCCATATTCAACTCCCACTTACAGCAATAACAGCTGCAAATGAAGATCCAGGGTAATAAAAGATTGTATGTGGGTTAACACGACTGCTTCTCTGCAAGAAGGATTGGAAGTATATGCATTGTGTGTAACAGAAATGTTCCTCATTTTAACAGTATTGATCATATAATCATAGAACCACTTAAGGAAGATGGGGTCCACAAATCAAACATATCAGAAGTGAGGAAAACATATCATTTGTGAGGGGAAACAGAGAAAAAGAAAAACAGCTAGTAAAATGTAGTACTTCAGATTGTGTCAGATACAGGACTGTGATAATTTTGGATGAGATCCATTCCACCAAAAACATCTATAGCAGTAAATTAAACAGTGCTAGAATCATTCCAGAAAGGTAGTTTGGATGAAGCCACCTTGCTTTGGAAGGGTAAGGCAATTTTTTATTAATGACATGGGCTGTTTCATGCCAGGTTGCCTCAGTCCCAAAGAAAGTTCCTGGACATAGTTAACTTACTAGTATAGATATATACCTAAGTTCCATCTTTCTCCCCAGCTTAAGATATGAATTCCTAAAACCCATTTAAGTTTCAGACAGGAATCTTGTCAGACTTAACTTCAAGGTGTCCTAAAATTCTTGGCATCAAAATCAATTAGGCACATCTTAACTTAGCTTGAAGTTTACACCCACCTGTAAAGGGGTCATTCTGCAGAGAGAAGCTTTGCATTTATCCATGTTTCGACGCACATCAGTAGCACTTATTCCTTGTATGACACCCTAGTGATTAAAGTGCTAATTCCAGAAGTAGGAGGCATAAGTTTCAGTGTGAAGATATTGAACTCATCTCACTAAAGGGTTCATTAATAGGCAAGTCATTAGTGTGTGTCCCGATCCAATATCGGGGGGCGGGGGGGGGGGGGGGTTCGTGATGATCCCAAGGACAAGATTAAGACGCTAAAACTGGTCAAATATCATACAACCTTTTAACTTTATTTTCCATGGAGTGGGGAGAAAAGGTGGGGAAAGGCGAAGGGGAGGAGAGAGAGAAATGGGGAGAGAAAGAGAGAGAGAGAAAGGGGGAGAGATATCACCACCCGTGGATCCAGCGGCGTCCCGTTGGTCCTCTTCACCCTGGGTGTAAATTTTAGCGATGCGCGTGCAGTAATTACAACTCGAGCAGGGTCCGACCCTAGGTTCCCGCTGAAAAGTTCGGAGCCAAATCAAGGCAAATTAAATAAATAAATTGTAATGACACACGTGCAGTAGTTACAGCTCCAGTTGGGTGCCTCCGAAGAGGGACCCTGAACAAAGAAAACCCTGGGCAATTATAGCTTTTTCAAATTAAGTTTCCCACCCCTCACGCGGTAGTTCAGACCAAAAGTAATATTTAGGTCTGGGGTCTCCTGCTCCTTATTGGGTCCCTAGGTAGGTTGTTTACTGTTGTGGTTTCTGCTGACAGATGTGTTTTCATTCTTCGGGTCCTGCCCTTATCTCTCCAGGCCCTGACAAATTAGTACTTCCCCAGCAGTGATAGTAGGTGTTATCTCCCAAGGCCCAGACAAAGGGAATATAATCTGGACCCCCAGATAGCCCAGACCCCCCACCACCACCACCACCAATCAGCATTTTTTCAGCAGCGAGAGGAGGCCCTGCTCCCCAGAGTCCTGGCACCCAAGCAGGCCTCACTTCAAAGCCTTGACATCCTCCCTCCCGGAGTGTGAAGCATGGGAATGCAGACTGCTTGTAACTCCCTTGTCTTTCCTGCCTGCACCAGCTCTGGGGCCCTTTCTCACTGAACTAGGGAGTGCGGCCTAAGGCTTCAGCAAATTTAGCTACTCATGCTAAGCAAGTTTTATAGAAGTTGTGCTAAGCGGCAATAATTTACAGTCCAGGTCCCAAAGTCTCTGCCTGATCGTGGTCTGGTTCAGTGCAGGCTCGGTGTGTCCTGGGTGATTGCAGGGAGACCATTTCGGGGGTTGCAGCAGCTTAGTCCTGTTTCTGCTGGGGACAGATGGCTTGTTCGGGATTATGGTTTGCTTGCACCTTATGTACCAAGAAATGTTTAAGGCAAAAGTTCACTCATCTGTCCGCCACAGTGCGGAGGAAAACATTTTTCATTTCCCCTGAAATCCACGGTGCAGTTCAGCATACAAGCTTCTTGGTGTAAAAAAAAAAGGGGATATAAGAGGTGCCTAGAAGTTGCTGGCTAGAGCTGGGATGACCCTAGGTTTTCAGATCTCATTTCCTGTTTTATTTTAGGCTATTAATAAAACATACAAAAACTTTTCATGAGCAGGCACCAGAACTCTGTCTCAGCTGATTGCTTGAGCAACAGCACTGGAAAATGGTGCCTTTTCACTTACTCACTCAGCACAAGTTCTGGCATACTTTGGTGCTCAGCATTTTACCTTCAAAAAGGTATGTAAGATAAGGAGCTTCCCATCAGCAATTCCATGTTTTTCTGTTTAGAGATTTCTCTTTTGAACAAAATTGAGCCAAGATCCCACATTTCTTCTTTCCTGTTCAGTGCTCTAATCATTAAGCTGTTAGGCTAGGGTGTGTACTGTGTGTCCACTGAACATACTTCTGTGGCTTTATCAAGAAAAAGCTGTGGATAGACTGGATCCTTGCTTTGTGTAATTTTAAAGGCAAACATAGGCATCTAAATTACTCAAATCGGGTCAGCCTTAGTAGATGGATGAGCTTTCTGTACGTCTTTGGAGCTGAGCAGAAAGGCCCCCTACCTCTGTAGGTGTGGGGAGGTCTCTCCATCCAGACTAAGGAACTTAGGGACTACTGGATAGACAAAGTTCATGTTAACATATATTACGCTTGAAATGTTATTCAGACAGACTGTGCCATGAGTTAATGAAATATTAATTTTATACACATAGTACTGTCATTAAATGGGAACTGTCAGACTGAAAAAGTCAGCAACTCCTTGCCTAGAGCATCCTCAGCTTGAAAGACGAAGAGAAAACTACAGATTTCAGGGTTTCTGCGTATTGTCCTTTATAATGCTACCTGATTTGTTTTGCAGTGCTGTGAACTAACAAACCAAGGGACAAAAAGAAAGCAAGACAGATTTAAATGACTGAAAATCATTCAAGATCCATTGTGAACTAGACCTAGTTTGTGTTAAGTAAAGAAGCATGCTCAGGCTTATAAAAGTGTCTACAGGAAGGTTATATTATCAAGATATCAATATAAAAGCTGGACAGAAAACTGGGTCTTATAGTATCAGGAGAAAGCACAGTTTGAAAATAGTCAAATAGTGTGACTTTGCCCTGGGAACAGTTACAACTCATAGCAAAAAATATGAGAGGTCATTGGCTCAGGATCTGAGACATTAATTCTCAATCCATCTTTATCTGAGCTGACACAATAGACTATGTATTTATTAGGAAACTAAATGTGCCTGGGACTATCCTCTGGCATTTAGGCCAAGTGGCATGGGAGAGAATTTGTAGTATCTTAGCTGCCAAAGCAGGGCAACTGCATGCAGACCAGCCTTCGAAAACAGTCCATGGCCTGCATTAGCTCTCAGAGCATGCCTGGAGATTGTTTGGGAGAATGATTGTTGGCCCAGGAAAATGGTGCCAGGAAATGTTCTAAGAATTTAACATGTTCGAGTTTCAGTGCCCAGGAATGTTCCCTGGCACTGCTTGATTTATTAATGTAGATGTAGCCAAAAGCCTTTTGCTTTAGACACTTATGATGACACCTGAGACACAACTAGCAAATGATGAGCTCTGTGCAAAATCAGTCTAAAGTATCCATAGGAAAAAAATAACATAAAGGGTTGGAGAAGGTGATAGATGAGAAGAAATATGAAGACTGCAGTTAATATTTTATTTTTTGCTGGGTAAATAACTGACAAAATAGATACTGATTAAATAATCTCATTTGATTTTAAAATTCTGAGACAAAGATTGCTTTAAAAACTACCATTCTGATGGCATTATGCCTAAACTTTCTGAAGCATTACTGTGCTTTCTTCCAAATGCAGACAATATTGGCCATGTCTTTCAGCCTTTTCTGTATCGTTTTATGGACCTACCATTTCTATAGAATGATAGTCGAATACAATTTTAATCCTTATATACTGTAGTGTTATTTCTTATTGTCCTGACTGGTGCTGGGAATCGATTTATTTGTATCTCTTTGCTTCACATTTTCTAACTTTTGATTTATATTTGTTAGAATCAGTTGTCCCAATTTTCTATGTATTATAGACTTTGTTCTGTTATTTTTATAACTGTCTTCTCATTTTGTTTTTTTTTTCTTTTAGCTAGACTTCTTTCTTGATTAAAGTTTTATGACTTTTCAGGCATGTACTAAAATGTCCTGAATTGATTCCCAATTATCATATGGTTTCTCTTTTTAAATGCTTTCTGCCAGCTGACTTGAGCCATAATTATTTTCAGTTTTGGGAAACATCTCTTTTCAAAGCACTGTTTACACATATTTCTACTTTGGAATTATTGTGCTTGATATAGCAAGTGCAATAAAACTGTTATTATTTGTATCTACATTACTATTAGTTTTTAACTGTAAGATCAGTTTCTCCTTATGTCTCAAAATGAGATTTCACCTTGCTTTGTATATACTCCTGCTGCACGAGAGACCTGTTGTATAATATATTCTGAAATTCCACGGATGTTTAAGTACTGGCAGCATCACTTTTTTGCATGTCATTCACAGTGCTTTCCCCATATTATAGATTCCTTTTCCTTGCTCATTAGGCTGACATTTACAGAGCTGATCATCCTATTCTATCGAACAAGTTGGAGGTTTTCAAAACACAGAAAGCAATTCTCCATGTTGTACTTCATTTTTTAAGGCATTGATTCTTAAACCTCTAAGATTATTTCTGGTGAGAAGAGTTACTTCACCAAACAGCACTTCCTATATAGGTTATACACCATTATTTTTAACATTGTAATCAAGAATGTTTTCATTGCATCTCCAAGGCATCACTTATAGCTGCAGGTAGGGAAGAAAACAGGACCTAGATCACATCTGGTGGTGCTGTTCCACAGAAGTTTACCACGAGATTGAATTTAGAATTAGAATTTCTTCTGTTTCCATTTTATGGGCAGGGAAGCTGAGTATGTCTGCTTAATTATTTGGATTTCAGTTTTCTTCATTTTCGAGCTCAGCTCTATTCCCGTTACAGTCAGCAGTTGTCTCTGTTGACTTCATGACAGTTGTATTGTCACATATCATCTATAATTTTTTGTTTGTTTTTTGTACTTCCATATTTTTTGATATATAAGCAATGCTATTAAGTGCTATCGATCTGGAAATATTCACATCTATTATTTCTCAGTTCTGCTCCCAGAATTCTAAAAGACTTGTGAAAATAGACAGAGATAAAGGGAGCTTGTTTGTACCCTTAAGGAATGGTTGACAATACAGGGAGGAATCAGAATGAAACTTCATGCACAATTTTATATCTACTTTTTTGGCAGCCTGTTGCAGTAAGTAACAGGAACATGAGTGTGAGCACGTGTGCTCTATATCGCCATAGTTATTACCTAAGTTGAGACAACATGGATGTTCTCTAATCTAGGGCAGCAAACGCATGCTATATAAAACTTAAAACAGTGCCTATGGAAGAAAATAAAGCCTTGTCTAGGGAAATTTTCTGCCAAGTAAGGGCACGTAGAAGAAATTTTTTGACACCTCTGTCTATTGAGCTGGAAGAGAACAGGAAACTCCATTCCATCCCTTAGGCAGGGTGACAAGGGACATGTAGACAAAATCAATATATTTTCCTTTGTCTTTTGGCTCTGTGGAGGAAGCACAATCCTCAAGAGTTTGTCCATTTTAGTTACATTCTTATTTTGATTAAAAATGGGATTGCCCATAGTTTTGATTGTATTTTTTATTCTTTTCCTATAGAGCCAGCAAGATTACTGATTCTGCAGTATAAATATCAGATCTTGCCCTATAAAAAACAAGAGACTGAAGGAATGCAAAAATCACGTGTGTTTTTGACTGATTTTAGCTTGCCCTTTATGTTGCAATAAAGAAATATCATTAGCAATCCAATTTGGAAGTGCTCCAGACACAAGAACAGGAGTCTTGTTGGCCGAAAGAACTCTTGAAGGAATTTTATTTAGATATGTAAAAAAATCAGAACCACCACCCAGGAGAAACTATAAACTAATTGGGAACTATATTCATAGCCAGAACAGGGGAAATTAAGATAATAGATTTGTTCTCTTTGTACATAAAACCGACTGTGCCCTGGAAAGTCTTAGGCTGCAAACTGTAATTCACTCCATAACGTCTGCTGAATTGCTAGCTCCCATTCACATATTAATTCTTTGTAAATGCTTTTTGATGCAAAGACTCAATATGTTAGGTCTTGAAAAATGCTCAGGCTTCAAGGCACAGTTTGTCTTTCCCTCCTATACATAGTCCAACTGGATGTTCTTTTTTTTTTTTTTTTTTTGACTAAACAATGGGAAATACCTTTCTCACTGTGAGATTTACTGCTCCCTACAAGTATCTGACAGTTAACCTTGGCAGTCACTTTAATGCAGAAGGATGCAAGAAAAGTCTGTGAAAGTTCTGGGCGTCTGCTCATCTGGCAGCTAAAGGATTCCAGCAAAGCCTTTCTTGGCCTCAGGCTGTGAGTGTGAAAGTTTTAATTGTCCATGTGAATACCCTGAACCAAAAAGGAACCTGAATATTGAGAGGGATATCAGTCTCAGGGATTATAGACAAGGGTTTAGCCATTCTTGTGTTTCATGCTATTTTTGTTGTCAAAAATGTTTTGTACCCATTTGTTTTCACTGAATAATTACACTGTAGGGTTATTAACACTAATCAAGCAGTTTTACCCATCCATTATTTCTCCCAAAATTCTAAGTCCTAATGTAACAATATGATTTCCTGTTACTTCCTATGCCATTTCTACTGACTTGCAACAGAAGTATGAACTGAAACACCCTGATGTTACTGGCAGTCTTTCCATTCACCGCAATAGGGTATGGATCAGACACATACTGGTAAATATAACATTCTCAAGTAATTTTGGGGGAATTTTTAAAGAAATGCTCAAAAAAACCCTCAACATTGGGAAATTATAATGTGCAGCAATAGGCTTTTTGATAACATAAAGATGTAATGGAAGTGAATCTAATGATAATTCCACAGGAGTCGATAATGTTTTTTAAATTTTTTTTAATAGTATTTTTAATGTCCGAACCTTATTCATTGAAGGCACTTACTTTCCCATCTTTTGCACAGTAAGTCTGTGTGGACAAACTTATTACAGCACTCCCATGATGCTACCCATCCATCCTCAGACACTTTTGTCCTAGAAAACGTTTCTCCAGACGATGAATAGTCTCAAGTCGAGAAGAGGCTATACACCTTGCAAGGAGAGAACCGGAGAGGTAAAACACTATTGTGTGGAAGAACAGTGGCCATGCATGTAGTAGCAACATGAGTAGGAATAATACTTGGAGAAAGATCAGATAGGTAAAGCTCCGTAATTCCTTTGAAACTTGTCATTACCCACTCTGGGCATCACATGGTTTTGCTTGTGTTACCAGCCACATCCAGGAATGCCCCTGTCTCCTGTGTGAGGTGATAACTCTATTGTCTCCCCATCAAATCCCTTCCAGCATGAGAAGAAGAACCTGAAAAAAACAGTTCTGAGTTCTTGTACACAACAGCTGTACAACCTATGTGACATTGCGAAAGGGTTCTTACGCTGATATTTGCAGTGAAGTAAAGTTTGTACCAGCTGAAGATCTGCACCATATATTTTAAATGTCAAAAGTCTGTTACTTTTTGTGACTTTGGCTTTAAAACTCATTCTCTTTATATAAGTCTAGCTGTGCATGGCATAAAGGAAACCTAGCTACTGAGCTGAAGAATATGGGGCTACATTAATTGTAAAAGTTACTTCCCATGGCAGACTTTTAGTGTTGGCAGAGAATCATGGGTTTGGTTTGGGAGTAAAGCAGAAACCAGGCTGACTGTGGGCCAACGCTAGCTGGCCAATTTTGTCAACTCCTACCCTCAGGGTTTTTGTATTGATGAATTTATGTTATGTATGTTGTAAATCAACATGAGAACAGAGTAAATAGTTAATTAGCAAAAAGCCCTGTGATCTATGAAAAGAATTGGTTCAATTTTATTTTAATAACAATTTGAACAAATGGGCACTTAAGACTACATGTCCTATAAAAAAGGACTTAACAGAGAGAGGAATCTATATAAAAATCATCTATGGATGTATTATATGAAGTCAAATTGAAAACTGGTGAAACCAAACAACTAGCAGCAGAGATTCGCTGATAATGTGATGACTTAGAGTTAGCTGGGAAACAATACCTGCATATTTCCGGATGCTTGACCACCTGCTATTTTTCTGCCTACCTGTATCATTTCAAATTTGAAACCTTTAACTGAATCATTGGGATTGGAATTTTAAAATCAGCACATTTTAGAGCTGCAGAACACATTAACATTTACATTAACACAATTGCACTGTTTACAATAATACACATTGCTGCTGCTTAAGCAGGAAAGTGACAACTATCTTAGAGGTATTGGAAGAGTAACTCTGTGTGAAACAATGCTTCATCTAACATTATTCAATATTTTTATGAAAGATGAAGAGCTAAAATGTTATGAGATCAGCTTTAAATATAAATTAAATTCACAGCAGAAATAACCTCACTGAAATTATACATAGATGCAATCAGTAGTAGTCCCTTGAATGTACAGTAATGCTAAACTGGAAGCTCTTTCTTTTTACATCTAATTGCAAAAATAGAGCTTACACCTAAAGAAAGTGGCTTGCATTCCTGCTGGTTTATACAGAAAAATTTTTGTGCAGACTTCTTGGCAAGAAATCTCTTTTTTCAATAAAAGATTGCTGTGGATAATACCTTTCAAATCTACTCCAAAATATTTGCTGCCAAAGTGGCTTGACTCCAGCTATTTTGCAAGTAAATGTTTTTTAATGTTGCCAGAATTAACTCTGAAGTCTTCTTTTAGTAGTAGAGACACAGTGCAGACAAAACCATAAAAAATTTTAGCACATTGCCTCCTGTATACTTTACTTTATGAGAGGATGATCTATTGCTAGATCTTCAGTCAGCATAAATCATTCTAATCCAACCATGAGGATTTCTGCCAGCTCTGATCTAGTGTCTAGTCAATCCTTGGCCTATCCGCTAAAACAACAGAGAAGTTTGCCAAGTTGGACCAACTAGCTTTATTTGTATGCTTGTACTTTGATACAGTGAGAGAAATGTGGGCCTACAGTATGGATCCAAAATGCATTGTTTCTCCTTTACTTTGGTGTCCCAGATAAAGAATCTTTTCTGCTGCGAGCTGGATTCATTTCATTGTCCTCCTCCTTTGCACTTTTTCTTGCCTTTTCACCCAATTCATGCAATTCAAAATAGCAGTCGCTGTCATTGTTTATTCTGGATCTTGACTCAGCTTCTGTAGAAGTCAAAGGCAAACTCCCACTGACTGCTGTGACAGAAGATCGGTGACCAAAAGAAAGAAATTGGAGTACTAGTTCTTCACAGGGCCATACAGGAGAAGATGATCACACAGAAACAGTAGTCATTATGTAGGACGGAACTTTTCTGGGAGTGAAGTGCTCAGGACGCTTATCAGAGCTTTTGTCATGTTATGTTCTGGAGTAATCGTGATTTTCCATTGCAAAAGTATTTTTATTAGCTGGGTTCTCGCCAAGTAGATGTTTTTGGTTTCGATATTATCTTGCAGATTTCCCTGGAAACATTTGTTACTCCAAACTGTGCCTGAATATTTATCCATTTCTCCAGTAAGTGTTAAAAGAATATTGTTTGTGTTTACTAACATGTGGAAAACCAGACTAACAGAAATAAAATAGAAAGCCATAAGACATTTGGGGTCTGATTGTCCAAAGCTTTCTCCAACAACTTTGATGATATTACTCAGAAGAATGGAGTATACTTATTGCATGCTGTACAATTTCATCGCTGGTCTCATCCTATGAAACAAAGCTTGGGAAAGATTGTGAGGGAGACTTTTTGGGTGAGCTCCAGAATTTAGATGTTTCAAACTTGGATGCCACAAAGCTCAAATGTCTTGAAACATAAAACTGTTCTGCCATTATCAGAAGAATTTGCCTGTTGGATAGAGACTTGGTCAAGAATTGAAGGAAATTCCTGGAAGAGTCACCCAAAGACCATTTGAAATGCTGATGTCAGGGAAAGGGAAAGTTTAAGGGGAAAAGAAGTATGTTCTTCACTCCTCCTATTTAAGCAGACGTACTCAGTTTCTTCTTCATCTTTTCCAACCCGTCTCCCATGATCTCATGTTTGTGCTTCTCAATTTCCATATCTTTACTTCATTTCTGAAACTGCTGCAGACAGCATCACGTTTCTTGACAGCATGCTGGCCTGAGGTAATATTTGTATTATCAGTGCTGTCAAAGAATTTGGATCCATTTGTTCTATTGTATCAGGGTACAGTACTGGGCCATCCGGACAGTGTAAGCTGGTGGTCAGTTCCGCCAATTTAAAGGCTGAGCAGGTGAGACATTGCCACTGGTGAATGGGCGTAGGCTGCCTTTGCTACAGTTGGGTGCTGTGGCATATAAGAAGCTATGCTTTTATTTTAGATTATATGAGACATTAAAATATGTCTAAAAGACTGTGGAACAGAAAAATATCAGCATAATATCAGACTTATTAGAGTTAAAAGAACACAGATGGTTATTTTTGCATGTTTATTATTCTAGCTGGAAACATTTGGATTTCTGGTTTTCTTTTTCTGATCTCTATGAGTTTTTCAACTTTGTGGAAAGCATATTTGTTCTCCACATCATCTCACACACATAGTCAGTGTAGGACCTGATAACTTTACCATGCAATGATTATTCTCCATTCTTCCTGGGTAAATGCTTGCTTCTGACACAGAATTTTGCCACCTTCTCCAGTAAATCTTAATTTTTTCTTTGTGTCACGCATCAGATAAAGGCGATTCCTGCACTTCATGTCATGGAACTACTCCTTATTAGAGAACGTGTCTCTAAGAAAATATTTTTTCCTCATTTTGTTTCATCCTTTCTCTGAAAAATTGACAGGCCTTTCAATATTTATTTCAATGGCTTTAGCTAGCTAAGAGCTGTTTCCTTAGCATAGGCCAGCATACTAAATGCAGAATTTTGCTATCTCTTTTTTCTCAAAAGATAGATTTTTATGAGCTTGTGGAATTTGGAGTGGAAAAAGAGACTGGTATGCAATGTGCATGGGGAATGAGTCTGAAATGATTTGGAAGGACAAACTTAACTTGATGCTATAACGATCCTTAGCCACTCACTGCTCAATAGTGTGACATGTATCTCCTCTAATTCCAGCCAGATAGATAGGAATGTTATTTCTTAGTCCTGTTTTTACTGTTTTCCTTTGCATTTTTATCCTTTTAGTAATATTTATTTGAGTCAAATTGGAGCTTTTCATTTTTTTCAAAATTTATCCTGGGAAGATGGTGTGACATAGCAACATTAATGAATGCCATCCTGTAGGGAAAGATTGAGATCTGTCTGAGATGTAAAGGGTTGACTTTGCAGTCATTCTGGACCATAAACTTAAAAAGGTGACTGTCCCATTATTTCTAGTAGGAGTAACGCAGACAAAACAGGATTTGAAGCTATTTAGGTGGGTTTTGATTTCTGAAACCAGTAGTTCTCATGAACATGGGAGACATTCTGTGGTGTGATTCACATATATTTTGTCAGAAACAGTCTCATGGTTTGAGAGATAATCTCATTTCACACGGTATGGCGTGGGGGGGAATTTTAAAGTACATTCAGTAAAATGACATTAACTATGGTGAATACACATATGCAAACACAAAGTCCTGTGTGAGCTGATCCTCAGCTTCCTGTGGGAATGACATCTCCAATGGATTGCACATGAGCCCACTGAGCATCAGTGGGGATGACAGCTGAGTGGGAAGCTGGGCAGCAATACTGGCTGCTGTCTGGTTTCGTATGTAGTAGTGGTACCTGTACTTAGCCTGCTGTTGAGGTAGAGACAGTAAAATTGGTATGAAAGAGAGCAGTAAAAGGAGCCTGATTCTTCTAGGCAGTTATAACATTGTTGTCAAGACACTTCCTGAAATCTGTTTTCTCTTTATGATTTGTTTTATGATTCAAGGACTTTTGCATTCAGTGTTAGAAACTGGTTATTTCCATGCCTTATGTGTAGTGGATTACTTGACAACACGGTAACTTAGAAGTACAGACTCTTACTGTGTAGGGCAAAGAGTGAATTTATAGAGTTATGTATGTGAACAATATAATAGGAAGCCCAGGACAGAGACCCAGCTCTAACTTACTAGCCTTTCTTTATGTGAATATATATTCAGAATGCATTATTTTGCTTCATCAAAAATGGTCTATGTTTAGTGAAGATATGTGAACAGATGAAAATACTCCTGGTCTTCAACAACTCTGGCCTACTCTATGCAAATAAGAAGGAAATCTAGCGGTGATGTATAAATCAGCCTCCCTTTAGCTTCATTTCCTCAAAATTCTTGTCATTAAATGATGCCTTTAGGATCTGCACTTACAAGCAATTTGTTGATGTGAATATGGTAATAGTGATGTAGCTTTCATTTCAAGGAGCAAGACGAAGGTCCAGATAGGAATAGGGAAGTTTTAATTTAACTGCGTTTAGCTTTCTTTTCCAGATGAAGAGAACAAATATAAGAAGGAGTGAGTACAATATGTTGGCGAATTCAAGTGAGACTAACTCAGCAAGTCAAAGGTAGCTCAAAGAAAGTAATACTGAAACACACAGGGGAAGATGAATTCTACTCTAACTTTGAATGTCACTAAAATTAGATTTATTCTTCCTTTATGCTCAAAGAGTCTGGTAAACAAAACTGGTGATAACAAAGTCTAAAACAATCCATCTTCTGATAATTAGTCATTTATTTTATAGTGTTATAATTAAAACAGTAAATTAATATTTTACATTTGCTGGTGGTAACAAACAGTTGATCAAAGGTAGCAAGAATAGTTTGTAAAAATACTAGACAATCAGAAGTTTCTGAAAGTTTAAGTGAAAAGGTGTTTTAGAGAAAGGAAAAAAACTTTTTCTCTCATTTTTACTTTACCCTATTGAAAAAAAAAGACTAAAATAACCATGATTCTTGATTTATTTATTTATTTTTGGCTGGAAACAAAACATGTGACTAAAACTGATTGAAATTAAAGAAGAGGGAGTTCCAACAGAAGTTTTCCAAATAAGCTGAGCTATGAATCTTCTGGCTTCTACTACTTTTTTATAGTCATACTGTAGATGGAGCAGAATATGGAGCTCAGTGGAAAAAAGATTAATTGAAATAAAGACTTTGGTCACATACTGAGCTTGCAAACCAACTCCAAAGCTCCTGGAGACATTCGTATGTCATGACACTTTTACACTTTTTCAGGCAGCAGAGTACAGTAGCCTTGGAGTGTAATTATGGCCAGCTTTCCCAGGTAGTCCAGCTTTCCCCCTGAAAGCCAAGCTATGCCCATGCAAACATTAAAAAACAAGTCACAAGAAAAACAGCTCTGTCTAGCCCTGAAGCACAGAAAAAAGCCTCATACCTTTCTGAGATAAGAAAAGTTGTTATGCAAATCTTATGCATTGCTAAAGACTGTGACCTATTTAGTGGAGTGCATTATATTTTCTAGGAACGAATTTACAGCTGTGAGAGACATTAAAAAAAATCCTTCGAGCGTGTAGGTCGAAACCCCGGGGAGGAGGACAGGACCTGACACCGCGGCAGCCCTGTGGGTGCCTTACCGTACCAGTTAGACATGAATATTCAGCGCGTATAGCTTCTACTTACACTGACTCTGTGGAGGACACACTGATGCATATCAGTGCAGTGCATCAGCTGCATATGCTCCTATGCAATCTGTGCACGTTCAAGTTAGCACAACAAATCTCTGGTCCTGACTTTAGCAGCTGAATGTTACTATAGAGCAAATTATTTGTCATAGTAACAATGTTGCAAGTGGAGCTTTAAAGATGAAGACTTTCAGTCTCTGTTATACAGACACAAAATAAAGAAATTATTTCTCAGTTCACTAGTGGAAAAAAACCCCCAACTTTTTCTCTCCAATTGCTCTCTCTACGTGCATTATAGTATAAAGAATCTTATACCATCTAGTTACTGACATTTAACTTACTTATTGAGCTAAATTAGAAGTTATTCTTGACAGGCCAATGGTGAGGGAGAGAGAAATCACCACAGAACCAGAATCGCAGAACAGCTGAGGTTGGAAGGGACCTTTGGAGGTCACCTAGACAATCCCCTCTGCAACCTAGAGCAGGTTGCCCAAGACTCTGTCTAGACAGCTTTTGAATATCTCCAAGAATGGAGACTCCACAGCCTCTCTGGGCAACCTGTGCCAGTGCTCAGCCACCCTCACAGCAAGAAAATGTTTTTTCTCATGTTCAGATGGAACTGCCAGTGTTTCGGTTTGTGCCCGTTGCCTCTTGTCCTGTCACTTGGACACCACTGGAAAGATTCTGGCCCTGTTCCCTTTATTCCCTCCCTTCAGATACTTACACACGTTGATAAGATTCCCCCCCCCCCCCCCCCCCCCGCCCCCAGTCCTCTCTTCTCCAGGCTGAACAGTCCCAGCTCTCTCAGCCCCTTCTTGTATGAGAGATGCTCCAGGCCTTTCGTCATCTTCATGGCCCTTCACTGGACTCGCTGCAGTAGCTCCATGTCTCTCTGGTACTGGGGAGCCCAGCACTGGACACAGGCACTTCAGGTGTGGCCTCACCAGGGCTGAGTAGAGGGCAAAGATCGCCTCCCTCGACCTGCTGGCAAAGCTCCTCTTGATGTAACCCCGAATACCGTTGGCCTTCTTGGCCACAAGGTGCCACATTGCTGGCTCATGGTCGACTTGTTGTCCACCAGGGCCTTTTCTGCCAAGCTGCAGACCCTGAACCTGTACTGTTCCAGCCAGGGAGCACATGAGACAGAGCCTTGCTCTGAGGCGCTCTCGTATTTTTCTTGTCTTTCTACAACTACCACATCATCTTATTTCACATTATCTGAAGTGATCCCAGTGTTTGTCTGCAATCCTAGGGTTGTTTGACCCTGGCACACGATTTGTGGATGTAGCAGAGAGTATGCCCGGTGTCTTCTGCATTATAAGGAATCATCAGAAGACATCGTCAATGGATAGCTTGACAGCTGGGGAATGATTTGTTATAATTTAATCTCAAATGAACGTCATTAGAGTGGACTGAACAGTATGTATGCTAACAGCTGGCAATTGTAAAATAACCATTTATGCTAAAATCTCCAGGATGTGGAAGAGAACAGAGCAGCTTGGCAGTATAAAATGTTTTGTGTGAAGTATGAGGATTTCCTGCTAACATTACTTTTGGCCTTTTCTGCTTTGTACATTGAATCAGTGGCACTTCATTCAGCATGTATTTTTCTTGAATAACTTAAGAGAGAATGGGCCGAATGGAAAACTCTTTAAAGATCTTGTTGATTTAGTTTGGGAGTAAGTTATGTGATTTACTTCATACTCTATTCAAAGTTAAGTTGTCTGTCATAATTTTTATCAGTATTTTACAATGTGCCTTTCACTCAGTGACCATCTTGTCTTGACTGAGCCTCAGATTTATATATCGTACATAGTATGGAAACTTTATATGTATTGTACATTCTGAATGCATCTCAAATGCGATAAGAAAATTGACCTAAGCCCTTCTCTTAACTAAATGTTATTCACCTTTCTGAAGGCCCACAGAGATGAGACTAATCCAGTATCTACCTTTAAAATACAAAAATATAAAAACTGTGCTATAAACAAAGCTCTGCTCAATGCAGCAAAATAATCTGTCTTCAGTTAGAACAATAATTTGGATTAGACTCAACCACATCCCTTTTTCTTACCGTTAAAGGAAGAAGCTTTGAGACAAGCAGCATTGTAAAACTTCTGTGTGACACATTTGAAAAAAATGATCAAGGATGTTATGTAAACATTGTGTTTTAGTGCTCTGTAGAGGAAGGAGCTCTCTGCTCCCATCTTTTGGTGAACAGCAGGAAATATGCTGTTTTTGTCTGTACAGTATCTTTACCTGCATCTGGTCAGAGACTCCAGGTCTGAGTGAGTGGATCACACACATTAAGGGATCCCTGTCACATGAGCCCTTTTGCTCACTGATGGATGGAGAGACCTGAATTCTGCCTCCAAAGCATTTATAGCATGTAGTTTTAGAAGTCCAATCTTCAAAAAGGGAAAGAGGGAGGACACAGGTAACTCTAGGCCAGATCTCTGGAAAGGTGATGGAACAGCTCATCCTGGATACCTGGGTTCTGCACTTCTTTACAGATTTTCAAGGAAATTGTAAAGATCTGACAACCTTAGCCTCTTTTGTAAAGTGAGCAATGAGATTTTAGAGGATTTTCAAACATTTTATCTGCTAGGTACTGTAAATTTTAAATCAACTACAAGGAACAAGTTAAATTTTTCTCATTATTTTTGTTCTCACTGAGATAGCATAGTCAATGTTATTGAAAACACCTATCTATTTCTTACACACCTTTTTAATGCAAAACAGATACAATGATTCACTCAAATAGAGAGCAGTTTTCTTACAAATGCCCCAGGATATCATAGATGCAATGTTATTTTGGGGGTTGAAATTGATGTAATTCACTTTACTCTTTCCTGCAACAACCACTGATATAGTATCTGAATAGTATCTGAATAATATCTGAATAGTATTTTTCTGGAGGAAAATTCTCCCAAACTAGTAAATACTATTTTCCACAAGCTGTCTCATCCTTAATCACTGCACAACTGGAAACAACTTCTGTGTGCAGATGCTTTGGTCTGCAGATAATGAACTGGACAAAATAATTCTCCACAGTGTGTTGACTCATCTGTGTGACTGAATGGTCTTCATTCTACTTCCTTCTAGTTTTTCTCTTGGAGAACCATTCCCAAACTTTGCATTACTGTCTGAAATTCTATCTCCCTGTCTCTGCGTACAACATTAATGCTACCTGAAATAAAGAAACAAAACAAGTCCTAACCCCAACGGACTGCAGTGAAACTGGATCAAGGGAATGCTGAACCAGGCCCACAGTATTTAAAGTACAGCTGTGACGGAAATGAGGAAGAAAAGAGAAATGTGGGAGGATGAGTAACAAGATCAGAGAAGTATATGGAAACTCTTGAATTTACTCAGGGGCATTCTCCACCCCACAACAAATCGTGTTGGTTAACTTTTTAAATTCCCAACAAATTATATAAACGCCTTTTCTGTCTCTTCCATTGTACCCCCTATTGGTTTATCCATGTGCCATTGACCTCTGTGCAGGAATCATAGTGCACCATTTGATGTAGCAAATGTTGATGTCTACGATCATCTATAAAACAACTTTAACCCTTAGCCAAGAATCTGGTCAGTGATTTGATTCTTCTAATTAGTTAAACCTGTGGCAAATGGCTACATTTTCCCAAGCTGATCTTTTTTTCAAGAAAAGAGTCTTTGAAATTGGCCTCATTTTTTTAGCTCTTGAGCGGAGAATTCTCTGTTGCTATGTTCTCACAGGATGTTTCTCAGCAAGCAAGTGTATTTATAGTAAATAGGGGAAGACATGAATTTAGATTTCATTTGCCTTGTTGATAAGTGTGACAAAATATACAAGCACTAAGACAATGTTTTCAGAAGCCACCTAAATGTAATAAGCCTCATTTTTTGACAGGGACAGCTTCCACCAAAGCAGACTCTTTAAATTTATCAAGTCAAGCCCCAGATATTAAGGAAAATAAAATCACTATTTATGTCTGAAATATGGGTGTAAGAATCTAAAGAGAGCTAGATATAGCATCCAATAGTCACAAACAGAGATCCTCAATTTTACCCATAATCAACTTGATTATATATTTGTAGACACATCTCAAAGGAATTTTAATGGAGATTCTGGTTTAGGACATGTGGTGACTGGTAAATAAAAAGATAGTGTAAGTGAAATGAACAAGCCCAGAAGTTTCCCTGGGCACTAATCAGTTTCATAAAGAAATGAGTTTAAGTTTATATTTAGTAACAAAACTCTTCTTCACAGGCCAGCAGCCTGAGAGCAAGTATCAGGCTGTGGGTCTAGAAACTTTGTTTGGACAATATTGTGTCCAGATGCGCTTTCAGCAAATAAACAGAGTCCAGAGACTGAGGTTTTGAATTGTGAACCCTGATGAGTTGAGACATAAAGGCTGAAGGTCTAGTGCCTAGTGAACCTAAGTTCCTCAGGAGGCAAAATGCCAAATGAAGGTCTGCTGAAGGCAGATTCATATATCCCAGTCTTTCCCAGCACTGCTGTGTGGAATAATGTGTAGGAGGACTTCAAAAACAAAGAGCATGAGGAGAGTAAGATAGTATAGTAAGATCAATAGACTCCTTGCTATGCAGTATCCAAACTCCTCTCTACAAGAATGAGGACAAACAGAAGAGCCTGCAGTAATATGCAATAGGTAGCAACAGTGCAATGGCAGCCTGGAGCCAAAATAGTAGGTGATACATAGTTACATGTAGCTGTTAAGGCCTTCTTTTGCATCTTGACTTAAGAGGACAGGGAATCTTGCAACCCACTTGTAATGCAATTACAGAGACATTTGTTCTGTAAATGTTTGTGAATTGTGTTTGAAGACACAGCAATTAGCACAGCCGGTTCTTACTTTTCCCCTTACCCACTTGAAAGTAAAAAATCATGAACCTTTCCTCCCTTACTCCATCAAAAAATGAATTAAAAAATAAAAGATGTCTATGTTCATAAAAGAAAGCATAATGTTTATACTTTCAAAATGACAAAATGAGCATTTAAGCAGAAATATATTCTCTAGGGATACTCAGCACCAGCTTATATTAAATTCTCTTTTTCCATTGAAAATTATATCCCTTTGACAGAAAGGGCTGGCATGTTTAGTTACCTGTACTGACTTTCCTTTAAGATCCCTGTTTGAAGTCAGGCAATCCTAAGAACAGCTGTGACAGCACGAGTAGAGTGATAATGCAGGCAAAGGGAAGCTTTCAATTATTTATCAAATACAGAAAACAACAGCTGCTCTCCCATTTTGTCTCCTTACCTTTCTGCTGAAGAAATAGGCAGTGATAACTAACCACGCTGATTGGGAGTTGCTGCACTGCAGTCCTTCAGCCCCGTGAAATCCGTGAGGAGTGTATTCTGAGCTGCCGGAAGGTGCTCCCACAGGAGCTGTTATGAGACAAGCAGCATGTTCCGTGTCTCAGCATAACTGGACTTTTTTTCAGCATATGAGATCACTAAGCAACGTGGAATAACTTATTAGTTGGTGAATAGTATATTTCTCTCGCACAGCGTATTTTTGAATGTGGCTTGTTTTAACGGATATAGAACCACTGCAAAGCTGGTGCTGATAAAGCCTTTATAAAGGTGAGTATGTAAAGGATGTGTCTGAATTTACTCAGAGATTGTATTTTGTTTGTGATGGAAATCTCTGATTCAGTCTGTGTAATTGTCCCAGCACAGAAATACATGTCATGCTTTAATCAATTTGAATGTTTAACTTCAATTCACTTAATGAGACATACTTGGAAAATATGATGTAGTCTTGATAGTGTTACATAAAAATGCTATTTTGGAAGCTTGCCACACCTAAAAAGACTTAGCAAATCCATCAGCAGAAAAAAAGAGGCTTCTAAATTTCAATTATAACAGAAGCACAAATCCACCAAATAAAGGCTCCACACTGGACACAGTTACATGATGAAATAATATAGATAATGTACCATAGATGCTAGCTGGTCAATGATCAGAAGGATTCCTAACAGCTTTGCTTTCAGACTCTAAGGAACTGAATGATAGCAGCTGGCAAACCAGCTAGTACTAGGAAAATACTGAGGGAACACCGCAATTTGCTGTGGGAACAGGGTTCATTAGTCAGAGCAGTGCGTGCACACCTCTGTCTATGGGAAGAACAGGGAATTGGTTACACTTCGCTGAGGAACTGTTCTTGAGCAGAGTCCTTATAAGAAAAACCTTGATTGCTTCCCCTGGACTAAGTAAAGTGCCAGAATGAAATGAAAAAATCCAGAATATCTGGAAAAGAAAGGGAAAGAACAGAATCAGTTTTTGATTCTGTGAATCTGGAAAAAGAAGAAAACCTGGATTTTAAGGCAAAAGAAAAGCTGAATGAAGAAGAATCAAGAATTTCACATACATTTTGGAATGTGAAATCTCTTTTGTTCCAGACTGGAAGAAAACATTGGTATTTTACAGTTTTCCATATACTGAATGTTTCTGGCAGTTTATAATAACTACTGTTGAAAGGGAAATTCTGAAATTTTTAATTTAACACAAATTTTCTATATATCTGATTTGAAAAACCAGCTGGACAGAAAAAGACATCAAAAAGAACTAGCCTGTAAGGTAGATACATCTGACCCAGACAGCAGCCTTAGGAAAAAATGAGTGTCCTAAAGAATATCTAAACAAAAGTAGGGACACAAATTGCATCAACGTGTTGCAAGGTAGAGCTTTGTGCAGTACTCTTTGTCAGTAACGAAAAGGCAGAAAGGAGAAAGTATTTTGCTCTGTTGTAATAACCTGAAGGCAGCACAGAGGATGATGGATGTAGGACAGAAGAGTGTGGCAAAAGCAGCAGGATGGTAATGTGTGTACATGTTATCAGTGTACAGCTAGAGTCGCAGCAAGTCACTCCTTCATTGCTCCTTTTCCTCCCTATAGACCTTTAAAGATATTCCTTCTTTTCGTATGTGTCCTGGGGGGTCCACTGACATACTAAAAGGCTATGCTATGCTCTACACTTATTGAAATCGCTGTGAAACAAACACAGTGGCAGACAATAGACATTTCAGATTCTCAAAGACCAGCCAGGACCTGCCTGAATTCATTCTACTTAATTTTAGACATCCGTAATGTGAGTCTCTGCCCTCAGACTAGTCAGGCTTAGTTCACATCACCATCAGTGACGAGAAATCAACACTTTCGCAGTTTGCTTGAGCTGACCTCACATGCATGTCTGTGCTGAGGTGAATCATGTTCTGGAAGTGACTTCTCTTCTTTGCCTGCAAAAGGAACCCGGGGCGACTAGCTGAGAGGTAAATGTATACCTCAGATGTCTGAAGTTAAATGAGATGAATCTCATCGAGGTAGTCCTTTGTGAACAAACAACTCATACATGTTATGTGCCATTTTGTTTTGCAGTGGTACAGCTAAGGGTTAGAGCATAACAGGTCTTTGAAAATGTTTTTTTCAAAACACTTTTCATTGTAGCAAAGAAGGAAGAGGTATGAGAGCAGCTGTAGTACCTACAGTGAACATGAACTCTTCCATTCCAACGGGTTGTTAGTTAAATCAGCACATTTCTTCAAATTCTAACTAATAAGAACATTATGAATACCTTTACAAATAATGCAAGCTTAATTTTGAGTAGGAATGACACTGATAATTGAGTGCAGATGGTTTAGTTCTCTGGTCAGCTAAAAAATGAGATAAATGAGAGTGACCTTATGGAAAGAGGATTGCAACATCAGAATAAAAAAATTATTGCTGTTCCTATGTAAATTAAACTAATTGACTGTAATCCACTCTGTTAGGTATTTGTGTTTAGTCACAACTGGGTAAAACCCTTCATTCAAGACCATTCACCTACCTAACATTTCTAACGGCTGCTTGTCTGGCAATGTTAGACCTGGAAAGCACTCACAGTATGTATTTTGAGGAAGTTTCTTTATTTCTTTCACTCCACAGAATGTCCTTGCACCATCTACAAGCCACTTTATTTACTGTTTTGATAATTTATTGAATTCACCTCAAATGTATAGTTTGAATATTCATATTTTACATATTTTATAAAAAATCCTAAATAATAAGAAGACATTAGTAGGTTCCTTAGATATAAGACAACAAAACTAATAGCAATAATTTGGAAGTCTGCCAGTTAATCCCACAAGAATAAGTAAAGTATTTCACTTGTGCCCAGGTTTCTAAGCCCAGCACTTAGACTGAATTATTTTATTATAGATAAAATGATAATGGCTTGAAAGTGTAAAGCCAACATGTGATTTGAGTGACTCCAACTTTGTTTTCTCTGATGGTGCTGGTCTGAGTCACTGAGATGCTCTGGAATCACCCACTGACTGCAAGATGAAAGTCAAGCTCAGAGACAGGCTGGCCAGCTTGCCTAGCTGCCTATGAGCTCACATGCCTAAAATATTTCAGCAAAAAATGGAAAAAAAATGTTTGGGACTCTATATTTAGGACCCTCAGCAAGCCCTCTGTATGAGGATGACTAAAGACTCATAAGGATTCATTTCTCACCTCATTTTACACTTTAGTATTCTTTGGATTTTCATTCACCGTACCAGATCAAGAGAAAGGTCTGATCAGGCTTACTCCTTGGCCCCTGACTAAACACATAGTCCATATGGTCAAATGCCTGCTGCTTAGGCTGAGCTTCTCTGAAGATGCATCCAGCCTGATGACTGAACTCGGGGTTCCCTTCCCTTCCCTTGGTTCCACTTTTCCTTTTCCTTTTCTTTTCTTTCCACTTCCACTTTTGCTTCTGATGGTTTAGAAAATAAAGCTCTATGAGTTGAAATCACTGGCCATAATGAGGATGTTTATACTAGTCACCTAAGTGCCATTTGCCCTGGGGTGTAATTCATCTCACCCTAACAGACATCTATAATAAGTCAAATGAATGTGTTTCTCTCTCTCCATTGACTGCCCGTGCAGCCTGTGGGGAGTGGCTACATTTAAAGACTGGTGAAGTAAGTATGTCATTTTAACACACACATGTCTTTCCTGAACAGAGCTGAAGAAAAGAATATATGCTCAAGGCTCCTATTTCTGCACTGGAGAAAGCTCCAAAGCTCTATTGAACCCTGAAAGATTTTTACTTAGCAGTTCTACTACTACATGATAGAACTTCGGCAGTTGCAAAAAATACCTCAACTGCTTAAAAAAGTCCTCTCCTGTAGCCAGGAGCAACATATTCTAAACAGATTGCTTGTCAGGAAAGACTGACATTAAAAAAAAAGTCAAATTAAGAAAGTAAAAAAAAAAGAAAAAAAAGAAAAATTAATGCTATGCACTGCCAAATAATGTGAATATATGGTTGTTATTTATTTCTCTGCTTTGCACACTGGAATGTTTGCTTGTCTTCCTAGCACATGAATGGTATGTTCCAAGATTTTTATCTATTTTTTATATTGAAGGCAGCTGAAATTGCCTCTCCAGATGTTATTAAATAACCAAAGCATGCTGTAATCAAGCAGCCTAATTCCCTGGAAAGGGAAATAATTTCCTGTACCTTATTTACATATCTCTAATTTCTTATAAAGCTTGCAGAAGAGACTTATGACAATGGTAGCTGATGCTGTTTTCCCACTTAAGAACAAATAGTTCGAATTCTCTGCTGCCATAACCCCCTTCACTCCCATCAACCAGCCCCCTGGGAATCCTGTAAGAACAATTTGAGTAAGGGCGAGTTTGGCACTTTGTAGTACAAGGATTTAGCCATCCCACAGGAAGAGTATAAGAAGCCGGGTGGAAAATTGACATAACCTTTGCTTCTGTGAGCTTGAGAGCAGAGGCAGAAATAAATGCATCTCTTCTAAGAGAACTAATTGTGTATTTGTTCTCTTAAATGCTAGCAGCATATACATGCAATTGGATAATATAACCCTTGCACATTCCTCATTACCATTTTAAGTACAGTTTCCATTATATATTCTGAAGCTGTAACTTCTAGCAATAAAAATAAATGTAACACCTTAAGCTAGTGGTCTTGAAACATTTGCAGACTTGCACACTTTCAAGCAGTCTGGCTCAAAAATAAATTTGTTTTCAAAGAACTAAAATTTCAGAGTTTTTTAGTTTCTCCAGTCTCGCTCCACCCTGGGTACAATTTTTTTCCCCAAAACTGAAGAGTACAAAATTAAACAGAATATAAACCAGACCATAAAATAAAAGCACAAGTGCTTCACTATCTAGCTGGCATAGTAACTTAGTCTGGAACCCATCTTGTATAGCTGTATACTAACAGTCAAAATGTCGTTTAGAGCAAAGAAGGGATGGTGACATTAGAGAAATTTTCTCTACTTTATTGTTGTGAATGTACACATCCAGCTTCTTTTGTATACATCCAGTTTTGTATACAAATGTATACATCCACTGTATACATCCAGGTTTTTTTACACTGTTCTGTGTCTGAACATATAATATCAAATTTTGACCTTCCCAGTGACAAAGAAGGAGGGAGAGGAAGACTAAGATAAAAAGAATATCCTGCAAAAAATCCTTCTTTTATGTCTCAAAGGGACATAGGGCAGGTTCTGTAGCTTAACATCGGAGTACGAAATGTGAGAAGTTCCTCTCCTCTTTTTCCCTATGCATCATTAAAGGCCAAATCTAGCCGCAAAATTCATTCCCTGGAGCCCCTTACAAGTTGGTTCTGAAATATCCTATTTCAAGAATTTCTCATTTTTTTCAAATGAGGCCTCATTAATGCTAGATGAAAGTCTGCAATAACTTCATAACTCAGTAGACATGTCCTGGGACTTAGTTTGTCTTGTTTTGTCGCTGCAAAATAACATTTAGATGGTTTATTATGTACAATCACTCTCAGTTCCCTTCTCTGACCTATGTCCTATGACATTAACATTAGACATTATAAACCTCAAGTGCATTAACATTTGAGAGTTTTCATCTTAGCAGTCATATAGTCTCAGTGAAAGACGTTCATTAAAAATAACTCTAGTTATTTTTATATATTAAAGTGTATAACTACAATTCATTTTACTTCTTTAAAGAAGTAAATCAAAGTATATGCTGGGGATTTTAGGGTCACATTTGACTCATAGAGATCTATTAAGTGTGTTCAGCATTTCACAGACACCAAATGGTTAATGGCAATGTGACTATTTAAGGAATCCCTTTAATTAATAGGAAAATAACTTTTCCTTAGGACACATGCTTTAAGGTTGTATGAAGACACATTTCTATAGTTCACTTACAATTCATGCACTCCAGTAAAATGAAAATATGGATAATGACTGCAACATAAGGAAGATGGGATCTTCTGAAGCACCATTCTGTCAAACGAAATGGGGCCAAAAGCAGAATCCAGAATGGTCATTAGGAATGACGTTATGTCTTTTACCTGCTATGTATTTTATTGTTTTGTCTTGCAAATGTTTCCAGAATTCTGTCACTAGGAATGCGCAATTTTGCTTTGAAGGATAAATGAATCTTCTCATTTGCCTCTTAGCCTTGACTGGTAATAAGCAGAATTTCTCAATGAAAAGCTCACTTACACAATTTGTTGTGTCTGTATGAGGAAATGGGGTCTGTATAAAGACACACTTCCACAAGGGACAGAGAATACCCTTAGTTTATTTCTCTTCAGTAGCATAAATGCCACACTAGTGAAAGCAACAGCCTTTGACAAGTAACATCCAGCATCACGGCATGCAAGCAGCCAAATGGTGTAAAAACAGCTTAAGAACCAAAGACTATACAAACTAGTCACAGCGGGTCTACCCAGAAAAGCGATTATCCCGGGAATCTCTTTCTTGCTGAACAGATCCATTCTTTCGTTCCACCCCACAACTGAAAAACTGCCATTGACTTCAGTGGGCTTTGAATAGCATATTAATGCATACTTAGGCCTATATGCTTATGCTAGTGACAACACTAAATTCTTGATGCATGTTACTCCTTTTAGCACTGCAGAGCCAACAAAGGGGACTGAGCGAGGGAGCTGGACCCTAGGCAGGCTTGTGCTTCATCAGCAGATCTGTCTCCTCTGTTCTGATTGCTGTTTCCTTGCTGCTGGTGATGTTTATAAGCCAAGAAAAATCACAGCTGTTGCTCTAAAAGCCCTTATTAGCAGAGTAAATCTGATCCTATGTCACTGGCAAGACAATTAACATAAAAGTATCTGTTGCTGATTTTGCAGCCTTACTTTTTAGAAGCTATCAAGCAGCTCAGAAATAAGAATTTACATTAAAGACATCACCTTTACATCCTCTGCTTTAGGGAAAAAAGAAAAAAAAAAAAAGAACCAGCTGTCATTATACTTGTTTTAATTTACTCAGGATACACATTTTAGAAATGTTGAGAAGGATTCAGAATACTCTCCTAGGACTGGATTGTTTTTTAAAATACGCAATCCCCATTCACAACAGGGGCCCAAAATCTGCAAATTTCTTTTCATCATGATTTCACCTCACATAAAATTTTTTATTCTAAATATATCATATCATGCTCTAGCATACAGTTAGATTTTAGGGACACAGAAGCAGCAGAAGTAGATTTGTGTGCATGAGCATAAAAGCAGGCCCTCCTCAACAGACAAAAGAAGATAAGGAGAAGCAAAGGCTATTGCAATGCTGCCACTTACTGTCTAAACAGGAAAGGAGTCACTTTCTGCTTTCTAGTGCGTAATAATTAATCAGAGCAGAAACAGCAAACTGTGTTAAAGACAGGAGAACTGTAATGCCAGGAAAGCAGCAGTTTTTGTCTCCCTTACCTATTGAGACTCTAAGGTCTTCAGAGCAGGAATTGACTACTGCTGTGAGGTTTTGTGCAACTGGAGCAATGAACGCAAGTGGGACTTACAAATACTATCCTAATACTAACATCCTAATCTAATAAAGAAGTTAAAGACAATGAAAAGGGATAAACACAGTCACAGTGTTACACTTGGCTATGCAGCCGTAAGTCATTTATGGTAATTGGTGCTTTAGTAATGCAGACAGAACTAGACAGTAAAATAGAGGAACATTATACAGAAGAGTGTACTGATACTTCTGAGAGAGGGTGACATGTCCTGTAGAATAAGAGTAGCTCCAAATGGCAGCACTTCTATTCCTCTAAGGTCTTTAGATAATCAGTAGAGCTGTTCTGAAAATAAAATGTTGACAACTTGGAATAACTGCAGAACCTTAACTGCTTAACACCTCTGTCTGCCTGTGCTCTGCAGTGCCCTGGCTTTGTTTGCCCTTTCTCATGTGAGCAATTTATTGTGCAAAATGATATTTGAACAGCTGGTGATGTTTGGAAATTTCCACTTTCGAGATCAGAAACTGAAAAACAAGGAGACTAAATCCTGCATCCACAAAGCACTTAACTTTCATTGCAACTGACTTAATTGATTTCAGTGATCTGACAGAATCACAAAGGAACTGCATAGCAGAGAAGGGCCTGAATATTAGCATATGGATTTCAAGGCTGTCATTGAAATGGCCCACTGGCTGAATCAAGAGTATTTCTTTAAATGTTAGTAGTCACTTAATATTATCTGTGAGTTGAATTCAACGATTTATTCTTGCACATGGCTCATTAAATTCTATTATTGGGAGTCTTTTAAACAATTTAGTATAATTAAATAAACACACCTATCACATAAACTACTAAGACTGGACTTTATTATCAGTTAAACTTATTAATGACTTAAAGCAGCAAATAGACCTAATGATGTAATAGACCTTAGGGTCTATTTCACCACCAGTAGGTATGTGGAAGCTTAATTGGCAGTTATGGTAGTCATACAGGAACAGAAAAGCAGAAAAGACCCTTTCATTTTAACTATATCAGTAACAAAATCTTTAAAGCTCTTTCACAACGAGTATTTCAGCTTCAGAAAAAGCTTCTCATACAAACAACCTGTTAAATAGGCTAAAATAACAATAGGCATTTGATTTTTGGCAGATTCATAGAAAGTCTACATTTGTACTTGATTTATTCCGGAGCCAAAGACCTAAATGCGTTTTCAGTTCTCATTTATTTTATGACTAGTTCTTCCTATTTATTGCTTCAAATCATAATCAGATGGGGAGTATCTTATCTAATAGAGCAGTTTCTTACATTATGTATGTATGTAGTGTAAACAATGCATTTTTTCTGTCTATATGGGTTCAATGGTGCTTTTGAAAGATTTCTCTGATTTGCCTCCAGCCTCTCCATGCTGAGAGAATTTCTCCTTCAAAGAAATTCGCAGGACAGAGAAAGCTAGAAAGATGGAGCACCTACCAGCCAGCTCTTCTGGACACCTGCTACAACTTGCCTCGCTCTCTGCTCAGACTTTTGCTTGTTTTGACTGGATCCAGTCACAGGGTTTCATGCCCTTTTAAGCTCCATCAGCCTCTGGATGATGAGTGATTGCTATTCTTAGCTTCAGGCATGCCCAGCTATTAATCCCCTGTCTGCCAGCCTTGGGGGAGAGGGACCCCGGCGGTCAGTGTGTCGAATTTCCCAGACCTTGGACGCCTTGCTTGGGCATGTTCCCAATCAGGTACAACTTGGGACTGGCAGCTTTCATTTCTAATTACACTCTGAGGACTGAACGGCATGACACTTGCTGTGTTTTGAGAGAAAACTGATCTAGTCATCTGGACCCAAAGTGCATGACTTCAGCACAAGAAATAGCTGGAAGCTGGGGCTGTTATGTCTGTCAGCAAGTCGCACGGCGCATTAAGAACAGCTTTGTAGAGAGACCTGGTGCTAGGCACCTGATGTTCACACTTCACACATTTTGGGCAGATTTCAGACTACCTCTAGTTTGGTCATAGGCTGAATAATTCCTAGTGGTTGGAGCTTGCTTTCAGGTTTGATTTCATTCAAAAGCAGCCCAGCTTGTGTGCTCTAAGACCAAAGCATGATAAATAGAGACGACTGTGAGAGTCTCTTCAAAAATGCACTTCTGATCTGAAGTAAAATGCTAACGTGATTCTTACCCGTAGTTCTTACCTGTGAATCTGGCATGTATGGAGGAGTTTAAATGTACTCCTGAGTTAGGCTGTTGGCAACAGCCATTCAGTAAGAGCATCCCAGGTGAGCTAGGTTTGCCTGCACAGTCTGGACCCAGCTGCCGGCTGCTGGGAACTTCACATGCAGGTGTCTCACTCCCCCTATTTTCACAGTATATGGAACAGGAGTACCCAAACCTGAACCATGAAGTCCACGTCTGCAGCCAGGAACCCAACTTCAGCTATGTGCTTCTCTCTCTAAACAGTTGGACATTAGCTTTTAATGAAGAACTCTCTTGGGACCCTAGATTTGCAACCCTTCTTTAAATATTATGCTTTCAGCATCCTCTCCAGTACTTCTTTGTATCGTTTGTACTGTTTAAGTAGGCTCACTCATTCTTAGTGTATAATATTGATGCTGTGATATCAGTCAATGCAAATCCATGGACTAGAAGTGAAATAATTAAATATACTTAAGACTGTACCACTAGTGTTGGTGAGGCCACTTTCCTCACGCTACTCATTTTACTGTGTCTCCTGATGTCAAAAGACATGTTTAAAAAGCTTTCATCCATATTTTCTCTTTTCACATTTGTCTAAACCTTCTCTCTTGTATGTTTTTTTAGCCAATCAATTTATGCTGTTTCTATGCATGTAACTAATGCATCTAGAATCACTTTTTGAATATAATCTGGATATTTTCAAGCAGGCCTCTGGAAGGTCCATTTTAAATCTTGGAAAGCTTCATTTAAATTCTTCTTGTTTAAATACTGCACAAGTCTGACATGGCAACAACAGCCCTGTGACCTGCTGTGCCAATAGCCCAGGTCTTTTTACTCCAAAGCTCCACCTTCCGTGGGGAGTCTGACCTTTGCTTTTCACTGCCGTGCCTCCCAGTCCCGCTCTCGTGCCCCTCTGGCAAAGTTCTGGCAGCCAGAGCCAGCAGGAGAAGGAAACCGCACCAGAAATCCTCCTGGGGGTGGGGATGGTGAGTTGAAGAGCAGTGAAGATTTACTCAGTACCCTGCCCCTGAGGTTCCTATGCCTTCTAACATACAGTCTTCTGCCTTCAATTTTCCACTTGACTGCTTTGGGCAACCTCATTTCTCTCACTGTTTTCTCCATCTCTCCACATCTTGTTATGCACGTCTGGTCAGCCACCGCTCTTGCTCTTCTTTTTGAAGGCTATAGGTGGTAGATTTGTGACTCCCTGTGTACCTTTTCACTGGCTAGAGTCAAAAAATAAGTGCTTGTCTCTTTATTGGTGAAAAATACCATATGGAGAAGTATGTTTTAAGGGAGAAGAGAAGGGTTGGGGGGGGGGGGTCGTGAGCACTTGCAAGAAGGTACTGTGGTTTGGATGAGGGTATTACTCTGAAGTCAGAGATATATTGTGCCATGAGCAATAGCCTGGATGGTGATTGCCTCTTGGGGCTTGTAGTTTGCTGTTTGGTGTCTGCCAAAAAAGAGTGAACCTGTGGAAAAGATGAAGGAATGAGACCTTTTGATGAAATAGTATGTATGTATGAATATATATTTCCACATATATACAGACTGTTGAGATCACGAAGGTGAGGGAGACAGGTAGGAAGGAAAATTTACTCATTAGACTACTAGGAGTGAGGTCTGCTGAAGTTTTGGAAGAAGCCTCTCTGGACTGGGATCTATTGCCTTGAAGTATGAAGGGAAAAAAGTGTTCCTGTTTTGGGAATATTCAACTGCATTTGTGTGTGGGAATCCAGTGACACATATGACACAAGTGTCATGGAAGATGATATATGATGAGGGGAATGTGGGAAGAGGTTGGAGAAATACATACTGAAACACATGGCAAATGTCACTGAGCAAATGCATAATGCTTTTTTGTGGCTCTTTTGTAGGGAAAATGCTATGTGAACTCCAGTGTACACCTATGGGGGGTATACTATAGACCTGCATTGGTATTGAAATCTCAACCTCTTTTGATCATCTGGCCTCCAACTACAGGCACCAGATTGCATTAGTATGTTTCTGTTTTTTTGTTCTGTTGAAAACAGCAAAGAATCATCTTTCAGGCCTCGTGCAAATAGGGAGAAAGAATATAGTGTAGAATTTGTTAACAGTTACAACAGGAACTGCAGCAAGGAGTCATTGCATGATTTTCAGAAGATATTGATATGAGTGGGATGAACTATGGATAGCCTCTCACCTTTCTAATAAAATAATGAATGAATTTCTTGAAATAAAGGTATTGTAGTGGATGTAGAGTGAAACTGTAAAATACTTAGTACTAATAGAGATGGAACAGTAAATCATAATGAGCACCTGAACTGTGTGCTTTATGGCCTTTATGGCCTTTATGGCCTCTTCTATAGGAAACTCAAAATAATATAATTAGGGATACCACAAGGTACAGAGTTTTAGTGTTGATTCTCATGCCTTCTTCAAAATTCAGTAGCTAAAGAAAGTTATTATTTTTGCAAGAAGTCAATCATGATACCAGCACACAGATTCAGATTCTATATTTCCTGAAATTTTGACTAGCTAAAGTTGTTAAAATCCTTTTTAAACATTACTTTAGTCCCACTTTTATTAGTCATATTTTATAGTGGAGAGGAAACTGATTCAAACTTATCTTTGCTAAATTTTTTTCTGGTGTTTTTACTACAATATATTTATGACTAAGTTTATGATTAAAACAGGTTTTCGGGAAATAAATATCCTTAGGGGCAAGTGAGAGGTAATTAAGAAAAGTTTTGCTCTTTTCAGGTACACACTGGGATACTTTTTCATGGGTTTTATCTTTTTTCACATTATTTGCAATCATGTAACCTTATATGGTCAGTAATCTTACTTGTGCAATGTATCATGAATGGACAGTTGTACATAATAATCAATAATAAGTATTCCTAATACAATATTTGAATCTACTATTTGTGGTTAATGTTTGCAATTTTGATTACAGAGATTTGCAGATTCTATTATGGATATAAAAAAAGAGGTAACTTGAAAACACAATCATTAAAGCAAATGCATTTTTTATGTATTCCTATCTTAAGAGATAAATTTAAAAGTTTGGATTTTCTTTCTGCTGCAAACAAATTTTTTAATAAATAATGCTCTTCAGTGATGTTGATTACCATTTCCTCCCACTTGTCTGCATTTGACAAGCTTCAAAATATCCACTTATCCACTTATAACAAAGCTCCCACTCTGTTATTAACAGCATGGGAAATGTGCTTATAGGCACTTTGTCAAGCCCTGTAGTTAGAAGAGTCAGCAAAACCTACTCATTCATGTTTCTCACGAGCTTTTCCCCTCTATTTCCCCCTCCTCTCCGACCATCTCAAGCAAAAAGCTGGCTCTGTGTTTGCAGTGTACTGTGAGCTGTTTCATTGCTGCTGATTAAAAACAAAGCAAGTCTAACCTTTGTGGGAATTTATAGAGTGGTAATAAATCCAGTACATGCCATCCACATGCTTTTCAAACCTCCTCATATAACCTCCGGTTTTTGTTCTGGGATAAAGAAGCATGGACACTGCTAATTTAACAACTTGAAAGAGGGAAAAACCCTATGTCATGTCCTGTGTGCCCCCTGCCTCCCCCCCTTCCCCCCAGTGCTATCTTTATAACAGGAGATTAGGTGGTGAGAGGGTATTGCACCAAAGCATCCTAAACTCTCCAGAGGCTGGAGGCTGTAGAGGACACAAAGCTGTCTTTGCTATTGTCAGACGTAATAACAAGCTAAGGAAAGACCCAATGAAAAGGAGCTGAGGCAGAGTGCAGTTACACGGAATGACACAGAAGAAGTAGGACATGCATTTAATCTGTTGTAAAAGCAGAGTAGTAATAGTATTGTACTTTGAATTATATTAGAAGCGCATGAGACCCACATTGATAACTGACAGCCAAGTTTCACCCAAGGTTTGCTTTATCAGGGCAGAAAGCAAAGGAATGATGTGTGCAGTCAGTTTTGTACTAGTGAATATTTGGGAGAAAATGTAAAACTGCATTCAGGTTTCAGCTCTCTTCTTTGGAGTTGCACAGAAAGCTAAAATTGACTCTGTTTCACCAGCTGAGGGCTTCCCTGTTTGGAGATATTTACAGCAGGCATGCTCTGAGGATGACTGGGACTTCTCAGGGAGGGAGGCAGAGCGTGTGCCCATCCTGCGCTACGCTCTAGGAGTCATTCGCCAGCAATTCCTGAGGAACTGTCTGCCAACTTGCACTGGACAGGGCTACAGGACTTAAGGATCATATTTGCTGCAAAGATTGAAAAAAACCTGGCTTACTGGCTATAGATTATCTAGAACAGTTGGTTAACCATTCAGTAAAATGTCTTCTAACTGAGTATTTATCATACCTATTCTATGCACAATTCTACAATAGAGCTGGTTTCATGATCATAAGTAGCAGAGAGAATGCTGGCTAAATTCATCAGCCCTTCCAATTTGAGACTTTTGATAGAAGGCTGAAGTACTTAAGCTTTTCATCACTTTTCATCAGAGAACGTAACCTGATATAGTAAAGTGAGAAATTAAGCAGCAAATAGTCATTGTTTCAGTCCTCCAAACTGGTCACCAGGGAATGGAAAATACGGGCTTTGTGTGCCAGCTGGCAGACTCGATTGCCCAGCATGGGAAAGGCGCTTTGTGCCAGTGGAGAGGGTAGAAGTCCATTTCCCCTCTCCTTTCCTCCCCGTCTCTCCCCATTCATTATGAGTCTTCTCTATTCTGCAGGATATCAAGCAGAAGTCCTACAGATAGCAAAAACTATGAATTTTTCTTTGTGAAGTATTTTAAAATCTTGCAGGTTTTTTTTTTCTTTTTAATTTGGAGTACAGTAAAATTTTTCTTGTAAACAGCCCTTCTAGCCTGTGCACAGTGGCTCATTGGTTCCACAACACAGCTTTTCCTCTGTTCTCATTTCCTCTTCAAGCCCCAGTTGCATTCAGTGATTAACTGATAGCAGTAATAAGTTGCTATCATCTATGCAATAGCCATGAGAGGGAGTTGAGAGTGCTTGCCAACAGGCTTCATCAGAGTTATTTTGGAAAGAACGAAGTAAAGCGCCAGAGCACTAATACTGAACAGCACAGATAGCTGATGGGCAGAACAGTTCCAATACACTATTTTGGATCATTTCAGCATAAAATTAGCTCTGGCTTTCACAGTTATGTGCTGCCACTAGAAACGTTGGCTCAGAAATCAGGATATGTGCTCCAGTTTTAAGGGAGACTCTGCTTAACCTGATACAGACACTTTGGACAAACCCTTTCCCTAGCAGAAGCCTTTCTGCAGACATCTCCTCCATCATGCCCTGGTGCCAAACCTCTCTCCTATCCCAGCTCCTCTGTCAGGTATCTCCCTCAAATACTCTTGTTTCTAGACTTTTGCTGAGTCAGTCCACATTTTTATCTCTGAGCTTCTGTAATATCTTCCCACTTCAGTTCTCAGTTCTGGTCTCCCAATCCCCAGTCTCCCTGGTCTCTCTCACGGCCTCCAATCCCAGACTCCTAGCCCAGTCAACCCTCCTTGACTATTTGTCTTAAATGAGCTCTTCAGTCCTCTACTGGGCTGCCCCGCTCTGTTTCCTTTCCAGACACAGTACTGCCTTGAAATATCTCCTCACTCACAAACCTTGTCCCATATGCTTCATTTTGGCCTTTCCTGTCCTGTTCTCCACATTAGTCTTTTCCCAAAGTCTTTATGCTTTCTGACCTGTCCCTTCCCCCTTCCTTTGAAACCAGCTGATGTGACCTCTTACTCTCTCACATGCTTTTTCCCCCTGTTTCTCCAACACCAGCTTCTCCTCCTCCCTCATTTCCTCCACTTGGCTTATGATCATTAGCCCCTGCAACACTGCTGCTCCAAGAACTAGAGTTACCCATGACTAAGCCCCATTTCTGCAGCTCACGCAAAGCGCTGTTTAGAAAACTTCCTCGTGTGTATTCCTATTTTTGCTGCCAGCAAAAGCAGTGTCTGGAAACCGCAGCTGGAGAAGAAACAGAGGGGTGGTGCTGGGGAGCTTAGGAGATTTGGACTGGCTTCAAACTTCCTTCAATGAAGCATAGGGAGGCAATTAATGGGGAAGCCTGGCACAGTGCCCATCTGCAGAGTCTGCCTGTGCTGTACAGCTGGCCTTGTTCATTTGAACATTTTCTTTGGTTCAATTCACCACACGGCTTTTCTTTGCCAGGGTTAGCTCTTCAGTAGTTGTAAACTTATGCAGCCTTATTGAAAGCAATGTAGTGATGCTGGTTTACTGCAAATAAGGATCTGTCCCTCTTTTTTTTTTTTGGTCTTTGAATGGAACCAAAAATTGAAACTGAGTTTCACTTGGTGTCATGTCAAAACCCCAAGTTAGAAATAATTTCAGCATAAAACCTCAAAGTGGTCTGGGTGAATATGAAAAGGCTCATGAACTTTAGGGAATCTTTAAATGGGCTTCATTTCAGTTCTGTATATGTAATTATCTCATGTGGTTCTAAGGGTCAGGTTTTACTGCAACAATTTTGCATTAATTAAATTTATCTCCAACTGGAAGACTATGCATAAAAATGTACATGTTGTATTCAGACTTAAGTATCTGTTAATCCTTATTCTGGGTCCTGTGTCTTTAACAAACAGTCTGAAATTCTCAGTTTCACAGACTTCATGGAAGTTAAAGGCTAGATCTACATTGGGAAGTTAGATTAAAGCCAAAAGAGGATTTAGGGATCTTGAAGTTATGCAGTGTAGCAACTATATTTTAAGCACTTTTCCCTGGAATGCAATCCAGAAACAAGAGTTATGGTCTTCAGGGCATGGGGAGAGTTATATAATTCAAAATGGTAGTCCAAAAACCCTGTGCACCAAGTGGGTAGAGCTAGCCAACAGAAATTGCCAAAGATGGGTTATGGTGGAATTTTTCCTCTCCCTGGAGTTTAAGCACAGAGTCAGGGCTCCAGGCAGGCATATTGACTAACTAAAATATGTTTTAGAGTTGGCTTAATTATCTAGGAATAATTAAGACCTTTTTCTAGGTCAAGTTATGGACTGGATTCCCCTGATACTCAAACACTGTTGGCAAAAATTGTAGCTGGTTCTGTGTAACTTCTGGGCATTAATATGTTTAGGAATCTGTGCCAGACCTCTATGGTTGTATGTTCTATGCCTGTGCCAGATTGACATCAGAAGTATAATGCTTTTTAAAAGATGGATATAGAAGTGGACTAAAAAGGTAGAACAAGATGCTCATCTTTTGTATAACTATCTTGCAATTAAACTCCTTATGCAGAAATGGGGTCACTTAGGGTCATTTAGGTTCATTTACTGCCTAAGTTAAAAAAAGGAATGTAAGTCACAAATTCTTTCCCTGAAGAAGAGCATCTTGGATGTAAGACTGACATGAGGTAGCCAGCCAGAAAGCGGGTGGGTGCTGGCAGCCCGGCTGGGTGGCTTAGTAGTTAGGATTCCTAGTGGAAAGGAAAGAGTCCTGGGCCCTAATTCCTGCACCATGAAATTCAACCCCGCACGTACTGTGTAAAAGACAAGCAGCAATCCTGGGCAGTTCTTCGTGTGCATAGAAATAGGACTCCAAGGATTTTTCAGTGATGACCGGATATCGGTGTGAGAATTTTTAAAATGACACATGAGGACATAACAGATGCCCAGACAAGCGACTCCCCTAATGAACACACAGCAAAGCACACATGTGCTTCAAAGCAATACAAAAACAAAACAATGAAACCGTTCAGACTACTTTCGGCCAAAAAGTTATCAGGGAAAATCCCCTAAGCTACTAACAGGAACCCTGAAATTGAGATTTGTGTGTAGTCATCTTAGTGCAACAGTGCACTTGGCATGAGTACGCCGCAGGCCATATGAGTAACTTTCTTCCTCTTCAGAAAAAGAAAAAGGGATTCAAAGATTCAGAGCCTGGAAGGAAGCAGTACAGCCCAGCAAACCCATGTTGTTCCCAACATACAAACAAAGGCCATAATAGAAGGTCTTCTAACATATCATTTAGAAAAATTACTTTCCCTTTTACCAAATTTTCCTGGAAATATGGTCATGCATTGATTATAGTCGAATCAGACAATATTCAATGGTTTCTAATTACTTCATTTTCTTCTTGTTGCAGTAAGATGTTTCTTGTTCCTTCACTGAAGCACTCTTGCCCTCCCAGTTCAAAAAATAAAATCTCTTCCCCAGACTGTTTATCTGGAAAGTGAAAAAACATTGTCTGCAGAGGTGCTTTAAAGAATAATTATATAATGATAGTAATGGACTTTGGAAAAAAATGTTGTGAGCATGTTAATTACTTGCTCATCTAACCTCTCCTTAATGTGATTGAAAGAAAAGCAAAACCAGATTGATTTCTAAAGATTTTGATAAAAATGATCCTATTTGCAAAGAATGATTCCATTTATCTCTTCTTAGATTAAGGCAGAATGCTTAGTTGCCTCTTAGCTGCCTGCAGTCAAATAATTGCTGCATTTGTTATTGCCTTTCTATATTTGCAAGCTGTTATACGAAGCAATGCTTTTCAGAGCAAGACACTCCACACTAGCCAGTGTTATCCTGGAAATGACTACGATCACTACATTTCGTAGCTTGGAGGTTAAAAAAAAAAAAAAAAAAAAAAAAAAAACCTTTCTAAGCTGGATTTAAATGTATTTCTCTCACATGATTGCAGACACATCAGTAATGTTTCCAGACCACCAAGCTTCCTGAAGAAACCATTGAGTGCCAAAGTCCACTTCCATTTATGTGAATGTTAAATTCTGCTGTTATACATGCCCATGGCCAAAGAATCAGGTTGTAAAAGATTAATTAAGAGTATCATTTCCCCAGTGTGAATTATGTGAGTGTTTTTGAAGGCAGATTTTGACTGTTTTACCATTGTTTTTTAAAAGTTCATTTCCTGTGAAGTTGCACTCAGACTCTGCAGTAGGATGGTTTTGTAGCTACACCAAAACTTTGTAAAGAATGTTACTGTATGTAGACTGATATTATTCATTCCCATATTTTCACTGAAATGAAAATCTTAACATAAGATATATTCTCTCACTATAGATATTGTTCTGACTGCAGGAGAAATGTGATACTTCAGAACAATAACATAAAAAGTTATATTTTGATGAAATTCTGGCAGGCTTAATGTTCAGCAAGAAAACAGCAAGAGGAGTGATCTGCAGCTGTACCTATAAAATATCTTTTCCTTGATAATAACATACTAATATTAACAACACAGTGCTTTGAGATTTGTGGATAAAATGTGCTAAGTGACAATTGCTGTAACATATATTCTTCAGACACTACTTCTGACCTGATGTTTCTTACTGCCTAACACTGGTATACTGATCCTACCTATAAAAAAACAATTACAACAATGTCCAATAAGCACTGAGCAGCTGCAGTCAAAAAAGACCCTTTGCATCTCAACTGTAAAGATGTTTCCACATATTTCAGCTTGTTCAATGTAGATAATTTTTAGTGGATAAGGAATACTGGCCATGCCATAATACTAAAAGTTATTTGGTTCTCTCTCTTTCAAAAATACACTTGAGATGGAATAACACTCACTGTCCTAATGACTACAGTGACGATTTTCTGTAGCGCCCCAGTCCCCACATTCTGTCCAGTTAAATTTCTTTGTAGTAGTTTCAGCTTATGGCCCTTCCTTCCTGCAACTCCTTGGTACATCATCAGGACTGCAGGATTCGGGGGCCTTTTTAGTATAAGAATCTAGCTAGGTGACACAACTCTGAAACTTATTTAATTCTTAATTCATCCAAGTGGATGGCAATTTTGAATCTCTAATGGTGAACAATGATTGCATAAAAGAAAAAGATATTGCGTTTCACAGCCCAGCTTAACCAATCCTCTGAGCCATATAGCTAGGCACACTCATCATCAGCTCCCAAAAAACCATAATGTGAGATGAGTACACTCAGAAATATGTGCTAGTTCTCTACCAAACTGAAAAATCCTGTGCCTCTAACCACATGGAGGAGCTGATTCCTCTGCATCTCAGTTCTAGGATTATTAAGACAAAACTGCTGTCTAGGCAATTCTAGGTTAAGATAGCCACAAAGAGACATTTTAATTCCAAAAATTGAAGATGGCATTGTCATTTAATTTTTTAACTAGATAAATATGAGCTTAAATTGCACTGCCCTAGTTACATGAAATGGCATGACATTTTCTTCCTTTTGGAAAAAAAAAAAAAAAAAAAAGAATTGCTTCAGTTCTTTCCAGAACAAAAATACTGTAATGTATAGTAATATCACCACCTTGTGGAGAAGAAATATGGCTTAGCTTTGTACAACCATTCTAATGTCTGTGAATATTCCTGGAACACCTACACAGTCAATAGGGAGAGCCAAAAACAATACATAGTCAATGTTGCTGAAATTAAAAATGAAAAAGATATTTTTACAGAAGACATGATTTGTATTGCAAATGATAAGGTACTTCAATAGACAGATCTATCTTCTGATTTGTTCTTAACACTATTAACCCTGTAGACTTCATGCAACTGTTGTGCAGCTAATTGCAAACATTATGATTTAAGCCCTAAATAAAGGTATTTACAATTTATAAATGTATTTGATGACTTTATAAATGTATTATAAACATAATTTATTTATAAATCTAAAAGTAATGCATAAATGCATTTAACAGCTACTTTACACAGTGTTTCCAGCAATTCTGTTTTCTCCAACTGTCGTTTTCATAGAAAACATTAAAATTAGGCTCCTCTGAGGAGCTGGACACCTGTCAGAGACAGAAATATATCCAAGTTGTACTCAACAAACCTAAGAACAAGACCATCCTTTCTCCTCCTTAAGCTCCCATTTTTTCTTTTCCATATAACTTCCAAATTCTATCAAACATAAGGCAAGACTTGTACAGACAACAGTTTCATTCATTAGAGGCCTAACAGTCAATCCTGTGCACTAAATGACGCAGTATCCTGTGGAAAAAATAGTATATGCTTATGTTATTAAAGACTGTAGCTATACTCAAGATTTAGCAGCAGAAGTGAAGCCTTAACTCTAGAATTTCCTAATACTTTTGAATAAGTTCTGATGTTAATAATAGTCACTACAAGAGTTTTCATGTTTATTTCCATAGATTTTATGTTACAGAGAAGGGTCAAAACATTCTGTTATCTGCTACTATACCACCACTGAAGTGCTATAGGTCTTAGAAAAAGAAGAAACTTTTCTATATCAGAAAGTGTGAGACACCTTCTAAAATATATACCTGTGAAGGAGTTTTGTACTCTTGACTAAGAAAATTCTGTATTACTACTTGAAGTGATATATTGTTTTATTCTGTCCTGGTACTCACGTAGCAAAAAAGGAGTCCGTGTACTCCAGCAGAAGACTGTCAGGATGTAGTGTATTTAAAACATACTTTAATAGAGTTCTGTTAAATTTGTGCTTTTAAAGATGACATTATAGCTTTAACTTGACATAAGTGAAGTGAATTATTTTTCTTGTCCTGCACTGAAGGACATCACAGAAGTCCTTGCACTCCTCAAAGATAGCACAATGGTGTCATCTAGACGGCCCAGTTCTTTAATTTTAAATCTTTAACTTGGATGATTCAGTGCTTAAAAAGGCAGGCTCCAGGCTTTTACAGGGCAATTCAGATAGTCTAACTTGAGGTCCTAGGCTTCCTGTCTAGTCATGGAAGTCTTTAGAGAAGGTTTTCAGAGAGCTTCATTTAGGGGTGTGCTATTGCTATCCGGAAAGTCCCAAACGGGTGACCAGATAGGGGAATGACTCATGTTTCATAATAGGCATGTCTCACAGCTTAATTTCCAGACACCGATTACTGTACTGGGAGTAGGCACTTGCTGAAGAAGGAGGAATGAGCAGGATGGCTTATTTGACACAGCAGAGCAGTTGCCCAGAAATCAGGAAGAGGCTTTAGGTTCACACTGGCGTGAGGATGTTTGCATCACAATTTCAACTATTCAGTAGCCAAAAAGCTGTCAGAAAAGTCAGGGCTGAGAGTGATTTGCAATTCTGTTGAACATGGGCCTTTAACAGCACAAATTGCAATCAGAGCAAGAAAACAGGATAAAAGGAGCCCAAATCCTGGGATAAAGGGACTTTGCTAAGACAGATAAGTTCTAATTTCTAGGTTTCTTTCCCCTGGTGTTGGTTGTTCATGATGACTCTTTTTTTTTCTCAAGACAGTTCCCTGCTTAGGCAACAGATCCCTTCATTTTCATTGTTTTTCTGACATAGCCTTGAGCAGTCTAATTATTACAACTCATTCTCAATACTGATAGAGTTAATACAGATAAGCACAAATTTTCTAGTATCTAACCCTTTCTCTGGTGTTATGCTTACCCTTTCTTTACTCCTCAGGGTCCTAAAATCATTGGCACCAATCTGCTTTGGTGTCTAAGAGTATTCGAGAATGGATTTGTCCAGACTCTCTCTGATCAGACACTGTGTAGTTTATTACTTTGGATACAAAATCTGAGCTTAAGCTCAGAAGAGGAGCCTATCTCACTGTCCACTGCTGGCTTGAAGCCAGCTCTGGGAATATTGCTTAACCCACCTTTGCTACCTCCTGGTGAGGATCCTTTCTATCATACTGCCGCAATCAAGTGCCTATTTTCACTGAACCACAGATTTATTTAGGTCAGCTGGGATTTCTGGGGGTCATCTAATTCAACCTCTTGCTCTGGGCAGTGTTACCTTCCAAGTTAGATCAGGTTGCTCAGGGTCTTTTCTGACAATCTCCAGCAATGGAGATACCACAAGCTCTCCAGCAACCTGCTTCCGTGCTTAACCACTTTCATGGTTAAATTTTCAATCTTTCAATATTTTTCCTACTTTATATTAAGAAAAAGCCTAAGAAGTTTCAAAGTTCATTTGTTTATCTATGTTGTGAGGAAAATCAGAGGTGCCCTTCTGGTTTCCTCTGAGAAAACCTTCACAATCCCATGTTTCTTCCTCTCCTTTGCCCAGTTTCTGCCAGTGGTGCTGCAGTCATTCAGCCCTTCTTGAGCAGCAGCAGCTGAGAGGTTGAGCCATTTAAAACTCCACTTGGCTACAGCTCTTCAGTGAAATCCACTGGTGCTCAGGTGACTGTGGCAGCTCCAGGAGTAAGCCCCTGGGCTGCTCTCCTGTGGGGGAACTCATGCAGCCCCCTTGGTGAAGCAGCCTGGATAACAACAGATGACACAAGGTGTGCACGTGACTGTCAGCAGATGAAACAGTAACCAGGCATTTACCAGGAGACCTTTGAATCAAAGAAAGGAACATCCTCAAAGAAGGGAAAAAGAAGCATGAAAATTTGTACCCAGGAGAGAGAGACATGGGAGCAGCACATGAGGCACAACCGAGGCTGACATTGCTATGGGTCACCCTGTGGCATCACAGCCTCCCCATGGCCTGCTGAAAGCCACCGGTGCCTGGTGGGGAGCGGCCTTGGGGATGCAGCGGGACCTGCACTGCAGGGTCAAGAGCCACAGGGGTTGTTGTTTTGCTGAAATTGATCCTGAATGTGTAGTTCAGTGATGGCCTCTGCATGATTAATAAATTGAAACATTGCTTTCACCGTGATTTGATTCAAATCATGTGAACTGAGCAATTTTTCCTGTGGTACTATACCAATACCTATGTCTCACATCCTGTGACTGAAGATCCAGCAAGTATCCCATTGCTATTTCAGGATCAGGCTTTCTTGTACAGAGGTGCAGATCTGAACTTCAGATGCCCTCACAAGGTGAACATTTTGCATCAACTGTACATTCCTGTGCAGAGTCCCAATTTGAGTGAATCAACATTTTCTGATGAAAAATTTCATTCACAGGATCCATAATCTGCTTGATTTTTTGTTTGGTCAAGTGAGACATCAGCTTTAAATGCACTATTTTTAAAATGCAACCAAACCTATTTTTCATCAATCTAATATTATTTGAACTGTTTTAAGCTGTAGTCATTTTTTATGGAAGTGGAATAAACCAGGCAATAATTTAGATTTACATAGCACTGATACTAAGCTGGTCATATTGAAGTATTTTTTCAAGGGTGTATTCTCACGTGTGACCACAGCGTGTGGCATCACTGAGGTCTCCTTAGGGATTTGTTCTCATTGCAGACCTCATGCTTATGTCACAAGCTTGTTTTCCTCATTCTTTGTTACAGAAATGTAATTAGAAGTGGGAAATACAGAAATTAAATTAAAGAGCAGCAGGGTGACTGTGAGCTGAGGTTTTTATCAGCTTTATCATACTTAGCAGGAATTAGGCTGAATGTACACCTGTGCAGAGAGCAAACACAAAGTCATGCACTACTTCAGGGACAAAAACGTGTCACCTCCTTGAAACATCATGTTGTGAGGGGTAATTAAATGCTAAATTCACTTAAGGTTTCATATACTTTCTTTATAGAATTTCTTCATATAACTCAGTGTCTGGACTAATACCCAGAGGGTTTTGCAAACAGCAGTATAAATTAATTGAAAGTTATGTCACTTTTTGAATAAAGTCATCTGGTTTTCTAATAGATATTGAATAAAACTGATGGAATAATTTTGATAGTTCATCTGAAAGGAGCCTTTCAAACACTGCAGCACTGCCTTGCTCTGCTATACAGAGTTTAATGATTTCAGCTCCTGAGGAGATGAATGTCTTATAAGGGTGGGCCAATGACAGCATTGAATTGTTTCTTACTCAATAGCAATAATTGAAAATCTTTCTTTTCTCACCAAAAAAACTCTTTTTTTACTCTTGGCATGGCAGAACTCTACTAGTGTGATGGAGCAGGGACTGAAAGTCCAACTCTTTCCCCTGCAGGTGAGAGCTGGGTTCACTTGTCTGGTGTCCTTGTCTCATGACTTTCCACTCCTGCCTTCTTGGCTCAGTTATAAAAACAGTGGAGACAACCCCAAAACCTAGCAGTTAGGGCCTTGCCCCAGGAGAGGGTGGTAAGCCCTTGGACAAGGAAGAGAATTTCCTCAAGGAAAAGAGGGAAAAGAGCTGCTGTCTTGTTCTGACCACTTTGCTCTATCCTCAAGGAGGCTAGGCCATTTGGGCTGCCAGGGGATGCCAGCATTTTCAGTTAAGTCAGTAAGAGAGGTAGACACCCTAAAGTAATTGTACTTTATAGCTCTCCTGAGGTCTTCAGTGGTATAGCCCTTCCTCTGTGGACTGAGGAAAGAATTTAAGCATTTGCATTCAGAAGAGTAGATGATTACATTTCCCTGGTGGTGCTGTGTGCCCAGTACTCAGATACATTTGCAGCTAAATTAGATGCCTCAGTTAGTCGCACTGGCTCCTGGGTAAACTTCCCCCCTTTTTATCATGAGTATATTTTATTATAATTTCTCTTCTGTGAAAATAAAAATACGATCTTTCTGCTCACAGAGCATGGGGAGTCTGGTAATTTGCTGATGCAGATTGAAGTTGCTTCAGGGCTGCTCAATCTTGAACTAGTAGATCATGGCTTCCAAGATATGTGCTTTTGTCCCGGATCATTGGAGTGTATTGTGTTGCAACTGCACCCTGGGAATCTGCAAGCAAAATCTTCTGCTAATGTTTTTATACCACTCCTGCATACAGAGGATTGTTAAGACCGTGTGGCTGATGGCAAGAAGTGCAAAGTTCTGCTTAGCATTTCCTACCCAGAAGTATGTGTGAGCGGGCTAGGAACAGCACAGCCAGAGTGTGCAACATGTCCAGAAAGCCTCAGATACACTGTACAGGTTCTGTACCATTTTTTTGCATCTGCAGTAACTCCAGTGTGTCCAGACATACTGATGTGACACATGTTCAACAGATCAGGATCAGATCTGTAAGACTAACCTTTTTGGTCCTGTGATGATGGTCTGAGGTTTCACAGTGGGCATATCTGATCTACAGACATTATGGCGAGAGCACCTGCTGGGCTGAGAGATGTCTGGAAATCCTGGACAAAGTCTGGGCAACTATTTTGCCCTGACGACATTTCTGGGAATAAAAAGGACTATTCCTTTAAAATTGAAATGTATGTTAGCTCATCCCTTTGGTCAGACTGAATAACCTCCACTCTATGGTTTCAGTCATCTGTAGTACCTCTAAATTATATTCCTCTAAATCATACATCATACATCCCTTTTTACATTGCCTTTTAATGAAATTAGGCAGGTAGAAAAATTTTCATAAAAACATTTGACATATCTTGGCACAACTTCCACTTAGTGTATATTCTGACAATATTCATGCAGCCTTCATGAACAAGTTGATTCATGATGCTCCCAGAAAAGAATTAAAGAACTGTAATCTAATTAATATCACTGAACATTGTGTAGATAGTAGGTCATCCCAGCTAAATCAAATTTTCATTATATGAGTACAAATTTGACTTATGGAGGGTTTGAGAGAATATGTTAGGATATATTCTAGAAGCTAAGGATGTCATTCACATACTGAGAAATATGTTCTGTTCATTGAATACAAATGGGACTTTGCATGATGATAGTGGACAATGAACTGGACAGGATTTTACAATGTAATACAATTCTAAGACATCTGATAACACTCTTTAATCTAACTCTAACAAGTGATTGAATCATAGTCTGTAAGTAAGTAACTACATGGCAAAGTGATTTCTGAGAGTGTATGGATCATTAATCTTACAAAGATATAAAAATGTCCAGTGCCTGTTAGCTGAAGCTAAACAAGTTCAGAATAAAGTAAGGTGTAAGCACTTTAATGGGAAAGCAATTGATTTACACTTCTTGCAAGGTGAAGCAGGCTTGCCTGTATGTGACCTCAAGTTTGGAAGTCACCCCAAGATCAGAAGTCTTTCCAATGCTCAGCAGAAGATAGGACCCATGCAGGAAATGCAAATGAAATGTTAGGACAGCGTGTTTTTGCAAAGATTCAGATTAAGAATGAGAGAAAATCTTATGCCAGAAATACTGCGATATATCTTCAAGTATACCAAAGTGATACTTTATTATTGAGATGAGTTAATATGAGTAACGATGAGACAGTTATTAATCAAAACTGTCTTGAAAGACAATGACAATTTACTCTTCAATCAATTCAATTATATAGGTATACATAACTATACTTACAACTGCTGGAAACGTATACCATGCAATCATCAGTGACTGATCTGACTGACAGCTGGTGCCACCATTACAGTTCCCCTCCCCGCCCCCAGTGGAGAGTGGGGGAAATACTGTTGTGTGGAAGTCCACACTGCATAGATAAAGGGGACCTCAGGTGGGACCATTATGTGTTGGTGGTGAGCTGCTGGTGAGAGCCTGGTCCTGAGCCAGGTTGGGGCGAGTGCTGTGTTTCTCCCTGGATGGACCGTGCTGATTCACTGGAGTGGTAACCGTGTGTGTGTGTGTGTGTGTGTGTGTGCGCACGCGCGTGCACGCATGCACATGCATGTGCAAAGCTTCTTCTGACACAGTCTATCTCTTGCTTGATCCACCTAATAAATTGAATTTATTAGCCTGGTGTTATCTGGTGTTTCTTTTCCTCCATGACAGTAACAAGTGAGAAAACAGGTTTTAGCACAAAAAGCCTCTAGACAGACATTTATAGGAAAATGTGCACACTGCATCAAACTGTTTTCTTACAGAGCAGCAGGAACATCATGACTTTCATCAGTTGTGAGCACAAAATATTTTACACCTTTCCAGTTTCATCTTCTGTATGGTGTGAAACCCAAGATGTTGATAATGGGAAGGAGTAGCAGTAGTCCTGTAGCAGACGGGGTAGGTCATGGACAGGGAGCGGGTTTTGTGTCAGGGCATCCTTGACTGCCCTGCAGCGGCGCTTGTCAGGCATGACCCCAGCTGTGGTGCGATGCTCTGCGAGTCCCTTTTGCTGACCCAGTTAGCCTGTCCTGTACTGTCAGAGAATGAGAGAAGCCTGTGGCATTGCCCTGAAAATGAGGCAAATACAGGCTTAAATTCACAGCAGCGCGAGACTGAAGCCAACTGCATGAGCCTGCCATATTTACAGCAGTCATTGAAAAATGCACCTGCGCCACCTTGCTGCCAAAATTTCCAGTCTTTCTCCAGACTGTGTTAGCAAGAACATAGCACTGTCAGCTATCCCTGGTTTCCCGGCTCGTCACAGCATTCAGCAGCGCTTAGCAGGCTCCCTTTCACCATCGCTCCTCTACCTCAGCAAGTCTGCACCACAAGCGGCAGGGCAGATGGGGCCTGTCTCCCCAGATGTGGTGTCCTGGTTCCCTCCGTGGTGCTCACATGTGGTGCTCTTCCACATCCCCCCCAGCTGCATGCTCTTCCCATTTTTCTCTGAAGTCTCTTCTCTTTGTCAAATCAGTCTGGCTGTTATACTGATAACGGAGAAGCCACAGGAAAACTTAAGGGTACATGCACAGCGAATCTGTATGATCACAAAAGCATCTTCATTGAAAGGAAACAGAGCAAACCTGTTTTTTCCCCTGAAATAAGAATATACTTCTCACAACTCATTATGAAGAAAAATGTGGTGTTTTATTTACCATGTGAATTGAGACTGCTAATGAACTCAAAAGCCTTTTTTTTTTTTTTTTTTTTTTTTTTTTCTCTAAATGCATGGCGGTGACTATCAGCTTAAGCAATTCCTTTGAATAACCCCTGAATGCACACACAAACACTCCCTACTGCCCCCCAAACCCACAAGCTGTCTGGTCAGGGTAGTTTAAATTATTTTCCTGCAAAGTCATCTTCATCTTTTTATTTTAGCATATTGGTCTAGTTAAACAACATTTTTGTGATGGAAATAATCATCAGTTGGTAGAAAATGTTACATATTTGAACTGGAGTATGAAAACATTAGGGGAAAAAAATGAGGCAAAAGAGACAGGCTGAAGTTTGCTAGGGTTTCTTGCCCCACATTACCTTCTTGTTTTGAGGCATGAACTTGACTCACTGGGCTACACCTGTATTTTTCATGACCAAGGCAGTTGGCTGCTTTTAGAAGAGCTGATGCGCTGCTTCTCAACAATATCTGAAAGTTGATTATTTTCCTTGTTGACAATTCTGCTTTAAATCTTAGAAAATTTTGTTTCTATGTATGTCTTAATGTTTATGTCTTTTGCAAAGGGCTGCTCAAATCTGAGTTGGCTATCTGTGGCCAAAACTGTCATGATAGTCTAATTTATGATATTGTTGCTAGTAAGCATATTCTGCTGGGAAAGCCTGGTGGTGGGTTATGAAATCAGTATCTTCCTCAGTTAAATGCAATGCATCATCACCTTGAGCAGCATTACAAAAGATGCTATAAAAGATAAAGGCAGAAGAAAATTCAAACGGCAAAATGTCTGCATAGACCCTGTACAGGTACCAAACCAAAACAAGAACACAGCTTGGTAAGGCACTAGGAGGTTGTGTTCAAAGCCTGGAAACAATTGCCTTTTGGCATGATTGGCTGTGACGTGCCACCAGAGGGGTGTCCAGGGTTCTTTTGGATTCCAGGTTAGTTGCACTGAACTCGAGAGAGTCAAGTGTGAGAACTTATTAGGGACAAGAGGTTATAACAAAGCTAAAAGTATAACACAGCTAGAAATATAACAGAACTGAAACTATATATATACATATCAGAGCTCTACAGTTCAAGCATGGATGTACAGCGACTGCTCTTGCCCCTTGCGGGCCACCCCTCAGGTATAGTTTTTCCTGGTTTCTCTAACAACGGGTGCCCGGTACAGTGACTGCTCTTGCCCTTTATGGGCCACCTTTCCAGTCTTATTTTCCCCTCGTTTCTCCTCACCACAGTCACCACACCATTGACATCAGGGGCATCCCCCCACTGATGAGTGGGTCCCTCCTTGGGTTTGAAGGCCAGTTGACCGTGGGTCCGAGTCCACACAAGCGTATGTGGCTGACTCCCTTTTATACCTAGCCAGAACAACGCCAGCCCACAGTTACACAAAAGCTGCAGGCTCCAGTCAATAGCAGCACACGCATCAGCAGGTGACCTCCTGCTCGGCCCACAGCCCTGCTCAGTGGGTAACAACGCGCCCATTAGCAGGTTGTTCTGCGAGGAGCATCTCCACAGCATCAAGATGTCTACGGTGGTGTCGGTCTGTAGTGTCACTTCCCCTTTGTCTGGCCTTGTCAATGATGGGATCATTAGACGGCATGTCCCCAGGCTACAGCAACCCCACGGTGTGGTGGCCCGGACTCTGATGCACCCAGGGTTCATTAACTCTTAGGGAGCGCCCCAGAGCAAATCCCTCTTCTATGGGCTGCACCATCTGGAGTCGCACGCTTGCCTGTGTGGCGCCTGTCACTGGAACATGTTAAAGGGCTGCTCATATTTATGGATGATAATGCTTAGTCATCACAACAATGATGAAAACAAGTTTCATGCTATTGCATGATATCTGAGATTTCAAACAATTTTATTGCACATCTCAAGTCATGATTCAAAACCCTAGAAAGTCAATACACAGACTCCAGTTCATCATGTATCGTAAGGAACTGGGTTGATTTTGCGGTACAAATATGTAGCACAACTGTATAGTGCAAGGATCATTGGCCTATAGAGCTGATAAAAAAATTGTCATGCAGGTAGATTGTCAGTGGCATGAAACAGGTTTGGCCAGGACCAGGGCCTGTGGGGAAATGATAATAAAAAGAGCCCATGGCTATGGCTTTCAGCAACTGGCTTCCCCTGAGATCCAAATTCAGCAGGGGTCAGGAACTGTCACACCTCTTTGAAAGCGTTATCAGCCCAGGCTTCGTGCAGCTGGGGGAGCACAGAAAAAGGTCTATTAAGATTAAACTCAGTGTGATTTACACTTCCTTTAAAAACTCACGCTATGACATGATTTTGCTCAGTCTAACTTGTATAATGCAATGTTATTTGTGTAACCAACAGGTTAGTTAGCCCACTCGGACCATGCTTATTTCCTCCTCAACTACAGAACTTTTGACACAAGCAGTTTTTATTTTGTAACTTCTAACATGACTTGCCCATGTACTGCCTTCCTTTGTTCACTTCATTCTTGCAAACCTGCACTTCTGTTTCACACAAGCAAGTCTATGCGGAGCCCAGCAGGCACTCTGAGAAGAAATAGCTTAGCTGAAAAACAGCTCCTCACGTCACTAAGGGCACTGAAGGAGGTGGTGGGAGAGGGGAGGAGGAGATGACACTTCCAGTAACTCAAAATGGAGGCTGGTCTTTTTACACCTCCTCAGCCTGGGTCAACAAGCAGCATAGTTATCTAACCTCAGCTCTGCTAAATTCAGATATTTTAAAAGATAGAGGTGGGCCAATAAAAGTATATGGAAGGACTCTGTGAACTTAAAACAAGAAGCATCCATTGGTACAGTTTATCAGCTCCCAAGAGCTAACTCAGCTGTGGCTAAGGCTCTATCAGCCCATTTAACATCTAATTTGAGAAAGAAAAATACAGTCAGTCACACCTGAAAGGCTGCGTATCCTAAGTACAAAACATAGCCAGTGAAGAAATAGAACAGCAATTTCAGTCTTTGCCACCAGCACATATATCAGATATTGTGTCATGTATAAGTGGTAATAAATATAAATCTAAAACAGAACTGCATGAGTATAGCAGCTCAGAGCCCCATTCTGCCCCAGAAAATTACTGTGTAGAATTTAGCCTCCCTAATGTATGTGTCCTTTTCAGGTATTCAGTGAAATCTTAGACATTGGCCCCAGTTCCAATGAGGATTTAAGTCCTGGCCAGCATACTTACCTGTACAGTCGGTGGAGAGAGGTACTACTGAAGACTTGCACAGGGATATGTCTCTGTCTGCTTTATATGTCTCTCTGTCTCCATCAACTTTGTGGGAAATTTACACATTTCCAAGGACAGATTTAATCATCTGAAGTTAAATATTTACTACTCTGACTATGGGAGTATGGAAAGTGAGAAACATTTAGGCATTTTTCCTTTCCTCCAGGACAGTCTCAAATCCAGGGAAAATATTTATAAAATACACATTCATTTCAGCTGAAAAGACATTCTGCCTCTTCCCAACTAAATGTCCTGTACACAGGCCTGTCCTGTACACAGGCCTGTCCAGGCCAAAGTCAGGCTTTCTGTCTTGTCTTATTACTCTTGCACTTCTGGCTGCACAGTGGCTCAGCATCAAGATGGTGAATGATGTTTGATTTCTCATGCTTGACAATTTCATGGATAGGTCAGCTCAGTCATGGTCTCAGGTGGTGGTGGTTTTCTGATTCTTACCTCGCAACCTAACTGGGATAATATAAACTTATCACTGATACTGATCACAAAATGATATTAAGTATTTGCTAAGGTATAAAAGATGAATATCTTGCAGGATTTTAGAACAAGGAATGCTTTCTCTTCCTACCAAAGAAAGGATTCTGTCCTGGAAAGCAGTATCTCACAAAGGTCCGAGGACAAGTAATTCAATGGAAGCTCCCAGCATGCTGCTATTTCAAAAGCAGCTGATGTGATACTAGGTTAAAATTTAATCAGACAGCAGTGAGTAGAAGTGAAATTACTTCACCACTATATTCTGCATTTCCGGTATTTAAAAAATGCTGAAAAACTTGGAGAGGTGCAAAAAGGTCACAGGAAGCAATTAAGGACTAAAGAAAATACCTTGTGAATATTAAAGATCTTGAGCTGTTTAAACAAAAAAGAAGTTTGATCCATGACTTATTTACAGCATCTTAATACCTCCATGAGGAAAAAAACATGCACTGGAGAAAGGGGTAACAAAAAGCAACAACTGAAATCTAAAGTCAGAGAACTTAAAACAAGGCACTATTCGCAGCTGGAACTGATATTGGCAAAATGATGCATTCTTCTTCATCTCCCAGTGTCTTCAAATCATAACTAATTCCCAACCAGGGAGGCACAAGCAAATTACAGCTGTGGTATTAAATGGAATTAAAGTTAAAATGCTATGCCACCCCCATTTAGAGACAGGAGAAAAACTGAAGGCACCAGATGTAAGAATATGGCAGCAACCGTAGAGTACAGAAAGAGAAAGGACAGCAACTATCCTGAAATGAGGATGGGCAAGGTGCTTAATCCAGGCAGATATAGAGTACTGGCTATTTTCTTATCTGATGTTCAGCTACAAGAAAGGTCAGAAACTCTTTCCCTAGAAGATAAGCTTTCATTAGACATAAATCATGGGTTTAAATGCAAGGGTAACTGCACAAAAATGAATGGTGTGTCATATATGGGAAACCAGGCCAGGCTTTAATGCTTTTCAATTGTCTAAAACTCTATGGGTCATTAAGTGAATAAGATGCTGATTATAAATTCCTCTCACTTTTATTCTATAAAGAACTGGTGATTTCTTCAGATCCGGAAGAGATATAAAGATAATCTGACACTCTTGGAAAGGCTTCATGATTGAAAAGACTATTGGAACTGGCTCAGCACTTCTTAAAAAACAGAAAAAGTGAAATAAATGCCACATCTAGTCAGATAAAGTTATAAATTATAGACAATTTGAAAATTTACAGGCAACTCTGTTGCCCTGCCCACTTTACAGGAAGTCCCAGAACATTAACTGGCTTCTCAATTCATGAACCTTCTGGCTTTTAGCTAAAGTTATTTCACAAAAGGAGCAAACTGTGGAGCAGCTGTTTTATCGTTCCAAATATATGTTACATTACACATACCTTCAGGAATTATTCCACTTACGAATCCATATTAGCCCACCAATACAGCTCTTACAGCTTCTCTTTAGCTCTGCCAATATTTTGCTGACTCTCAGGAGGTAAAGTTATTAACTGTGAAGTCTGCTTGCTAGGAGCCATTATTCCATCAACTTACAAAATAGTCTTTCCATACATTGAGCTCCCCTCTTAAATTAAATAAGATTATAATTCTAATTCCACCTGTTGTTTCTTAGATCAAACTCATGTACTGTCATAGAAGAAAGTATGAGGTGAATCATCTTAGGACTATAGTGTATCATCGGAAGAAAAATGGTTTGCTGAAACTGTTTGTAAGAATTCTGTTGGTGCAGACATTTTAGTGTGGAACTCAAGGAAGACATTTATAAACTCCCATCCTGCTTGGGACTCCCCCTACTTCCACTCCTTCCTACCTTTTTCTTCATATGTCACAATTTTTGTTTGCAGAGTAGAATGAAAGGGCTAATCATAGCACAGAAAACAATTAGCACTGTATTTTATGCACTCTAATGCTTGGTCTGATTTGTGTAAATGCTATATTTCATACCACTTATATATTAAGTAAGAAAGAATTTTATATGTAGAATAAGTTACTTTGGGTCAACTAACGTAATTTTAAAGTCTAGAGCATTTAGACAGGCCAGGTAGATTCCCTGGATCCCACAGTCCAAACTGGTATAGATCAGTGACAAAAATATCCAACATTTAGAAAAATTATTTGTTATATCCAATTGGAATATATAGGAAGAGAAAAAATGAAGGAAAAAAATACTCAGGCAGTTAAAAAAATGCCTTATTAAAATACAGACACTTTCAGCAGAGATTGTACAGTTAACAAATTCTGGCTATAAATGTATGCAATGAGGTATACAGTGAGTTTGTATAATTACAAGAATCGGGGGGGGGGGGAACATAAATATGTAAACCAAATTGAAAGATGTTTTGTGATATAGTGCCATCTAGAGATGAAATATTTCCAGAAACTCAGAGAGTTAAGAAGAAAAAAAGTATTTTTTTCTGTTCTATTTCTCCTCAGAGCAATAAACAAGGAAAAGTATCTATAAATGGAGAATTATTAAAACAACTGCAATGGGTACTTGGTTTGTCTGAAGTGCTTTCTTGAGACTAAAACATATTTACTGCCCTAAGAGCAAGAAGTATATAATATCTAGAAAGAGTACACATGCGTGTTTGTAAATGTTGTATGCATTGCATTTCCAGACAGTGACAGATATATCTAATATTAGGCCTGGAGTTGTGCTGCCTGCTAAATTGTATTATAGATTTTAATAAGCACTTGCTATCACTAAGATAGGAAAAAAAAGTTGAAGCTAGAAGGCATTGATATTTTTGCTTGTAAACAAAAAGGTTGTATCTATAAAGGTGAACAAATAGTATGTTCAAAGAAAGATAATTTTATCAGAAGAGATATTTCTAGCAAAAAAACCTGGCAAGCCATCAGGATCACTACAATATAGTCGACACTGAACAATAATAAGACCAAAGAATAATTGTGGTTAGAGTTTAAAACTTTATTGCAAGTAACATATTCTTTAACAGTGCATTATTAGATATTGAGTGCCATAGTTGTAAAAAGCTTTCTAACCTATAATAGACTTGTTACTAATAATGTATATAGATTTCTAATATACAGAAATCCTTTAGAACTTTAAGTTTTGAAATATAGTAATTTCATTGAAACACATCCTAATAGTTTCATTTAAACCCATCTCAGTAATTGAGAGACTACTGGAGAGTAGATCACAAATAATATCATTATAAGCATAATTAAAAATGTAATTCATGGCTCAATCTGAGGAAAAAAAGTTTCACATAAGAGCTAATTTTCATTTTTTTCCAAAATTTCCAATTTTTCCATGTTAGGACTCTGAAGAAAACATGAGTGCCCTCTTGGCCCCCTAAAGTTTTGGTTTCCGTAGGGCAAGTCCCAACACCAGGACACAGGTAACGCACCACAGAGTATGTGATTCCTCCCAGATGAGAGCGGGTGGCACTGTTTCTGCTTTCCAGCTGGCAGCTGGAGAGTTAGAGCCATGTAAATGGCTTGTTTGAGAGTAGTCTGTGTAAGAGAGAAACAACTTTGGTAGGGATAATTACGTCAGAAGATATTTTTAAAGGTGATGTTTTGTGGTAGTATGGTTCGATAATGGAATTCCAGTCTCCAAGGGTCTGGAGGTCGCAGGTAGTATCAGTGATCAGATAACATCTGTTCTTCTGCTTTTTCGTTCTGTAGCCTTTAATGGAGAGCTCAGAGTTTGCCCTGTCTATGCTTTGTGCCAAACACACATAACACAAATCCAAACAGAAAGTTACTGAGCTGCACAGAGCTGTACATGAACTAATTAGTCTGGTAAAAATGCTGAATTTATTGGTTTAAATGTAATATGCCTTTGAGCTCGCTGGTTGGAAAAAGTCCCTGTCAGTTCACAGAGTGAGGTTAAATCTGTCAGTGAAATAAAAGATATTCTCCCTCTCTCTCTTTTAACGATCCTGTCTGATGCTCGTTATTGCAAGCCTCAAGGAGCACTAAGGGGAGGAAGGAGGGAGAGCTGGGCATGGAAGAAGAGAATCAGATGGCATTTTGTGAAGGGTGTTGATAACAGCGCTCAGGATTTGGTGATGCAGCCGAGAAAGTCTCAATTAAGCAACCATCCCAGGTTAAGATAAGCAACCCCTAGCTGTCCAGCTGGCGATAGGCAATAATAATATTGGTGTTTTGAGGAAGATCTGCGAGCTAAATGGTGGCACAAAGTGCCTAGCGACTGACTGGATGTTTCTAGAAAATATCTTTGAAAGCCTGGTTAAAAGCAGGTGGAATTGTGGAGGGTGGACATAGGTGTCGTGAACTGTGCCAGGACATCCGAAGGGGGGGATACTGCAGAGAGAGGCAAGGACACAGAGAAATTGTATGTTCTTATACACAGAGGTGGTTGGGATCGTGTTACTGCACAGAGACCCTCTCTGAGGCACGCTTGGCCTGGGATGGTTATTAAAATTTCTATTAGCAATGGCAGTCCTTTGAAATGCACAGGTGACTTCAAGGGCTGATCTAATTTCCTATGTATTCACAAAGCATTCCCAGTCTGTATAGCTGGACACGGTGTAGTAGCCAGGAATTTGAGTCTTTTTCAATTTTAAGACCCATAGAGATTTTTAAGGGTGCAGAGGCTGTTAGGAAGACCACATGAAGGGACTGCTTCACAAAATACATGAACTTGCTTTTTTCATCACTTCTGTGAAACCCTTCTAAATAGTCCAAGAAACCCAGGCCTGCTGGCTGAACATAATTACTCTGAAAAACTACTTCTTTTTGTGTCCTCTGCTGTAAAGGTCTATCAAGGTGCCACTTCCTTTAATAACCTATTTGCAGTAATTATGGCAGAAGCAGATTTTAATTTTTGGCTAGCAAAAGCTATTTTTCACTCTCATTTCTTATTTGGCCTTTTGACTGTTGAAATCTTACAGACAAGACATGACCAACTGCATCTAAATTCTGTGGAAATCCTCCATTCTTTAACTTGTATTAAATCAATATAGTTGTTACAGAAGCACTAGCAACTTCAAAGATGTTTTTTAAAGATGTAAGGAAACTGCAAGAATACTTTTGCTTCCTTGAACTTTTTTTTCTGATCAATTGTTAATCATTTATGCATGGCTTTACCAAGAAACTTAATTTATGCCAAATAAGAATGTGATATGTGAATAATTGCCTGCAGAGGTGAAAGGACAAAGGAGTCTGTTGCAAATTCTTAAAAAGTAGTTAGGCATTTCCAAGAAAAAACACAAACCATGCACAAAGCTCATTGCTGGTGAATTTACGAGGACATATCTCAGGATTTAAGTCTCAGATCTCTATTTGATTTGTAACATCTGTTACAGATGTTATGTGAGGAGGCTGAAGCCAGTAGCCTGACGGGGTGAGGCTGCTGCAGCTTCATGTTCCTAGGTCCAACCGGTAACAAGGCTGAGCCCAGTTAAGTATCCTCTCTCACAATCCCCATACAACACATATATGCATATATGCACGGCTGGCCACACGGATCAGCACAGGCAGTCTCAGCACTCACAGCAACACAAACAGCACCAACGGCCTCATCCTGTTCCCCTCTCTGGCTGATCAGGAGGCAGGTCCGTAGTGGGGCACGTACATACCTATGCACAGTATGGATCCTGCCAGCAGCTGGGCTCAGACACTTGGTCCTATCAGCAGCTGCCCCTGGATCCCCAGTCTCCCCAGCTGCTGGCACCCGGACACACAAGCCCCTGAGGCCCACAGCCCCTCTCCACGTGCTGGTACACACACATGCACACACGCACACACACACAGAGTAGATCCCCGTGGTAGCTGGCCTTGTACATGCAGTCCATCCATTAGCTGGTCCTGGATCTTCGCTCTTCCAGGTGCCTCATCCTTAGAGACCCACACGTACACAAACACACACCCACACACACCAGACACACATATACAGATGGGTTTCAGTCAGCTTCCAGATCCCATAGTCCTTCTGGCAGTCAGCCAGGACTTCTCCAGTCCCTGCAGTAGCCAACTCTCCTGTGGTCTTGCCCTCAGAGACACACACACACACACACACCAGTGGGTCTCTCAGTCGACCCCCAGACCCAATGGTCTCCCTGGCAGTCAGCCGGGACTCCCCTGCTCCCCCCAGTAGCCAGCCGCCCCTGCGGTCTCGCCTTGGAGACACACACACACCCCTGGCTCCCCGGTCACTGTGCCTACCCGCCAGCTGGTCCAGCTTGGTGTTCGCTAGCAATCGCACACTCACTCACAGACCCTCACTCGCTCCCGTCGCTGGCACCGCAGACACGGGGCCCTCTGAGCCCTGGTCCCTTCCAGGTGCTGACACGTGACATCACTCCCTCCGGTCTTTCCAGTCACCAGCACTGCAGACACGGAGCCCTGTGACCTGTGGTCTGACTCCAGCTGCTGGCACTCAGACCTGCACACACACACGCGCACACGGAATAGAGAGTCCCTCACTCGTGTAAATAGTTAGAAAATATTTAATGAGAAGACAAGACAGACTGTGCTGACCAGGCACAGGGCATGGCCAGACAAGTGTACCCACAGCAGCCTGTTTGCATGTTTACATCCCTTTGCCCCTCTAGTCTTCCACATTTATTCCTCCTGAAATCACCTAGATCCCTCCCTTTCTCCACCTTTGGTTCCTCCCCTAAATAGCACATAATAAGTCTTGCCCAATCCCGAAATGCTCTTCCCCTGCATCCCCCAAGTGTCCCATACCTCTAGGCAGTGACCCCCCTCAGTCCAGCCGGTGCTCCAGAGATCTGCTCCCATTGACTCATCGTGGTGGGTTTCACGCCTGGGGCTGATGCTCTCCTAGGACAGCCCTGGGAGGAGCCGGACAGGGTGTCCCTTCTCCAAGGAGGAAATCTGCGTTCCCCACCTGCAGCTGTGCACCGGTGCTCTGCTGTGCTTGGGGAGGTGAGCTTTGTACCACATAACCTAATAATAGATGCTTGTGCTAAATAGTTCCTATATTATATAAAATCATAGAGAGTCAAAAAAGACTACAATATTCTCAAATTAAAAAGCTAGAAAAGTTTGTGTATAAAATATAAACAAGCAAAACAGAACGAGAAGAGACAGGAAAGCAAAGGTTATCATCCATCAGTCAGAAAATAAGTAGCTTCAGTATTGCAAATGAAGGCTGTTGGGATTAATATAACAAAATCACAGCCAAATGTATGCATATATTCAAGCCTATTGTGAGATTTAACATGTGATAAAATACAATTGAGCTTTACCACTGTCCTTCCTGTAGATGGTACTGTAGCATAAAATATGCATTGCACCTTGCCTGCTAGCATTCAAATAGTCTAGCCGTAACTAATATACACATTATTCTTGTACAAGTGTACAGGATTCCTACACAACTCATTGTGAGGGGCTATGTAAACATGTGAATCATTTATATATTGTTCATATATGAGTAAAAGATTGCTAAAAAAAAAAAAGAAATAATGCTAAATAAGTTGAATTCTTGCTATAATAAAAATATGCTGATATATTATAGAATATGCCAGACCAGAGAGAGGTTTAGAAAGACCTCAGGCATGTACTTGCTGAGAAGGATCAGCCTCTTACTGTTTGTTTTGACTGCTCAGCCTGGGACACAGTAAAGTGAGAAGATTTCAGCCTAGTATTTTTTCCCATAGAAAATCCCATCCATATCTACCCTTTTTTGTTTCATACTGACTTCTTCCTTAATGTGAATTAACTTTATACAGTGCAAATACAGAGCAGTGGTAAAAATCAAGTTTAACACATATGGTACCAGCAATTCTTATTCCAGAGAAGTCTCAAAGGACATCAAGTGAGGATGCCCTGCTTCAAGCTGAAAGAAAAACTGTATTTGCACTGGAGAAATGAGTGTCTTACTGAGATAGCTGCACGCTACAAGCTATTTCTGACCCCAGTGACACAACCGACTCCAGCAAAATTACTGGAGTAAAGGAAGGCGGAATGTTATTCTATTATTTTCCATTCCTGTGCAACAGTATCCTCCTGGTCTCGCAGGAGCTTGGAGCTTTTGGGTTTTAGAATTTTCTAGCTTTATCGCATATCATTTGTGCTACCTGTATTGGAGCTGAAATGCTGCTCTTGTCCCTTTTAAACTGGCAAATGCTGGTGCTTACGGCTCACTGTAGAAAAAACCCACCTCCACCTTCCTCCTCTTCTCCTTTGTCTCAGCAACAGCAACGGAAAGGGTCATGTAAGCACCACCCTGGGAGGCTGCTCCCTGTCCTGAGGGCAGCAGAAGCCCCACTCCTCACCTACAAAATACGTGGGAGGCTCCCGACACACCAGTGACAGCAGTCTGAATGACCACCCGTGAGCAGACGAAGCCATCAGCTCTCCTGCAAACCCCAAACCCAGCTCTCTAGCTGATGCGGGTCAGGTGCGCTGCGGAAGCTGCCGCCTCAGCCAGCGAATCCTCCCTGTTCCCGGAGCCAATGCAGTGGTGAAACACAGCTCCCTGCAGGGATTCATCACGAACAGAATGAGATTTCTGTGCCTATGCACTGCCTAGCATTTCAGCCGAGAGGGCTAAGAAAGCCCCACATTTTTGCGTTGCACACAAATGTTTATCACTTGGACATGGAAAACTTTTTTTCTTGAAAATCGGTGGAGTTCTATCGGCATACACCAATCTAGGATTGAGTCTGCTGAACACAGTAATTGTGCGGCAAAGGTAGCAATGAAAATTAAGTCAATAGCTAAATTCATTTGTCTTGGCAAAAGCAGATGATATTGCTGAATGCTGCAGAAGTGAAATCAGAGTGACTGGATATGGAATAGCCTAATTGCCCATAGCACTCTTGGTTTTATTCTGGATTTTGTTCAGCATCAGAACATACTGATATAAACAGATAATGTGAGCTTTATATGAATATTTTGTTTCCCTTTACTGAAAAATATAATTTGGTTACTTCAGTGGAATACCAGGACTCAGCTAAGTTCAAAAACTTCTGCTCTCATCCAAATATGCATGCATGAAGCCAGACATCTGCTCCCCATCTCACTTTGTAAAAATATGTTTTTTCTTTCTTAAAAGCTAACTCATATTTTAGCAGTATTTCACACTGAAGCTTTGTATGCCCTGCTGCCAACTGAAAGGACGACCTATGCTTGGCACGCGTTTGTCTGGGGAGAATCAAGCACTTAAGCAGGTATCTAGAGAGCGCAGAGAGCAAGGGGCTGTCTAATCTGGCCAGGAGCAAGTGCTGAGATGATGGGTCTTTTGTCCTTTTGTTTTTAGAAAGGAGGCCAGATCTTGCTTTCCTTCTCTCAGTGTCAGGTTTTTCAGAGAAAAGCTTTTGCTGCACTGTAGTGCTCATAATGCAATGCATGCTAATCGCTTTGCTGGAAACAGCTGTCTCTTGGGCCTCCTAGAATCACCCACAGCACATTTTAGGAAGCTCTCTCACATCACTGTATACTTTGGTCCACCCTTTCTAGACTTGGAGGCACGAGTATGCCTGTTTGGCGACTGAGACTGATTCCTAGTCAAAGCAAGCAGTATGTAAAGAGGGAGGATGAGAGGAGAGATGGAGGGAAAGAGAAAACACTGACAGTATGAGCAAATTTGTATTAGAATGTATACATATTGTATTTGGCAAAATATTATTTGAGTTGTTTATCAACAATTTATAAAAGAGGGTTGTCCAGTTCTTTCTTTTTTCTTTTTTCCCCTTCTATGAGTTGTCAGTCACAGCTATCGTATTATTTGTTCAGGAAAAATCCTGCCCTTAATCTTCTGAGTGATGCTGGGTATAGTGGAGCAGAAACAGTTGCAGAACAGTATGTGTTTTTGATCTTGACTCATTTTGCCTCCACAGACATAGGGAACCCAGAAGAAAAGTCCAGATGAGCTTCTATGTGCTGTTTTGAGACAGATACTTCTGCATGTGCCTCCCCTGACTCCACTGCACCCACTAGTCTTTTCTGTGTGGATCAAGTAGGTTAAAAGTAGTGATATGAGGGCCTAAAAATATACAGTTTAACTAGGAATTTGATATTATGACTGATAAGCAGTAAGAGGTTAAACTGAGAATTGGGATGTCTTCAGCCCAAAGGACTAACAAAATTCTGCCCAAGCAGATATTCCAAGTGGAATTGTGAGGATAAGGATGAGCAGACTGGGAAATGTTCAGCTACAGCATTAGAGACATATAGCATGAACTGAGCATAGTGCTAGATGGACTGGAGCCTGCCTGTGAGCTAGCTATAAAGTAATTAACCAGTTAAAAAGGGTATGATAAATGCAAGATGCAACACATAAGGGAATTGATTAAGCATATGTAAAAGGAGAGTTCTTGTTTGAACTCTTTAGCGTCAAGTCTCCAGACAGCTCTACTCCAGCTGTGTGCCATTCAGTCAGGGCTACACGACATTGCTGTCTGTGAAGCTGCCCTGAGTAAAGGCACGGAGTGACAGTGCTGCTGTCAGGCTGAATTGCCTGGCTGAGGGAGCCTGGTCTGTAAAAGATGTAGGATTGAAAGGAGAGTTTGGAGTAATGAGCTGTGGTCGGTCTGCAAGCACCTCCACTGATGAGGGTGGGATCCGGTCTCTCTGGTGCTTAGGCAGCCGACTGTCCCAGGTGTCCTGTGCCAGCGGCACAGTGGCGGCTGGCCGACGGCAGGGATGGACCCTGGGCGCATCCGCCAGGCATGTTTATCAAGCCTTTAATTCAAAACTTGAGAGTTCAGCTGCATTCCCTGCCCTGAGCTTTTTGTTTTCTGAGCCTGGCTGCTGTCCCTCCCGGCCTCCTCCTCCCCTGCAGTGTTTTACAGGGTAGCATTAGCGCGGGCTAGAAACCCCAGGCGTTTTCCAGCTTCAAACAATTTGAAGAGTGTTCCTGCAGCAAGCATCAGATCTGCTCCGTCCTGTAAAGACTGCAATAGTAATGGGCTGCATGACCAGAAAGAAAGTTCATCAAGGATGCAAATTTTGTAGCAGAAATTGTCAGTCATGATATCACCTTGAAGTTGTTTGACAAAACCAGTTGTTGTTGATGAACTGCTTGTATCAAGAAAAAGCTCTCATGGTAAACATGAGCTAGTCATAAGGTATTTGTAAGAAATAATTGATTTGTCTTTTCTTCTCCTGAATTTACAGTCAGATTTCTGTTAATCGTCTTAGAACTATGTACAATAGTGAACACCTCCCAAGAAGAATAACAATTTTTTTGTTCAAGAAACCAAAAACGGCATTTCTTTGAGTCACCAGTGAACAGGAACGAGAACTCCCAGCAATTTCCAATGGGGTTCTTTTTCCCAGCTATGTCATTGCTGCAGTCCCATTATTCTACCGATGCGTAAAGCTTTAGCTTTATTAGACACTGTTTTTCCTGACACATGTTTATAATAACTTATCTGCTCCGATACGCTTCTGAAGATTCAAAATACTGATGTAAGCAGCTGCTTTGATCATATGCAGTTTATTTCAATGATCAAACTTAAATAAGGAAATAGATCAAGATACAGATAGGAGCTGAGAAGATCCTCTCAAACACTGAGCTGTTGTTTCTTGATACTTTTAAAATCTCATTGAGACTATATCTGCATTATTAAGGTGCAAATGCTTGTACAAATCTGGCTCCTTTTTTCAATTTCTTCTTTCTACTCCCCAAATCCCTTTCTCCATTCCTTTTGCTCTGTCCGCACAGCTACCCTTTCTACTCAGCCATTTCTCTTCTAAAAGCTTTTGTCTTCTAAAAGTACATTTGAGTTCCACTGTTAACCTTGAACAAATGCAGGACCCTAAAGCACTTTGTCTTCTAATCTGCGGGCCAGATCCACAGCTAAGGTAGACCAACATAGCTGCATTGTCTTCAGTGAAACTAGGCTGGTGAACTGCATTTGGGGATCTGGCCTTTTAATGGTCACCTATTTAATGCATCTAATAAATCGAGAATGATATAATTTCCAGCATACCAAAAATAGTCCTGAGAAATACAGCTGTGTCATTTCTCCCATATGTTCAGATAAAGTCACAGTGTTTTCATTTGTATGCTTTCCTATAACTGTAGGAAAAAGCAATGAATACATTCTACTATAGAAGGACACTTTGTGCCATCCAGTTTAATTACAACACTTTTACTTTTGTAACAGCTAAAAATACAGAGAATAGCTCACTGTTATACTACTGAATTCATAAGGTATCTTATCAGAGGTAGGAACTATTTAACTTAACTAGACTTTATGCTATTAATTCTTGTCTTAATTAATGATATGCTAAAAATACTACATAGTTCTTTTATGGTAATGATGTTCATTTGTATTCAACTGGATGGCACAAAGTTATGCTGAGTATATCTTTCCAGAACATAGCTATATTAAAATTTCAATTAAAAAGTGAAATTCTGCTGAATTTTCTTGTTTTGAATTTCTGTTCCTTAATTTCACTGTTATTAATGCTGTTATTAATGTCTTATGGTAGTGCTAGTACTTTTCAGCCACAGTGTGATCCTCATATATCACTTTTGTTTTGTGAATCTATGCATTTTTTCTGAATTATATTTAAAACAACAGTGTTTGGTTTAATAGGGCTCCTATACTCAGAGCTTACAATATAAACCAAAATGTGAGACTTTACAAATGTATGACTAATGAGGCCTGACGCAAGTGAAATTCAGCACTCAAATCATAATCCTGTCTTCTCAAGCACCAAGATTCACTGATACATGCATCACTTTTATTTTTAATGGATTAGAAGGAGTTAGCACAAGTTCTCGACAATTATTTCTGAAACTCTGAAGAGTTGAGAAAAACTTAACGAGTCAGCCAGCATTGCAGAGATATTCAAATTAAGTGCAAATACAGAGTATTGCAGGTGCTTATATTTTTAGAATAAAAATTGTCTGAAGTAATTGATATTGATGTGCTTTAATTCAATGACACAACTTACAGTTTGAATTTTTTAAATTATATATATTTATAGTTTGATTTTTCACAATTTTTTCACCAAAATGTGCCATTGTATTTCCTGCATGTAGGGAGTCTTTAGGATGCAGACATGTTGGAATCATTCTTTTAAATAAATATTTATAGTTTATATAAACCACCACATAGTGATCACATGGTGATCCTAAAAATTCTTCATGAAAACACTAAACCAAAATGATAACAAATCCTTGCTTGACAAGCTTGACAAGACTTTGATATGCTTTACATGCTTTCTGAAGTACATCACAGCCCTGGACTGTTTCCGTGACTTGTATACTGGGTGACCCCATTAGGGTAAGTATTAACTTCGCATTTACTTTGCTTTTTTAAAGAATGAAGATGAGGGAAAAACAATTGAAATACTTTGCTGTTTTTCATGTTCTTCCATTTAGGCACGCATATTTAAATGGTAAAAAAAATAGGAACACAAAATAATTACAGATACCAATTTCCTACCCATTCAGCCAAGACTGGTCTGCCTGTACCTCAGCTGGTGTACCAGCCTCACCTCAGTCCCCGGGAAAGTGATGAAGCAACTAATCTTGAATTTGGGAGCAGTCAGCATGGATTCACCAAGGGGAAATCATGCTTAACCAGCCTGATAGCCTTCTATGGTGAGGTGACTGGCTTGGTGGATGAGGGGAGGGCAGTGGATGTTGTTTATCTCGACTTTAGTAAAGCTTTTGACACTGTCTCCCATAACATCCTCACAGACAGGTGGATGAAGTATGTGCTAGGTAAGTGGATAGTGAAGTGGACTTAAAACCAGCTGAACTGCTGGGCTCAGAGGGTTGTGATCAGTGGCACAAAGTCTAGTTGGAGACCATTTACTAATGGTGTACCCCAGGGATTAATAATGAGGCCAGTCCTCTTTACCATCATCATTAGTGACCTGGATTATATGACTTGCACCCTCAGCAAGTTTGCTAATGATACAAAATGGGGAGAGTGGCTGATATGGCAGAGGGACCTCAATAGGTTGGAGAAATGGGGAAAGAGAAATCCCATGAAGCTCAACAAATGGAAATGCAGAGTGCTGTACCAAGGGAGGAATAACCCCATGCACCAGGACAGGCTGGGGCTGACCTGCTGGAAAGCAGCTCTGCAGAGAAGGACCTGAGAGTTGGGAGTCCTGGTGGACAGCAAGCTGATCATGAGCCAGCAATGTGCCCTTGTGGCCAAGAAGGACAATGGTATCCTGAGCTGCATTAGGCAAAGCATTGCCAACGGGTGGAGGGAGGAGACCTTCCACTTCTACTCAGTCCTGGTGAGGCCATTGCTGGAGTACTGTGTCCAGTTCTGGGCACCTCAGTACAAGAGAGATAAGGACACATGGAGCGAGTCCAGAAAAAGACCACTAAGATGATGAAGTGAATGTAGCATCTCTCAGATGAGGAAAGGCTGAGAAAGCTGGGACTGTTCAACTGGGAGAAGAGAAGGCTGAGGGGGATCTTACCAATGTGTATAAGTATCTGAAGGGAGGGTGTCAAGAGGATGAGGCTAGACTTTTTTCAGCAGTGTCCAAGTGACAGGACGAGAGGCAATGGGCATAAACTGAAACACAGAAAAGTCTGTCTGAACATGAGGTAAAACTTCTTTACTGTGAGGGTGACTGAGTGCTGGCAGAGGTTGCCCAGAGAGGTTATGGAGTCTCCATCCTTGGAGATATACAAAAGCCATCTGGACAGGGTCCTGTGCAATGTGCTCTAGGTGTCCCTGCTTGAGCAGGGGGTTTGGACCAGATGATCTCCAGAGGTCTCTTCCAATCTTAACCATTCTGTGATTTAATCACTGTAGTAATATCAGCAGAAATAAATCTGAAACTGATTTAAACCATCGCTTTCTTTGCATTATAGGAGGTTTCTGCTCCCCTAAACTCATTACGGATAAGTAGTGTAATACTGCCTTTGATTTAGAGATTTTAAACTTTATTTGAATATTCAGTAAAGTCAATTATAAAGTAAGTGTCTAAGATCAGGCATATGAGATCAGAATCATATTTATTTTTTCTACCTCATTTAGAGTGACCTAGTGAAATTTCAGGTCTAACGGGAAACGTTAGAAATAAGAATATGCTTGAGCTGACTTCAGGGATTTTATCCAGGCTCTGTTTGACAGATGCAGCCTGATTTTCAGACAGAGTTCAATAATGGAATAGTTCAATTGTATGCAGTAATATTTCCCCTAAGTCTGTTCTTTCAGACTGGCTCCCATGACATGCAATGCCATCCATGGTATATTCATTTAGTTTTCAAATAAACTTGTAGTAACATTTGCATTCATTAGAATTTAAGTGTTGATATGAAAAATACTGGAACTAGTTATAAAAAAACAGACATATGCTGCCATTTATTATTTTATGACTGAGAAGCCCCATGGAGAGACTATAGTGATTGACAGCTTCTGATAGTTACCTAAAACAATTAAGGTGCTTTGGTTTGGGCCGACTTATGGCCTTCTGCAAGGAATCACAACTCCTGTGAAATCTTTAGGACCAACAAAGAGGCTTACTTTGCTCACATTTGCCTCAAAACCTACAACACTCAGTTGTGTCTTCACACTTACAGCAAACTGTTCTCAGCAAAATGAGCATTGTTCCTGGCTCTTCAAATGCTCTCTAACAGGTGTATTAAACATAGATTCTCAGGTCCAAAACTCAAGTATTAAAGCATGATGGCATGGTTTAGATGGTTAAACTACCAGGTGAGTGAAAAACTGGCTTAATTGTCAGGCTCAAATAAGCAGTGTTGAATGTGTTGTACCCTGCCTGAAGGCCTATAACAAGGGGAGCTCCTCAGGGCTCCGTCTTGGGGCCTGTCCTGTATGATATCTTTATCAGTGAACTGGAGGATGAGACAGAATAAACTCTCATCAAGTCTGTGGATGACACCAATCTGGATGGTGCAGTCCATGTGCTTGACACCCAGATTGCGGAGGCTTTTGGCTACACCAGTGATTTCTAACACATACTGCCTCTTTGTTCTTTCTGTTTTTCTGGCAAGTCTCTAGAGTTCCATACAGGCCCTTTCGCAACACCACTCCTAATTATCAGCTTTATTTCTGTCTTATGTACGTATATCCCCTTCCTATGTTCGGTATTTTTTCCTTTGGTGAAGTAACAAATGTCTCTGTGCGAGGCTAAGCAAAATAGTGTAATTTGATTGTGGTGATTTCTTCTCTTGACTACTTGTTCATTAACGAAATATAATCATTTACATAAACATTTACAAGTGTCCTCCATGAAAGCACCCCAGGATGTTGTACAAAGTCAAGACAACTTGCATTGAATAAAATATTAATAGGGTAAATCATATGAAGGGAATTCTTATACATATTGCAAAAATTCACACTGCTACCGAAAATTTAGTGCACAGTGGAAACAACTCACATAACTGGGACTAGCAATTGAAGTACTGGTGTTTACTGCTGCATGGTCAGAAAATTTTGGTAGAGCCAGCTGATCATAGATGCAGAGCAAGAGCCCCTCTTTTTTTTGCTCTCTGATAAACTATGTTGCCCTGAAACTATGCAGAGCAACCAGCCCTGCGAAGGACCTGCAGCAGAGAACAAGCATGTCTACATGGCTAAATAGAGCACAATACAGGCATTTCCAGGCTGGCTGCTAGAAGTCCACACAGCCCAGACAGGACCAATACAGACAAATTATTATGGAGCCCTATGCGTGTCAATTAGTATGTCAGGAATCACAATCTACTGATTTCTCACTCAAGCTGACTTTGGTCAGAAAGTTTGGCTTCTGGTATCAGGCCCTACTCCAATGTTATGTGTATAAGCCAGGCTAGTCTAAATTTGTCTGTCTTTGCTGCTTAAATATACACAGAGAGTGCCAAGATGGTGTTCATGGCAGATCCATGTGTCTCATGTTTCATGTGTCTCACAGCAATCTAGACAATTTCTACCAAGGAAATGCTTTGTAATGCTTTGTAGCTAATGTGGTAGGTTATGTTTGGTTAATAAATCAATATTAAAAAAAACCCTCACAAAATTGTCATATGACTTTCTGTTTGCAGTGGCCATGTGGTGCAGCAAACTGGAAATTCTGAAACCAAGTAAATTATCTTTCAGAAAATCATAATTAATTAAATGTGAAAAGGATGATTAGAAACAATAGGCCAGCCTGCCTTATTTAGTCCTGGTCCAAGTGAGGCCAATGGCAAAACTTCCTTTTTAAAATATTAAATTTATACTTTTGCTTTTCAATATAGTATGGGTCTGTGTGCCACCACGCTAACACTGTCAAAGCTAGAGAGGCTGGTAAGGAAGTAGGGACCGAAGGTGGTTGTCATGTTGAGAGAGATTTTGACATCAACAGTATATGATACATATACAAATGTGGGAGGAAGGGAAGGGACTGTTCATGCAAGAAATAATAGAAAAAAAGTCAATTATAAATGGAACCAACTCAGTCCAGCACAGAACTGCAATGTGAAAGAGTGCTCTGACTCTTCCATTTGTTTCAGTCTCTAAAAAGACTTCATAATACTGAATAGGGTAACTCCTGGAAGTTGATTTCCTGGTTCTGGGGGATTTTCTTATTGTGAATTATATATTGTCTCATCCCAGAGCTCTGCAGCAGGGAGGTAGTAGAAAACCAGGCCAGAGCTTGCAGAATTTTGACACATAAAAAGCCATAATTAAGACTGCAAATTCAAACAGGGATGCCAGCTTGAAGATTGTCTGTGATACTTCATTCACTTGTGTTAATACTTCCTTAGCTATATGCTCACATATTATCTTCTCTTCCACACAAACCTACACAGCTCAGTTTATGAACAGCATAGTTGTGCTCTTCAACATTTTCTTGCCTCATTGTTCAATATGTGGCTCCATGCCTCACTTACTGCATACCATTTAAATTCAGCTCTTAATCAGAATGATTCATATTTTTTGTAAATTTCATGAAAAAATCTTCATCTCAGGAGTCAGACTTGCAGAAAGCTATCTCATCATGTGTGTTGGAAATGGTGCTTTCATATCTTTGTTCGAAATCATGGAGAGTTCTGAAGAAGTTTTTTCATCATTTTTTAATTTACTTAAGAAAAGGAACAACTTTAACACTAGTTTCTGTCTTGAAAAATATGACTTGCTAGGTGAAAATTTTGACTCAAGAACATTCAGACCCAAGGCAAAGCCTACAGTGGCAATGTTTAGTTCATAATGGGAAAAAAATAATTAGGAAGTATGAACTTGGGGGAATCCTAGTAATGGATGGTGATAGCAGGCCTGCTTAGAATTTAAACTGTTTGATTTCTTAATTTCATCTGAGATAAGTCCATTATCATGTTAACACAGGACGAGAGAACAAAGAAATATTGCCTAAACCAAAGGTCTTGTGGCCATCTGGGCCAATCTCCTGCTCAAAGCAAAGCTATTGCTGACAGAAGAAATGTCTGCCAGGGCTTTGTTAGTCAAGTCTTGAAGACCTCCAAGGACTGAGATTCCAGAACCTCTCTGAGTTACCCACTCAAATGGTGAACTACTCTGCTAGGGAAAAAGATTTTCCTTAGATCCCATCCAAATTTCCCAAATTGCAGCTTGCACTCATTGCCTCCTGTAACTCCCCTTCAAAGAGTTGTAGTTTGCTAGTAGATCATCTCTTTATCTTGTCTTGGTCAGACTGAAGTTCAGTTCCCCCAATCTCTCCTAGTAGGTCCTGTTGAGCTGTAGAGCCCTCTCCATCTTGGGAGCCCTCCACTGGATTCCCTTTAGCTTCTCCACATCCATATACACAGAAGGAATTAGAGATCAGTGTGCAGTTGCGGGGCTATAATCTCATTGCGTTTACAGAGATGTGGTGGGATAGTTTGCATGACTGGCAGGCTGCAATGGATGGATAGAAGCTCTTTAGGAAGGACAGGCCAAGAAGATGAGGAAGGGGAGTTGCTCTTTATGTGAGAGAGCAACTGGAATGTATGGAGCTCTGCCTGGGGGGAGATGATGGTCTGACTGAGAGCTTAGGGGCAGGGGCAGTTAAGGGGCACACCACTATGGATGACACTGTTATGGATGCTTGCTATAGGCCACCTGATTAGGAAGAAGTAGATGAGGCCTTCTACAGACAGCTGGAAGTAGCCTCAAGAGCACAGGCCCTGGTTCTCATGGGGGACTTTAACCACCCTGATATCTGCTGGAGTGACAACACAGCAGGGCATTAGCAACCCAGGAGGTTCCTGGAGACCATCAATGACAACTTCCTGAGACAGATGATAGAGAAGCCAACAAAGAGAGGTGCTCTACTGGACCTCGTACCTACAAACAAGGAAGGGCTGGTTGGAGATGTGAAGGCTGGCACTCCGGATGGAGGCCTGTAGTTAGCAGTATACCCCATGGCTCCAATCCCAAAGTCCAGCACCTGGGGAGGAATAACCCCATGCACCAGTACAGGCTGGGAACTGACATTCTGGAATGCAGCTCTGCAGAGAAGGACCTGGGAGTCCTGGTGGACAACAAGATGACCATGAGCCAGTAATGTGCCCTTGTGGCCAAGAAGGCCGATGGTGTCCTGGGGTGTATTAGGAAGAGCATTGGCAGCAGGTGAAGGGAAGTGATCCTCCCTCTCTGCTCAGCGCTAGACTCCCCAATACAAGAGAGATGCAGAGCTACTGGAGGAAGTCCAGTGAAAGACCACTAAGATGATGAAGTGACTGGAGCATCTCTCATACGAGGAGACACTGAGAGAACCGGGACTGTTCAGCCTGGAGAAGAAAAGACTGAGGGGGGATCAATGCATTTAAATATCTGAAAGGAGGGTTTAAAGAGGATGGGGCCATACTGTTTTCAGTGGTGCCCAGGAGTAGGATGGGAGGCAACGGACATAAACTGAAACACAGGACAGTCCCTCTGAATATGAGGAAAAGCTTCTTCACTGTGAGGGTGACTGAGCACAGGTTGCCCAGAGAGGTTGTGGAGTCTCCACCCTTGGAGATATTCAAAAGTCATCTGGACAGAGTCCTGGGCGACATGGTCTAGTTGACCCTACTTGAGCAGGGGGTTTGGACTAGATTATCTCCAGAGGTCCCTTCCAACCTTAACCGTTCTGATTCTGTGATCTCTAGAGGTGAGGTGGTCCTAAATAAGACACAGTATTCCAGGTATAGCTTCATAAGCATCAAGTAAAGGGGTATAATAACTCTTCTCAGCCCTTCTAATGTAACCACTATGTCATTTGCATTATTTGCGGTGAGGGTGCAGTGTTCATACCGCACTAGGCACCCACTGTACCCCAGCTTATGGCCCTTCAGCAGAGCCACTACTCAGCCGGCCTGCGTGCAGCCTGTGTCTGTGCGGAGGGTGGTTGTACCCGGGTGTAAGTCATCTCACTTCTTGTTGAATGTCATGAGCTTTCTCTTGGCCCAGTCCTCAGATATATCGAGGTCCTTCTGGATTGAAGCTCTGCCATTTGTTGTGTCAGTCCTAATTTGATATCATCTGCACATTTGCAGAAGGTGCACCTTGTGTCATCTGTGTTGCTGATAATGAACACCAGCGGCCCCAGTAGTGACCCCTGGTGTACAAGGGTAATGTGAAGTAGTTGTCTGCCAGTCAGTCTTGTAGGAATCTCATCAGCTATGTGAAAGCTTATGGGTGTATCTGTAGCACACTGTGCAGCTTTTGGCAGAAACAGTGAAGGTGGTAGCTACCTGATATCTGCAGGAGTGCCAGCCACTCTCTCTACGTTGTGCTGTGTAGGTATACCAGCTCATTTGGAGCTAAACTGAGTATTTCTGTGTGGTGCTGCATTTCAAACTGTAGACTCTACAGAACATGTAACTGATTCTTACTGCTAGAGACGAGTTCAAGACCAATTGAGTTTTCTTCTTTTTTAATATTATAGAAAGAGTTTAATATTTTTTTATTCCTGTGGTGCAGGTGAATTTGTCATTTCAACGTGATAAATGGCGCTCATTAGAAGTTCCCTGTTATCTTATAATGCCTTACAGTAAATCTGTATTGTACCACAGTGCATTGCTATTCTGCCTTACAATGCAGAAACAGGGCACTGCTCAACCATCCCTTTGAAAATGCAGTGTGAATTTGAAGACAGAGAGCATGAAAAAAATCTGAAGACTCAGTCTGGAAAATTTCAGTGCTACTACTTTAGACAGATTTTCAATAGCCATTGGCAGTGACAACAACTCAGACAGTTTGTCAATCTTCATGATTCTAAATCCTTGCTGAATCTGTGTACTAGAGGGCATTTATTTTCTGCTTCCTCCATGCTTTCACATTTCTATTCATTTGTATACCTTAGGAAAGTTATTTTTTCATGCATTCTGTTTTTTTTCCCTAATAGCTGCATTCACAAGGGAAAGCTATAGATTTTTTATATATGTATTTACAGATATGTTGATTGTCTTTTATAGATATTAAACATGTCTTCTATCAAATGAAAAATTAATGTGTAAAAAAATCCATACTCTTAGTAGTGCCTGAAACTCCAAAAGAAGCTCAGAAAGGAAAAGTAGCAAGAAGACAAAGTTTCATTAGAAGGTGGTACGACAATATTTAAAATTTGCTCACCCAACAGTAATAAAAATGAACTCTCTTTTCTGAAAATGTAGTCAAATTTATCATAAATGTAAAAAAAATATACATTTTTTGTAGGGAGCTGTACAAATGGGAAAGCTGAAAAGTCACCTTCAAACCTGCATAAAAAGACAGCCACTGTCAAGGCACAATGCCTTAACTATGAGTCATGTGCAGAGATCACTATGGATATAAATACCAGCAAAAGTGACAGTCTGAAATATTGCTACACACTGGTGCAAGCGCAATTGTCTTGTTTTAATTTTAATTTCCTAACATATGAATCTATCTTTCTTATATATTCTTAATTTGGTTTTTGGACAAAGATTGCCAAAACCCAGAATCTCTAATATACCAAATGTCTAGCATGTAAAAGAGGTAATTTGGATGAACAGAGAGAACAAGGAAGCTATATTTCAAGCGGGTGTGCTAATGGCTGAGCAGGAAGCATTTATGGATGGAATGAAATGCAAATAGATGAAATTGAGGGAGTACATTGGCTCTTCATCTAGCTCCAGAGCAATCTTCAGTAAGAAAATAAAGAATAAACATGTTCACTTCTGTTTACAAAGAAATGAAGAGGACATCTTGGGACTTTCCATAGTAAATATGATCTACATTTGCAGTAGATATTATATCCCTGCTTAATTACTTCAAAACACTGGGAGACTGGATAGATTAAAATGTATCACACTTTGAATGATGATATTAATGGTGATACAGAACATTAAGAGTCTAAACATCAGATTAAAGTAGGATGGTGTGGCAGACAGATGAATGAATTTTTTGCCTTAAACATTTCTTGGTGCATGGGGTGCAGGCAGGCCATAACCCCGAACAAGCCATCTGTCCCTGGCGGAAACAGGACTGGGCTGCTGCGACCCCCGAGATGGTCTCCCTGCGACCACCCGGAACACACCGAGCCTGCACTGAACGAGACCACAGTCGGGCAGAGACTTTGGGATCCGTTTTTAGCACAACTTCTATAAAACTTGCTTGGCATGAGTGGCTAAATTTGCTGAAGCCTTAGGCCACACTCCCTAGTTCGGTAAGAAAGGGCCCCAGAGCTGGTGCAGGCGGGAACGATAAGGGAGTTACCAGCAATTTGCATTCCTGTGCACTGCTGAAACAGTGCTAATTGCCGGAGTTACCACCTCTTTGTCAAGACCTTGAGAGATGATGGTGGGACCCGAGGAAGGAAGACACACCTGTCTGCAGAAACTGCAACAGAAAAGATAAGGGAGAAAAGAAACAGCCTGCCTAGGAACAACGATGAGATCCAATAAGGAGCAGGAGACCCCAGACTCTAAAATTGCTATTGGTCTGAACTACCACGTGGGGGGGGGGGGGGGGGGGAACTTAATTTGGAAAAGCTATAATTGCCCAGGGATCTCTTTGTTCAGGGTCCCTCTTTGGAGGTACCCAACTCGAGCTGTAACCACTGCACGCGTGTCATTCCGAGCTAACCTAGGGTCGGACCCAACTCGAGTTGTAATTACTGCACGCGCACCACCAAAACTTACACCCAGGGTGAAGAGGACTCACCTACCACCAGACGGGAGCCCCCCCACTGCCGAGACTCCCAAAGGAAGAGGACCAACAGGACGCCGCTGGATCCACGAGTGGTGATATCTTTCTCTCTCTCTCTCTCTCTCTCTCTCTCTCTTTCCCCCTCTCTTTTGTTGAATATTGGTAAGATCTGTTTTTGTCTAGCTAGTTGCAGTATTCGCCATTGAATTATCCTATTTGACCACATGCCTTATCTTTGTGTTAATAAATCTTAAAACCGGTTGGCTGGTGTCGTTTCACCTTAATTCAGTCCAAGGGCATCACGAACTTGGTCGTTTGGCCCCAAGGGGAGGGAGGTCGTCCTGAACGACTCCTTTCGGGCCGCGACAGATGGTATTAACTATAGAGGAACTTTGTTAAGAGAAATTCAAAACTATTTGCCAAGATTATGTCTGGATACTGAATGCTCTCAAATTAATTTAATATATTCTTAATTTTTCCATTGTCTTCCAAAATGCTCTAAACCATTTACATGCTGAGTAAATTATGATGATCCTAAAGAGAAGGAGAAGAAGTTTAAATAAATTTTGCATCTAAATTTTGGCTGAATTCCATGCACATGTAGAAAGTGTTCTGCTGATTGGACCCCACAAAAATCTAATTTTCTAATTTTAGAGGGCTGAGGCTGATGAATGACTGCACTAACAAAACTGTGTTATGACTCACAACTCACAAGAGGATTTTCATACTTTACAATCTCATCAGACAAAGGTGATATTGGGTGCTAATTTGCTGCATGCATACTGTTGCATAGTGTCTTCGGTGCCTCAGCCTTTGTGTTGCTAAGAGACTTGTATTTGCAGTTGTGTAGCTGGCCTTCCACTGGCAGCTGGGTACCCGCCACACCAGTCACTGGGCAGGGTTTCCTGGGGCCTCAGGGACAGGGTTTCCCCATCGTTGGTCTCCAGCTCTTCTCTCATGCTGTTGTTTTCATGGCCTTGCCCTGACAAAGCCAGTAGCATGGCTGTGGCAAGTTCCCATAGGAAGCAACTGCCACCAGCGGGAGAATCACCCCAACTTTCTCCCCTTTTCCTACCCTTTGGTTGGAACTTTTAGGCACATGAGGGGACCCGGTAATACAGGTGCACAGAGCTTAGCAGCTCCAACCAACGCGTGGTCCAGTCAGTGCTAACAGCATCGCAAGCGGGAGCCACCAACAGGGAGTTTGAGCGGGTCCCGACGACACCTGTGTAGTTACTGCGGGAAAAGTGTTACGGGAGGACCCTGGTGTGCTGGGTGGGAGCCCAGGGGAGGCTGCTCTTCCTGCTGGCCACTGGGGAGAGTTTCCCTTTCCCTTTTCTCTCTCTCTCCTTTGGTTTGTATTTTCCCCAAAAAGTAACTTTCACTGATGGAGTTAATATATGCCATCATCTATGAAGCCTGTTGGCAAATTTTTGAGCTTATGAACGTGTCTCAGCATCCATTATGCATCTATGGCTCTTTCTGCACCTTGCTGATATCCTCCTCTACTCACCTTTTCTTGCCTTGACTATTAAAAATGTCTTTTCTATATCTCCCAAAGTCCATTTTCCCCAGTTCAAGCAGACTATAGTTGCCACCTGCTTTTTCAAGTGTGCGCTAAAAACTACATGGCATCATCCCCCTCCTATCTAATACAGTTTCACTGGCTCCCTGCTAATTTGGGATTCAACTCAAAGGGCAGTCTGCAAGCAGAGTTTTACCCCTGTCTCCATCTACTGTTCTGCTGAAGTCCCTGGTCTCCACAACTTACCTGCAGTCCTTCTTTCTGTGGTACCTCATGTGGAAGGAAAGAGGAATTCATTTGTTGTCTAGTTTCAAGGTAAAGTTGAATTTTGCTTATTAGAATGTTCGAGGTTGTTTCTTTCACTGACTCAAGTGTTTTACACATTGTCAAAGGTGTATTAACACCAAAAGACAATAATTTGCCAGAAACTCCTCAACAAAATATAAACAAGGCATGTAGGAAGTTCCCAATGCTTCTGCAGGGCTTCCAAATTTTCTTCGCATCCATTTTGTACACCCTTACCCTGAACTTGGGGACTGGATCACTCTATGTAAATATACCAGTTTGTAAAACCACTGACATTTTTGTTAAAGTATTTTTAGAGGTCCGCTAAAAACTATTTTTGTCATGAAAATTTGGGCTGGGTGTAGGATTTCACTGTGGAAATATTTTCTCTGGTGTTTAGGAGACTTTATACCTTACTAGCTGGATCATCCAATACAGTGGGTTGTGATGTTTTCAGCTCATGTCATTTTTTGCAGCTTTCTCTTGTGGGTAGATTGATTCCATCTTTTAACATGTTCAATTCACCTGATGAACTAGCTGAATATGCCCTGTTTAAACAAACAAACAAATATGTTACACCCTTCAAATTGACAGCAGGCTAGGTGAGATATTCAGCATGAATTCTGTGTCATATAACTAACTATAACACAAAACCTAAAGAAATTCTTTAGCAAAATTCAGAAAGAGTTGAAATATATTATTTATAATGGCTTCCAAACATAAAAAGAGAAATTACACAAAGTAACTGGGAAATTTTTGTCTCGAGACTTCAGAATACTGAATGCATACTGAAAGCCTATACCATCTAGTAGGATATACCCTGAATCAGTGCCTTTCCAGATTCTGCTTTCACCAGCCTTTGATGAGCACAGTAGTTTTATATCTCTCAACTGTAGATGACAGCCGGAAGATGGATAATAAAAGGCAATTGAGAAGGTTGAAGGTTCTTTTAACTTTAGCTCTTTTTAGTCTAACACAAAAAATAAAATTACCGTTGTAACTTCTTGTAACTTTTAGCCACAAAATCCCAAAGTTGCAAGGTTGAATAGAACAATTAAAGTCACAGCTATACTAAGGATCTTTTTAATTTTCAGGGTGCTGTGGAAAAGAGTTATCAGCCTGAAAAGACACCCAATTTGAGCATTTTCTTTAAAAGCAGAATTCAAGACCTGAGCACAAATATATGTACATATACACGTGCACTCGCACATACGTACACGAGCCCATTGTTTCATTTTATCTACAGAAATATTGTCACAGAAAACAAAAAAGATAACAATGGAAGTTGTATTGGCAGTTGCAGACTTTACAATGAAAGTTGCAGGCTTAATTTTCTATTGTACCTAATTACTTTTTTTTCCCCAATCTGGCAAATTTAATGCGCACAAAGGGATCTCTGTATTTCTGTGAAACTTCCGTGAGCTCAACAGCACTGAATGCATGTGCTGGTGCTCTTTATAGCTCAGTTTTCAGCCCTATCTCTTTAAAGCCCATCAGACTATATTTTTTTATCAGTTAAATACAGCAATGGAGATGTTTCTAAAGTACTCATTTAAAAATTCTAAGCCTGAGAATTTTTCCATTTTTCAGCTCCCGCTGGCTAATCTACAGCAATCTTGTCAATGAGCACACGCGCACGCATTCAGACACACACATCCATGCACAGACAAGGACACGCAGATCAGATGTTCATGTTTAGCAGCTATTCCTCTTTTTAAAGTAATTTACTATACAGAAGAAGTCATACAAGTGGCAAAAACAGAGCTTTCCTTATTACAGAGACATATACGTATCTCACCTCAAGTGAAAATATTCCCTTCAGAGGAGCTTCTAGGGAGGGAGTGAGAGTTTAAATTCTGTTCACTTTTCTGTACCTGCAGTGTCTGATAAACCATTAAATAGAAAAAGATGGTGGCAGTGGTATTTATCTCTGTGCAGTGTGAATTTAAGGCAGGGATTTAACATGGTATTAGTAGAAAATGCTGACAAGGCGTTGTTCATTCATCATCTTTACAGTTCTCCTGTAGCAGGCTGGCTATTAAACATGCTGCCTGTAGAAGTGGGTGAAACATGTAAATTAGCTCAGTACAGATGTTGCCTTGGTCCTTGCCCCCGAATCACTGTGGTGGAAATATGCTCTATACTGCATACAGGGCAGTCAGAGGACTTAATCACATGAAGAGTAAAAAGATACCTTTACATGGGTGCCATATGAAGAATTCAATTCATATTCAGTTCATCAGAATACAATCAAAACCATACACCTGCGACAGCTGCTGAGTCTGTGATCAAGACAGCTGGCTAAGGCATCTTGTATGCGTTATTTTTTTCAAGTGACCAGTGTTTCTGAAATTTTATTACAGATAGTCTAAAACATAACTTGCTCCTATTTCTCCCTCTATTACAACATAAAATAGTTGGATTTCTTCTTAACTCTGCTAATTCAGTCTCACTGCACAGTAGTGCATAGCTTTAGCAGAATCGAGCCTAGGCTCATGATCAGTGCAGTTTCCAGGGATGTCTTGGATGTAGCTGTGAGGCACTTTGAAGTCCTGTTTTCTCTAACCTGTAAGCCATTATATAATAAGGGCTTATTTGCAAAGGAAAAAGTAGGTCTCAACTGTTCTTTCAAGAAATGTCAGCTATGGAGCCCAGGTTTTGAATCTTGCATGCATAAATGTATTTGCCTGCAGCCTTAAGACAGGAAATAAAGGTTGAGGGCTGGCTGGGCATGCTCTGTGCTCCTGTATTTCCAGACTGCCTCGTTTTAGGCAGCTCTGCTCGTTCTCCCTCTCTCTCTGTCTGTGTATCTGCTGAGGGAAGCTGAATGTCATTCTGTTGCAAATCGTTCACAGTAGAGACCCTAGCTGCTCATTTGCTGTATTTGATCTAACCCTTGGGCTTCTATGCTCTTTAAAAAATGTTTCCTGAAGAAAATAAACCAAGTGCTCTTGTAAAAAATGATCAATAGTAAACATAGCTTCACTGTGGGAGAAAGCACAGGAAATTCAAAAAGGGAAACTTCTGTTTTGTATGAAAGTCAAATTAGGAGATCAAACTTTACTCAATGTATGACTTATCTATGAATGACTTGGAGCTTTGCAATAAATCAATTTTCAAACAAGTTTTTTATTTTTTCTTTTGTGTGATCTTTTGGACATTCTCTTTTGTAAGAGAATGATGCAGATAATATTCTCAGGAGATTGAGGGCTGAAAGGTGTAATGTGTGTGAATGTGCAATATAGGTGAAATACACAGGCAAAGAAAGGTAAGCTGATGCTGTAGCTAACATTAACTTACTGAATGAGCGTTCTTCCTATTGTGTTTTATTACTATTACTAATGTTTGAGTGAAAATTTCAAAAAGTGGAAGTGTTGAAGAGAGGAGTTGCTGCAGAGACCAGGAAGCTATTTAGAATATATATATTTAATTTGTTTGGTTCTTTTTCTCATGGATATCAGAATAGCATCCTCATGCTATTCTGACATTGCAAAGAAAAAGTGGGGCATAGGGAGGAGTGTAAGGACACAGTTCAGTGTGTGATGTATAAAAGAGGAAAAAATGAATCTGGTATTGCTAGGGGACAGGAAAGCAGCTTGGGTATCAAAAGCAGGGAGGTAGAGCCAGGTTTTCAAATGTGTTCAACACTCCTGTGCAAGTCCATGAACTGTATGGTCTCAAAGGATCACATCTCTCATACTTCACAAACTGTCAGTCTTCTCATTATAAATTCTTGTTAACCAATGTAAGTGTGTCTCAGTAAAACTTTGCAAAGCATTAAGCCCATTGCTGCTCCTAAATTTCCAGTTTGCCGATTGTTTTCCGCCTCTCTAACTCCTCCCTGCAGTTACGACGGAAGAACTTGGTTTGTTTTTTCCTTTTCCAAATCCAGAAAAATCTCATTTGTAGATTTGCTAGTGGAGAAAGACTGCCATAATTACTTTTAGACCTGCTGATGCAAAAGGGTCCCACTGCTAATGCAGATTGGACTAGCAATCTCCAAAGGGCTTCCAGAGCCTGCAGGAGGAGAAATGCTTTGTAGAGAGGTAATTAATCATTATTCATTTTGTTAAATAAATTTCTCTGTGTCTCTTAGGCTTCTGTAGTGAGGGGATAATTAAGTAACAAATTCTCTTAAACAAAAATTTCCACCTATTCAAGCTGTAGCAGAAATTAACTTCAGATGTGAACAGCTTTCACAGGAGGTGTCTCAATTGTTATATGTCATGCGGTCTTTACTGTAAAGGAGAGAAACCTCAACTGAAAAAGATAGGGAAGATTCTATAAAATAGCCACAAACCCCACATTTGTTCCAGTAAAATAAAATATTAATTGAGCTCTAGCATTTGTATGCACTGTAAAACAGCTTTTGCTTGGCCTCACCCTGGCCCCATAGCTACAGAATTTATCAGGCTGATTGCGGACCTCTCTATTTTATGTGTCTACACCTATGATGCTATGAACTTACAGACTATTAAATTCACCTTCAGACAGACAGCTAAAGTTGGTCAAAAGATCTCTACCCCAGAAGACCCCACTGACTGTAAAGGGAGCCTAAATTCAGCCACAGGTAGACTGAAAATTAAGTGAAGCAAATCTCATTCTCCACGCTGACTTAGTATGTGGAATGCCAATGCGTAGCGGAGTACGTCGTAGCTTGCAAGATTATATTGCCAGAATGCAACACCTGTGGGATATGAATTAAGCAAACCAACTGATCAGATTCATAGAAGGGGAACAAACTAACTTAAATCACTGAAATCACAAAAGTTATATATATATGTGTGTATATATATGGAGGTTTTGGTTCTAGTACCATCATATAAATTTGGAAGGAGACTAGATGTTATTCCACTTGTGAAAAACATAGTAGCATCTTTTATGACTAGAAATGGCTCAAGGACCTTGACTTCACATCTCATCATTTTTCTCTTTTATCTTAAGCTGAATTACTTATGATTTTGGTTTTATTCAGTGTGCCTTTAACTGCAGGAAATCAAGGGCCGTGCCTGCTAACGAAAGATTTCTAAAGTTCCTGAGGAGAGAGGGACATACTTTCTCACATGGGATGCTTTAATTTGTTCTTCCTATTGTTGCCAGGCTGCTTTACATTGAAGGTATAAATAATCACTTGGTTTTATGTTAAACATAAAAAGAATTGATACTGGAGTTTACAATAATCCAAGAACAAACAAGTATAAAAATACCATAGGAGAGAACACAAGAAGATCAGTCTGTGTAATATTGCTTGCTCGAATACTCCCTTGCTACTTACCTCAACTAAATAGACAGATTCCCTTTATTTTAAAAGCATGATACATACCAGATAAAAGCCAGATATCACAAGCTCAGAAACAGGTCAAAGAGAACAGTACTACTTTACATGATAACAGCCCAAAGGCAGAGTTTCTCCCATTGAAGAAAATGGCAGAATTTTACAGTGTGAGGACTTGTTCTCGTTCCATGAGAAATAACTTCATTTAATGAGTTTATTTGAATAATATGTAAAAGGGATATCATGGAATAATTCATTGAGAAAGAGTCAAAAATAGGTCAGAACATGTTATGTATAGCATCATTCTGAAACATAACAATTATTATAATTCCTCCTACTAAAATCTTACATAACTATCATTGTCATTTTGTCATATTTCTTACATTTTTGTTGAAATAAGATTCATATTTAAATTTAGGTATGGGTAGAAGTAAGCGTCAGCAATTATTTGTAGTTATAGCCAACGGGCTCTTTGTAGCCATCAGCAGTCTGGCTACCTCAGCACCAGCTCTGCCTCCAGACCTCAACTAATTTTGGAGGGGGGGGGTCAGTAGTCTACACTGACCAGTAGACTACTAGACTACACTGATTCAGAGAGTGTTTGCAGCAGATCAGAGTCCTTGACAAAAGTTGTAAGACGGCTGTGTTAAAATGATAGAAGGCATCTATAGGGCCATTTTAGCTGGGAAATGATGTAAAACAGCTGAGAGCTTTGTTTTTTTTCCTAAAGCTGGTAACAGAAGGCTGAATATTCCTGCAGATTTGATCACAGAATGGAAAATGGTAAAAAAAAAAAAAAAAAAAAAAAAAAAGAGAGAGAGAGAGAATAATATAGGCTGATATTTTGTTTTTGTGCAAGAAGTTAGTATTGTTTAGATACTTTCCAGCTGACATCTTGGTTACTTGTCATCTTGTGAAAAATGTCAAAAACTCCCTGAAGTATTGTGGAATACATCAACTTTGAACCATATCTTTGAGTCTCTCCATTAACACAAGGGATCATGGGAATTTAATGACCAAAATGGGTCAGTGCCTTTGATTTTTAACTCATTTAGTGAGGCACTAACCTCAGCCTATACTTGTTTATCTTTACTGATATTTAGCTATACAGAGAATGGCAGTGTCCATTATTCATTATTCAAGGAGCTGAAAAAGGAAAGGAAATACAAAGCTTTTATTTCGGTCATATCAATGATTATTGAAGATGTGAGACTATGAGCACTTGTAACGTGTAGTGTAGTGCTCAGCCAGGCTGAATGACAGATAAATGCTGAGAAGAAATAACTGGGAAAATTACAGCTCATTTTGATTGTTGGCTGAAATCTTTCTTGTCACCTTTATGGGACTGATCAAATATTAACATTTTTTATTTCTTCAAAAGATAACGTTCACCCTTTCCCTTGTGGCCAAATCTCATTCAGCAATCAAAGCAGCGAAGTGATAATTAATTACAATTAATATAGTATCCCAAGAAACCGTGACTGGACATAAAGGATAAGCACTCTACACTTTTATGATAAAAAGGCAGAAAAAGAGCTTACAGGCCATGTATATGATAAGAAAGCCTGAAATACATAGGAGGAGAATGGAAGGAGTGTGATAATCCCGACTAAGCACTGGCTCCCTACCCTTTTTCAAGCATTGCACAGGCAGCTTGACAACACTGTTCTGCAAAGGCGCAGTGCCTAAAATCATTGCTCTTACTTTGCACCATGTAACAGTGCAAAGCATCACCTGGGGGGAATGGTCAGCAGCCGCCTCTGCTTCTTCACTGGCCTTTCAGCTGAGTTCAGCCCTGTGGTCTGGACTCCTTCCCCCGAGTGTTTGCCCCTGCATTAACCCTGTGGTAACAAGGTCTGCAAGGAGGCTGGATGTCTATGCTGCATCCGCAGACCCGAGATTCACATTTACACAGGCTCTGCCATACTAGGTGCCCATTGCAACAAATATATTCTGCCGTGCCAGGTGCCTGAGTATCTCACTTTCTCACTTTTTATGTTGTCTTTTTGATGTGAATATGACCAAGTGCAAGCAGGCACATGGTGATAAGGTGACCAAGCTCTCCTGGAGGGTGGAATTTGTGCCCCTGCAGTGATGGGTATGTGATGTATCTTCAGCTGCCATCTGCATCCTAGCAAAACTGGCTTGTTATCTTGGGAGTGGGCAGACATCCATCAGCTCAGCAGATGTGTATGCTTCCAGTGCCATGTAGGGCACCATGCAAAATAAAGGTGACCTTCCAGCCTGGGAAGTTTGATCAGCAGTTCATCTTGAATTTCAGTGTTCGAGGGATATATCACATGATCGACAGACTTCTGGAGCTAGATATGCCAAGGTTGTTTGCAGCTTGTGAACCAAGATGGGAAGAATAACAGCAAGAAGGTTAATTCCTCATTAGTTTTTCACCAAAAGCCTTACAGAAGATTTTTTAAAAATGGATGATATTGGTAATTCAGCTGTTCTGAATTTTCAGTGATCTTAATTTCCTATAAGTGTACAAGGCTTTTCTTATGTATGCTGAAATGCTGAAAGCAACTGCTGTGAATACTCATAGAACTCATAATATAGTTTTGATTTTTTTCATTTAAACAGTCTGATAGAAGGGGAAATGTCTGAAAAGAATATAATAGTTTCTAAGCATTGTTAAAAAATCTCCAATCTTACTTTAATTCATGCACTTTGTTTTGCTTTTACACTTATCTGTCATTATTGGAATAACATTTTGGTCTGAGTTTACCACAAAGGTAATTTAAAGTGCCCCAGTGTTTTGTTTCAGAAAACAGCTCAGGATTTATTTTCTTAATTAAATATTTGCAAGGAAATCAATCGACGTAGTCAAGAAAAAAAATTCAGAATGTCAGAGGTCTTTTTTCTCGTAAGACCTGAAAAGCACAGAATCCAGGGCTCCCATAGCAAAATATAAATAAAGGCAGCATTTTTTCTCATGGTTTTGACAAAGGTGTCAAAAGTCATTTTTTGTGTCACCTCAAGCCAGCTGATTTTCTCACCCCGGCAGGGTGCAGTGCTGAGAGTACCAACTGACTTTGCGGACTGAAGCACCTGCTGTGATGAGTCAGTACTTGAAGCAAGCATCCTACATTTTGCAGCACAGCAAAGAAAGTTTGTCCTATATTATACTTGTAGCAAAGTTTAAAGAAGTATAATTATTAGGATTTATGTTCCTTTGACATGGCATTAAAAGCATGCAGAAAGGTAAGCACATTTCTCCAAAGGTTACAATCTGTCACTGTCATAAAATTCAATTAAATTGTCATAAAGCCAATTAAAATTAAGAGGCCAATGACAATTTTGGGGGGATCAATGACTGTGAGGGGTCCTGAGCATAAATTCTACCTTCTGGGGTAAAATGCACTGTAAAAATATGTCTTTCTAGTAGTATTTAAAGAGGACTACATTCACAGAATACAGAAGACAGTATGTGTGCAATTACATATGCAAATCAAGAGAATTGTTTTCTTGGAGACTGAAAAAAGCAGTACAGGTAGGCTAAGTTCAGTTGAACTGTAATAAATACTAACATTTTGACCAAAAAATAAATTTTGGCATTTTTTTATGTTCCTAACTGTGGAAATTGGCTTCAAAAAGCCAGTCAGAGCTTGCGGCTTCCAAATTTGCATCAGAAAAATGCACAGTGATAAATTCAAGAGACTTCAGAAAAAGCAGTCAGATAACATTGTGCAGGGTTATATAGATATCTCCTTCTTCATGAGAAATGATTCAGTGTCCCAAATGTTACTGTCACACTTATTCATGTCTCCTGATCTTATAAACAGGCTTCAATAACTTCATTTTGGAGATTGTAATGGGTCAGAAGGTATCCAGGAAAGCATGATTTGAAAGTGATACCCAGGGTCTAAGCTATTAAATCCCAGATTCTATGTACTGTCAACATTCTTAAGGTTGAAGTGTAAAAACAGGGACAAGTAGACAGGATCTAATTAAAAACACATATTGAAAGAAACTATTTTCCCATTTTTACCCAAAATGTTCACTGAATGTTTTCAATGGCATTTCAGTCTAATTCAATAAAGTAAGTATATGTTCAATGTTTTTTGGTGCATTCTACAGCAGAAGGTGATAAATATTTTCAGTAAAAATAAAAATCTTTAGTATTTCTAATATTTTGACTCTTCTAAGAAGAAATACTACAGTGGATCAAAAATTGAGAACTTCATGTCACCTGTTAGCTAGCTATGCAAAGAAAAAAAATTAGGGCAAAAATTCTAACAGGGAGAAAAGGAATGTTTGCATGTGAAAATATAGAAGATAAAAAAGTTGCTTAAACTTACCACTGGCTAAGAGCCTTCCAACTTATTATTGTCAAAAAACTAATCATGATGACTCCTAAAATGATGGAAACTAAAGAGCCTGTGTGAAATCTTCCAGGATCTGCAACATCAAAAAATACACAATACATGTGGTACCATGTAGGATTTTTTATCCAATCATCATGCCTGTATAGTAATTTAAAATTTGAACATAAAGGTGCATTGTATTTCCTTAGAAACATTCAGGATTGACATTAGCCCTTTGATCAAAGAGTTTGAGTGCTAAAGAAGTAGATCACAATTGTCTCACCATTATTTTGTAATCTCTTCTTTCCTGTTTGTTATATACACACATAAGGTCTCTAAAGAAGGGACACTTGTCTAAGTAGGAATTGGTACAGACCCTGCCCTTACTGGACAAGGGCCTCTGGTCATAATCTCAAAGCAAGTCAATATTAAATACCAAAATCACCCTGTCTGCATGAATTATTTATGTAATAATTGAGAGCTCAGGTTCTGCCTCGACCTCACACAGGAACCCAGGCAGAAGAATGAAAAAAACCACTAAGCCTATATACACAGTGATGCTCAGCAGCATCTTCAGATTGGGCTAGCAACATTTCTGCCTATCTGAATTGCTTGCTGGCAAGGGTAGCTGTTGTGTGCCCCAGGTTGGAGAACATTATTGCTGAGATGTCACGCCATGTGGCCAGGTCTCTGTGGCCTTTGCCCTCTCATCCACGTTTGTTGTAATGTCAAACAACAAATGAGGAAAAAGACATATCTCAGCTTTAGGGCCCCACTCTTACCTCCCAGCAGGTCAGATAAGGAAGCCTGAACTCAACTTTGCATGGAATACATATAAATAAGAACATGCATTCCTAGTATCAGGCTTTGGGAGCATAACTTCAGTTTGTTTACAGTGCTCCCATAGGCTTCAGCTTAGGGAGAATGGGCCACTGCCCCCTCCCTCCCTCCCCCCGCCTCATAGCCAAAAATCATGATGAAGCCTGCTCTACTCCTTGGGAAAGGGAAGGGGGAGATGTCTCAAAAACTGAATCCTTATTCAGATTTTATTCAGTGAAGAAAAAAAACTTCCTATGGCTTCAGGACTTCATTCTTAACAATTAGTCTCTATAGTAACAAAATGCCTTTTGAAAGCTATTTGGCAGTTGGATTTCTTGCATACCACTATTTCTAAAATACATACTTAAAGGTAAGAGAGAGAGAAGAGGTGAGAGCATGTGCACTGACATACTGTCAGTTTTGCTGACAGCTTTATTTTCAATAGAGCTTTTAAATAGGGTAGGTAAATAAACATTGGTTGGCTGAAACTATTTGAGAGCATCTTTTCCCAGAATCCAGTGTTTAGAGCACCTTTTTACAAGATGCCATAAAGTCCATACCCAGAACAACAGACTACAGGGCCTCAGCATCACTTTCTTTTAAGCAAAATGAATCAAAATGTTTAATTTTCATTCTAACATACTCTGAAAATATTTAAGCGAAACAGCAGTATTATTTCTTGATAACTAGATTTTATTTCAGTAGTAGACAAGGAACTACCTCTTAGTTTTCAGTTTCGTCTTTCAGAATGTACCCTGAGACCTATTGCTGGCGTATTACAGGTAAACCTGACGTCACTGCCTGCTGCGTATCTTGTCTTAGGTTATTTGGTCTTTGGGACTAGCAATTAAGGACCATTTATGAGTAGGAATTTTCTAACCATGCTAGGGGGATTTGCAATAAACTGTCGTTAGACTATTCTTTGTATTTTTACGTATGCCATAAGAATTGGTTAAAATGGCTATGCAAAAGATTTATGTTTATTTCTCAAGTTATAGTAATAAAAAGCTATCAATGAAATTTAAAAATCAGCTGAAGAGAAGAACAAATAGATACAGTACAATCTTAAATCTAAAAGTTATTGTGGAGGCCCACCCAAGGGGAAACCTACTGAAGTAAAAACCATAACCGTAAATACCGTACAGGTTGACTTGTTATTAGCCACAGATGAGTTAAACTGGGAGGAAAATCAAGTATTCAAAAGCTTAGTTCCTTAATGGCAAGGTTTCTAGAATGTTTAGACTAATCGGCTTCAGAAACATGTAGGTTTTACAGGTAAGAGAACTTCATTTCATAGTTAGATGGACTTCATAGCCTTAAAATTAAGAGAGGGACAGGATATATACGAATATTTCTCTTGAAGCAGACAAGTAATTGTTATCGCTGTGGGAAACAGCATGGTAAAATGAATGAGAGTCTCCTCCTGGCCTGCAGTGATGCTTGCTGCAGTATGCAGGCTTGGAGGTAATATTAATCTGCTCATCAAGACTACAGCAATGAAGAGAGACTCATTCACACTTATTCATACTGATCTTTAATTTTAACCTTATTCACTCATTCATATTAACACCTTTGGATTAAATTCTCATATCTTTCATGCCAGAATGAAATCTTTGCTGCATTTTGAACGGAAATCTGGGCAAAAGCCCAATATCATTTTTTTGCCTACAGCATGGACAGGAAGAAGACAGAGGGCACTCACACCGCGTGATCTGGCCCCTTCAATATTTGTGATACTTAATGCACTTAGAACAATGAATTGCTCAGTCAATTTTCTCTTCCTTTCTCACTATTATTTATACTATGGTGGCATTCAAAGGCCCCATTAAGGTTTCAGAAATTTAATACAATGGATAGATTTTACATGTCATTTAAAAAGTACAGGCCAAATTGTATTACTCACTGGAGTAGACAACTGTTTCCCTTGAGCACCTTGGATAATCCCCTAATCCTTCAGTCACATAAACACACACTGGTCTGCTGGTTGAAAGTATTTTTAATACATTTTTTTCAACTTTTCAAGATATTTTGTCTTTGTTTTATATGTTATATTTGTAAGTAGTGGCTAAATACATTTTAATTCATTTTAATTTGAGACCGTGTCACAGAATTTGTAAAACAAATCTTATTTGCATTGGCCTGAGGGTAAGAACATGTAATTATTTAATCATATGACACACTTTAACTTATATGTTTCTGCCCATTGGTTAAGTCATCATAAACAATTATTTCTAGTCTGCTTCAGCTGTGAGGCAAAACATACACATTTTAAATATCTTTACTATGGGACAACATGACAGTCTTTTTCTCATGGTTTAGAGTGTGCACAGATCAAAAGTTGGAACTTTTATGCTCAGCAGTATTTTGTTAGATCGTGATTCAATCACTTGTACAAACCATGGACCAAAGGGTTGAGCAGCTTTGGTATGAAGTAACATAACAAATTCACTTACTCAATTAAGTTACTTTCTGCAAGTTTACATCTGAGTCAAAAACATTATCCAACCTTAGAAAAGAAAGCCTTGAGCCTAGTGATGAATTCCATCCATGAAAACAGGAGTGAAGGTTTTATGGATGTGCAATAGTGAATAGTTAACATTACTAGAGCTCTTCAAAATTTTAAGAGTGCTTTGGATTGAAATGCTCATAATAATGTGAAGTGCTCTCATGATTTTAAATCACTCTATACTGAACATCCCGAAATTCTTATTACTGCCAGATTTCATCTGCTCATTTATTATAATCAACATGTTAGTTTAGAAATTTGTTGCACTGCCTTCTTACCAAGATTCAAAGCCTCACTCCAAATATACAGTGAACTGTTTTTCTTAAAAATGCAAAAACAATAATCAAGTGAATCATAGTACCAATGACCTTGATAAAACTTTTAAGATCAGCTAATGTAGAAATTCAGAGTAAGCTATGTTCTCTAAATTTGTCAGAAATTTGTCTAATATGAGAATAAAACAAACTAGAACACAGTTGGCTGTTAGTTCTTCTGTCACTTGCTAATACTAATATTACTGCTGGGAGCAATCCATTGCCAATTAACTAATTAAGTACTTCTTTCTTAGTGCAAACAGTACAAAAAAGTGATATTGAGACAGTTTAACTGGACATGAGCATGTTTAGGTTTTTGTAAAACCATGCGGTTTTACAAAGAAACCATAAAAAAGCACTGCCAGAAACCCGTTCCCTTTCACCAAACCTAATGCGTATCTGGGCTACAGTTCACACAATAACACTGGAAATTGGACTTGGCATTAATTCCTCAGTATGTATGCCTCCGGTATCACTTTCTTACAAGGTTTCATCTTCAGGCATTGACCTGCACTCATGGTACTTAGCTCAGGGGTGCTCAAGAGCGAGCATTGAGATAAAGGATAGCTGCATCTGTACCCTTGCTTCTAAGAAGGGGATGATGTCTTTTAAAAGTTTCTCAATACAGATTATAGCTAATATGTAATGGCCCTCACTTTGTAGTGACTTACACAGTTGTTGACTGATTAGTGCCACAGTTTCAAATTGACCAGTCAATCTAAAAGATATTTATGGCAGAGATACTGTAAGGCAAGTCTCATTATTTCTGTAAGATAGTGCAGGGGGCAGCCAGAAAATCACTCCCCAGCTTTTGCCATTCACTTGCCAGTGGAAGTTTTCTTTCATGGCTTAAGCTTTAAGAGGTGGCAGCTAGCAAGGAAGTCAGAACTGTGTGTCACATGGCAGAGGTTGTTATGACTGACTCCAGAGATCATCGATATAGCAAATCGAGCATTAGCATAAGCATGCAAGGCTGGGTCCTTGGAGCAACACAACACTCTGGCCTCTGAGGTCTACAGAAAGGCATTAGCCTTATACCCTAGACATTCAGTGGGGCTGGGGCTGCTGTGCCTGCACCAGTTTGCTTGAATTGTCAGGAAGCCAGTGAGGCTCTGAAAAGCACATTTAGCTTGGCCTGGGGTAACAGTCCTTGGCACAGTACGCAGACCATAAGCACTTTCTGTTTCCTCCATTGAAATACAAAATTATATATCCTTATATATGGAGCTAGAGTATTTAGGCAGTGCAATGCTCAAAGAATTATTACAGGTCCTAAAGCATGGATGGAAAGCTAACTGGATGTACAGATTATCACTGCAGAATTTTGTTTGTTTGTTTGCAAGAAGATAATTTTTCCTAGGGAATTATCATCCTGTGTTTTCTTTGTGCAAGTAACAATAAGAGGCAGCTGGATTCCACATTTCATAACCAAGGTATTCACTGGAACAGGAAACAAGAAATGTGCTATCAGTGAGATTTAGAGTTTATTTATAATTGTGTGGCATACAGCACTGAATATGCAAGTCATGAACACTCTAAACTTCTTGTGCTTTTATTGGAGACTTTAGCAAAGTAGGTATTCAGCCACTTGAATCTGAATTGCAGTTTTTGACGGAGCTTTTGACAGACCTAGGCCCTATTTCCCCAGAACAGGTACTGCTCAGCATCAGTAAGCAACCACGCTCAAAGTCCCCAGCCAAACTTTAAGACCCAGTACAGCTTCCAGGATGCGCAAAAGCTGAGAAACAAGGTGCATAAGTTATGCTGACCCTAACAAGGATAACAGTTTTGAAATGTAATCATAATAAGCTGTATAGGAGGAACTTAGCCAGCATGTATGCTCAGCTTAGATACCAACTAGGAGGACTCAGTCAGATTTGAACTTCATATTCCCTGTCAGGAAATTTGTAGGGAATATAACAAATACTTAGTGGTTTATATAAGGTAGCAATTCAAAGTGAAAGCTTACTTCTGTGTCTGTATAACTTATTCAATATCTTCATTTACTTTGACAGAATGTGACATTTAATGCCTATGACTGTGTAAAGATTTTTAAAATATGTTAACAGCTCTTCCATAAATTTCATTTTTACAATTTGTACAGCATTGTAAAACAGAACGGAGAAAATTTTAATGGACGGTAGGTTCATGAGCATTACCAATGCATGTTCTTCCATCTTCTGCCAGCTTGTAAGGATCAGTACACAGACATTTATAGCTGCCTTTAGTATTAATGCATTTAGTAGAAGAGCATGGTGGGCTAATTTCATTTTCACATTCATTGATGTCTGCAAAATGAATACACACCAATCAATAATTGTTACAAATTAAAAATTACAGGGGGAGTTACTACATTCTTACATACATCTTCTGCAAGTACTTTTAAGTGATCTCTATCGTACACTTCTGCCAAAATTCCTTTTTGTTGTCGATGTTTAAAGCACACTATTTATTTATTTATTTATAGCCGAAAATGAAAAAAAAGAAAGTGTTACTTTGGTAATCTGCCAAAAGCTAAAAATGGTATTTGATTGCATTTTCTAAAATGGAAACCATAGACTTTGGGACCTTTTCTTGTACATATCTATATACTAAGACTCCCAGTACCTCTATGAAGTTTCTTTATACTGTTCTCTATATAAACAATGAAAGTAATAAAACTGACACGGTTCAATGCACTTCTAGGCATGATTTTGTGATTCAAGGATTCAGATTAGCTTTGGGAACAAACCTTAAAACAATATTCTGTGATATCACTATAAAAATGGTTGTTTCTAGAAGCCATATAAATTCTGTGAAATGACAATATCCTGACAGAATGATGAGCAGATGAGCAATTACCCATGTGAAGATGTACAGAAACATATTGTCCCTGAGGCCATTCAAGACCTTTCATTTTCAAGTTCTTACTGAACAATGAAATAGAAGTCAGTGCGGAGTGCAGGAAAGGAATTTCTTAATGAGGGAAGAAATACAGCTTTTTTCAAATTTCTGCATCTTTCTTCTTTCTGTGTAATGTCTACTTACACGACTTGATTCCATTGCCTAAACATAGGTGTCTAGTGCTATTTGAGATGCTGCATGTGTCCTCCTGCCATTACAGATAGGTCTTGTGTCATATCTGCCAATGTCTCAGACTCCTGATCTTGGAAGGCACTGCCCCTGTCTGACGGCAACCAGCTGAGCCTTCAGTTTTCCCTTTTGTGTTATATTCCTTTGCATCCCTACCACAATGTCTGAGCTGCCTCTTCAATCTGAGTAGCTCTTTTTGACCAGTATGAGAAACTGACCCTGTAAGAATGATTTACGGACTTAGCTTGGCATTGTCACTCAGACCATTTAGGGAAATCCATCACTGGAAATGAGATCATACCTAATATTTTCTCAAATTTTAATACAAAGCAGTATCTGTGTCCAAAGGTAGCCATCAATTGAAAGTCGAAAGAGTAATGGTGCATGGAGTAATGTTTAACTTCAGAACTATTAAGAAATTTTACCTTTCCTAACATAAGAGATTAATGTGTTGCTTAGAATGAGGTTTTATTACTAAGTATAATTTACTTCAGAACCACATTTTGGCCATTCTCTGTGAAGGAAAAACCTGCACAGTCTTTGTCTACACTGTAGTTCAAAAGTGCTCTTTCAGCTTGTGCAGACCCATAGTCCTGCTATCTGTCCATTAGCCAGCTAACTAATTTTACAGTCACCAAATAGTGCGTGTCAGATCCTACCAGCCTACCCCACTGCTCCAGGGGAGCAGCACTTTATTTGGGCAAAGTAAACAGCGTTATCTAAGAAGTATAAGATAACACTTAGCATAAAGGAAGGTAGCGCAGCCCAGAACTAAATGACTTCCTGAATCAATAGAAATGATTTCTGTCAAAGCCAAAGTTAGTAAGCAGGAATTAACAGCTCTCAAATTCCTACGCTTTTGCCAGCAGGCCACTCTGTCTTTTCCAGAGCAGCATGTAATTTTGAAACCATCTGCAGAAATGCTAAGCTCTATCCTCCTGATTATATAGCTTGACTTATTCCTAATTTGCTGAACGTTTAAAAGAATGGGAACACATTGCACAGACATGCATGGAACAAAGTGCTTTCTACTGTAAAACTCAAGTAGCATCTGCGTAAGTGGGTTTTGATGGTTTTCTTTTAATAAAAGCATTGCTTATTTAATATATGCAGCAGCTTGTTTTCCTATAGCAGATATACAGTCTTTTGTTTACATTACTGAGCATATTAAAAGAAACTAGGACAAGGAATGATTCATTCATATAACTTATTTGTTCAGTTTGCTGCCAGAACATTAATCTATGGAAAGATTTTATTATAATTCATTTAACAGTTTTATTTCTTTATATGGTACTTGTGTGGGTGGAATTCAGTGGATAAATAGGATTTGAACAAAGGAAAGAGCTGCAAATTTCATTTGACTTTTTCTATACCAGGTATACAATTAGAATGAATAGCTTTCTATTGTGCTGTCACAGAAATACTGATAAGCAGACTTTATTGAGGATCAGCTGCAGCACTTGCATTCAAATTAATTTTCCACCATCTATAATATATTCCTAAATATGGCCTTTTCAGGTTTCATTTTTTCTCATGTTCTTATAAAGCTGAGCAGTTTGAGTATGTGTATATACATATATATATATATGCATATCATTATACCCACACACACTTGAAATATGAACGGAGAGAGTGCATCCTTCATAGCTGTGAACGGTGAAGGTCTAGTAATGAAATATTTACCACAATCTCTTTCTCCCTATCCTCTTCCTTTCAACAGCAAAATAGGGGGAAAAAGAAGAGAAAAGTTGAAAGAATAACTAAAATAACACAAAACTGTCTCCCCCGCCAAATATACATAAGTGTTGAAACAAAATACTCCTTTACTGTTTTTTTACTTGCTCTTCTTTTCTGCCTCCAGAACTAATTCACTTCCGGGAAATCTTTTCACAGCTATTTTTGGGGGCAAGGGGAGTTGGAATTGAAGTTATAAGTAATTTGCTTAATTTCACTTAAATTCAGTATTTTTTCTTCAAGTTTGCTTATCTTATTAGGATGATACATGAACTACCGGGGCTGAGCTCATTTTGTATCTAGTGCATCTATTGAAATGATGCTAGGAAAATGGCTTTTAATGACCATCTGTTCTGCTGTGAAGTGGAATGTAGGAAGAAGGAATGTATAATTCTGATTCGCTTTTTTTTTTTCCTACTGGCTGTTAATTGGCTCATTTTTGCGTAATTATTTAATTTCTAACGAGCTCTTCCTTTCATCCTGCTTGCTGAATCAGAACAGGTAGTGATTGAGACAGAAAATGTGGAGCAAGGAAAATTTCACATCATCAGGGCATCATATCTATATACCACAGAAGGCTGGCTATCTTTTTATCTAATGAACTACATTCATTTATATGCAACACTTAAACTACATTTCAAGAGAAAATAGGAAGGAGTTCACTTTTGATGAACTGTGCTAGGCTTTAGCATGTAGAAGAATTAGAAATGAAAAATAAAATATATGGATACCTATACAGGCGGGAGCCTGAAAGTCCCATCCTTTACTTGTGCAGGTTAATTGCTCTTCTCCTTGTAACTGAAACCCATATTGACATGAATAAATCACTGTAGATTTTCCAAATTCTGAACAGTATACAAAATCACCATTTTCCACACTCTTTGGTGTTCCACATGTTTCCACTATAAATAAAAAGATCATATTATGAGTTTTTAAAAATTACCACCTTGACCCAAAAATGAATGCTGTTCTCCATTACTGCTATAAAATTAACTTCAGTGAAACTACTCACACGCTTAAAGATGATCAGGAATTTAATTTTTCATTTCTGGACAAGGATTTATATAGAATATCTCAGGTTTGACTATATGATAATCCTTGTAAAAATAGCATTAATTTCTAACAGTCTATTCTGTATAGTTCTTAGTTAATATTTTCTAAGAACTCTTGTCCCCATTACCATAATGTCTCATTATGAGGTATCTCACAATCCATTCATCTGTTATTAGAGTGAAGCTAGAAAATGCTTTCTTTTTTACAGAGCAGGAAAGTGAGAAAGGAGGAGAGAAAGACCTAGATCCCATTTCTAAGTGACAGAAATGCTAAAGATCTGTGGCAGACCAGGAACTCAAGACCGGCCATAACCAAGGTCGGTGCTTTAACTGCTGATTACTCTCCTTTCTTTCAAGAAAGATTGGTAATTACTAGATTACCTTCCTCATGGATTTCTCGCCAAGCTTCTAAATTCATCCCAGGTATATTGTCACAGTGGTTAAAATCCTCTGGAAACTTTCCAAGTTGAAAGGCATCTACTGGCACTTCAGAAATCCCTGTGTTTTCACAAATCACGCGGGATAAAGAATGTTTTCTGAGTTCATGCTTTTGAGCTTCTGTGAAAACATTGTCATTTTCCCACCAAAATCTGGAAAGATTGATAGAAACATTTAGAAAAGACTGAATTCAAAGAGCTGATTATTCTTAGGTTCACAGTACCCTGTTCTTAAGACCAAAACTAAGAATTTCACCAAAATGCAGTGGATACAATAATAATAACTATCACTCCGTGTTCTGCAGATTTACACACCCAACGCAGAAGTCACAAAAGGGCTAGTGTGAGTCTGAGATGCTGCTCATCTCAGATGGTGTGTTAAGGTCAGTTAGTTAAAACCATTCGCTAGTCACACATACAGAATTGCTTTTCATTTATTATACTTAGCCACAAAAAAATTACGAACCTGAGAGAAAATTTGTAAGTAAATTGTTTGTATTGGAAGCATAATTTTTGCAGACCAGAATTCAGTGTGCATTTGTATCCACAACTGGTTTAAGCATAAGTTACTGGAGATACAGTGATGATAGATTTCCCCACACTGTAGCTTTTGAATTCCGTTTGCCATTACAGATTGTCACTATAAAAATGCATATTGCTGAACACTTCTTTGTTTAATATGGAGTCCCCTCACAGAAGAATTGCCTTTGTGCTATGAAGGTCTATTTATTATATATTATATTATATATATAAATGCACATATACACACATACGAATATAAAAGGGCTTAGTGAGAAAGGGAAAGGAAACACTTGAAAGAAAAAAAGATAAACAGGCTATTGTAATTTTTATAACAATGAGGAGTCTGTTCTATTAAAGATCATATAAATTGAGTGTATTTGGGTCAATCCTATAGTCATGTCATGAATGGCAAAAGAATATTTCTAGAGAGTTTGACAGCACATCTGCATTAGTAAATTAAACAGTGGTAAGTACTGCTAAATTTTTAAAATAGTCCCTGCAGTAGTCAGGCCAATTAGCATTTTCCTGAATGCTAGACAGGACTTGAGGGGTATTCCCATTAGACAGCATGGACGTGACCACACTGTACCAGTTGATCTCAGGTTTAATACAGGACTAGGGCAGGTATGATTTCCAAAATACTAGGGGGAACAAGGCAGGGGGGTTCTGGAAAGGTCTGTGGATTTTACGTTGATGTCCCTATGACAGTAAGGGAACAGCAGCAGTGAGCGTGTGTCCTGGGCAAAGCCTGCATGTGAGCTGTCCGTCATGTTATTGCATGCCCCTTGAAACGGTGCCTTGCAGACCAGAAGTGTGATAATCTTGTTCGTGTTCTGGGGAACATAGCGGCTGCTGATGAGGTCTGGTGGTCTTGCCAGGGTAAATTGGACCCCTCTGCTGACAGAAGCGTACTTATGAGCTGCTCAGTCATAAAACTTGCCTCATGTCTAGCAAGCTAAGTGCATGCTGAATTTTGAAGAACTGGCTTTAGGTTTAGGCAAATAATTACTTATGGCAGGACACTTCTGGGAGAAACAGGTCCCACTTTGCCTACATTGGGGAGGAGAGACTCTGCTGGGACAGGGTGGATGCCCCATGCCTCAGGAGCACTGGGACAGGAAGCCCACATAAGAGATGGGCTGCAGAGAGAAAGAAAAGATGCCTTCCTCGTACCCTTTACATACCCACAGTGTCCCCAAACATCTCAGAGCATCCTGACACTACACTGCCGGTTCCCAGGTTCTTCCCTTACCCAAACCTTGCAGGTGCTCTCCACTCAGCTCTCCTACACCCTTCATTTCATCTTATGTCTAGTCTAAAAACTATTCTACTTTGATCACGAAATTCAGTTTTACCTTCAAGGCTGAGAAGACTTAAGCAGATCATTATTTTTTTATCCTACACAGAAGCTAGGTGATTGCTCTAACAAGGGCTGCTCCAACAGACCTGTATGAGGTTACCAAAATTTTACTGATGAATTTTACAGGGTTAGGGGGAAAAAAAGAAAGAAAAAATAGAGACACAACCCCTTGCGCAATCTCTATGCAGAGAATGACAAGATCAGCTTCAGAATTTTTGCCCACATATTGCAGATCCTGAGACTGAGACACTCAGAAAAGGAAAAGAGACAGAAAAAGAAAATAAAGGCTGATGGAACAGAAACAACTTGCTTCAGGTGATTTGGCTGAGGTTAAGGAGGGGCCTGGGCTTGGTACATTGGAAAAAGAAATCCCTTCACTTTTGGTCAGATTACTGACAAAAGATTTTACGACTATCAGGATGTAGTTCAGTCAGTCAAAAATTCTGCTTGCTTATGATTTACGAACTTAAACCAATACCTTAGAAGAGACATTTTGAAATACTTACTTACTGGTGTGCCAGTTAGTATGTCAGGTTATTAGTGCAGATATTGCTAAGTATTTAACAAGCTACTGCATTAAAAATGTTAGATTTTTCCAGTCTTATTCTTACTGTGTGGCAACTATAACATATTGTTACATACTGATATAACCTTTCTTAAATAACTCCTTTCAATAGCCTTTACCAGAGAAGAATACCATTTCAAACTTAGCTGACACAAACTTTATGGTGCAGATTTGGGGATTCTTTTATTATTAGAACTATTTTCACTGAATTTGAAGTTAACATGTTAAAGTAAACTCAAGTTTAGTGCTAGTAGTACTGTATAGTAGAAGCAAGGCTGGAGGGGACCTTGGTAGATCACCCTGGCCCAACTAGGCTCAGGTATGCCTACATGATTCAGAAAACTTTTGACAGTGTCTGAAACATGGTTGAGAGGAATGTTTGTTGTCTATATGGTTTGTGCTATTAAGGTGCCATCTTTGTGATTAACCTCACTTTTTTCAGTTAGCTAATTAATTAAGATCTTTTAAAGTTCAGATTTAAACTCTGCCTTGGATGACTATTTACATAATGGCTTCCTTCCACAGCAGTGACAAGGAAAGGAACTTTAATGTAGGCGAGGATAAAAATCAGATGGACTTAAAACACCACTCCTAGGCTAGTGTGAGTAGGTTATAATTAGTCTTCTCATGAGACTCAAAATTACAGCCACAAATGTATGTCAGAAATAAAAAAAAGTTATTTTTTATAATTACTTCCAGGAGTAGAAGCAAGGTATAAATTGAATAGTGCATTGGTTTTAGGCCTGAAGCTGCATTTTTCCTGTCTTCCCAGTGTGGAGTGTGGCACTGTCACAAGCTGCTGATGGCAGTTGTGCGGGTCTGGGCGCAGGAGATCCTGCCCTGTGCTTGATGAGACCCTCCTGGGAGCTCCCTGAAGCCTTGGTTCCCCCAAGCCCAAGTAGCCATACCTTCTAGGAAGCCAGAGTTACAACTCTCTACCTATCCCATCTGACTTTACTGTATTTTCTGTGGTGTTCAGGTCCTTCTGGGTAAGGACCCAGAGCCTAGCGTAGTCCTCATGGATTGGGTTGCTAAAATCTGCCCAGTGCTGCCTCCATCCACGTAGAAGTTTATTGCTCCCTGGTGCAATTAGCTGCTTACAATGCCATCAGGGGTGCATGGCTGAGCATCTCAGTAGCCTAGAAATAATCTCCATGTCATCTGGAATCGGGACCATATAGAAACAAAAGAAGAATATGCAGAAGATCAGTCAGCAAAGCTGGAGGAGCTAAAATAAAAAAGGGGAAGTAGGAGAGAATAGTTTGCTTAAAGCATCTTCCCTTTTGCCTCATGTTGTCTGATGTTCTAGAAAGTATTCTCACTTATCAGTAAAATTCCATTGCTTTATACAAACCATTCAACAACATGAATAAACTTACCGGTCACCATCCCTTAGTGCTTTCATTTGCTTTCCAATGATACATGCAAACAGTGGACCAGTTCTAGCACCTGGAAGAAAGTCTTCTACCAGGCCACCAAGCCAAACATCGATATTGTTAGGATTATGGTATAATTCCATGATTTTTTCAGTGACTTGCTGGTTATTTATTACTGTATTCAGGTCAGTTTCGGTTTCCAGTTTTGGTAAGCCACAGAATTCTCGCCAGTCATTATAACCTGCAAATATTATGTTAAAAGGAAGATTAGACTCAGCTATTAAACATGATATTCAAAATTAATAAATTCACATGAACTCAATTCTGACAGCCTTAATCACAGTCATGAACAGTTATCTCTAAAAATAGGCCTATTAATATTGGTAAAATTGATTGAAGAAATGATGGCAGGATCTGAAACTTCAGGATATCCAAATGCTGCATCATTTTCATGAAGACAACCAAAGGTGTAAAACAACTTTCCTGTATTTTAGCAGTAAAACTATTGTGATAGAACTCTTTGAGATAATACAAACAGGGGCATGCACTGCCTCTTAATTTGAGGTTTCCAGAGCAGGAAAGTGAGAGAAGAAGCACAGGCAAGAAGGAAAGTGAAGGAAGTGAGTAACTTAAAGCACTTTGCAGAGAAAGCTGTCCCAGGGCACACATCCAGATCCCCAGAGAATGGACTTCTTTTATGTTTGGCTATCACTTCCTCCCCTTCCTGCCAAAAAAACCCTTCTGTTTCTGGTCCTAAAGCCGAAACCTCTATTTCTAACCTTGCCCAGCTCAAGAGCTTTAAACTCCAGGCTAGAGTCAGACTTCTTTTCCACTGCCTGGCACCAATGACTTTTATCTTCCCAGCTGCAGAGCGGCACAGATTTAACAGGAAAAATGGAAAGGGTTAGCAACAAGAGATGCAACACCCTCTGACGATCAACCCTACCTCTGTGGGCAGGGCATCGGGCTCGCAGCATGGAAGGGCAGCCAGGTTTGGGCCTTATTCTGTGCAGGCAAGCGGGGGGAGCCTGATCAGGCAGGGGCTGGGATGTGGGGGGCAAAGGCAAAGCAAGAGGCCCTGCCTGCCATGCTGGGCGTTGCTGGCTCTGCTCTCAGGAGCTGTGACACTCTTATCAAAGGTTTTTACATAGGATTGGGAACATAAGATTGGGAGACATTTCACTATCTTCCACCATCAACACAGCTAATGAGATGGTGTCTAGGTGGACCTCTCCCACTGATGGTGAGCAGCTGCTTTGGGCAGAAACCCCCGCTCTTCTGGACCTGTCTCCAGGAAGAACAGCCTTACGGTAGCTACATTGGGCAGACACAGATCCATTCAGTCATATCTTCCTTCCAGATTTGAGATTTAAGAGATTATTTTAATTTCAAATGTTAGGGAATATTTTCTTGCCATCAAAGTTAGAAATAATAGCCTCTTACTTTTTAAAAGGGACTTAATATACTTTTCTGGTTATATTACCAAAGTTCTTATTTAAGAGCTTACAATTAGGCCCCGAATATGAGCAGTGATAGCTCAGCAATTAGCTGGGAGAAAATTAAAAAAAAAGTAATAGACCTGGGAGTCCATGATCACGGCCGCGCTGTAAATTTAATGATGCTAAATCAAGTGAGCCGTTATCGGACAACACAAACAGTTTTTCTGTTAACTCTTCATTTAGCAGTTGATCTTGTACTTGTCGTTTTGCTGAATGTGCTAGAAGACCCCTTAGTAAAGGATCCAAACCTCCTTTAAACACAAAAATAATATAATCTTACAGCATATATGAAAATAAATCATTCTAACTTTCTTAACAAATGTGAATGCATGTATGCTTTCTATGTTTTTAAATGTTGGCCCTACAGGCTTTTACATTCAAACACATGCAAAAATCTGCTCCAGGTTGAAACAGATGTAAAAATACTATGAAAAGGCTCCATCTGCTTCTTAAGATGTCAGAAAATTTACAAACTGACAATATATTTATCCATAAAAGAGATATAGTATCAATCTTCTACCTACCACACTGGTTTAATCTGATGAGTGAGCTGCTCCTTGCAAATAACATCTGTCTGATTCAGAGAACTAGTTAACAAAAATGAATTGTCCCAGCTCATGTTAATCATCTGGAACCTGTTCGACAACCTAAATCAGTGATGCAATTAAACAAATTTTCCTAGTTTAAGATCAATAGCTTTGAAAAATGCTTTAATATTTTGGAAAAAGAAAAAAAAGTCTAAATAAAACCATACCTTCTTTGATGAGCCTCCAAGGACTAAAGAAAACTTCATGTAAATGAAGATTTGGGAGTTCTGGATCATCTAAATACTGTGCATTCAACCTCTTTACTATTGGTTGAATTGTTGCATGACCAAAACGAAAAGCAGCTGTTGAAAATATGTTAGAAACTGTAGGATTTATTGTGGGATCATAACCTCTATAAAGGCCAATATACTGATTAAAAGCATCTGGACCAATGATTTTGGGAATGTAATCTCTTACAGTAATAATCTGAAAGAAAAGAAAAAGAAACATTTATCATTCAATATTTTTGTGGGCGAATAATAATGCTTCCCACGTGCGAAATGAGTTTTTCTTCCCTCATCTGTCTCCAAGCATACGGCATGACTAAAAGCCGTGCTAGATGGTCAATAATATTGTTCTTCCATTTGCAGTAAGGAGGCAAATGACTTCAGAGAATCAGTGGCAGGGCTCTGCACATATCATAATCAGGCTCCCGTAAGCCTCTACTCTAAACCCTAGATCGAAGCCTCATGGGCAGAGATTACCAGTATCGCCACCTCCGTTCCAAGGGCGTAATCCAGCTCACAGGAGCTCACAGAAGCTGCTCTGAGATTTAAAACCAGGATTGCAGTGGCGTAAACTATAATGCCCTTAAAAATGGCAATGAAAGCATGAGTTACTATAAAATCTTTCATGAACAGCTGTTGATATCAACAGATTCTGTTTTCAGCCACCTATTTGTAACACAAATCCTCTTTACTGAATATTAAAAGTGACCAGGCTTTAAAATACTGGTGCACACAATCCCTTGATAGACATTTTATGAAGAGCTCAAGCCAATTAATAGGCTCCTAAAAAACATACTTCAAAAATGAAAATCCTGACAAAAAACTTCTATCAAATGCTTTTATAATATAATAGTATTACAGAAGCACATGAAAAAAGCATGTAAGTAATACTGAACAAAAAAGAGTAAAATGATACAACATATGGAATAAAATGAAAGTGCATTATAGGTTAAAGAATACATTGAACTTAAGTATAATGGTAACGATATGAAGCATAGTGAATGCAATAAAATACACTATAGATTCAATATAATATGCAATAAAATACATAGACCAGTGTACTTTGAGCTTGATATTGAAAGCCTAACTGTCATAAAATTACCTTATCAGAAACTTGTTTCATTATTTTAGGCACAATGCAGAGACAAGCAAGCCCCTGCAGAATTCATTCACTTTTCTCAGAGGACAGAGCTAACAACCTCTTTATGTTTTCCGCTATTCTAGGTTAGGTCATGCAGTGAACAAAATACATGAAAGACATAGGTTAGAATTCCTTTTACAGCTCCTTTAATACAGAATACAAAGAAAATCTAATCCTTGCTGGAAATTAATACTGACACTGTCATTTGAAAAGCTAACCTTTTATTACATTCATAAAGGTTTTGGAAAGACAACAGTTCTTTCCAATTTTAGATTTAGAGTTAGTTTTTATGGACAAGATATAGCACACTCTTGGATTACTACCAAGGGCTGAAATATTGACTTTACAAGCCCAATTCCTCACAACTTGGGGTGGTTGTTACTTGGAAGCATCAATGAGGCAGCTGTACACACAAATCCAGAAAAAAAGAAAAGGGAGAAAAGGAAAGAAGCACTTTGTTCACATTACCATAGCAAGATGGATACAGAGGAATAGCAAAGGCTTTAAATAGGACTAGGTCAGCTCTGGACATGAACATCCTCATACGACTATTGCTTTTTTTTGCTGATTGTAAATGAAATCCCAAGCTAAGTAGCTCATAAAGGCCAGTTCCCCTGAAGGAAAGGGCATTTCAGATTTTCTATTTACTCCAGAGGCAAGATCTTCATTTCTCATCCCTTGGGGGGAGGGAGGAAGAGGGGGCATCGTTTAAAGAAATTTAAAAGGACAATGGGCCAAAGGGAGTCTTATGCCTGCCTTGTGCTAGAAGACGCTTATGTTTGATTAAAGGAAAAATTTTGTAGAAACTTCTGATGACTAAATGAAGTTGTATCAAGCAAAGGTGATTTTTAGAAAATACTGACTGAGGTAATAAAAGAGAAGATGATACTGCCAAAAAGAATCTGGAGCCCGGTGCAGAACCACATCAAAAGCACCTCACAACATGACACCTAATTTTTGTGTAGCAGTTGTAAGACCTCTGAATTTACTTTGCCTGAATTTGCCTGTACAAAGTCAAGGAAAGGCTCACTGCAAGAAGTTCTCATAACAGATACTCTTACATAAGTTTTAAAGAAGGTGTAAACAGCTGACAAACATCAAAATTATTTCTGTTAAATTTTTTTTGCATGCACTCCCTGCTCTTAGGGAATGATTTGAAAGTTTTATTTCCTTTCATATTTGGCATAAAGAAGCATAATATTTTGTTTCAGTACGGTGCTCCTTGAACACTGAGTTTCATCTGTGGAAGCAAAACAACGTTTCTGTCTAAAAGTACTTCACAAAAATCAGAGGCAGAAAGTGGTAGTATTATATAGAAAAGAAATCTCAAGCTATTGCAGTGAACTACACTACCATTTTTCACTTCCTTTGAGTCTAATTTTGAGAAAGAAGTTAACTTTTGGATGTTTGCAACAGGATGAGGAATTTCTGGAAAGTAGAACATAGTGGGTCAGAGCCTGAAAGGTATTCTCACGTCTCTGTGATACTAATGAGATTACTAGATAGCCAAGCTCCTCTTAGGAGATACTCGGCACCTCATGGCATCAACTCCAAGCACCATAAGATCCTCATGAAGAAATTCATTTTAATCCATATTATCAATAAATCTACTGTCTGAAGAGAATCACTGATTCAAAGGTACAACTTGGTAAAAAATGATGAAAATTGGACACTGTCCTTTAAATGCATGTCATATAGTCAGTATTTGAATTACTTTAATAGTACGTATTACTAGATAATAAAAGAGGAATTAAGAATATTTAAATATGCTAATTCAGTCAGTCATATCAGAGAAAACAAAATTCTGATTTCCTGTCAAATCAGGCAATCACTGGGTAAGTACCCAGGCAAAGTCTGAGTGATACTAAAACTGTCAGAAAAGGCTTCCTACACATTTTATACCATAGCCTGAATCATAAGTGCACTGTGTATAGAAAGGTAACTGAGCCTTGACCTGAAAAAATACTAATAGGCAAGGTTAAACAGGCCATTCGTGCGAGAGGCAGTATCCTTCCCATTCCCCAGGCAGAAATACAGCAGGGCTCGCTCTGCGGGCACCTTGGCTGGGTTTGCCTCCAGAGCAGGATGCACCCCACAAAGTCAGCCATGCGTTAGTAAATCTGAAATAGGTTACATAATTTCAGATTACTTCTGTGAATTTTTCTGTTCTTGCTAAAACTTATTCCAAATTCAGTTATATGTACGCAGTGCTAAAGATACAGAAATACATCAGGCTCAGCAGACCACTTCCTCTCCAGCATTTTCCACAGTAGCTATGAATGGGGCAGAACGGGATAGAAACGAAGATAAAAATAAGAGTGGAAAAGAGAATTTAAAAATACATGAACTATCATGAGAGTAAGCAATTCCAAAAGTGCAACTCATCTTGGCCATTGGCCAGTGATAACTTAACTGCAAAGGAGTAGTATGTTATTGAATTATGGATGAGCCAATTAAATGAATCACCTGCATTTGACAAAGAATGCAGAAATAATAGAAACCACCAAACATAGCAATGACGTTTAATACATTAGTGTTATGTACAGTTGATTTGAAGTTCTCAGTGTACTCTATAAATATGAAAGGATTACAGATGACATTGAAGTTCTAAATAGTTTCATAAAGAGTGATTGCATGATAGCTCAAATTTCAACAAATAATGAACACATTATTATACTTTGGTTTATAGCCCAGTCAATAACTCTTAACCTTCATAATTTCATAGAGTTTAAGCTCTGAGAAGGGTTATTTAGTCCTCCAATTTCACAGACAAGTTTTATCCAAATTAGCAATGTTAAGCCAAATAATTTTAATTAGGTTAAAGGATGTTGGCTTTGCAAGAGACTCAGCTGCAACCAACACCTAAAACACTGCTCTTAGGGAGGGAGAGATAGAAGATGCTCAGAGAGCACAAGCAGGTGTAGAAGTCAGTGAAAAAACTATATACCCCCTGAAAACAAAGTGCAGTTGTCAGCTATAGGTGGGATCAACTGACAGTAATGGTGTTATTTCAGTGATGATTCTCTGAGCAGATATCATGATAAACTGAAGAGCATTTGATTCAGATTGATCTGCAGAACTGCTTCACTCTCTGACTAGTGCCACCTCATCTGGCTTTCACAGTCTGAATGGCAAATCAGAGCAAACTGTTTTATTTCAGAGAGCTTAAAAGGCTTAGAAAAGCTCCCCATTCTGTTTTCTCAGGTCGAAACAGGCATACCTAAAGCGAGGACTCAGTTTCAGTTCAGTTAGTAAATAACAATGGAAAAATTTCTTCTTGCATAGAACACTGGGTGAATTGGGACACTTTTACTACAGCACAGTGCAGTGCTAATGCTTCTATAGTTAAGTATGTGTGGTTCACATAAAATACAAAGAGAAAATTAAGCACTGTTGCGGCATAGATAAACTACTACCTATCAGTGAAATGTGCCCACAATTGTACAATTGCTGTAATGCCTACAACATCCAAAAATGCAGTTTTGTCCAGGATATCAACAGACACTTGTTATGTGTTTGGTAACCTTGTCAAGTTTTTATTATTAGATGCTTGTCACCAGAGCTATTTGTACTACCAAAAAAGCATCTAGGAGGAAAAGTACCATCTAGAGAGATATTTTTTCAATTTCCTTATTCTAGAAAGAAGGAAAGGCTTTTTGTTCAGTTCTCTATAATTACACACCCACGGGCAAAAATTACACTTGAAAGCATTCATTCCAAAAAAAGAGAATTTTAGAAACGTATAGCAAATGAAACAAAATTTTTGAGTGGAAATCTAAAGTAACTTCAACTAGAGCTGTCATTAGTGTACTGGTTATCATACCACACTAATAGAGATACTCCAATTACATCTCTTGAATGAATGTTTCTGAACCAGCTAGATATAATTCAAACACATTTCTAATGAGCCACAGGCAAATCTCATTAGTGTGTGATACTGGTAGGCATAATGACTAGCCCAGATTCATGCAGAGTATTGCTTTGCACAAAATATTTTCTTTCAGGCCACGATGTCGCTGGACAGAAATCAGAAATATCTGAAGGCACAGAGGCCTACTTTTGGATTTGTTCTTTTCTTCTAACAAGTGCTAACAGCCATTCTGACCCATCAATGCAATTATTTTAGAGGGAAGAGACCATTTACAGCAGAGGAGCTGACATGGTTAAAGTAAAGAAAAGACCAAAAAAATTAAAGCCAAACTTTTTAAAAGGACTGACTAAATAGAATTAAATGAAGTGTGTTACTTTTCTGAAATCATTTGGCTCTAAGTGCAAGTAACAACATATAAGAGAATGCAGGTGGTTTCCTAAAAGATATGTTCTGCATATTCTGCTGACTAAAACTGTATCAGAAGAAGGGAAAAGATTTTTATCATAACAGTGAAATCTTCTTCCCCCCGCCCCAATTTTTCTTCCAAAAGAGACTCCATTTGGTACCAAAAAAAAAAATCTATCTCTAAGAATCAGAAAGCATGTGAAAGTCCTCTAGTCCCCAGTGTATCCTGATTCTGGTATTGCTCTCCTAGTATTATGGATTATAACACGTAGCCTCACTATGGTTATGTGAGTGAAGGCAATCGCAGCAAGCACAAAGCTGCTGGGGAGGATCAGAGGAGTAAGGTGAGGTGCAGGATCCCTGGCAACCTACCCGGCGAAAAAGGGCTGCTGCCAGCTGCCCCTGAGGCCACCGCAGAGAGCACAGACCGACCATGGGCCCTGGTGTGAAACCCTCCAGGATGGGCCAACGAAAGAAACTCTGCCCCGAATGCCATGCAGACTGCAGGGGTGGTTGCTGGCGGGGGTGTAGGGCTCATGATGGGATGCAGGGAGAAGAGCATCTGGGGGCTGTGCAGAACCTTGTATGGGATGTCTTAAGGGGGTTTTGGAAATGTGTAAAACATGATAGGTAATTAGGGAAAGGACTAAAAGACTGGGATGGACTGGGAAGGAACAAGCATTGGGAAACAGAGGGGAAAGGGTGGATTTCAAGCCAGGTTAGGTGACAAGCAGGATAAGAAAGCTGAGGCCCAGCAAAGAAAGCGGGACCCAGAGCCGCAACAAAGAGAGCGGGACCTTGAGCCACAGGGGCTGGCAGGTGCCGGCAGCGGGAGGGGATGGGGATCCACTCCTGGAGAGCCCCATGGGGTGGGTAAGCATATCCCACCAGCAAGCTTGGATCCTGATCTGAGAGGAAAACAGGGTCAGGCCGCCTGTGCGGTTCATGGCTGAGTGCTGTGTGTGTTTGTGTGGGTGACGGTGAAGGCACGGCTCTGACAGCGTGCTGCTCCACGTGGCTGGCTCTGCGGTGCATGCGTACATGCCAAGTGGGAGTAAGTGCTCAGACTCATACTGGCTGAACCTGGGGACAGGGAGCCGCAGCATCCTCCTGTCAATCAGGGTGGCACCGGAGGAGTCCCCGGGACCCTGCCGCTCTCAGAGCTGGCTGCCTCCAGCACTGTGAGCAAGCAGAACACAGTGCTGGCAAAATGCTAAACAAATATTTGGGGGGATCAAATTCAGAATGCAGAGCGAGTCGGTTGCATAATCCGTGCTTACTGGACCTTTATAGCTTCGTAAATGTTTAAATCAAGATTTTTAACTTTCTCAGAATTCATCATCATACTTTAATTAAAAATTTCAGTGTGCTGCATTAATTCTAAGAGATGTTTGATTTAAAATATCACAGAGAACTAAAATTCTAAGAAGAATGACTATACTCTTTTTTACTACAAATTACACAAGAGGAATGTCATCGAATGTTTTCATTTTGGATCAGTTATGGTAGGGATAATCTGGATCACATGGAGGTCTGTAGGAACAGAAGCTGTCCACACTGAATATATGAACTTTAACTGTGAAGAAAAAGAAGTTAGAGTTTGCATAACTATTTGGGGAAAAATAGGAAAATGCTGAGTAGAAATAGATTTTCCTGTTCACTGGTTTAATATAAACATTCGCATGGACTTTCTTTTCTCCTTTATTTTTTTCATATTGATTTCTCCCTCTCCTGCATCAGGAGTAGCCCCTGAAGTCTATGCATTAATGTGGAATTGAGAATTCCACAGACATTTTTACACAGGAAGTTATTTGTTTCTATAATACCTATGAGAAAGTAAACATCTTGAGCACTATGTAAATGCAGAGATGTTACTTTTCAGTTGTTTCCTTTATCAAAAATGCTACAAAGAACTGCATCTGAAAAGGTCTCTTTAGACTTCAGTAGCCTGGATAGACATGGGCAAAGTCTGAAGGAAGATGAAGCAGAATAGAAATTGCCATAAAGATCAGAGCACTGAGATCTGGGATCTGAACAAACCATGGACGGGGAAGCCGCATTCACGAAACTGGAGAACAGAATGGGCTCTTAACATGCCAAATTCATAGGTCAGAAATAGATGGCAAAGAAAAGGTAACACGATCTCCAAAACTACTCGCAGAAATGTATTTGATGTTTTGTAATTGCTTCTGTTCTAAGATATTCACTGCAAAATATCGATAAGCAAATAAGCAGCCAACCTGATGTAGAGCACCGACAATTTTCCGTGCTTCTTGGTACACGGTCTCAGGGCTCCAGTGTCTGTTCATGCTTTTCAGGGCTCGAGCCAGGCGGTTGTGCTCTCTCAGCCACAGCGTGTGCATCGCTGTCAGGGAGGTGACCTCGCTCGATCGGCTGTCCCCAGCCAGAAAGCATTCGATCCTCTCACCTTCACTTGCACTGGAGTCTTGTGCACAGGGGGATGGGATCAGGTCTACAAAAGGCAGGTATTCCTGACTGTTATCAGAATATTTCAGGTTTACTCTGAGAAGGCCTTCGCTACTTGTTAAATTCCTTAGCTTGTTTTCAGCTGCAGGCGTACTGCCATAGACAGTAGAAGCATCAAGAAAAGAAGTTAAGCCATTAATCTGTTGTCTTGGATTTAACACTGATAGATTTCCAAAGAGAACACCATGGTCACCAGTGCCACATGCAGGAGATGAACGGTAAAAGGGCAAGCAATCCATCCCCTTGGATAATGTATCATTCGTGGTTACCTGTGGAATGAAAACAGGTATCTTCTGAGATGAAGGTAACAGCTGTGGATGTTGAGTTAAGATTTGTTTAAATATTTCCATCCTCTGCTTCAGTTTTGAGTTGCTCAGATCTCATCTATGGTAGTGACATTTTCTAAACTTCAGGAGTTTTTTTCTTTCTCCCTCAGATTTAAGTATGGTTTAACCATATTTAAGCAAAGACAGAAATAAAAAAAAAGCAAAAAAAACCCCTTACTCTGTCATAAAAGCAAGTTATTATAAAGCCTTTTGTATATTTCTATATGTGAATTAAAATTCATCATGAAATGTATCACAGTGAAGACATGTGAACACCTGGTCAAATTATGTTCTCCTGAATAGCAAGTGAAGCAGCAGGTTTACATGTGTGCATAAAAATATAATGAAGAGTTTTTCTGTTTGCAGCAGCACTTTGTAAAATCTTTATTTCAATACACAAATTTATCCCAGTTTCCTAAGGTAAAAAAGACACATGTAATTATTCACTCTGCTTTCTGCCGGTCCCTCTCCAACATTCCCCCACATAATTTTACAGGGACAGCTGTCTTGCAAGTATTAATTGCTGACAATCTTTGTAAAATAACAAAGGCTGCCAAAGGTCATCCTCAAATGAAAGATGGAAAGTCCTTTATCAGTTTGGCCCAGCTATCCCAAATAGAGCTAAAGGGTGTGGGACACATGTGAGGGTGCTATGGAAAGGGATCTTGCATATAGGTAACAGTGTTAGGGGAGAACACAGTCCAAACCAGAAAGCTAGAAATTTTGCCAGAGGACTGAAAATACTTCGTGAATAACTTAAGAATTGTGGGAAGGTGAGCAGAGCTATTGGAGGGGGAGAGAAAGGACAGTGGGAGGAAGGATTTCTTCACACTGTCGGGTATCCAAGAGGAAGCTCAGATCAGCAAGACTATTTCAAAAAACAGAGTTCATCACTAAAGTATAAGCAGTCAGGTTTTGAAATGATTAAAATCTATCTGCATTCTCTAATGCTGATTTGACTTCAGGAACTCTGTCTTTCCGAAAACCATATAATTTCAAAATTCCAACAATACAGCATTGTGCATCCATAACGAGACATCAAAATGCGTCCTTTCAAAGAGTTTAAAAAAGATTAACCTGAATTAAAAATGTTATAAAAATTATGGAGTCTGAGTTTCAGGGAATATAAATCCTATCCACTGATCAATGTGAAATAGCTACAGTAACACTTACTAAAACTGCTGAAATATCTCAGAAAAAAAGTCCTCAAACATTTGACTAACAGAAAATGAATCTGTTTTGTACAGACACCTGATCTGATCCTTTTTCTTTGTATTCTGTCTGCTTGCTCTTCATTTTTGAAAACTCTTTGGCAGAAGAGACTGAATACCGCGGATGTTATATAAAATGATACAATTTCTTCTTCATACTTTTAACAATTTAGCCTGTGAAGATAGAACAGTCATCAAACTGGGGTTAAAAAGACCAAGACAGCTTAGGAATGGAATTCAAGAGCTTCATTTAAAAACATTATTACCCCTGCATTATACCAAATAATATTTTTTTACTACTGAGAACGCATGGTAGTAGGGATTCGTACCAAGAAATCATTCAGGTTAAGAAAGGGTCTCATTTATTTTTCAAGTGTTGCTTGGTAAAGCAATTCTATAAATTTTTCTTTACTAGGTAGTCTTGAACAATTTTTGAAGGAAATATGTAGTTTATTTTGCTTTTTATTACTTTCATTTGTTGCTGAAATTAGTAATTTCTCTGCCTTGGGTTTTCTGTTCAGTGTTTATCTTTACTATCAAGTCTCTTGCTGTTACTGAGGCTTCAGCTGGTAATGTAAGCAAAAAGCTCTTCTCTCACGAAGAATACAGTTTCTTCTGAACCTGGCACAGAGCGTCATGCTCGTTTGGGTGCCTCCTGCTTCTAGTTATTAGGAAAGTCTGGAAGAATCCAGGTATCACTGAGAAAAAATGTATATCCTGCCTTTAAGCTGTTAAACGAAGCCCAGAACAAAACATGTCAACAGTGTATGAAGCTCACGGCGAACAATTTTTGGTTAACTGCCTCTGCAATTTTAATTTGAATCATCTTGTGCCCCAGCGGAGAAAAACAGCAGTAAAGAACATTAATGGACTGGCAGAACTGCATAATGTAGTCCTTTTGCTTTCCATGGGATAAGTAGTGTGCAGCCAGCAGCTGAATGTGCAGATGAGAGGTTTCTTATGTTATTATTCAGATGACATCAAAAATAACCTGAGAAGAAAATACCTTTTTCTGCCGAAATGGGTATAGAATCATATTTTTCTCCAAAACTAATAAAGAATATTCATATCATTTTTTTCTTCACTGTCTAATATTCTAGAAGAAAAAAAAACACAGCAAAAACCTCTTTGGCTACAATAGCTTTTCTGGTATAGCTGCACATTGATTTAAACTGTTATTATATTTGCACAGTGGAACCTGCTTACGGTGAAATTCTTTTGATGTGTAGCAAAATGAGAGGCACTAATTGTTTCAGTGCTCCACGATGTCTAAACTGTTATTTCAGTTAAGAAAAGCCTTTGTTATTGTGAATTTGTTCTGTGGGAAATGGTTTCCTTGTAAAGAATTTTGGCTATAGCCTTAAAAAATTAGTTTACGGTTTATGAAAGTTTTCCAGCAAAGAAAACATAAATCTGTATTTGTGCACATGAAATTTGGAGAAGTGTCAATGGCCTCATCTGACAGTGAGTTGCCACCTCTGAAATACAGCAGAAAAAGGAGGGTATTCACTTCGGTGGTTGTTGAACACACACAGTCTGATCCATTTGTAGCTTAGACAGTAACCTGTCATGTTACATGTAATCTTTTGCAAATCACTTCACTTTTCTGTGCCTCTGTTTCTTTACCACCTTTTTGTATCTGAACTATTTTGACTGAAAGCTTTTCAGGATTGTATCTTAGGCTTATGCCTGTCTTAATGTCAGCAATGTAATTAATAGTGAATAAAGACAGCAGCTCTCCCATGGAAGTCTTTCTAATGCTTCATTAGGTCTCAGCCCTAACCTGAAATAATCATCTGAGGAATGACAAGCTATCTCCGCATCCCAGTTCCATGTGTCAGACTGCTGTAAAAAAAGTACAAACTAAAGCTAGTGTTTTTCTCATTATTTTTTTCATACTATAGGATTCCAAAGAGATACAGAAAATGGCTGTTCAGGCTCTACCAGAAACTACAGGCTCGATACAAGAATCACTGGGCAGAATTCTATAGCTTTTATTATGAAAATGGTCAGAATACAAAATCATAATGGCTCCTGCCAACTTATGAATCATTTACCTACACTTGTTATAAATATTAATACACTACTGCAACTTTTAACCTGCCATTGAAATGCACTGACTCAGAACATTTTCCAGACAGCTTCCAGTAACCTAAGAAGCTTCCTTTCCCCAGCAACCCCCCCCAGAGAGAGCTTGTAGCGCTAAGCACCGTTGTCTTCTTCTGTGGATGAATTTTCCCTTGGGTGCTGCTGTTCTAGGAATACAGGAAGAGTGCAAATTGCAGCCTCTGTGTTTACATTGATGAATAATGTGCTATCAGCTTCACTGTCTTTGGAAACTAGCCACAGTTTATTTTTATATAAAACGAATGTAAAAAACTAACTGTGGCTGTTTTCCAAATATTTATTTAACAGGTAGAGATGAACAACTTTAACTACTTAAAATTTCAGGAGAAAATCAATTCTATGGGGAATTAGTATTAGCTCTTTGCTTCAGTGTTTGAAAAATAGTTCCTTTGGTCATACTAATGAGCTACCACTTTTTTCTTTTTTCTTTTTCTTTTTTTAAATACAATGTTTATTCTTTGTCTTTGACAAAAGCAGTCATGAAGTACTTGACATATAATATGATAAAAGCAAAAGAACATCCATCTTCATATGCTCTTCTTTAAGCTATGAATAATGGAATAATAACAAAATGGAACTGGCTCATAGGTCAAGTAATTGATCCAGAAATTGTGAAATTTATCTTAAATTTAAAGCATCATGTCTGAACTTCTTTATATGGCTTCCTCATAGCCATTCTGAGTATCAGATGCTTGCAAGTCCCCATGATCGCCCTGAATATGTCTTGAGACCATTTCTGTGCTAGGCTATACTGCTGAGCAGGAGCAGCTCCTCAGTTAGATTCAAGGTTTTACATGCCTTCAGGGGCACCCTTGAAATTCACTCTGTGATGAACCTCTGCAAGTCTGAGATAGCGACTGCAAATATGTCCCATATTTAGAGCACTGAAGAATGCACTTTTGTGTATATGCCATGGTAATCTATGCAGCTTCTCTATGTATTGCAATGATGCTGTCACACGAATGTTAGCCTTGGCATCCTTCTTAGAAGGTCACTTAAGTAGTCTGCTTTTTAAGCAGATGGGATTCTAGGCAGCTTGAACTAGTCAGGGTTCAATGACTAGACTACTATAATCTTTGTGATCCACATTTGTTCTTAATTTGAAAATCTATTTAGCAATAAAATGTGGGCTTTTTGCACTGAAAGATCAATACCAATCACTGTTTCAGAGAAAAAAAATGTTATAAACACAAAATATAAGGCTTTGAAGACTGCTGCAGTTTTATATCTCCAGTGTAACAAGCAAACTGATTTTTTCTTAAATGGGATAGAAGGCATGGCCACATTTTGCCATATGGTGGAGACAAACTCCAACTCCCACCTCACATGTGAAGCCTGTTGGACTTCTGCCCTAGCCTCTCATGATGTGACTTTGGGAATGGGAAAGTTTCCAAGGATATTGCTTAACAGCATAAACAGAGTAAATAATTTCTTGTTCCAGATGGAAATTTGAGACAAATAGCACCCCAGAGATTTTGGTCAGGGCTATGGAAGAATCCCTGTAATTGGGACTGTTGTGGCTAAACCAAGTTATCCAGTCACTGTAATGCATGATACTTCCAATGTGTCCTGAAAATATGATTCTTTAATAAGTCTGTGTTCTTTCTAAACGGTCTCAAGCCATGCTCAGAAATCTTTCAAAAGTCCATATCTTCTCGGTGAGAGAGAATAAATTTACCTGTCGGTAGTAAAACTGCAGAAAGTCATTAGCCTCACTTAGCCATCTTTGTGTTTTTGATTCTCTAACCAAATGAAAGATGAACCATCCTCCAACACAGGACCTGATTCGGTTCCCATTACAGTTAGCAAAATATTTTCCTTTAAGTTGAACGGAAGTGGAATGAGGAACTTATGGGAGAATGAGACTATGGATACATCTATCAATTACACTTTGTTAGGGGAAATAATTTTCTATTATGGCTGAATCTATACCATACTCTGGCTTCAACAGATACAGAAGCTGCTCAGTAATCAAGCTCCAGCTTGATTTCCTGCTAAGGAAAATAATTTAATTTGCTCTGAACAGAAACTGCGGCTTTGGCCCAAGGACAGAAATTGGCACAGTCTCTCTGCAGCACGAGGAGGCGGACAGGCTGCTGCTTTGAGAAAAAAAACTTCCTGGTATCATAAAGAAGTGGTTTGATTTTGCTACCTGCTTTCTATGTGAAAGAATGATGATACTTATAAATTAATCAGAGAAGAATACAGGATCCTGTATTTATACCAATTTATGTTTCTTCTAACCCAGTAACAAGCTTTGAATTCATGTTTTCCATCTACTCAAAGCAAGGATGTGATATATATAAGCCTCCGCAACCCTCCAAAGAGTATTTTATACATATATTGAAAAGATGTCTCTTTTCAAAAGTTTTTATTAGCTGCTGGAAATATCTTTGCTTTCACTGAGTAAAGTTAAGATCCCTTCACTTTATCTAGCTGGCAATTTAGAAACAGAATTATTTATGACTACTTGCCTAGTTTCCTCAATGGAACTCAAAACCTTGAAGCATGAGAACAATAACATTCTTTTCTGGGGTAATAAGATTTCTCTGCAACATAAACTTGAGAGATAGAAGAGTATGATATTTGTACTAAATACTGTGGCTATATTTTATTTTCTCTACATATGGAGAAACTTATTTATCTCTACAAAACAATTTAGCTTCATTTAGTAGCTGCATTGGCTGGCAGTATTTCTGTCACTTTCTGCTTTATTATTTCTGGATGACTTGTCATTTTCTTTTATAATTATTTCAGTGTATGTATATCACTAATGTATTTTACATTATTCACCTGTTTAGAGACTGGAGTTTCTCTTGAACAAATGCATTTAAAATCTTACCTGTATTGGAAAGCATGGATTTTGATTTTCACATGTCCTCTGGCACTCTACTCCCGTTAGAAAGGTAGTTCTACTTGTGCTCTGAGGTGTGAATGCAATGTCATGATCTATATATTGTCCCCAGGCCATAATAATATCAGAATATAGGTTGTCTTCAGTAACAGCCTCATTGGATGCATGAATAATTTTTCTTGTCACTTCACGAACCTGGGAAAAGAGAATTAATTTACCTTGAGTGCCGAGTAGTATTTACCTCTCACAAAATGATAAAACACTAAAAAGCAGGGGGAGCAGCGATAAAAGCTATCTTTCTTTTCCTTGGGGTACTTTATGTTGTGGAGTACTTTTAATGACTTGCTTAAAAAAAACCCCAAAACAAAGAAACCCTAATGCTCTGACAGGCTGATATTTCTCTTCAGAAGCTGAGGTATCAGTGCCATGAGCAGATTCAAAGATATTTCAGCTGAGTTTTTCTATATATTTGCCAAATGATCATCTTATCTTTGACCTGTTCTTTTTCACAGAATTTTGAAAACCGTGTGTTTCTTTTAGACCATCTAAAATTTTTCTTTCTATTTATTCTGTTGTCTGCTCATTTAACAAATGGACTCTGTTTGCAGGGCAACCTGAAATCAGTGGAGATGCACAGAAGCTCCACACTGCTCCATGCGTAATGGAGTAGCTTATTCAATCCAAGAGAAGACAGGCTAGGTTGCAGATAAATAGTAGCTGAAGCTCTGCTTCATTTTCAGAGGGAGAGAGAAGCTAGAACATATTTCAGGAGCCCTTCCGTGAACACAGAGATGTGGATGAGGGGCAGCATGTGGAGACATCTACACTAAATGGCCAACCTACACTAATAACCAACCAAAACCATCAGAGCAAAATCAGCAGTTAGTGTGTGCTGACAAGGGAATTGTTGTTGTTCACGGATTCCTCCTTCATGCTGCAAAGTTCCCTCATATACAGAAGCTGCCTTGGAAGCCAAGCGGTTGAAAGGGCAGCACATATACTGAAGTAGAGTCACAGAGCCTATCATAACTCGAAGAGATATATAATGAAAATATAAGGCAAGAGCAGTTAAATAGACTTGGACAAGAGGCAACACGTGACTGTTTAGGAACACCAGGCTTTATACTGAAATAGTCAAGAGTGGAGATACACGGCACCATGGAGCTCATCAGAAATACAAAACCTTATATCAGTGTTTGAATAGCTTTGGTGATCACAAAACACAAAATTTCTTCTTGCAATTAGTAAGATTTTGTTATCACTGTTAATTTGCACAGCTATGCTGTGTTATAATACTGCTTTATAATAATCCTCACACTTACCTCTTACCTTCACGTTATTTGCATGTTGCTGTTTAAAGGAAATAGGTGGATAGCTAAAAGCACAAAAAATAACCTAATTTTGTAAATGAGGAAAACCAGCTAATAGAATACATGGCACTAGTTTTATTCTAGCTTACTTTAAAATATAGCAGAGAAGTTTGCTGATGTTATGCAACAAATATGATCAGATTCTATGCTGTGAGATAAGTTTTGGTTTAGTGTGTTTCACTTCACTAGCACACACCATAATGAATCCAGAAATAGGCAGTTTGTATGATCTGCTGTAAAGTTACTCAGGTAAATGTCAGATTTTCCTCTTTAAGGACTATATTGTGCAGCTGTAGAGACAATGCTATTTAATTACTAACAACAGTTGGAAGTGACATTAATAGTAAATTCTTCTCATCATTATTAAATATATGATGGTTAAAATAACAAGACTTTGTGAATCCATTAAAAGTCATGTTGCAAAGCAGTGACAACAAACCAGAAACAGCAAAACCATCTCGAATCATTGCACATGGGAAATTTTTCATCTGGCTCCCTATGTAAATCTTTTTGTTCAAACTGCCCTGTACAGCAATGTTGCTATTTTATAACTATATGAGCCTCTAAAATGCATAAATATTGCAGTGCCCTCTTAGCTCAGTAACTTGGGTTATCTAAAGAGTGAAATTATGATTTGATAGTAATAGTTGTTCAGCTGAGGTATGCTAACCTAGGATGCAATGTTATACATCTACACACATGCGTACACACATACATGTGCTTGCATTTTTATCTGCTTAGTATTTATTCAAGTAACACTCACAATGAGATGTTCTTCCCCAGAATAAAGGCACTATTATTAAAACACAGAATCATTAAAAATTGTTGAAAAGTCTAAGTTGGAAGGGACCTCTGGAGATCATCTGGTCCAATCTTCTGTTGAAAACATGACCTTAGATTAGGTTATCCAGAGCCCCTGTCAAGCTGAGTGCCGAATGTTTCCAAAGAGGGATATTCCACCAGTTGTCCGGGCCACCTATTCTAATATTTAATTTTTTTCACAGGAAAAAAACCCTCAAAATTCTCATATGCAGACAGTATTTCCTCTGGAGTAACTTGTGACCATTGCCTCTTGTCCTGTCAATGTGCACCGCTGTGAACACTACCTCCCTCTTCTCTATAATGACCTTTTAGGTACAGGGAGACTGTGACTAGATCTCCCCCTACTCCCCCCAAACCCTGCACCTTTTTTTCTCTAGACTGAGCAATCACTACCCTTGATCTGTTGGCTGTCCTGTCACTGCTGCCACCAGGGCAGGGCATACTGCTGGCCCATGCTCACCCTGCTCTCCACCAAGGTCCTTTTCAGCAAAGCTCCACCCCAGGCTGTCAGTCTCCTGTCTGCACTGCTGCTTGGGGTGCATCCCATGTGCAGCGAATCTGTCACTATTTGGCTGATTGAACTTACGCTTAAGCAAAACTAAGGTCTCCTTAACTGAATTAGTTTCTTTTATGGTTCGATATACTGATGTAAATGTGTGTGTATGGTGGCAGATATCGTTGTAGCTGAGTGTAAATGTTTCAGATGACCTTGCAGTGCTCTGTCTCACCAGGGGCAGCTGGACTCCGTTGTATAGGGCACCGGGGTTCCACCCTCGGGGCTGGCCCAGTCCATCTTCATAGGATGGTGGGAGCCATCTAGCCAAGGCCGTGTTGGATGCTCCCCACCTAGGATGTTCTCTGGAAAGACAAAGAAAAGAAAAAAACCCAACCTCCATAAAATTCTGAATGGAAAATAGTCAGCTCTCTGATGACAATATTCTCTCATAATAAGATGTTTATGTCTTTGAAAAGACATCAAATACTGGTCATCATGCCAATGTCAATCTGAGTCAAAATGACGGCAAAGAAGAGTTAAATTACTAATGAAATACTACTAAACCCTAGAAGGAAGGTGAAAAAAGCTTAAAATAAAAAATGAATGTTAGTCATACAGAAGTAATGATTTAACAAGCTCTAAGGAGAAAGGACTGAGGAAAGTGGAACACTGGTTGATGTCACTGAGGTCAGTGGAATTGCTCTCTCTGGTTACATCTATACTAATAAATTGGTATAGTTTTTGGATGGCCTATGCACAAGCCAAAGCAGTGGCATGCAGATAACTACGCTTTTAAATTGTTAACACTAACCCTGGTGTACTTTTGGCTCAGGCCAGCCATTCCTCTGAACAAGGCCTGGCTGGGCATATCTTGTGGTTAGTGTGTGCCAGCTTACCAGTTTGCACCCAGCCGGTTTGAAAGAGGGTTGGAGGGGGTTGGAGAGAACCTCTTCCCAAGGAAGGAGAGGGTTTAACCATATAGACAAGAGACAGGTCATACTACTTGATTGGAGGGCCAGGGAATGGTCTTTCTTCCATTTTATCTATTAGCATAACCACTGAGTCCTGGGCTTGACTGAATTAATTTTCCTTCTGTCATGAACATTTCTAATGTATTTTTTCTAATAAGAGAATATATATATATATTTTAATGTGGCTTGTTAAATATATTTTATAATTGCTAAATATACATCAATATTAAAAAGAATAAATACAATTTTAGCAATGAACCTAGTTGACCAATATTGTAAAGTGAAACACAAAGAACTAAAAATGTCCCAGATAGTTAGCAGAACACATACATTGACACGTATATGGGGACACTAAAGAGGGAACAATTATTTTATTAATACTCCATTGATCTCCACTACACTGAAGAGGCTCAATTTGCCAAGCTAAATGGCATAGTAATACACTTAATTATCCAAATAATTCACACTTGAAGGTTGAAGTATGCCTTAATAAAACATTCAAATTAGTTGCAGTTGATTTGTCTTTATTGAAATTGCATAAAGTACTGCACATAGTGTAGTGCTATTTCACTCAATTAAAAATAATGAAATGTTAATTTAACTGCTTAACCAGTGATTTTTCTCCTGATTGCTTTTATATTTTAGCAGCTCACTAGAATGTTACTGTAGTAAAACCCTTAGATGCCTTTTTATTATTACATAAAACATGCTAATGTCTTGGAATCTTGCATGAATTAAAAAAGGTTTTCATCCAGAGCAGTTGATATAATATGATTTCTATGCCATACAACCTTATAAAGTAGTCAAATTCTGTTTATGGGAATTGAGACTTTACATTCACTTGTGAAATACTGGAATTACACAGCTGAGATTTTGTTTTGGCTCTCTTAGGAGGAACCTGAAGTTTTAAGATGCAGTTTACTATCTGGATTTATATCTTTTAATGTTCTGCCTAGTTTCAGGATCTATTGGTAGAAAAAAGGAAAGCTGAATGAATGTGATATGATAATTAAACAATTGGAGTCTATCACGTTTGATATTGCTCTGAGTTGTCATGGACGTAACTTTTGGAAAACATGGAAAACTTCTGAAACTTGCCACTAAACTACTGAAGCAGTCACTCTGAAGGAAATACCCCAATTCCTTATTATAATCAACGGATTCTTGTCAGGAGGTCATTCTGTTCCCAAGGTGAGCCACATTAAAACCCTTACTGCCTTGGCTCTTAGGTTTTCAGACCAGGCCTCACATCCTGGTCTGATGCAATGGCTAATGGCACAGCAAAGAAACAGAAAAGCTGCAGGTGGAATTCCCCCTCGGTTATCTTAGCTGCCTAAATGTTAGGCATAAAATCCAATCTAGCTGTCTAAGCTCCTGCCCACCAAACCGGAGAGACAGATAATTCCTAAGTGCCGTTCTATCATTGCATCCTATGTGTCATGATTAGGAACAGGCAAAACAGCAAGCTTGTGGTAGATGTCTAACTGGTTTAGAAAGCTAAGATTAAGTGAGGTTAATTGTACTGTAAGATTCCTGTCCTTTAGCATCTGTAATTCCTTTATCTTCAAACCCCTCTCATTACACCAAACACTAAAAAACACACAGATCAATGCCACTTAGTTGAGATAAAAATGAAGAAAAATAGCTGTTTGGACATGCCTTACCTCCTAGCTCTCTTCATTAAAAAATATTGTTGTAAATAGGTTTTGCTTATTATTCACACATATCCCTTCAGGCAGAAAGAAAAGTAAAATCTGTTGATACGCGTTACTAGTAAATCTGGATAATGGCACTGCTGGGAATGCCTGATGTCATGTTGATATTCTCCATAGAAGAGCAAGTATATGCTATTCTTTTATGCCTTTGTTCTAAGAATATCACACTAAAACAAAGTAATCTCAGTGCTGCTGAATAAATACCTTGTAATCTGATTTGTCCCAAATAAGTGAACTAATTAAGCAAAGCATTAGTAAAGAAATTCTGTGCTTACTTTTAGATATATTTAACTAGATTCTTCTTAAAGGTAAACAGCTAATTTCACTTTGAAATTTGTTTTTATGTTTCACTTTTGAAATGCAGCATTTAGTTATTGACCTACCACAGAGCTGTGCATTTCTGCTGGGTGACTAAAATTACAAAAACAACACAGATCCTGATATATCTTCTGCCTGAAAGCAGCAGCTGTAAAGCAAGGAAAAAGTAGAGACTGGTACTTCTTTGTTTAATGTTAGAAGTACTTGAAGGTCATTTACATAGTAGAATATGTTATTTGTATTATAATATAATGGAACTTTTCAGCTGATGTATTTCAGCAAAGCTTGAGGTATTTCAAAGGGCTCACAAAGATTTAAACTAAGTGAATATCTGTCTTGCTAGTTTCAAAGTCTTTGGTTTTGGCTTTTTGCTGCCTTTGGCCTCTAGTAGATGTCTAGTGCAAACGGTCTGTAATACCACCAAATCCGAATGACAGCATTAAGCACTGATTTCATGTAAACATAGAACCATACAAAGTAAAACACAGTGACTAAAGACTAATCAGATTCAATGGATCATATTTATCCTACCCAGTTTTAGGAACCAGTCTGAAACTCCTGTATACATCTTAGTATTACTCTAGTCACTGAAGAGAAAAAGATGTTTTCACTTACCCACCGCAGAGTCTATTTCTCTCCATCTCTGTAGAGAAAGACCACAGCAGCCAAGCCTGTAAATTAAGAGCCTCAGCCTACGAACCCAAATTCAACTGCATGAATCTTGGCCAATGTGTTCAAGTCCTCATGGAGCTGTCAATTGCAAATATGATATTAGCTGCTCCTTCAGATTCTAGGCAACTCTGCAAGTGCAGAGCAGGATTTATGGATACTCACATAGTTAGACTTGTATCATTGATGCATATCAGGTTGTGCCCTTTCAACAAAGAGCTTATCAGACACACTTCTTCCAAATCACCTGTGATGTAGCAGAACTGACTGTTCTCATAAAAACAGACTGAGTGACTAATAAAACTGCAGAGTTCTACCACTGTTCAGTCGCTGTGTTGCACAGTATCTTAACTTGGGTAATGCTAATGGCCTTCCATTCACAGCTCTGTACCCTCTCATTTGTAACAATGCCATCTGCCTTTCACTTTGTGACCTTACTCCTATGTATCCAGAGACTGCCAAGTATAAGTACCTTTTACCCTTGTATTTGAAAGTGCTCTTATCCTCATAGTCCTGCTCCGGAGGATTCTGAAAATATGGTTACATCTGTTATGTCGGGTTTTGCAGGAAGCAATTGCCACTGATGTATGAACAGTTTTTTCCTTCCTCTTCACCCCTGCCTTTTTCACAGCTTGCTTCATAGTCTTTATTTTATGGTCTTATATTAGGAAGCAAGTAGATGGCAATAGTAAATAATAGTCATTTAGATAGCCAAAAGCAATAAATTATGGACATGCACAAAGTTTATCAGACCATTCAACACCCACACCTGATCAAAGCATGCTCTAATCAGGGCTATCAGCTTAATGAGTGAGACCAATCAGTAGGGAGACTGAACAGATCTTTAGGTTAGGGTACAGTTACTTTGAAAAACGTAATTGGGGGAAGCACTTGCTGCACTGGAGAAGACACTCAGTAAAGGGTGCTCATCTGGGGACACCTCTATTGATCCTCATCCTAGCTGACCACTGGGGAATTTTCCCTTTCTCTTTTCTCTGTCTTTCCATTTTCTTCCTTTTCCACTGAAGATAACCTTTAACATTAAGAGTTAATGTATTCCATCATCTGTGGACCCTGTAAATAAATATTTTTGTACATAAGCTTTCTCATTAGCTTTTTGTTCAACAAAGGTTTGTTTGAAAGTAGTGAAATCTCAAAAAACCCATCTCCATTCCCATAATATGCATAAAATCAACCAGTTTTCATTGCAAATGCAGATCAAAGTCGTGGGGCTCTTTTTGTTTGTTGGGGGTTTTTGTTTGTTTGGCATTTGCACTTATTCTTCTGGAATCAACGTTCTAAAGTTTTTCTTTAACTGTCTCTCCACTCCAGAAGGAAACTTGCATCTTTCCTGGCTGAGTAATTTTCAGTAGTGCTTTGGAAACCTATTCTTATCATCTACAGCTGGAAGTCAAATGCTGTTACAGAATGCGGGAGGAGACTACAGCAATTCAGTACTCATGGAGATGAAATTAAATAACTGGTAACATTAATAAAAGTTACTGAACATTTCTGAGTTATGAGATTTTCCAACTTTTATCAGCATGCAAACTGTGAAGCTACAAGTAAATCACAGCTGTGACTTTTTTAATGGTCTCATCAATAAAGAAACAAACACTTGTTCAGCTACTCTAAAATTGACAAGTACTACTAATTTCACTTTTCCTTTGTAGGTCACCTGAGACAGCTGAGTGTTTCTCTACTCTGCTCATGGTTTGAAGGAAGGCTTATACGGATCTGGTTATGTTTATTCAAAGTATTCAGATGTGTTTTGGCTCCAATCAAATAAGGCTACAATATACAGACATTTTAGCATAACTTTGCTATATAAGTAAAAAAGTTACCCAAAATTTTTAGATGCATGATTGCTAAATGGCAAGGCTGTGAGAAAATTTGAAATTGAGAATGTGCCTGATTTTCTTATTTCTCCTCATGAAGAAATTATACTTTCCCATTCAATATTATTTTACCCAATTTAATGAAAAATGAACACTGGGTTAGAACTCGGTCTGTCTAAACTATATAGAAAAAAGCATCTACTGACTCAATCCTCCCTAAATTTAAGTTACATAATCTTAGAAATCTTGGAGGCCTTCAAAGGAAGACTCTATCCACCAGAAATAGGATACCAAAATTTAGATGGAGATACTCCTTCCCTGGAAGCTTTCAGTGGCATCAACATCTCTCATCACTAAGTACAAAAGGAACATAAGCCATCTATTTTGGATTATTGCTTTAATAGATGTGTACAGTGCAGGCAAAAATGAGGTGTCTAAGTTAGCTGATTGGGGTCACACACCCATGTTTTCCAGAAAAAAGTAAATATAACTTTTAAGTTAAAAAAAATGGTAGGGGTTTCCAGGACACAATTCTTATCTTACATACCTGTTATTGCAGGCACCAGTGATGAGTCTATATTTATTAGCTAAGCAATTATTTGGACATTTTGGTGGCAACATATAAGGCAGACATCCAGAAATGTTAGCAATTGTGGTGAGCAGATCAGCTGATAAAAGATCTGAAAGAAAAAAAAAAGCAAAAAACAAGCAACTTGCTCTTATTATAGATGCTATTGTTACAGGTATTGTTACAGTAGAAAAGACAGTATTGTCAGCTGCAGCTAGGGCAAGCCCCCTCTGGTTTCTAGAAAAAAAGCACTTAGTGAGAAGTGCTGCAGGCAGTAGGCTTAGGGACCTAGAGGAGATGTGGGGTGAAAGGAAAGAGCTGATATTATTATCTCATGGGTAGAGAATGAGAAGGAAGTTGTCAAGCTGTCAATCTGCTCCCTTTTCACCATTATGCAACTCCTCTCTGCTTCCTTCTCTCCCTGCATCCTGGTCATGCCACTTGCCTAGGCTCTGTGCTCGCAACAGAAGTGTGACAAATGCTACTCAGGAACACAAGGAGAGGAAACATGGCACTGGGAACATGCAGGAGGTGCAAGAAAGGATAGGCTGTATAATAAAATGTGGTGTGGCAGAAGCATAGAATTATTAACTGGAATTTGCAGGATAGGGAAGAACAGAGCTGCACACCAATAACCAGTGTGTTATTCATGTCTGTGTAATATAATCACAGACAGATCTTCTTCCATTGAGCATTCTTCAGGTGAGGGGCAAAGTCACACTATTCTATGAGCTCTGGAGATCTGGCATGCTCTCTCACACACACATGTATGTAAACACATGTCTGGCAGGTTGGGAGTAGAGGGGCACATGAAAGGGAAGCAATTTTCTTCCTGAGGTGAGCAAACTGAGTGTACTGAACTCACTCAAACTGACTGTAACCATGATGTGCTAAAAGAGGAAGATAGAGTCAGCACCTAACTCTTCTCCCCATCTCCTCACTGCCTACTGCAGGTCACCCAGTCCCACCACTTATCAGTCCTACCCATCGGTAGGACTCTGAACTAAGACAATTTGGTCCATTAATCAAGCCAAAAAAAGTAAGCCAGGATTAAAAAATAAGTTCAGGAGTTGCATCAGCTTCAGAAACTTTCTGCTGAACAACTAGACCCTGTGCAAGATCGGGGTAAGAAAGTAGGGGGATGAGCTGTTGGGCTGGCTCGTGTTTACGTACGGGGTACCTAGGCTAATTTTGTTGATGTAACTGTGTCTCCATGTTACTTCAGGTTCAAAGTCATAGTCAGAGCCCTGTTCCCAAATTATCTATCATCTAAGTGTTGACTCATCTGTTTTCTATAAAATCAGTTTAGTCATTGTTTACTTAATGTAAAGCTACTCCTTGTTATGGCAGATAGAGTGTCCATTCATCTTCCATGAAAATTTTTTCAGTTTTGTTAATTAACAAGAATTTCATGCCTTTGTTCTGTGATTTAGGAGTTCTTCAAGTTCTTCTGAAATTGTGCTAGCACAAAATCCTTGCGTCTGTGTGTGTGTGTGTGTGTGTGTGTGTGTGTGTGTGTATAAGACTGTGTGTGTATATATAAATATAGTTATATAGATGTCTTATTAGTTTCGCATGCCAAAAGTTTCCTTAAGGGAAAAGTAAAGCAGATAGTTGTAGACCTTATGTTTTCCTACAGCAGTCTAACAATTCTCTCTTTCGAAAAAAGTTGTCATGTTTTAATACTGAGAGAATACAAATTATAATTCTCTGGTTCATGTTGCTCTTAGCGATGGAATTAAATTATGAAAAAGCCAATCAATTTTTCTGTATTTTTGAGCCTTCCAAACACCAGAGACACTTGTTAAACTCATCTTGCAATAACAGCAACAGCAATTTTACTTAGACAACAGCACATCACTGAACTTTCTAAAGTCTCTCTCTCTCTCTCTCTCTCTCTCTCTCTCTCTCTCTGCCTCTCACATAAAAAAAAAGTTAGAACAGAAGTAAAGGGGAAATAATGTATAACACTAATGCACTATTAAAATTAGTTTTGGAAACAAGAACATATTTTCTTGAAAGATAGGTATTCATAAGGCCATCTATGTCCAGAGGAAATGTATTTCAAGGTGCCAATGCCACAAAGTAAATGATAGATACTGTACTATTTTATCTGCAGACTCTAGGCCCTGCAAGCACTAAAACCAAACTGCTGGAGGAGAGAGATACTTCACTGTAAACAAGAGGCTTGCAGCACGGCGAATATGCAAGCTGATTTATAGACAATACAAATATATGTTGATGAGTTCAGAGGATGCCAGCATCTCAGTGCTGCTCTGCTCAGCCGCTCTGCAAATCTGCATTCCAGGGAAGCAACATGTTACGGAGTGACTATCTGAGGTGCTTTTAAGGAGAAAACAGAGGCATTCCGGCCCCAGGGTGTGGACATGAAACATACTCCTGCCTAAGGTAAAATAAAATAAAAATGAAGCTAATCCAGCTTTAATCTAGAAGGCAACATTCAAGCAATCAACAAGGGGTTTTGCCAATGTCAATGTACTGTATTTACCCGTTGGATGCAAAGAACGTTTGCGCTTCTGGCAAACTTCTTGTTTCAGCACTTGAATTGACATTTCCATTCGTTCAGCTGCTTGGGAAATATCTCGACTCTCTTGTTCTGGAGATTTTGAGAAAGCCAGCAGCAAAGTAGGAGTCACTATTCTCTTTCCTTGGATACTTCTATAATTGAGATAAAAAACAGAGCTTTTTTTTAAGTATAAACGTTTAAAACATATTGATTGCTATATTTGTCAATGCTGGGTATATTCAGAGTTTAAGGTAAATTTCGATCAGAGGACATACTGGGAGAGCAGAGAGGAAGACTACAGAGTTATTTTATTTTGCAGGCAGGTGGAAAATTCTGGAAATAAAGGAAGGGTGCCCTTCTGCTGAACATGCACAACAGGAGTAAGCTTGTGGAAAGCAAATGGGAAAAAACAGAAACTGTTAGTGGTCAGAGCCTGCAGCACAAGCTGACTGGAAAGGTCTTGTGCAGTATTGTCACAATATAGGAATTCCACTATGGTAACATCTAAATGAGCAGGTTTTGCTTTTACTTTGCTTTTTTTCATCAGCCTTAAGTTACATGGCCTGGCCTTACCTCTAACTCTTTAAACAACTAAGGTTTGTTGAGATGATTTCTTTTCCACTTAAACATGAGAGAAAACCTTTTTACTGTAAGGGTGGTCAAACACTGGCATGGGTTGCCCAAAGGGGTTGTGGAGTCTCTGTCCTTGGAGAGAGTTAAAACCCAACTAGACACAGTCCTGAGCAACCTGCTGTAGCTGACACTGCTCTGCTGCTGACACAGCAATGTTGGACTAGATGATCTCTAGAGGTCCCTCTAACTTCAACCATTTTGTGATTCACTATGTAGCAAAGCACCAATTTATTATTGATTATGCTGAGGAAATATGCACTATATCATTCTCATTGCACTATGCCCTGCCTCCCAAGCTTTCTGCACATGTAACTTGTTTTATATTTTTGACCCAGATCCCTAAATGTGTTAAAGGAGAGATTACAGAGGAGCAGCATTAAAATGTGAATGTGACAATGTAAGATTTCTTTTTGCTAAGCACGGGCCTTCTTGTCACAATCAGAGAGAATGTCTCCTTTAGCTGGAGGTACCAACTCCCAAACTGATTCCTACAGCTTAGAAAAAACACTCCAGCTTCTTCTATTTGCAAAAATGTCATAGGTTGTGGATGTCCCTAGGGGCTTCTCTCCAGTGCAGATCTATTTAGATACGAGACTTCCATGAAAACATTGTGCTGCCATACTCATTTAGGTTCACTTAAGCCACAAGACAAGTTTAAAATGGAAATAACATTTTGATTTGGGCAAAACAAACAGTTAAAAACCTGTTTGCAAAATACGAGCATGCTTACATAAATAAAAAGCTTAAAGTAAGTGAATATAACTTCAAGACTTTTTTTTTAGGTGCAAAATTTGTCTGTAATTGATCCAAAAGAGTCTTGACCTACTCAGTTATTCTTTATACAGAAGCAATTCCATTCCTTTGATCAGCAAAGCTTAACAATTCTCATAGGCATGAAAAAGAGCTATCTTGCTCTTCAGTGCTGTGTTTTTCAGGTTTTCCATAGACAATTAGGCATTTGGCTGGGAATCTGGAGTGTTAACACTCCTAAACTGTGTCCCAGTTGCTAAGAAAAGAAAGATGGTAAAACTAAATGCACTAAGTCAGGTTCGATATTTAATATCTACATGAGGATAATATCAGTCATACATAATTTTTAAACAACATTATCATACACATGTTCAAACATGTCTGTACAAATCAGTTAAAGAGAACATCTGTACAAATTAACTAGAAGTTTAGTTAAACAAAACAAAACAAAACAAAGCAAAACTTAAGGGCAAGGTCTATTCCATTCTGTCTAATCTTACAAATATTGTAACACTGCTTATTAGCTTGCCAGTCTCTCCCCCCCCATAATTCAATGCATGCCTTATAGCCCCTTCCAGTCCCTACCCACTCTCCTGAAGCTGAGCTCTGGTGCTGGAAGGAGATGCTGATGGCCTGTCTAAATTACAAACTGTCTTGATATTTTGCAGCTCAGAAGTACCCATGAAGCTAATAGAATGATCTGCAATAGTACCGTTCTTAGAAAGATGACATTAGATATGAAGTGTCTTCAGCACTTGTTTGATAAATTGAAATCCTAGGATGGACCATGGTGTTTGGACAGAAGGTTCTATGTGTTTGCCAGATGCTCAATTACTGAGTCTCATTATAGAGAAAACAAAACAAAACAAAGTTAAACCTAAAACAAATTCTCCAGGGTTTGAGCCACATGTTCTTTTTCAGCTTCAGATATTTTGAATCTCAGAGATTACTTTCTGCCTGAAATTAAAATAAATTAATATATTTACAGAATGCATTGTTTAGAGATTTCTAACCTGAATTAATACCCGAGATACTTGTCAAGCCTCAGGAGATCTCTCAAAACAGTCATATTCTGCAGAATATAAACTGAAAATCATTTCGTCTTTCCTATTGTGTGCATGTACTTGGACATTCTGCTTCAAGACCAGAGTGACACTGAGTAACTGATAATGCTTAGTGACTTTCTACAACTGTCATTACTTATTTGGAGCATAGAGAACGATTTTGCACTTCTCTACACATATGGATGGTACTATAGGTTGTTCTGTACATGATCCCTTCCGCAGATGGTCCTTTTGAGTTGGTATAGATAGGGGCAAACAGCAGAAGCAGCAATAGTGGCAGATTTTACAATTTTTTTTTTTTTAATGTGAAACGAACTGGTTTAAGTATAGTAAATGTTATAAAAGTAATTTTATGTGAACAAAGTTTGTGAGAAATCTCTTTAATCTTGTGCTAAACCATGAATTTTTTTAGGGTTGTTAACCCTACTTTTTAAGCAGTTAAAATATAAACTACCTTCAGCTAAAATAAATCAGTCAAAATATACTGATAAATTTCAATCATCTCCATCTCTGGATAGGGTGAGAAAACTTCATGTATTTGTATTAAAATTGTACTTACCTTCAATCACTCAGTATTTAGGGTAAGTTCAAACAAGAGTCCTGAAATACAAGTCTCAGCTGAAACTTGCTCAGTCCAAGTATCTGGGTTGGGGGAGGCAGTCCTAAGTGACCTACCAACATAATTCACACCTAACTTTCAGGTAGCTAGTTCAGCAGTTCTTTTGAATTAACTGCTAAGCTCTAACACGAGAAATATGTGATCATTTACAGCTGAGCAAAGTGGATGTAAGAGACTATCACTTCACACAGGTTGCCAGTTCTGAAGTTATCTTTAGTTTCTTCTGCACCTTAAACCCCAGAGAAGGACACGCTCAGCAGAAGACAGAAAGGAACGTACAGTGGGAACCAGGAGCCTTCAAAACAGGGCTGAAATTCTCTAGTTAAAGCTAATACAGATTCCATAACTTGTGCTAATCATCATTTTGATTAAATTTAGAGGAAATAGAGCTTCCCCTTGCAATCCACCTATCACAATTTAAATATATATTATAATGTGCCTGTTGGTAAATTAATAACATATTTTCACATGCCACTGGGTAAGCATCATAATCTCACAGGTGACATATGGCTCTGAGGGCCATATCCAAACTGGCTAGATTACCCATTGGTATTGCCCCATAATACAAATAACACATTTCGATTATGATGCCATTGTGTTTAATCTACACTATATTAATGCTATTCTGGCTGTTTATATTATAATGACAAACATGAACACCTTGTCTTAAAAAAACTAACAAAACTAGAAGCTAATTGATATAGCAGGCAGTTCTGAGCAAACAGTCATGAGAAGCTCTGGGCAAAGTTGAGACAGTCATGATGAGCACAGCCAACTATGTGAAATATATTGGGACCTATGTGATGTTAAAATCTGGGAAGTAATTTCTAAGAAGCTGCATTTTCCTTGAAGACCATTATATCTTTTAATGAAACAAAAATAATAAAACATGTTTAGTGCTTTGCCATTCACTTGTTCCAGCATTAAAAAAAAAAAAAAAAAAAAAAAAAAAAAAGAATTCAAGAACAAAAGTAATGATATTAAACAGGTAAAGAAACATACTTGTCCATTTTAACTACCATTCAAGTTCAGACTGAGGTCTCAGGTGAAATCCGGTTATGTTCACTCAGTCAGTCTGCAGTTCAGACACCTAGCTCATGAATTCAGCAAACATATCTTTGGACTACCATACATGGGATGATTAAGAGTTTCCCAGCTCTAACCTGAAAAAGAAACTGCCTTTTCATCTCAGAACTGCCTTTGCATTCTCAAAGACAGCACTGAGCTCATCTGTATTGCACTGTGGCTTCTTTCAACTATTTGTGAGCCTAAGTAAAATTATCTGAGTTTCCACAGTATTGTGACCTCCATAACTTCCAGAAGTTCAAACATGCAGTCAGACGCATTCCTTTCTTGTTTTTTAGCCTTTGTTTTTAGCCTGACCAAAGCTTTAATTCAAGTGTACAGTATTCTTTTTGTTACAAAGAAAAAAAAAAAAGCCTTAGTAGCTTTAAATTGATGTGGAAATGCAAAAATATTTAACTTAAAGATTTAAGAACATTCTCTCCTCAATATCATATCAGACTAAACAATAGTTCAGTACTCTGTAAATGGCCAAGAACTAGTGTCTACGAGGTAAGCGTAGAACATGTTTATCAGCATATATTAAAACAGTAAAAAGTCTCTCAGTAACATTCGTGAAACTCACTGCTGCACTTAACTGGGCCACAGTGAAGTGACTTACATAAGAGCACACAAGAGAAACATAATTTTCACCTCCACTAATGATCATTCGCAGATTGACAGTCCAAATATTTTATGCTAGTTAACCTATGAGCAAGTGATATTCTGAGGAGGATCAAACTCCTACTGCAGGCACTGGGCTCTCGTGGCTCTCTTCCCACAGAACAGAAAAGCAAGACTTCAGTGGTAGTATTCATGCACATGCTTAAATGCTGTGATGAAAATGCAAGCCTTGGTCACTTACAGGATTAAATTAAACTGCAAAAGACATAAAAAGTTCTCAAATTGTCATTAAAAGTAGTGTTCTGACTTTGAAAGACCAAAAGTTAACAACAATTTCTGTCAGACCAAATACTTAATTTGGCAGTTTTAAATTGCTGATCTGATTTTCAACTACTGTTGTTGAAAAAAGAGAAGGAAAGGGGAAGGGGAAAAGAGAAGAGAAGGCAGAGGATGGTCAAGGGAGAGGAGAAAAGGTGGAGGAGGGGAGCAGAAAAAGTCCTATTTGCCTTTTCTGCAATATTTATTACTATAAGAGCTTTTTAAGAGAACCCAATAAAAGGCTTGTTGAATAACGCCACTCTTCAGAGCCAATTTATCCACACATACAGCATCTTGAAAGAAGTTCTAACAGTCAGGCAATTTATGTGGGGTGAGCAAGCGGTCTGAGTTTTATTCCTAATAAAATTGCAACGATCATCTCAGTAATACCTGGCATTTATCATCTTTAAGACATTGAGCAAATATTGACCAAATAATTGCCGTAATATCTTGTGAGGGAGTTAAATATTAGTATCTTCATTTTGCACATGAGGCAGCTGAGATACTGAAAGGTTGAGATCTACATTTTTAAATGTGACTGCCTCAGGACTGTCACCAAAGTGCTCACACTACAAAACTAAAGTAATCTCAGTTGCTAAGTACCAGGCAGCTGCAGCCCTTGCTGCGTTTTGTCCTCGCAGGGAGCTGCAGTCGTCTCTCCTGGAGCTCTGAGCTGTGACTCCGTTTAAAACACAGAGATAAATCCTGGTTGTGCAATACCTTTAGGAAAGGCTAAGTAAAAGGGTGGTTTTCCCACACAGTAAAAATTAGCTGATGTGCTCTGAGTATAGCAGAAAAAACAATTTTGGACAGCACAGAAATGTAGTCAGAGTTACACAGCAAATAGCTGAACTTTTTAGACGTGGTGCTAGATGTCCTAGACACTTTCATCACACCTGGAAAGGGATCACTGTCTCCTTCTCTCATAGCATAACTCAAGCATAAAGGACCTTTTCCTAAGTTGTTTATTATCTACAGTTCAAGGTAAATGATATATTTCCTTCCTCTAATCCCCTCATTACATCTATTTGATTTGAGAAGGGGCAATGTGAAACTCACTTCAACAATCCTTTTTAAGGCAATAGGATTTTGACACAAATGTCATAGTTGTTCTCACCTTGCTCTGCACTGAAGAAGACGTATAATCCATACTTAATGCTCAAAAATACATAACTTTTGTAAAATTATAAACTTATGAGCCACATTTTCATGGAATTTGATGTCTTCCTGAGATCAGAAAACCATTCCTCTTTGTCATCATATTTCTTATTTTTCTCATATTTTAAAACAACATCTCAAGTGGTGATAATGCACTAGGTTATATTGGTTCAGATCAAAGAAATAAACCTGGTATCCAGCTTATCTATTTTGAAAGCTTTTTTCTGACTAGATCCCTTACTTTTTTTATTTACCTTTTCAGTGTATATTGTACAGCATAATCCACCAGATTAGAGCCCTTTCGGATAGCCTCAATAATGCAGTTATCTTCGGTTTCTTCTCCACAGGAAACCAAACAACAACAACAACAAAAAGAGATGAATACATTATTTGGTAACATATTCAAATATTTATATTTATAAAATCTCCAGGATTGGAATATTAAGGTATTTGTAGTTTTCCCCCCACTAAACTGATCTCCCTATTTTAACATTTCTGAAACTAATGTTCTGGTATCTGACCTTTAGGAAAGATAAAGCAGCAGTAAAAAATCAATTCTTCCAGAATTCTGTAAGGCACGAAGAGTTAGGCTTTCCTTCCTTTTCTTCCTGTATAAATCTAGCTAGGCTTATGTTATGCAGTACCATACCTAATAAGTCCAGCTGCAAAGTGCTGTGCCATGTGTCTCTGATTATGTTTCTTTCAGGCCTGATTTAGTGCCTCATACCAAATGCAGCTGCATCATCTGACCTACTGGTGTTCATCAGTGCTAGAGATGTTTTATATTTATATTTATATACATATATATACACAAATATATTTCAGGCTGTACTCCCTAGGTTTCATGTGCATTTTACATTAAACTGTCCCTGGACTGAAAACAAAAGGTCCACAGCCTCTCCATCAATTTTGAGTTAGACTTTTATAAAATGATGTGACTTCCAAGAAAAGTCTGGAGAACATTCTCCTCCTGACAGTAGGGCCTATTTCTGAGCTGCAAGAGGTGTAAAATCAACTTCCTCAGCCTGAGGATGGACCAGATGCCCAGGTCTACCATTACTTCTAAATTTCCAGGCATCTCTGGGGACTTGCAGAGAATGAGCTTGTCTACTTGGCCCATGGTGGAGCTCCATGTGTCGGCAAAGTGCCCAGCCCCCAGCACAAGTAAATGTGCCTACATGTGACCAATGGAAATCGGACATGCAAGGAACTTTCACATCCACCGTATAAGCACTTAACCACCAGGTTCCCTGGTTTGAGAAGTCTGTAATGACTGTGTGAGGATTCGATCATTGCCAATGGGCTTTACACATCTATCTTCTAAATGTAGGTGCAATTTAAGCAAACTAGATCCTACTCAAGTGCCTACCTTTTAGGTGTCGCAGAGCATGACAGGCTTATCCAGGCTGCTGAGTATTGTGGTGCTGAGTGCCACCATGAGCCCCCGCTCCAGTGCCAGCTCTTGGTTGCCTGCACTGCCCGTAAAGGTCCTGACATTCGGCATCTGCTCTTAAGCAAGCCAGCTCCATCACCCGGGGAGAAAACTCAGGGAAAAGGTAAACTTTGGCCCAAATCCGAACCCTCCTTGGAGGTAGTATGAGCTGGCTTGAACCACATGAGGAGTTCAAGTTCATATTCAGGCACAGTTAGAAACTTTAAGGCCTTCCTGGATCTGGCGCAGGTGGCCAATGCATGAAAGCTGTTTTCCTCCCATTTCCTATCCACGTTTGATGGGAAGGGATATCTGAACCTCATAACTGCATATTAGCTGTACTGATTTATTCCTCTAGTCTAGTTTATATTAAACAAATCAGTGGTGCTTATGTTTAAAAGCCAGTGGTTTAATTTCCAACTGTATTTCCTGGGATTGCCCCAGTTTATCAGCCAATAGGGCAGGGAGCCACACCTAGCATTCTGCTGCCAAATTTCTAGTCATGAATTCCCCATTCAAAAATGAATAAATGGAAAACTTTCCTTTTGCACCAGGGATTTTTTTAAAAAAATAAGAATAAAATAATCCCTGTTAGAATTCTAGAGGATTTTGGTGGGGGGGGGGGGGGGGGGGAGGAACCCATATTAATAGGACCTAAAACCTACTAGGTTTTGCCAACTAATAAAGTACTGCCACTGTTGCAGTTAGTCATATAAAACATAACTTTTCCCTCAGTTCAGGAGATCTTCAGATTTAAAATAAGAAAAATTAATTTCAAATGCAGCTGATGAAGACTTGGAGAAATATTGCTTTCTCAGTACAGTATTTGTTTAATGCACAGAAACTCAAAATACATGGCAACCTTTTAATTATAGGTTCCTAATGACTTGCAATTGATGCTTCAAATATACTGTAATATTATAGCTTTATATATCACTGAATACTTTTTTTCTCAGAAAGTAAATCATAAATAGTACTAACTTGCTAGCAATCAATAGCTGATCATTTATATACAGTGTAATTTCAGGTGTAATATTTTAACTGTAGTCTGTGTTGCACTATTTCTGTGATGTGTTTTTTGAATCAGGTGCTCAGCTAAAGGGAAAATAATAAGTGTGATGAGGGATAATATTCTCCTTCAGTCTATCAAAGATATTCTCAGCATCTAAATATAGGAATAGATCTTTCTTTCCCCTGTATTTGATTAGAAAACTTATATGATTCATTTAATGTTATCATTCAGATTTCTATTGCATTTGAAACTGTATATAAAGAGGGGAAAGACTGCTCCTCATCTCTTAGCAAGAGTCTCTGAAAATGTTTTTGAGTCTATATTAAAAAGCAAGATTGATCTTTATAGGCTGCACGATGGCTTGCTCTTTTAGAATTTTAATGTTGCAGGATTGTTAATTACTTTTACGGGTTTATCTCTGAGAAATATATTGTGCTCAAAGCATTGCTGATCATGTGGTATTGATTTATACTTTGATCTAAACCACAAGATCCGTGTGCTATACTTGAATTCCACTGGCTTCTTTCTTTTTTTACTGAGAAGTATGATTTTGGTACTTTTTGGTATTTTCAAAAATGCAGTTTTATTACAAAAGATGCTGTACTAAAAATTATTTTGTATTGTTCCAATAAGGCCAATGGGCACTTACTGTAAATAAGAACCATATCTAGTTCATATATTACATTTATTTACAGCCCATATATATTCATTTTATATTCATATAACTTTATGAATATAGTTATTCATTAACTAACATACAACATCGTTACCTTGTTTTATTCCATGTCCTCTCGAACAATTCATATGAAAGCATCAAATAGTGAATCCACTATGGAAAACAGTTCTGACCTCCTCTCTCACAGTGATGGTCAGGAAAAGATTTCCTGTCTGAAATAACAGCTTGGGGGTTGGTTCATTTTTTTTTTTTTTTAATCTTGGATCTCATTTTATTTTATTTGTGATTAAACACTAACTTTAAGTGAAAACATTCTCAAGAATTTTCTCTTCTTAATCGTATCAACAGCTATACAATCAATTAAGGGGATGTAAAGATAGAAAAATCCTGGTTCTTCATTCTCTCTGCCCTATTTTACTCTGATTTCAGTCTCTGCAGAATTCTTTTCTTAGAATTTTGGTTCAATCTAGTATCCACTGTATTTCTAGTCTACTAGATCTCAATGATTTTGATTTAGTAGATGCAAATTAAATAGACCAGAAGTCCAAGCTTCTGCTGCCTGAACACAGGCACTACTGCAAGTTGTGATGCTCCGAAATCTCCCCCTGTGCAGAGAGGGCGGCAGACAGCGGGCTGGCAGAGAGCCGCATCCTTTGGGGCCGAGAGCAGGGTGCTGGGTAGGAGACCCTGCGGCACCTGACTCAAGCCTAAATGCAACGACTGCCACCCCAGGAAAGAAATTGAGTAAGGTTTGTAAACATTGCCTCTGATACATGAATGTCACTAAGAGAGTAAAACCACTCCTAGTCAAAGAATATATAATTCAGATATGTTAAACATACAAAGTTTTCCTTTCTGAAGTTAGGAAGCTGCATTTTTTTTCCATGGAAAACACCCATGGAATAATTCTCACAGAAGTCAGAGTACATTTTGCACAAAAAAAGAGATTCAGCTAAACTTCCATTGCTAACCTGTCTGCAGACCCATTGCAGTGCATTTTAGCTTAACACTAAAAGCTAAAAAAAATTAACATGTGTTTTATCTGCTACTTACCAAAGCGGATATCTTTGTCTATCTGAAGGAAAGAAAAAAAAACAGCTGTGAAGGCTATAGCTGCTGAAATTCCCAAAATAATGAACACTCTCATCTACAAGAAAGAAAATATAATTGTTAACAAAATGAATTTCTTGTCCTGAGTAATAAAAAAGAATAAATAATTTCCAGTATATGGTAAATTTGACTTTTAGATTAGATTTATTGTCACATGTTCTAATACTTTTTGAAAATCAAAACATTAATTTGTAAAAATAATTTTATCTCACTTTTTTTTTCTGCCTTATTACTTTTTCCATTTTCAGAAACTTGCAGCATCGGGAGATAAAACACATTTATAGCATATTATGTTCTGAAAATATTAGCAACACTTAACCTACATATTAAAATTCAGCAGTAGCTTACTATCCATTTTGAACTTTCCTGTGCATTAACATGATCAAACCCACCTATAGTCCGAACCGTGTATTGCTGTGGTATCACAATGAATATGCTCACACGGCAATAAGAACTACATTTGCCATTTCATTGTGTCGGTTTTGTGGTGATTATTACAGCAAAGCAAATATATTTAAACTATCCAAGTGGTAATATTTTTTAAATGCACTATGCTGAGCAGAGTTTGAAAGATTTAAAATATTTCAAGCTCTGCATTTTATCAGCATAAAAAATTAACAAATCAATACTAAAAATTCAGGGAAGCAATATGGCCCAGCAAACTGAATGTTGAAAACAACCCTTCCTTTTACATTTAATGAGTCTACATGATGAATTTCATCTAGAAAATTTCAATTAAAAGTTTCACAATCTGACCTTTTCTCTGTTGAGGAGATTATCTTCTGCAGTTCTGTACTTTATCGATGGCAGTAACTCTTCTGAAATATGAAAGTGAAGCACTTTCTAGGGGCCCAGCCTACAGTACCAACTTTGCACACTGGTGCTCAATCAAGCTGTAAAAGTGCAAATGATTTCAAAATCCTTTTGGCATCAGTATGTTCACAACGCAGAAAGTGACGTAAATGCTTGGTTTGTTTCTTTTTTTGTCCTGCTAATGAACCGAGAGCTACCTGTGCAGCCAGTTTGATATTTCTGACACGAGAATTTTTTTTAAGGATAAGCAAAGAGAAATGTTCAGCTAAAGAAAAAAAATATTGCTATGTTATGTACTAAAGTACATTCTGGCTACAATTTTCAGTAATTCGCTTTGTCAATACATCTGATCAAGGGGGCAACTTTGTATCATATTTTATTTGTTCTAGCATTAGTGCTTTACCAAAATGACCTACAAACTCTGTGGATGATCCGCAAGCTACCCACCAACTTCTTTGTAGCACTTCTTAGTTTATTGTGTTTTCTTCTTTTGGATACTTTAATTTATACTTCTAAGCATATTTATTTTTATTTACTTTTTTACCCTTATTGCTTCTTTTGAAGTCAATATTTTGACCTACAGGATCTAACTGAGTATTTTTTCCCATTCCAATATAGATAGAGGAATGAAAATCAGACCTAAAATGGGAATTGAGGATTGCCTCATTCCAACTCCGTTGGTCTTGACAGACAAATCACAAGGTGGAGCCAAAGATCAGTGTTTTGATCTGTGCAATGGGTGATAAGCAAAGTAAGGGCTTGGCAGCCGAGCCACCCTGGAGCTTGTGGCTATGGTATGTGTTGGTGAAGAAAACCTAAAAACATGTGAACTGATTGGTGGCAAATCTCCCTTATTATTATTATCATCATCTTCTTCATCATCATCATTATTTTCATTATTATAGAGTATAATAATAACAAAGCAGTTAAGGACTATCATCTGTAATCCTGTTGCCTGCAAAGGTGAGCAGACTTGGGTGAAAAGCATGCAGAGTAGAGATAAACAGACGCCTATTAAGAAAGTAGTTTTTGTGCAACTTATTTGGGGGCTTTCAAGAATGTAGACAAGGAGTTAAACTTACAATATCTCTCTCAGACAATTCCAATTTGTAAATCTTTTAAAGCTGGTTCCTCATACAACAGAATATAAAGAAGATGATTGACTTCCTCCATGGCACAGCAAGTCATTAAGAAAAGCAGATCCATTCCAAATACCTACCAGAATAAAGAGCTTTGAACTGTATCCTTTTGTATACTTCACAAGTATCACAGGTTACCTCTGAGACTTGAGGGGATTTCTTAATGTGGAGAACAGGTCTGATTTTCTTTGTACTTTCATGGTCTGATTTTCTTTGTAGTTTCATGGTCAAAAATCAAAGCATTCTCATTAAGTACAAAAAGAATTTACCTACATCAAGGTTTGTTTAAATAAGACCCATAACCTTTGTTCGCTGTTTGAGGTTGAATTATTCACCAACAAAAGACTATAAATGGTCATAGGCAGTAAACTGCTCTGTGAGGGAATATTTGAATGGCAGCATATATTTTGTGTTTCTTTTCTTTGATTGTATAAATACAGTCTGTATCATAACTTCTGATTTTTATTTAAGAGTCTAATTGCTAACTCTCCCTTGACACTCCAACACAATTTTAGTTAGGAAGCATGGGAGTCTTGATTACACTGGACCAATTTACACAGATGAAATTTCTATTCCCATTCTCACTGGAACTCGTTCATTATTCTGCCACTGGCATACACTGAAAGAGAATTAAGAGGGCAAAATATAATGGCGTAAGAACAACCTTGATTTTCTGAATCCAGGAATCATATATTGTCTACCTGTCAGTGCAGACAATTTGGATGAACATCTTTCTTGCTGGTTGTGTCCTTTTTTGGGGAGGGGTGTTTATATCAGTTATCTAACTTCAGCCATTCTATCTGCAGAAAGAGTGTCAGTCCAACAGTAAAACTGCAGTGCCTATCTAAACATGAAATACAAGGCAAGTTTCAAGTACATAAAAATATTCTTATATTAAATCCCACAGGTAAGGAAAACAGCAGTAGACCTTAATGGTTAACAATATTAAAATTAAAGTTTTAAAGTAAGTAAGTGGCTCATCCAATTTGTTATATTATTGCTATTTTTTTTCTTTTAAAGATTTGAATCTGCATATGAAGAACAGTACTACATATCTGTTTCTGTTCTTAAAAGTTAAAGACCTCTAAAGTAAATCTTTGAGTAGTCAATAAAGAGATAAAAAATGACAGAATTTGGGATTATTTACTCAAATGGATTTCTGCAGTCCTACTCAGATAGGTATTCAGAGAAATTAGTTCTCATGTAAAATATTATGCTTTTCAAACAAAGCTTGATACAGGGAACAGACACATTTCTGTAATCTCGAAACTACTCCTACACTTGCACTGTAACAGCCTGCAGCCCTACCAGGCTGTCTGAGGCACTGTCGGTTCTTACAAGCGTTGGGTTAGAATGAGAGACTTCCAAGCCAAATCTGTGCAGCCGTAGGAACTATTTTTGATAGCAGATTATACTATTTTGTAGCATTTAGTGGCAATCCTGGGCTCTGGCAAGGTGTGAAGGACACTTTTAATATAGATGCTTAATCTGGGATAGAAAAAATAGTCTCTGTTCTCTTCCAGCTACTAAAATTCCATGAACACTCTTTTACAAGAGGAGAGGCAAAAAGTGCAATTAGCTATACAGTACTCCAATAGAGGTAATTTTGCTGAAGTTCCAACTTAATATCATACAAATACTATCAGTTACTCTCATCCTATTTAGTCCAGCAAAATGTCACCAAGTCAAAAATGCAAGGAAGAAGTGCATGAAAATAGTTTACAAGGAGAGACCAAATTAGTAGGATTTCTCCATGACTCAATAACACCATGACTTCTAGTCACAGTAAGCATTTCTTTTTCCCAGAATGAATTCCATTTTACACAGAATATTTTTTTTGCCATTATTCCTTTTAGTTAGAGAAGACCTTGCAGAGGTCTGTGAAACCATGAGTAGCATAAAGAAGGTGAATAGGTAATGATTATTTACTATCTGTTACAGTACAGAACTAAGGGACATGTGGGTGGCAGTCTGAAAACAAAAAAAAGGAGGTAATTATTTATACAACACATAGTTAAATGGTGGAACAATTTGAATCAAGAAGTTTTGGTGATAAAAGTTCAAGTGAATTCATAAAAATGTTTTGACAGTTTTGTGGTAGAAAAATATAGTCAAGGGCTATGAAATAAAAGACTTGTGTCAGGAAGTCCCTGAATCACAAATTGGCTAAGGCTGGAATTTTACTTGTCCTTTTTAACAGTCTTCACTCAGCAGCAACTGTTGGTCTGTGTCAAATGCAAAATACAAGGCTAAATGGCTCTTAGGTCTAATTCTCTATGGCCTATGTGCAGACTTGAAGTTTGGCTTAATCGGTATGTGTAGCTGTTCTAAACTAAAGAATAGATAATAAATGAAAAAATACACTTATGTACAATGGTTTAATAGTTCAGGTATGAGTCCTATCTTTTTATAAGAGACTGAATAATATAATTTGGGGGGAGGGGAGGAGGAGTTATTTCATTTGGCTTGGGCTCTGTAATTAAACTATTGTCACATAATTAAAAAATATAACCAAAAAAAGTCAGGAAACAAACTGAAGTAGGCCAGCAGATAACTAACCGTGTGCCTACAGTAACCAACAGCACCCAGAGTAGCAATGAGCATTGTAAGCAAAGAAGGAAGGGAAGAGTTTCTGTGAGCAACTCTGTCCTGCTCTGTACTGCTGCAAGAAGTAAACTCAAAGAAGGAATAGGCAGTTTGCTGACGTGGAAGAGTGTGGTGGACTGGCCTGTGACTGAATAAACTATTTATCCATCTGGATGACTCCGTTCCTGGTTGTCCAGATGCTATATTTGTTCTCTAAAATATTTTCTCTGCCTTTGCCTGTCTAGGAGAAGAAAGGTTGTCCTAAGGTTGGGAAAATGTATCTTCTATAAGAATAAGGATACATTTTCCCAGCCTTAGGGCAACTTTCTATTTCCTCTGGTTAAAAGCTTTGTCTTGAGCATGAGTAAGATTGATAGAACTTGCTAATTAGATATTAATGTTAATATTACTTTCTTAGGTAAATTATTTTTTTCTCAGAATCAGGTGGAATATAATATTAAAAAAAATCTGGGATTATTTCATTTCAATGAGCATTAACTGAATCAATGCACAGAACATAATATTGTCTTGCTAAATGCTGATTTCAACCCAAATTGGCATTATACCTCATACAAGTAAACAATATTTAATACTCAAATTACAGAAAGTATAAATGCTGAACAAGAGTCTGTAGAGGTGGATTCTGCCACAGAGGAGAGCCCACTCAGTTCTTCATGTCTTAGTTTATGCCAACCCAGCATATCACTGTTTGAAAACTCTGCCTTATGTAAAGAGAAAATTATGACTTATGTAGAAGGATGTGGAATGGCTGAACATTTTTTACTGCTATAGGATGTCTGAAGTTCACTGGCTTGAATCACAAAAACTTTACTTTTTAAAATGAGATGGAAAAATAACCTCTTGATAAAGCACTGATTTCAGACCAAATTCAGTCTTTTCAAACAGACCATTTTTAATGGCAAGTTCAATATTTCTGCCTGCTTACAATCTCTTGACATCTTGCAGGTACTGCAGAGGTGTCACACAATGAAGTTGATGGCACAGGTTTAAGGATGCTGAGTAGATGCACCATATGTCATGGAGCCAAAAAGCTGATCAGATACTAACAAAGTAACAAGCATCATTTGCAGCTGAACAGGAATAAAAATTGATTTAGGAAAATAAAAGAAATGATCACATAATACAATTATGGCAGGTGCATTTTAGTATTTACTTGCAAACTGCAAATGGATGAGGCTATCAGTGTGGTTCAGGGCAAATCTACAGGTGGATTTAAGAACACAGAGGGAGGGTTAGGAGATGCCAATGCTGAGTGATTCACTGCCACACTCAAAGTGCTCCTGCTTGGGAAATGTCCTTGTCTTGCTTTTGAAGAGCTTTGCAATAGTAAAATGCATGGATGTCTCATGTCAGAAGTTCCTCTGATAATAGTAGGAACTGGGCCACTGCCTTCCACCTCCTGCTTCACAACTAAGTTACAGCATAAAAACGAAGCACCAGCAATGCTTTCATTCGATACCCATCATTTGAAAGAAAGAAAAGAGGTGGCTCAGGCAAAGCCCTCAAGAAAAGAACATGGACACCAACAAAAGGACAGGAGCTGAGAATCCAGGTCGGAGGAGAGGCTGCCTTGCAGTGAACAGCCCAGGTGCTATCCCTGAAGTGTGTTTTTTGGTATACCTCTGTTCTCAGCAGTTCTTATTAGCTGGCTTAGGTGGGTTGGTGTGATGGCACTTGTACATCCTGTTCTGAAAAGCCTTATTTTCTCTCTACAGTGTGCAAAGAATCTGAGTACCTGGATTTTGGTAGGGTGGCTAGCTTTCCCAAAATTAGGCATTAGAGTTGTCAAGACTGTGATGTTAAAGCCCCTCCATGGGCACAAACACTCCAATAACTTTGGGTAGCAGAGCTGGAATTCCTCACACTTAAATGCTTCCTAGTGGTCTGCTCCAGCGGATTGCCTGGAAGGCTGCATTTTCCCAAGTGTGGCATTGGCTTTCCAAATTTATTATTTCATTTTTAATTAATTTTTTGATTTATTTAAAGATTAAGATAATGGTAGCACAGTAAGAAATCCTTAGAGCAATGACATTGTCAAGCAGTTTGGAGAAAGAGGTAATAAAGGGAAACAAACAGCCAGTGAAAAATTAGACTTTTATTCAGTAAGTCAAGCAACACAAGAATCTCAGGATGGCCACCAGCTCATTAGATGGATTGTTCACTAGGCACATCCTACATTATAATCACATTTTGTTAATTGAAAAACACATTTTAAATCTAATGAGATACTCTTGAACTATTTTCATCCAAGTTCATATTCACTCCAGCAAATGTGCATGCTCCTGAATTAATCTCCAAATTTTCATTAGTCTGTCACAAATCAGGAAAGTAAATGATCTGAAGAAGTTAAATGAAACATTCTTCACAAGCACTGATATTAAGGGGTCACACAGCAGCCAGTCTCTGGGACATTTTGTGTTCAAGTAAGCCTTACTGAGTAATAAAAACAGCCTGGCTATTTGACGTCATGTCATCTCAAGGTTCCACAAAACTAGAGTTGTTATTTTTAATGCGCTGCTGAGTTTGAAGCACTCTGTAGCTACCTTAAAGTACATCTCAGAAAATTCTCAGACTGAACAAACAAGAGATGTTACAGCTTTCTCATTTGTATTGAAACATTTAGATGAAAAGGAACATGAGAATTATCAAGCATGTAGCATTAAATAGTAAATAATAACAAGAACGAAAACAATTATTTAAATGAATATTAAGGAAAATCAACACTTCATAAAAGATTAAGCAGAGGTTAGCAAATAATTGAAGGAACAGGAAAAAGAGGTTTTAAATATCTATCTATCCATAACTACACAGAGATAGTCACAACAAAATAATACATTTTTCACTTAAGCCTCCATATTTGAAATAATACAAAATAAAGATTAGATACTGTGGTAGACTGAGAAATCCAACAAAATGATATTAATGCAGATGAATATAAGGTAATGTCTTTCAAAACAAATTATGTGGATTATCCAGACATGATGGGAGACTCCTGGAAAACTGTGATTCAGAAAAAAAAATTAAAAAATATAAAGGAATCACAGACAAATTCAACAGACTTTTCAGGATAATTCTCTGGCAAGAGAAACCAATGTGTATCCCTGAGACATCAAAGGAAAATTAACAACAATAAGTGACCTGGTGTCTATGTATGGAACTGGCAACACTATTACAGGCTCATTGTGTCCACGTCTGAGGTCTGGAGACTGTGAGTAAGTCTCAACGATGTGAGGCTTAAGGCAGCAAAACTGCTTGGTTTAGGGAGAAAATGCAGAGAAGTGATGTTTGATGTTGCTGAATATTTACACTTGGAAAAAAAAACCTATAGTGAGGAACTCGGCAATTCTGCAGACAAAGGCATAACAACATACAATAGTTGTAAGCTGCATTGTAGTTAAACAACCTCAGCCATGAAATAAAATGCAACTTCCAAGTAGAAAAAACAATTAGAAATGGAAAGAGGTTATAAGTGTGAACACTGAAGAAAGAGAAGGAGGAAAGCAATTTGCACGGGGCACTGGGCCCCTGGGTATGCCTTTGTTCAGGACATGTAATTTGCCTGGGTACTGTGATATCTCTGCATGTGTGAAAGAAGAGGAATTGCTCCTCTTCCACCTCCCATCACACGTTGCAACAGTAGGACACCAAATTCATACCTCCTCCTATGTTTTCGCCATTCATCCCACAACCAGGCACTAACACCTCCCACTGCCTGTGCCCTCTTCCCAAGCTGGTGCTCCTGCACCTGCCTTCTGCCCGGCTCTACAGCACCTAGTGAGGAGCTGCGTCTGGTGAGCCAGTGTGTGACAACCATCTGGCTGACTGATTTTTTTTTTTTTTTTAACTGCCAGCTGAGTTCAGGGTATATAATGGTACATAGGAAGCTGGTTATTACAGCCAGTCTGAGACAAGGTCTTACCTAGCAGATCAGCTGATGTCTGCTCATGTGTGGAGGCAATATTGCTGTAAATCACCTGCACATTTTTGTATGTAGCTAGGTATACCAAAGTTGGAAAATCTCTAAGTCTGTTTTTCTAGCAATGTATCCCTCATTTCTTTAGTCATTCAGCTGATCCCTGAAGCACATGGGAGCACTTTCTTAGCTGATGGAAAAAATGAGTCTATATGCTAACCAGCTCAAAAGTGTTTAACAGTAACATTGTTTGCTTTCCAACAAGGCCACAGTCACCTTCAGAAATAATGGAATTTGTACCAATGAGAAAAAAAGACCTGTGAGAAATGTCCTTTGGTGGGAAACAACATTTGTAGATGTTTTTTGGTAGCACAGTGGCAACATGTGCCCAAAGAAAGAGTTTTAACCTTATGCTTTCACTGCGCTGCTGAGTGCACTCCAAATATGCACTTACATTACTGTAAGTGCTGTAAGCATATAGTATGTTTCATACTGTGTAATTTTGCAGCATTTTGATACCCAGCTCTTTATTATACTTTTTAGTAATATCTTCAAAGATGAAAGAACTTATTATCCAAAAGGCAAACATGGAAGACAGCCCTGGGAAGCTGGTAGCACCTCTCCGTTACATTCATTATGCCAGAGGAACCAGACAAAGTGTCTTTCCTTGGCATATGGTGCCAACATTGTGCGGTAAAACACTTACACTAACACTGCAGTCTGGCATGGAAAGCTGTTGCTGTACAATAAATTAATAGAGGACAGTATAGCCTTCATTCATACCATTAGAAATCTCTTATCATTCAAACTGGGGTAAGCATAGCTAAATTGCCTATAGCAAACAGACCCTGGCCCATGCTAATTCCTCTGACGTGGCTAGGGATTATTTAGCAGGCCATTAGCTGGCCTGGGCCAAAGTTATACCAGAGACCATTCTGATAATTTTACCATAGAGACAATCATACTTCATTACGTACTGTGAATATTTTCTGATATGGTTTAATTTACTAGTATTGAAGTAACAAAAGGATCTTCAGCCATGAACTAGCTGAAAAAAAGGACATACAAGACCTTTCTACTCAACTTTTCAATATGATTGGATGTTTTCAACCTGTAAGACAGAAGTATCTGAAATTCTTGCATTGTGTCATGTAATACGCAGAATAACTTGTGCAGGTATTCCTGATGGCCTGGGACAAAATGAACTTTCCAGAGCAGTGTAAGGAGGATATGATTAATCAATTTGGTTGGTATTCCCATCCATAAATAAGGATAAACTATATGACAGGACCAGTAGAAGGTCTGGGATATGACAAAGATAATGTAATACCTTTGAAGGACCATAAATATGAAATCACTCCTAGGCCGGCAGAGGAGAAATGTGGATATTATTAAACAGAGTCTAAAGTCCTGTGTATAACTCATATAAATGTGCTTATAATCTTCATATATGTTTTAAAATAAAATAATGTTATGCCACCAAGCAGCTTTTCTTAGTATGCGTAAATCCAGTACTGATATTCATGTTCTTTTCTTCCTGAAGCACAGAGAAGTTTAGATGTTCAACTTCTTTTCAGTTACTGTCCAACTTGGATAACACCTAAGTACCTGAATTTGCTTCAATAAAATGTCATCCCATTTACATGCCTGTGCAACAGTGCGACTACCCATCAGTATAACACAGTGTGACTGGGAGTATAACAGCCTGCGACTGGGAGGCAATGCCCGTTCTCACAGGTTATTTCTTCACAAGTCTGTCCATAATGGATGAACATAGTGGGCTACTGGCCACTGTTGGACAGCTGTGAGGGCAGAAGAGCGAGAAGTGTTTCTGGGAGGAAAGAAGGATTCTGACGAGTAGCAAGGTCTCATATTTTTCAGAGGATTGTCTACTGGAGACATATGCTCTGACTGTTTTGAATTAACTGTCATCTCTTGAGATCTCACCTTCTAGGCAAAGAAAAACAGCTTTATTAGCTGAGTGACCAAAAATGTCACTTTACACAAGGTTACCAGCAACGTTGCCAGCGTTAAGTATTATACTGCCATATCAACATTAGCTAAATACGAGCAAAGATCTTATGGCATAGGAGGTATTTCTTGGGTGATAGGATGTGCTTTCACTGTCAGAGAGAGAGAGTAGCACAGGCCAGGAAAGGCAGATGCAAACAGGTTGGAATGAGGTAGAAGGTGGCAGAGAGAGCAGATGTATCTTTTAAGGGGGAACATGCAAAAAGCGGCAGCAGTAATGGGCAGAAAAAGGCATAACTTTCCTGGAGTTCTGCCCGTGCTGGTAGCAGTAATTATATGGTAGGAGAAAGCTGCCAGCAGCTATGTTTGTTTTCTGTGCAACAACGAGGCTGTGGTATATGTAATTAGCAAGCAGATGGCTAGAGCCCCACAGGGACCTAAGTTCGTGATGACTTTTGCGCTCCGCTGTTTATGCCATAATATTCTTTTTAAAACAGTGCATGTGCTGGGGCTGGGTAATGGTGCAGCAGATGCTTCATCTTGGTTTCAGGGCAGCAGATGCTGGGAAGTTTCTCTTAGAGCCAGGAAGGAGATGTTCACAAAGCTATAAATGCACCAGTATGTACACCCTTGTGTAGATGCGCATATATTTAGGTTTAGCTCCAAGGATGCTAGGGGCACACAGGTTCTGTGTGGAAGTCAGGGAGCAGGATAGCTGCAGAAAAAGGTGGCCTTTTCTCTTCCTATGAGAGTACCCAATGCGGTACTGCATGGCTCACCTTATGCAGCACACTGGCTGGTTTGCTCAGTTTTCCAGTTGGATAATTTATAGATCTGGAGGTCAGGTGCTGTTTTAGAAGATGCTGGAAGGCTGTACAGGCACAACGCAGGGTTAGTTACATGGAATCTCCTATAGCAATGGGAAGGGTCGTGCATTAGAGGTATTATTAGTTACATCCTATATCTAGGAGTGTCTTTTTATATGTTTCAGAGAATGAAATAGGTAAGAACTGGCTGTCAGAGTACAGTTACTCAATAGGCATTTGTTATACTTGAATACAATTTTGGGGTGTTAAAATAAAGTTGTGGCCTGCCATTTAAATCCGCTTCATGTGCCTGTGTCCACCTACCCTCTATATGTAAGCCATTATACTCTGGTGGTTCAGCTGTGGGTTCAGTACCCATGACAGATGCTCTGCTTTTCCTCACCATTTTCTGTTCAACCCCCCAATTACTTTCTTCTCTTTTCAGATGTATTTTACCTTAAGCTCCTTTACCACCTCAAGTTTCATTTTTTCTCCATGTTCCCCACATTGGCCATAGCTTTGAGGTACAACTGTCTCACCCTTTCCTTGAACTGAGTGCTGTTAATCTCTCAGGTGAGTTGGATTAGAACCCAAATTACAATACAGTAGCTCTGAAAATAGACAAAATTGAAATATTCTTTTGGTGAGAACAGTAAAATAAAAGCCTCTTTGGAGGTCATTCCTTCCAACCTTGCTTTTTTGTAGCAACTTTCAGTGATTTTATGTTTATAACACACTGTATCATCTGCAACAGCAGGACAGGTGTTTCCTTCTGATGTCACTTTGGTCCGGCTTTATTCAGTGTTTTTTTCTATCTTGTTTTCATGCTCACCTGCATCATCCTTCTCTTCTCAGTATGCCAAATGCAAAAAGTTGAAAGAGTAATCTCCCCTTTCCTCCTGGGCGCATAGCCCAGGGTTGCCAACAAAGCAAACAGGCAAGGGTCCTCTTTTTTGCCCAGAAACAAACTTTCAACAGAAATAATAAACTGTATTGTGACTTCAGAAACTATGAACAGAGAAACAAATAAAACTGCCCATCACCCTGAGACAGGGCGATCTGATAAAGCAACTTTCATGTCTGGAGAACAAACTCCATTAAACCCTAAGCATTGCTTAGACGCTGTCAGACTTACAGACATTACTACCTCTTTTGCCAGGGCATCTTTGCTTCCTCACCCTCCTCACTTACCCGCATCTTTCACTGTCTTCACTCAGGTCTCTCTTGCTGAGTTCACATTACTACTTCCAGTTTTCTGACCCTTTCCCATGCCTTCCAACCTCTATTTGTGCCCCTCCTCTGTCTGTTTGTCTACCTGCCTGTCTCTCTCTCTCTATTTTCCCTCGCTTTGGTATCTTAACCATTCTACTCATTTCCACCACAACTTCAGATCCAACACAGAGTCACAGAATGGTTGAGGTTGGAAGGGAACCTCTGGAGATCATCTGGTCCAAACCCTTGCTCAAGCAGGGTCATCTACAGCAGGATGCCCAGGACCTTGTTCAGACAGCTTTTGAATATCTCCAAGGAAAGAGACTCCACAGCCTCTCTGGGCAACCTGTGCCATTGCTCAGTCACCCTCACAGTAGTTTTTCCTCATGTTAAGATGGAACTGCCTGTGTCTCAGTTTGTGCCCATTGCCTCTTGTGCTATCGCACCACTGAAAAGAGTCTGGCCTCATCCTCTTTACACCCTCCCATCAGATATTTAAATGCATTGATCCCCCCTTATACACATTGATAAGATCTTCCCTCAGTCTTCTCACCAGGCTGAATAGTCCCAGCTCTCTCAGCCTTTCCTCATCTGAGAGATGCTCCAGTCACTTCATCATCTTAGTGTCCCTTCATGGGACTCACTCTAGTAGTTACATATCTCTCTCATACTAGGGAGCCCAGAACTGGACACAGCACTCCAGATATGGTCTCACCAGTGCTGAGTAGATGGGAAGGATGACCTCCCTTGACCTACTGGCATGTTCTGCCTAATGCAGCCCAGCTCTTGGCCTTCTTTGCCCCAAGGACACGTTGCAGGCTCATGGTCAACTTTTCCACCAGGACTCCCAGGTCCTTCTCCGCAGGGCTGCTTTCCAGTAGGTCAGCCCTCAGCCTGTACTGGTGCATGGGGTTATTCCTCCCTCGATGCAAGACTCTGCACTTCCCTTTGTTGAACTTCATGAGGTTCCTCTCTGCCCATCTCTCCAGCCTGTTGAGGTCCTCTGAATGGCAGCACAGCCACTCCTCCCAGTTTTGTATCATCAGCAAACTTACCAAGGATGCACTCTGTTCCATCATCCAGCTCATTGATGAATAAATTGAACGATACTGGACCCAGTACTGACCCCTGGGGTACACCACAGTAGCTACTGGCCTCCAACTAGGCTTCACACCACTGATCACAACCCTCTGAGTTCTGCCCTTCAGTCAGTTTTCAGTCCACCTCACTGTCCGCTTACCTAGCACATACTTCATCTGCTTGCCTGTGAGAATGTTATGGCAGACAGCACAGAAAGCCTTCCTGAAATCAAGGTAGTCAATATCCACTGTTCACCCCTCACCTACCCAGCCAGTCATTCCATCATAAAAGGCTATCAGGTTGGTTAAGCATGATTTCCCCTTTGTGAATCCATGCTGACTACTCCTGATCACCTTCTTATCCTTTATGTGCCTGGTACTGATATCTAGGATTAGCTGCTCCAACAGGGAAAGTTTTAGGATGCTTTAAAGAACAAGAAGAGGTAATACTTCCTGCCAGTTCCACACATACGCTTTAGGTAAAATGCTGTAATTTTGTAGCACTGTCAAACTGTTTGGTGTAAATCAAAACAAGTTCCCTTCCCTATGACAGCCTAAGAAAAGAAAGTTCTGCAAATCTGAGCTTATTGCAGCTTCTTGGGTGAGCTTTTAGGATAGCTATCTATATGTCAGGCAGGCAATAAGTATTTCTTGTAATGGAAGTCTCACAGACATCACAGATATTACACAAGCAGTCTTAAGCCCTTCCTGCTCTACTTTTGACATCATCAAGTGAAATTCCCTCTCAGATGCACTAAAGCTGCTTCTGAATGATTTAACAAGGCTGCAAAGGAATAACAAAGTCAGAGCAACTTTAAGGAGAAAAGGAAGGCAGCCTCTTCTCTTTAGTAGTTAGAAGTAAACCTATTCCCTTTCTCAGTCAGGTGCAATACTACTAGTCCTGAGTTCATGGACTGCAATGAAGACTGAATATGATCTAGTTTAATATAAGGGAACTGTGAAGAAAAGTTCTCTTTTGTGGGAGAAAATAGAAAGTTTAAAGCTAACAGAAATGTGTATAAAAAGAATAAGAACAAAAGAATCCTAATCAGTAGGAATTCTTGTCTATTGAACTGAGTATTGCAGGAAATAATTCAGCTCTGCAGTTCCAAGCATGACAGTAAAACAAAGCATCTGAAATAGTTAATGTTACTTAGTGCAAACCAGTTACCTCAGCTGCCATGAGAAATACAATTACTGCCACAGGGAAGTGAGGAAGTCCAGTATGTCATTGCAAAATGCGATTTAAGCTGCATGTAAATGAGACCTTCCTCACACCTCCCCATCTTACATTACAAAGACACTGGACGAAGAGCAGAAGAATTGCTTGGAACTATGACTGCAGTACACACCCTTCCTGCCGGGGTACGCAAGCTTGCTCCTTAATGTGTGTTTACTTTCCCTCCCAAAGAAATCTGACACAACTTCAGTGTGAGGCCAAGAAGTGCTGCCATCCACAGCACCCTCTTGATCTAGGGAGCTATGATGGTGAAACCAAGGGCTCAGGGACACACTGAGGGAAAGAGGAGTGATTGCCGAAAAAGCATGCAGCGCTCTGGCTGTCTGTTCCCCTGTCCTCTCCTTCCTGCAGTGCTGCTGCTCAGAGCCTGGCACTGCCCCTTCAGGGACTGCTGAAGCTAAAACACCAGACTGTGAGCAGAGATGTTAAAAAGAACATTTCCCACTTCTGGATCCAGTGCTCTAATCAGTTAAATAACGGAGTCATTCTCCATACCCCCACCTGGAAGTACATACTTAACAGAAAAGGCAGCTGCCACTTCATTGCATGAAGAGACTGCTATGGTGCACCATAGCACCTAGCCTTTCCCTGAACTAAGCATTCTTCCTCCTATTTTTTTGTCCCCTGTCTACATCAGCACACCAGCATACTTGGACATTTCAGATATTAAGGAACTTTCAAGATTTACAACCTTCAGATTTGGTGATAGACAAAAAGTTTTCCCTTTGGTAGTTTCTTCTATCTCAACTTTCAGTTTAATTGCCTAAGTCTCACTTTGGATACCTATGCACTTTCGTGATACTAGCATATTTCTTGACTCAAAGACTGAGAGATGAGGTGACTTTGAAAAAATGTTTACTACTTACAGATTGTCTTTGATCACATTATATTGGCATTACCTAAGAAAGAAAGCTCAGCTCCATTACTACTACTCACTTTTCATTTACGTTTAAACTCTGGCTTTATTGTTTATTCAGAATATATATTCTCTTCTTATTGAAAAACTTTTATTTCCTGTAGGAAGAATTTCTTTCTACAGTTAACAGTCCCTACAGGTCAATGGTTCCACTGTTAACTATATGGGTATCACCTACATGTTGGGAAGTACAGCTGTTTTCTTCTTAGAGGCTAGATAGAGACTAGAAGATTTGAAAAAATGTATGTTTTATAAAACATTTTTGAAGTTCTTTCTTCCAAAAATCTGCTTAGTACAGTTGGTAGTGATCCTAATGCTTTGTATAATTTCAATATATTTGTTTGGATGTGGATGGTCTCTACATTTTTCCTCTGTTAGTAAAGTCAAGGAACAAATACACAAGAAATTTCAAATTGCACATCTGAATTCTGCCCAGCTTTGAAGGACATTTTGCCATTGGCATCTCTGGGTTCAAGATTTCACCACTGGTCTCTTAGTGCTGGATCAGTTGCATATTGAAGTCCCAGTGTCTCAACAAATCTCAGCTGGCTGCACTGAAACCATGAGAAGCGAGAATACTTCTAATTCCTTATTCCAGATTATACACAAAGGCCAAACCCTGACTCTGTCTTGTCCTGATCCAAAACTGACAGCACTTGCTTATATAGCCCTCCCTTCATACCTTCATTTCCATTGCCAAAACCCCACTCAGTGGCTGGAGGAAGCTGCAGTTGCCAGGTCCCATCTCTGGTTGATCTGGAGAAGAACTGCAGGGTGCATCCTGGATCACACCTAAGATTAGTCATAGAAGCTAGGTCAAGCCAATAATGACTTATTAAATGGAAGGTGAAATATGAATAAGTCCTTTACTGATCCAATTACAAAACCTGAATTCCAAAAAGCATGAAAACCACCAAATCTCTAATGATAACATCTAAAACCTCAAAGAGCTGGTAGCAAATCCCTTATATTTATTTTATAAATGGGGAGGGAAAAAAACCCACACCAATGAGGAATAAATTATTTATTCAAAAACATCTATACAAAATAACACTCTTGGAGATAAACACTTTTACATTTTTAAAGTGCATCTCTTCATTGCTACAATATTTGGTTTACTAATTTACACTGTACAATCATAATTTATAAAAAAAAAATTGGTGGAAATTTTTGCACTTGGATGTTAATAACAGTAACAGGGAGCACATATTCCATTACAGAAATCACTTCTGAAGTGTGTGCATGTGCAAACTATTTATATTCAGACGTAAAGACAATACAGTGACAATAGCAAGAGTATCACTAGAAAGTAGAATTACAGTGTACTGTACTATAATAGCTTCTCTTGTTATAAACGGTTATTTAAAAGTGCAAAATATATACACTCTGCCTTTGTGCTCCTTCCTAGTTTCATTTTACTACTTATTAAATCCCTTTTTGACTTCCTGAACCAAACAGGTAAAATTGCAGTAATTTTACACTATGTATTACAATCATGCAGATGTTGCAAGGCTGCCTAAAAAAGAAAAAAGAAAAGCTACAAACACAAAATATACTGCATTTCAGATTATTTTCATTTACTAACCAAAATACACAAAACGTAGCAAAATATATCATGACTACTGTTTTGGATATGAAACATTAATAATGTGAAAAATTCTTGTTAATTTTTCTTTGTCCATGAAGCAAAGGATTGCCTACATGTAGTTCCCTGTACAATCAACTAAGATGATCACATGTTTAATGCCTTATTATGTTGCACATTATTTTGCCCTCAGTACAACCTTCCATTATACTTGAAATAAATCTGCAAGATGAAAAAAAGAAAAAGCAAAAACAAACAAACATTTAATTGCCGAAAAATCAAGAATAACAACATTCCAACAGGCCCTATGTGATTGTACAGAATTTTAATAGCTATTATGTTTGTATATATTACGAATATTCTTGAACATTTAAATGTATTTATAGGAGAGATGTATACAAACAGTTGTGAGCTAGTGGGTAAGATAAGATATAAGATATAATAAGATATGGTTATTGGTTACTGTAAACTACACTAAATAAAATGTTGGCAGTGTTTCTTGTTAAAAAATAATCTCTGAGTTTATGTTGTGTAAACCTTTAATATCGAAAATCTTGTGCTAATTATCTGATGTAGCTCACTTGGATATTTTTTTTTCTACTGTGCCAGAGACTTCAATATATTTGAACCTTCAAAATGTATGTCAATTACTGAAAAAAAAGATGATTCTTCTCTTTCAACAGAAAAAGATTTATAGGATGGAAATGATAATGAATGACAGTTAGAGGAGAAAATCTGAGTGTTAACAGCACTACTGACAATTTAATTATTAAATTCTGACAAATTAATTATGAAATTCCCAGTTCTTACGGAAACCCATTAGCTTTCAAAGATATCAGTCTGGAACTGATTAAAAATATTTCTTTCAAAGTGCCCACTGAATATTGTTATGTCCTTTTCTATTTTGACTGAGAAAAAAAAGATATTGAAAAGAATATCTGAAATATACACATTTTTTCAATGAACAATAGTATGAAGCAATCAGTCTGTTCAAGAAACACTTTGTTATGTTGTGTTGTGGGTTGCTGATCAGATCGTGAGCAAACTCTAGGTGTAGAGTCCCTACAGGCTGGTGATAGTCACACACAGGAGAAAAGCACTAGTTTCAGGAATAATCTCCACGTTCCAGTTCCATAATGTCCTTTTGCAAGTTTTCACCAAGAAGTGGAAATTACTTTTTACTTTGCAAACAAGACTGCATGACTGGGGGCATGGAGAGGCAATGGCTGCCTATTTCAAACTGATCATTTTGGGAGGGAAATTCCCACAGCTGGAGTGCGTGGCTCTATTACAAATGGTGTTTGCCATCCACAGAGGTTAAATTTATTGCAGTATTTGAGATAGAAACTCCTGGAAATGTTGATATAAAAGTACATGTGGTGGTGCTATTAATACAACTTGTCAGGGAGCAATATATATAACTACTTGTCTCAAAAACAGAGAAGTCAGTTAACTTTCCCTGGTCTTTACTTACCACTTTGAAGAAGAAGAACATCTTATCTTCATTTTACTACTGCTAACTGAAACCTGAGCACATTGTGAGAACTTAAAGTCTTCTTAATCTTAAAATCCCAAGTGATTAATAGCATGTTATCTTGACCAAGCTATATTATTAGTCATGTTCCTGCTGAAATAGGACTAGTTCTGAACTAATATATTGTGAAAGGTGCTAAAATATTTGAATTAAAATAAAAACACCAAACATATTACATAGCATTTCATACATTTTCTTGAATCTCCCAGTAGAGATTAAGGGAAATGCAGATTTGAGCATCTAACATTCTGATTATTATTCCTTTTTAATAATCATGGTTTATATATGTAATATTCAATCTTTTTACTGTAATGGAATAAACATAATACAATAAACCTAAGTAATTAATCCTTTATATACACTTGATGTTGCCAGGTCAAGGTAAAATTTTGAAACACCTGACATTTCGTATGTCACTACAGCGACCTATCATAAAGCTCCATTTGGATATAAATTCCCATTATCCTCTGTCTTTGAGAGACTTAAGAACTGCAAAATATGTGCTGGAAATAAGAAATTCTGAATAAATTAATTAACAGAACATAACATTTGGTTTCCAGGGGAATGAGTAGAGGCACTAGAGTAGATATGAATAAAAACATATAGGTGCTGATATAGCTGTACAAATACAGTCAATAGCAGAAAGGTGACTAGTGAACAACCACCTGCTGTTCTCCAGGACCATGTGAGTGCAAAGAAATGAGACAAGAAAGCTTTATCCAATGACCAGCAGGGATCAGAGCTCCTGGAGAATGGAATTTTGTCGTCCAAGGGAATGCTAATAATGTCCCCTCAAATGGATGGATGACATTATCATCTGAGGGAGCAGGATAATGAGATATGCAACCACATGCTTCAAGAAGAGATACAGAAAGTGCTTCCATTTGCAAAGTGGCTCACTAGGACAAAAGGAAAAGAAAGATTTCACGTTATCTCTTAGGCCCACTGTCTTATAATAATTGAACAGGATTTCTCCTCATGCTATGTGATGTATTGCTGTGCAATTCGATCTTCCTACTCTTTACATTTTTGTAACTGTGTACCCTGCCTACCCTGGTCAGCGCACAGCTTCTCAGTACGTGCTCAGCATACTCCCAAGCACCAGTAATTTCAGGGTAGCTCACTAGTTTGAGTTTTTTTTTTCTTCTGTTCACATCTCCTACTCTTCACTCCAGAGAGACCTTGGCTTTTACAGTTTAAATGTAATTTTCTTCCCCATTACTGAAGTCATATTTAAAATGACTTGTAAGTATCAATGGTTTAACTGACTGTGTGAGGAGTAGGGTATGTGGTCCGCCACTTTGTTACCAACATCGCACATGACTATGGCACAAGACAAGTCATTCAACAGAAATAAGTTACCCGATGTATAAGAAGAGGTTAGAGGTATTTATCCTTGCTTTCAAAGTGCTTTGTGATCTACAGACAAGCATCATGTGAATGCAGTTGTCTAATTTACAAGATGGTTTTACTTCAGTAAGTTTTGTCTTTCTGAGTGTAATCACATGTTGTATGACGAATATTATCACAAAAAAAGTTTAGTACATAAATATTAAATGTTTGAAATAAAATGGCAAGCCATTCCAAATTAGCTCCTTTTTGAATAAAAAGTGAGCACTGCAAACAGGAGAAAATTGCAGAAGTTTTAGGACATGAATTAAACTAAAATGTTTCATTCCATAACTCTTCCTTGCGAATAGGCACCATTTTCAAAGCAAAGAAAACACTGGTGAGTACTGTGATCATCGTGGTGATAAACAAGCTGAGGAAGCACAGCTCAAGTCACGGGATAGTATGGAACCAAGGTGATAAGGGAGCACAAAGAGGAAGAGGAGAATCAGACATTTTCCATTCTCAGCACTTCCTGAGAGTTGATTAGTTTTTGCCCTGATATGTGGTGCTGGGATTTGTAGCTAGAGGAGGGTATTTCTCCACGCCTGGCTGCTCACCTTGAAAGCACTGCCAGTATTAAAGGGAGAACCTGGAAATATCTTTACAAGCCAAGGCTTGTTTTCTGGGATGATATACAACACTAGTTACTTCAGTCTTGCATTCCTGTCGAGCTTTCACCGTAACAGCGACCAGTAGATTTTTATCAAATCGTTACCACTCTGATATGCTTGGACTCACTCCTCTCCCAAAAGAGTGATGAAGTCAGGCACATGTGCATGGTTTTACCACAAAAGCATGAAGCTAGTAGGAAAACTGACAGGTTGACAATTCCCATGTGTTGGATCCCAGTTCCTCAACTCTCAGCTGTGCAGAGTTAGGTAGATTGATTACTAGCTGAAAGGAATTGCTAGATGCACAACAGTTGTCCTGGGATGCACCCAAATCTCTTTTGTTAATTCCTCTCAGTAAGCACATTTCCAAATTGCTCTTAGAATTCATGTTAGGATATCAGAAAAATAAGAACAATCAGATTTGTGGAGGCAAATCAGTTCAATGGAAAAAAAAACAACTTAAGTATAGACAACTCAAAAGAGTAAAAAATTCAAATTAAGATATGCTTCCCTATGAAGGTCTATTCTCCTTTTCCTACCAACAGCTGTGAATCATACATTTGGTTCAGAGATTTGCATATAATTCCTAGCCTCCACTCCTTTCTCATCTCAGACACCCTCTCCAGGAGATGTGTAATATGTTATTGATCAATTTACAGTTTTACTGAATACCTTTGGGAACCAGATGCTATAGAAAAATACAGGGAGAGACTGGACGAAGGGTCTCTCCTGCAGAAAGTCTGTGCTTTACTTCAACACTTCTATTTTCACCTATACTTCTGCACTCTAGCAATCTTGTGCTACAAAAAGCCATTGAATAAGTTATTGTGCCTTTTCCACTTCAAATGATTTGTCAATTAGATCATTTCCTGTTCAGCCCAAGCTCCGGCTTCCACTACTTACAGTTGTGCAGCCAGACAATTGAATTTGCCCTTTAAAAGCTATTACAGTGCCATCAAGTTTCCCTATCCCTCACTGAATTTCAGCAGAATGGTATTTACTGAAGTGATTAATTATATGACACAGAACAAGGGACCCAAATGTCTGCTGAACACATTTTATTGCTGGGTATTGATACGACTCTGCATGCGTGCAGAAGACTGGGGCTTAGGGCATGCTTGCTTGCTAAAGCCTTGCTGATGTAAACGGCCTGTAATCTTGTTCAGCTAACAGAGGCTTGCTCGAATCAGAGCGTGACTGCCTAGCAGGTGTAGAAATGATTTAGGAACTCTATATGCTGAGTGATAGGATGTCTTTCCCTCTAATGACAGTTTTTCAGAATGTTTGCTCTGTTTTGTTTCATTTTTAATCCAAGGAAGGACAGCATTTTTCTTCTGTGTTTAAACATAAAAAATTCCCTTACTGTCCAATAAAAATCTGAAACAAAATACACATAGGCAGTGGTGACTCTTCACTTTCTGACAAGGCATAGTGGACGTGCAGGATGTAGGCCTCAACAAGCAGATGTGGTGATAACTGTGGATAAGTTCGCAAGGGAGTTTGGCATGAATTTAAAAACAGAAATATTAACGAAGAATGTGACTGAACAGTCAGATGATCTGAATGACCTCTGATATTTGAAAATGCTAGAGTATTACAGTTTAAAGGCTGAATTTCCTCCTCTGTATAAAAGCTTTCCAATGAGTACAAAATAAGTGACTTAGCTTGATATGAAGAAATCTCATCTTGAGGGAATAGAAAAAGAATAGCACTTAATAGGTTTGTAAGGTGTGTTTATTTCCTTATACTTCTACTGATGATATAACTACTTCTGTTCGTTCTTGTCACACTAAGAATATTTTGCAGAAATTTTCTATATGCTCAACTTTGTTTCAAATCAACCACTGAAGCACACATACAGTGGGGCTAATCTATTTGACCCAAGAAGTCAAAGGATAGGGACACAGATAAATAACCATAAGCAACCAAGCTATTACAGCTTAATAACTTCCACTCATCAGCTGAGGCACTGTAATCATCTGCAGGCATACTCCCAGCCTATTGCAAATATTAAGTGAAACATGTTCAGTAAACAATTGTAAAGGTCTAGCAATTCAAAGTGAATGTCCAAGTAGATTATTGTATATTTAGCAATTTTAATTATTAGGTCAATTTAGAGGAATCTAAATAATCACTTATATGTCTTAATAGAAAGGCAAGATCTCATTCCCACTGCAAAGTCTGTTCATAGCTGGGGGGAGGGATGACTGTTATGAATTGCTGCTTCCCAAGCTGCCTGTGAATGAACCACTGAGAACATTTAACAGCCTGTAATCTGGTCTCATCTGTTGACACTAAATACAGTTCACAGAAGAACTACAATTTTGTCTTACAGTTCCCTGCTATGTACCCTTTTTGTGGATGTGTTAAACATATCATCTCCTTGTTTTCTGTTTTTGTTAGCTGAAGGTTCCTCTCTGTTGGGAAATCCTATAAGCAGTCTGCAAACAGATCAGAAATAGCACATACTGAATGGATTTGGGTTATACTGTCAGGTGCTAGATTTCTGCTTTATAAAATCTTGGCCATGGTGATTTAAAATGAAGGGGACAAGCAAGAGGTCTGTCTACACAAGCATTCTGCTTTCCTTGAAGAGCTGAATCAGTTTGGAAAACAACAGGAACATTTTCAACACTTTTCTTATTCGAGAAAGAGAATTTCATTCCAGTTCTATTAGTACTAGTTTAGAAGAGTTATGCAAATGACTTAATAGTTGGCAGCAGGTTCAAGGATGTAAGTAATAAAAATGTAAGCTTCTTTAGGTAGGCAGAAGTTAGCATTTTTTCTTGATATATATTTTTTCTGCTCAGAGACCATGAATAAAAGTATACTGGTTTATCAAAGAAACCTTGGTCCAGATAAACTAATACACACCTAGAAAAAGTCCTGCTCTCTCCTGACCTAAGCAATGGACTGCAATTTGTACAGAAAATATTTAGCGCTGTATGTGAAATAACCAGACCATTCATGGCTTCTAATAGCCTTGTTAAAAGTGTTCAGTAAATCACATCATCCTTTTGTGAAGTCAAGACAGTGTGTTAAATGCTGTTAAAAGATAATCATTAACTGTGGTGAGGACCTTTAACTGCATATTTGTCATGTTTCTTATACTTCTTCCTAATTATTTGATACTGACTATTCTGGATTATGTAAAACTGGGTCATATACCAATATGGTAGTTCTTACGCTCATACAGTTTGGATAATATATATATTATCCATACTATATATATATATGTATATATATATATAAAAAAATTGAAACTGTATATATATTATAATATAATGAAACAACATGTTTGATACTGAGATGTTCTCTCTTTTTAATGCTAGGAAATGTTCCTAATATTTGCGATATTTAATGAAACACCCCTTCATTTGGTTGAAATTATATTTGGAGTTAAAACTCATTAAAATACATCTGCACACACTTCTGGCAACTCGTAAAGCTTGAGATGGCAAAGAACAGTGAACACAGAACTGCTCAACACAAATGCTTGTGTTTCTTTCATAAATTTGAACTCCTAACATTTGAATTTGGAGGTGATGCTTTCATGCTACAGAGACATAATTAGTCCAATCTATCTCTAGAAAATGCTGGTTTTGCTTGAAGTTGCTTTTTGTTAAAAAAAGGAATGTGGGAAAACGAAGAACAGGATGGACAATACCATTAATATATTCCAAGTCTTACTTTCTAATATTGTAGAAATTGAAGAGGGCAAAAATAGTCAACAAAATTAAATAAAGAGAAACAAAAGTATCATCAGTAGAGCAAACTGTTTGAGAACAACTACAGACGTTTTTTCAGGCAGTTGAATTTTTTCAAACCAAGGAATGATAGTATAACTATAAAAGAATAAAGTTGACTGATTTTTTGGAAAGAATTATGACAAACAAACGCTGCATACAATTCTTCATAAAAATGTCCAGAAAAAATGTGAAGTGATATGATAAATCAAAGTATAGCACAGATAAATATGCACAGACTAAACTGAAGCAATTATTTAATCAGCAAGCATCAGGGAAAAATGGAACCCATCATTGCTGGGAAAAGAGTTTAGCATACCCTTTCAGTCAGCATACTTTTGCAGCAATGTTGGGAAAGTTTGTACAGCTGTGGATGGCAGAGAAAACACTGTTCTTATTAAAAAGAACACGGAAAATAAAAAAGAAAACAACAACGCCCATACTTTGCCTACTTGAATCGTTAACAAACAAATAGTCAGTTGTGTCAAACTAGTAGAATGCTTCCTCCAAAGGCAAGGAAGCTCAACAGTTATGGGAGCAAAGAACCACTTGATGATGGATGGCAAAACTATTCAGACAGAGAAAGAAAAAAATCAGAAAACCTGCATGCCTATTAGCTAGTTAAAGCAAAATCATAAGAGAGCATGCCACATAAATGGATTTACTATTAATGAAAAGGCATCTATTGTTGGGGGGATATATATTAATTAGCATCAGTAAATACCTGCTATACTGCTGTGCATACTAGAATACCAGACAAGAAAGGAGTATGGTGCAAGATTTTCCAAGAGGAAAATTCATACAAGGAAAAGCTCTTATTGATTAAAGCAGAGAAGTGCAGTTCACATCAACATCTCATGAACAGTCAAAAACTGTGGTCTATGGGGTAATTTGCTGATTACAATTGCAGACCTTTCCCTGAAGTATATAAAAACAATATTTGGGAAAAATACAAAGAGATTAAAAAGAAATGCAAAAAAATGTTGAGGGAATGGAAATGATCAGTGTGATAACAAAAGACATCAGAAGCATTGGGCCATGCAAAAATTATTTCTTCAGGATGAAAAAGATTGTAATGAAAAAAAGAACGTTTAAGAGTATTTTGAGATCTTAGTAAAACTCTAAAAATTTAAAGTGCAAAACAAAGCAACAAGCAAACATAATTCAGTTACATCACACATAAGCACATCAACGCATCAGCACATCAAATGCAGAATAAATTAAAGGAGCTTAATAGCAGGCCTGAGAAGAAGTGAATTCTGTATAAATTAAAATGAGCATGAACTCAGAATTTGGCTCTATTATAAGATAAAATGTTCATTAGAAGACAGCATTTTTACTCTATAGAGTAAGTAAGACTCAACAGTTTAAAATCCTCAATGCCTTGATCCAAAGGAAGGTGGAGGACAAATGAACTACAACTTTGATTATGAATCTGCTTCCTTTTCCTTTCATCCTGCTATCAATATTCCAGTGATGGGGAGAAATAAATCTACAATCATGCTAATAATGATGAAAAAACTATCACTGGCTGGAACAAAGACTTGAAGCCCTGAAGAGTCCTTGACTTTCAATTTTGTAGCTGTTTTAACATTACCAGGTTTCATATTTCTTCTCTCTGACTGCATGCATTTCATCACTGGAATTCTAAGAAAGCACTAACATATCTTAAATACCAAGGTATAATATGTGCTAGTAGGTGTTGGGGGCTTTCAGGGTAATCACTGTGTTCTTAGTAACAGGCATAGGGAAAATAGGGAAAAATGCTACCTTTATTCCAAAAATTGTTCTTGGTAGTTTTGAATATGGCTAGAGTGGAAGGCAAACGCGAACCATAGCACTTCTTGAAGTCTTGGTGTGAAACATTTAATAAACATTTTGCTTTCCTTTTTTATCCAACTCTAAAATAATCTGACTGAACACACGGGTTCAGTAAAGCATTTCCATTTTTAAATGCAGGGAAAGTTTTATCCCTAAAGCCAATTAAATATTCATAGTAAATCAGCTGGAGAATATTTGTCCAGCTTCTGTGCAAAAAGAAAATAGTGAGCTGATTATGTACTCTGCTTATGGATGTTTTAGGGCATACTAAAGGACAGTATTTTAGCTCAGTTCTGAATGTTAATTGAACAAAGTGCTTAAAGACACAATAAAATGTCTCTAATATTTATTTTATGAGTAGCTTCATGTTCCAAAAGTCCATGTATCCCCTGGGACATAGAACCAGTCTACAAATTAATGCTATTTCTACTGCCTCATTTTAGAAATTCTTTCTACTAAGCATCAGCTAGTAACTTCAGCTTGAAAAACAGGCTGATGCTTTTTCCCCCCCTTTGCCTTTTTAAGGAAAGGAAAAAAACTCTGATTTACACCCCATTTGCTTCAGGATTTATTTTATTCTCATAATCCTCCAACTTTGCTCATGACTGGTAGATTTTATTGTATTAGTATGTAAATCTGATGCTAATGCTATCTATAGGAAATTGAGGTTCATGACATCTCACCATTGATGCATAAAAGCTATGTTATACCCTAGGAAAATCTAGGCTCTCTGTCAGTCAATGGAAAAAAATGCCTGTCTTTGCAGTAAGTGATTCAGTCCATTTGTATTAGGTATCCATCTATACTAGGAGAAAGTAAAACACTCTGGAACTGCCAGTTTCTTTCCTATGATTACAGAGCTGAGACCAGCTGACTAACTCAGACTAAACACCTAATTTCTAAACAAATCAATTAATAAGTATCAGGTATGATATTTCTATCATACTTGAAGTCCTTTTACCTTTAATTTCCTTTCCCTGTTTGGTTGTCTGGCAGTCCTACTGATTTAGGATTATTCAGTCATGACCAACTAAGGGTGCACTCTAAGAGGGAAGAATGAAGCACTCTCACAGCTGTAACAGCACTAAAAATAATGTTAGAAATATGAGAATTACAAGTCTTTTCAACTAAACATTCTTGCAAATCTGTTCGCTTTCTAGTAAAAAAAAAAAAAAATTCCTGGTAAAAAACTAATTCCTGGTTAAAAAAAAATCCATCAAACTAACAGAATCCCCTCCTCCCCTACTCAAATGCCATAGAAATTAAAAGCTTTTGATTTTGGGAAAACTGGGCCAAAAAGAAAGAACAATGCTTTCACTAGAAAGTACCATTGCAGTGTTTCACGAGAATAGAAGGCTTCTGCCTTGTTTTCTCAGTCTCCTGTGAATGTAAAACCTACTGCCACTCTCGGTTCTCCACGTAGTGTAAATTTACACCATGTTTCTTCACTGAAAAGGGAGACTGTGATATACTGTGGGAGTTGTAATCTAGCTAAAGAGAAGACTAGAGATACCTGCATAACGGCAACTCTTATGAGGTACTATGGCAGCCTTTCCAAATAAAAACCACAGCTTTCCATCAAAATAGTTTGATTTTGATTTCTCACTGAAAAGTCAGCAGTTTTTCTGGAGGAATAAATCCTCTTATTGACAAAGTTAGCAGCTGTGCACCACGGGAATATTAGAAAAGAAAACATTTTTCTCCCCTCTGGATTATTTTAAATTGTATTGTTTTCTGTCATTTTTTGGTTTAAGTCCCATTTTAAGTCACTGGGAGTCTAGTCTGTTCATCAACAGCAGTGGATTTTGGCTGAAGTGCCTGGAATTTAATAATTTCAAATGTAATGATAAGATTTCTCCTATAGAGTTTTTCTAGTTGAACCAGATTAAGATACATCTTCAATTTCATCTTGCGTGCTACACAAATCCCCTTCATACTTTCTAATAAATTTACTACAAGGTCTTTTACTTCACAGAAGATAATCTATTCTCTATATGCTTCAGCACAGAAGAACCAAAATATTTTTGAAGTATGCGTTAAGAAATTAGATACATGATTATGTGATATATTTTACATGTTTTTCTTCGAAATAGTTTCCTTATTCATCAGCCATAATGCAATGAATAGCAATGTAAAGTAACAGAAGTACACTAAAAGAATGTCTCTATGCAATGGTAAGAGTTCTACATTTAGCCCGGATGCCTAAAGAGGCTTGCATGATTGCACAGCCTATCTATCTGTCCTTCCTTCCCCCACCTCTATTTGTGAAACATTTTGGTTCCATTTCCAATGAACTGGAAAGAACAACAGAAAGATCAAAGATAACCTTATTCCCACAGGTTTAGTGAAATTCAGCAGGTGGTAGAGTCGGAGAGCCCTGGTGGCGGGACAGGCAGAAGCCAGTGCAGCACCCTCCTCTACCTAGCACTGCTGGCTGCCCCTGCTAAACCCACATCGCTCCGCACTGCTGCTGGCACCAGCCTCTCTGCCCCACCTCATCAAGAGAGCCTGGAGGGAAGGCATCTCACACTAAGGCCCATCCTCTTTGCCCTCAGAAGCATACTGGAGCACACAAGGTTGACTACGTCCAACCAAAAATTAACCACAGTAGTTTGAGTTGACACAGCACGGAAAATACATACTTCTGTCTGCTGCATTAGCATGCTGCCACATGCGTTTTGTGTACAGCCAGCTCAGGACCACACTCAGTGAAGTGAAGCCTGTGGTGAAGGCAGATCTCTGCATGCAGGCTCACTTCTCCCCTCTTGCAGAGGGAGGGATACTCTCTCCTTAGCATTGTCATGGTATGTGCTGAGAAGCTTTAACATGTTTACAGTCCCAAACTTCACTGCCCTAGATTGTTTTATCCAATAAAAAGCACAAAAAATGCACTGCCATTACACATGCTCCACTTTGAACATTGACATAGAGAAGATATTCAGGTGGGGATGGGGTGTTACAAAATCCTGACAGTAGATGAATTTATGGAAATATACTTAAAAAGGAATTCAGGCATTTCTAAATACTGTTTATACCACTGACAAGATCAGACTACACATTAAAGGTTTCATGGAAAAGGCATTCCCTGCCTGAAGTTATGAATTAATCTAGCCCAGCTATAAAATACAATTTTAGATTTAGGATTGTAAAGTTTGGCAGAGTTTAGCCCTGCCAAAAAACATGTCCTGTTTATGCCTTAGGCCTACTGGCACAAGGGTAGAAAATACTTGGTAAGAATTACTGTTCTTCAGAGATCTTTTGAAAAAAATTAAGTCAGACTTGCAGAACTTGAGGTTTGGATGGATCAGCACAGCTTCACTATTGGAATTCTGTGCTTTATGACTATAAGCAAAAATAAATAATATAGGTCATATACAATGGCTGAAGCCATAATCTGAAGCTCTGTCTAAATTCATAAACTAAAATTGTCAGGGCCTGTTTTCTATCCCTGAGGCCATCTGGCATGGTTTGGCCATATCTATTCTATTAAACTCTCTTACGTTTTAAATGGGGTAGCACAACCAAACCACTTACTGGGAATAGACCTGAGCTGACTCTAGCTCATAAACTGTGCTCAGGCATTTTTTCTGAAAATTTTAATTAGCACAGACCACAGAATGCCAGAAATTGTTTTAATAAATTAACAGCATGATTCAAGGCCAGTGCCCAAGCCCAAGTCATAGCACTGCTTAGTTTATAAGTAAAAGTCACTGATCTGTCTGCTCTGATTTACATTGTTGGAGCAATCATTTGCTCAAAGTCATTTTTGCAAGTATAATTACTTTTAGCCTTTTAATATTTTTGAGCTTAAATTAAAGACATAAATACAATCTGGACATATAGAAGTCATCTCGTTTTTGCTATGTTTCTAGTCATAAGTGGTCTTACTTGGTTTTGAGATGGTGTACAATTTTCTAAGCATGTTTCCATGCTTCTTTCCTCAGTTTTCTGTTTATGGCTCTACTGTAGCAACTGTCCTCTCCTCCTAGCCCGTATTTTATTCTGGTACAACTTTCTGTCCCCTGGAAGAAATAAGGGAAAACTACACACAGGTGAATAATGAGGCAGTAAGACTAAAGCTTAATATATCACAATTGCATAATAATGCACATTAAATTTTGTTTTCTGCCTTGATTAGTAATTTACTATCTGACATTCTAACTGCCTAGTCACCATAAAGCAGCTGCCATCCCTGTCTGTTAGTGTTTGCTTTCTTAAGGTTGACTGTGGAAGGTATCCATCCACCATTAGTTCTATTTATGATTTGGTAATCCAGCTATTTTGGTGTCTTAAGTGGGCTGAAAAATCGTGCAAATGCTAAAAACATTTGACTGGGCAAAATACATGCATATTATATTGCAAAACCTCTGAAGCCAATAATAAGATAATACGATTTACTGATGTTAAAAAAAAAAAGTAACAAAAGAGCATTAGCAACCAAACAAGTTGGAAGCATAACATTTTCACGTATGAAGTACACGTTAACTTGTTAAAACAACTACAAAGAAATACAAGGTCCTGTGGAAGTCCTACATAACAGCTGCCTAACTAGCTGCCTGTTAGCTTTACCCAGCCTCTGCCAACTTCCCCAGAAAACTAGCCTTTAGTCCCTACCTTGGGATTTTTTCAGTGTTTAAAGGGAAGGAAAAAGCAAGCGAACTAACAAGGTATTTCAGTTGCTTCATTAAAAATATGTTTGGAAAATTATTTCTAAAATACAACTCTAAAATCCAAAGTGGGAATTTATATGGCCTTATATTATATTACATATACCTTATATTATAATATTCCTACAGAGACTGATTTACACAAATCAGAAGAAAACTACTGTCTTGCAAAAATTGGAGAGAACTTAGCTCACCAAAAGACTCTAACAGTATTTAGTAATTCCATGAGAAATATCCAGTTGCTTTTGTAAAAAACCTCTGATTTATTTTCTTTGAGCATTCACAAAGCTATTCTAAGAGAAAGGGTAACAGGAAATGGAAAACAGGATTATGAGTAGGAGAATGCGAAGTCCTTAGTAGAACCATAAATACAATTTTGTATAAATATAACAGACTGAGAAAATTTAAAAGAGAAACTGAAAAATAATTTACAAGAAAATGCATGTTTTATCGAATATAACCAGTAACTTCCAAGTAAGAAGAGAGAATGGGCACCAGAAAGAATTGTCAAAATGAAGGACTAGAGTTATCTTTATGGTTCCAAGCAAATTAAGAATTATTCTTTCCCAGAGAGATTTTATTTTATGGCTCCATAAAGTTAAGGCTATTAAAATTCAGAATAGTCTTAATCATAATTTTTATATACAATTAGCTTGTTATTGTCTTGTTTCATTCTATTTGTATGGACTTTCTACATTTTTAATAATGTTCATTCTGAATTGCAGAACTTTTCTGTAGAAATGAAAGATTATTTAATAAACTAAGCTTACTTTCTGTTAAGCTTTTATTCACAATATTTAGAAAGACGCATTATGTTTTTACCACATAATATTTAAAACACTAGGTCTACAGGCCTGAGTGTGCAGTCTTAGTTCAGTAGTATCTGGTGCAATTTTCCACTCAGTTACACTAGTTTCATGTTAGTATTTAACTTCATACAAGCGATAATAGCAGTAAATGAAGTAGAGGAGGAATTCCATCATTCTTCCACCTACAGTCGCTCTGTCATTTATAACTGTTCATGCTAATAATTGAAAATTGACTGTAAGAAAGCTATTCTGATTTTATTGCTATGATCTGTGAATCTTAAAAGCTCAGTAAATACAAAGAGTGGAAATATGATTAAATGAGATGTTTTGCATAAAAACATGTTCTATAAACATAATTAATGTAGTGTTTTTTGAAAAAAACTTGAGATGATAGTTGTTAAAAATACCATACTGTTTACAAATATTTAAATTTAATTAAAATATTCTTCATCTTTGCTAAATATTGTTTTAACAGAACTTAGCTCTCCTACTGTGTCTCCTTGCAAACAACATTAGATCTGCAAACAGTGTCCCCACAGTTAAAATGAATTCCTCTAAGGATACCACATGGAAATAGGCAATCCTTACGGTAGGATCAAATCGCCTGGTTTAAGCACTTTACTTCTGCCTAAGTTTAAGGTGAACAGAGAAGGATCGTTTTAATGTAAGTAAGTGCCTAAGACCCCACTGCAGTCTGCTGAGAGAACTATCTGCCTTAAGACCTCAAGAGGCCACTCATCTCTGACCAGCTGTAAGCACCTAAGTTATGAGAACAGAAGCCTCACCTGAGGGCTTTTAAAAGTACCTACCTCCTTTCCTTATTAAATAGTGAATCAAGGATTTTGCTTTAGGACAGTTCATTAGATTCCTAAAATTTGGAGAGAACTCTGATAAACAGGATCCCTATATACTATGATGAACTATCCATATACACTTGTCTGCTTTTTTGGTTACTGCCTCAAAATTGCACTAGAGAACAACTGTGACTTTTATCACAGAAACCTGGAATACTTGGTATTAGGGGGATGATAGGGGACTATCCATCCAAATTAAAATGTCTTTCTTTTATAATATTTCAATAGCAGGAACCATTATCAGTGCATATAAGCAAGTGATTTCAGAAGGGAGGTTACGGATATGTCAAAAAAAGAGCCATAGGATTTCCTTAGTAAGGAGAAACCTCACTTACCTTCTGTATAAGCATACTGAGTCAAGATTACAGCTGTAGAAAAAAGTGGCAGATGGATGGGCCAGCAAAATCTTTATGTCTAGTTATGTTTACCCTACACCTAAAGCATCTACCTCTAAACAAAACACTTACTAAAGAAGCTGTACACATAGGGTTATAACAGAGGATACTGTCAGTTCAGTCTGTGAATGAATAAATGAATGATTCCTGAAAGTTTTATCAATAAAAAGAAAAACTTAGGGCAAGTTTTCTAAAAGAGTATGCCTACAGTTAGGGTCCTTAGGGTATGATCCTACATATGCCCCAAGGCTCTTCAGCTGATCCAGCAAGATATTTTAATACAAAATTAACATTATCTTGTGAGTCCTCTGGGGTTACTTCATATGGTTAGAGTCAAGTGTGTGCTTAAGTCCTTTCCTCAGTCAGAAACAGGGTACTTAGTGCTTTGCCAGAGCTAATTCTCAGGCCTTAAAATAAATGGATGGAGGAATTATTTTTTCAACTATAACAAGCAAGATAGAAGTCCAATTCCCATTTTGGTTTTGTCAAAAATTAGCTCTTTTCCACCATATGCTGTAGAAGTTGTCTGTGTGCCTTGAACTTTTCAAAGTGGATTGAAACTCCAAATTTTGGTCACATACTTTGCAAATGTTGGTTTGTGTTTTTATGTAGCATATGGGATATATATGACCATGAGAACAGAAACTGAAATAACATCACAAATATTATTGAATGAATATTTGCTCTGAGTTTTAGATTAATGCCAAAGACAACAAACTGATTCAGTTTGACTTAATGTTTGTTAACTTGTCAGATTCAACAGTGGTGAACAGCGTGAAAACCATTAACATTACAGATAACACAACTATAGGCTTCTTATAAAATCACAAAGTTGCAATATTGTGCATGAAATAGCTACTTTCTTTAAGAAAATAATTTATTTTCCATAATCACGACAAATAATCTGATTTCAGTTACTGTACATATATTTCCTTGCAATACTCTGGCTGTCCATAAACACTGGATCCACAGATGCCACTTTTGCTGCTATAAAGGAGTGAATACAGTGTAAAACTGCTGTCAGATCCTGAAATTCAAGTTCCTGAAAGAGGAGGAAAGAGAAAGAAAACAGAGAAAAAAGGGAATCATATTCAGGTTTATACACATTTTATGTAAACACAGAAGAGACTGGTCAGCAAACAACAACGGAAATTAAATGAAAATGTGAATCTTAATAGAAAAGTGTAAAGTTAAAAGTGTTATTCTTAAAAGCTATATAACCTTACATTTTTCACTATTATGTCACTTTAGTTTTCACTCTTTGTGCTGCTTTATTGTTGGACAATGAAAACAGATTCAATCTGCAAGAATAAACTTTCAACACATTTTAAAATATTTGAATGAGTAAGGATAGTTGGGGCAGATGTGGTGCTGAGACACAGCCAGAAGGGGGTGAGGAGGACATATACTTTGGCAGCCTCTTGGGAGTCAAACAATCAGACTGGTAGGACAGAGGTAGGACAGAAGCTGAGGCAGTCACACTACGATCACCGTATAGAAATAATGGCTGCATATGAAATTCATATACCCTAATTCAGCAAGAAAGGCAGACTTCCAACCAGTTCTTGAATTCCCTTGACTTCTATAACTTGCATTTAATTACTCGTGCACAAATTACTTTTTTTTTCCCAATTTCCCCAGCCAGAAATGGGGTGATTTTCTGGTAGAAATACAGCAAATATAGTGTAAAAAAACATGTTTAATTTACCTAATACTATTATATGTAAAGTCTGCACCTGGTAAGTATATTGTGTGGATATTTGGGAGGGTTTTTGGTTTGGAGAGACGACATTTGGTTTCAACAGGAAATTTATCTAAAGGCATTGGTTACATAGTAGTTTATCAAGGCACACTGTATATGCTTTCTTTTAAAAAGAAATCAAAGAACTGGGCTTTTGTTTTTCCTATCAGAGTATTTTATGATTACCTTCTAAATAAAATTGCCTCGAACAGTATATCTGGAATTCAAGGTTACTACTCAGGAAAAGCTAATCATCACACCAATTTGGGATCAAAGGCTACGGATTTACTTGGCAGCAGTTTTGCTGCTAATAACGGATGTCTTAAACTGTTAACAGCTATTTATGGCGATTCATTTTGTGACGCTTTACATGCTCAGGAAATCAATCATTGAAATTACTGGAAATATTCAGGAGAAGAGAGTAACACACATGATTAATGACTTCAGCATCAGGCCAAGTTTGCTAAGAAGTGCTTTTGGAAGATGAAGATACTTATGCACATAAACTTCAGCCATAAAGAGTATGATGCATTTATACGGCGCCTTTGATATTTCAGGGCCCCAGAAGCCTGGAGTTACCACAGGTATTTTGAAATTGGACCAGGATGATAGAGGTCATCTTTATGCACTATAACCACAACAACTCTTTTAAGTACCACAAGTAATCAGAAACTCTGCTTTTCATTGTGTCCAGATTTACAGTGCTCACTGAAAGATGTTTGAAAGATTTATTTTTCCATCATGGGATATTTTTTTCCAATGTCTATTACTACCCTATTTCCAACTTTCTTGCGATTAAGCACTCCCAGAGATAAATATCATTTTGTTTTTTTTTTCAATGGCTTTATTTTATTGACTTTTTTCTTTGAGATGCTTAGCTCGATTCCCTCGGAAGCTAAAGATAACGAGACAGGTGTCCTTGTAAACATATTGATATTTGAACATACTGTGTAGCAAATAACAGCTATCTCATTTATGCTACAGTGACAGATAGCTGTATTATTTTAAATAAATATTTTACATATCTCTGTTGTATGATAGAATCTTACTGTCTCCTCTCTATGACAGCAAAGTATTATCAAAATGCTGGGTCACTGTGTACATCCCCAAGGACGGGAGACAATGACTAACTTAGATGTTGATACACAGTAAATAATACTGTGATTCCACTACTGGAAATCAACTTGTGAGCAAGAATGGCAAGACAGGATAACTTTGTTCAGGGAAAATCTGCAAATTAGATTAGCCATATCTCTTTGCTTCTGCTTGGCAGAATCCCCAGAGTAAACTAAATATACTTTGTATTGAAAAAGCTGCACCTGGCTCAGTAGAAATCAAAAATTCATTTGGATTTGTTAGGAAGGCACAGCTAGTAAACAGTGATACTGGACACAATATTTCAATCTAAATAGGGGAAAATTGCTTGATTTCCCCCTTAGACCAGCACTAATCAGAGTTTTCACATGAAAGAAGTGCTCAGCAAAAGTTTCAAAAGACAGGGGCTCATTGCTGATTTTTTTGTACTAACTAGGCTGCAAACAGGAGAATGCAAATTGTGGATACATATTCTGCCTCGCATATTGCAGGAAAAAATAAACAAAACAAAACCCTTGGTACTCGCCTTTCTACTATTCCATTTCAGGAAACAGTCAGGGATCCTGGTGGGGTTGTGAAGAGAACAGGAAGTGCTTGATCAGGCACAAGTGGAAAATAAAGTAAAAAGGGGGGAGAAGGAGCAGGTAACTTCTCAGACATTTGAGGGCTCTACTTCATGCTGAAGATGAGACTACTGATTTTTTCAGTCAATTGTGCACAGGTTCTTTACAACCTCAGGCACATGTATTTTATTGTCTCAGTGATTTTATTTCCCACTAAGCACATTTATTATCGTCAGACAAATGTAATTTCTCATTATTGTCTACTTTCTTCAACATAAGGCGGCAGTAAACAATATTACTATGCAGTAAGAGTGATAGAATGATATTCAACAGGCTCCCGAGATACGCTCTTCCCAAAGTGTAACACGTATTACAAGTGCCTTTATCTTGTGTGAAACATCCAAGAAAGCTACAGGGAAAGGCCTGCTCAGACACTGTAGCCTTGGGACAGAGAAAGTTTTGTCAACCAGCTGTCCTCCTTCCCGTGCTTGCTCAGTGCAGACAAAAGCCTTAGAGGACAATGCTTTCAGCCCCAAGTCCTGCAGAGCATATTTAAGCAGAAACTTTTAGATACATATACTAATCAGTCCTGGGTGGCTCATCATCAGACAATCAAAATCATATATTCTTTTATCTGAAAGCAGCTAACTCAGAAGAATAGATTACGCAAATGTGACAGAAAATTAAGGAAACTTATACGAGGTGTCCAGATCAGATTCAGGTCTTGGGAGACTGACTAATATTCAGCTTTTGTTGCTTTTGACAGTAAAGCTCTGCTTTCAGGGTATGTATAACATTACGTGTATTTGCAATGCAATTCAAACTGCTATCTGACTTCCTACTGCTCAGAAACTCTCACAGTCTCTAGTCAGCCAGGCAAGGTTATCATAATATCATATTCAGCAAGATGTTGCTACCTGTTTATATTTTATTGCAAAAAATTCATAACCTTAACATGATTTAAATGCTGCACTGGACATGCTTCTGCATTATCAAAATGTGAGCTTTCTAGTCTCCTCTAGGACAGGATGCAAAACTATAAGGACTCTTGGGAAAGGCAAGTGGATACTACAGCTTTATTGAAATAAGACAGAGCTGCTTACATAGGGAAGAAGTATATTTTGATAAGATTCCAGCCCGCTTTGTTAAAAAAAGAAAAGTGGAGCAGGAGGAGAGAAAGGAAAAAGGAGTGAGAGATAAAGAAGAGAGAAGTGGGGAGGGAGAGAGAGAGACGAGAGGGGAGAAAGCAAGAGAGAGAGAGAGAGGCTGGTTCTCTCAGCAGCTATAGTTATTTTTTTGTCATGCTGCATCTCCATTTCTGTGGTAAGCTTATTGCTGTTCCTATGAATTGCATAAATGTGAAAAAGTTTAAAAAAGGATATAATATCCCTTGGTTGGAATAAAACAATCTATCTACTGTAGAGGTTCTCATTCTGAAATGTGTTAAACAGCTATGAATCCCTATGAATTTAATGGAAATTACAGACTGACACTTCCAAGATTATAAAATAGTGACAAACACAAAACACTAATAAACTCTAATAAAAACAATAGGAGCATAAGCCAATAATACTGATGAGCCAAATGTGCTATTTTTGTCATTCATGTCTAGTTAAAAAAGAAGAAAATAAAGTAACATTAATGAAAGAGGCAAAACTCTCTCAACCTTCTGTTCTTTCATGCTTGCTAGTCAACAGATTAAGAAATAATTATCCTAAAAGAAGAAAACTCTCTTGAGAACTTAGAGCAAAGTGAACACTTAGGTAATGAGTAATAATTGGCATTCAGTCGCTGAAGTATTCATTTGGGCCTCATACTCAAAATGAGATCTCATTGTGAAAGAAAAATGAAGAGTAAGATGTTGGTGAAAATCCTTTGAGGAATTTAAGCCCAGGAAATCTTTATTATGATTTTTTTTGGCATAATAAACAAACTGCTTATTCTGTTTTGATTGACAGATATGGAGCACGTATGGAAATAAGTTTCTAAACATTTTATTGAATAGATGCATATTGTAAATAAATACAAATTAATATAAACACTGTCAAAAAAATCTAGTGCTATTATGTAACTCTTATTGTTGAAGTTTTCTGAAACTGTAATGAAGTACACACTCATTTTTTCAGTAGAATACAACCCTTAATACAAAACAATACAGGCCTTAGTATATCAGCTTAGGATGCCACAGTCCCACAGTTAGTGCCACGAGGTGCAGCACGCACACCATGTCCTGCAAGGAAGACAAAGCTTTGCTGTGTCATGGCTCCTCTGTCACCACTTGGCTCCATCCTCTACTGTCTCATACCCACCACATTAGCAACTCATTGATGTGACACTGCTGAACATTCAGCACACTGACCAAATGCCCCAAAGAGCTGAGAAAAGCTCCTCTAACCTGATGAGATTTACCTTTTGAATATTAATTTTCTGCTATTATTTCTATCTGATATAACTTATGTATAGTTGGAAGCGGAGCAGTATTGCTAAAACTATGTTTTAAGTGAAGACAGGCTTTATTTTCTCCAGTTAACAGTGCAGGTCCCTCAATTTGGAGGATTATTTTCAAGAGGGATGCTAGTTTTGGGAGTTGTTATAGAGCAGGGTGGCCAAATGGGTGGCTCATGTAAGTACTCTACAGGCAGTGTACCAGCTGATTCACTTTTGAGCACTCTCACGTCTTCAATATTTCATATACAGAATACTGCTTTATGAGACCGAGTGTCAGGTTATGTTAAGTTATCTGTGGGGGTGAGCAATCATGTGAGACCATATGAAGAGAGGAGCAGAGCCCTGGAGGTGCCCTGTGCAAGGCTCCAGTAGGGATGGCCCATGACGGTGGTATCAGAGGACTAGGGTTCCCTCTGTGGCCTCACGCATCAGAAGTGCTCACAGATCCACCTCATCACAGTAGTATTGACCAGAGGATCACAAGTATGAGTGAGGCAGTGGTGCTTGCTGTCTGAGGGATATCTGATGCCCGTGCTGACTGCCTTTACAATCCTGACAGTGGCTCACCAGAGGCAGATGTTGTGGAATAGAGAGTCACATATATCCAAAGCAGAAGCTGGGGTGCAGATTTGTGTGGGCTGAGGATACAGCTTGCTCTGAGAACTGTTATTGTGCTAGTGGATACAGCTTGCAGGCAGCTTACAGAGAAAGGGGAAGAGGACTACGGTTTTAGCTTGGAAATGTAGATTTGGTAGGAAGACAGGGACTGCATCCTTGTTTGGGGAAATGCAGATGCTGCATAGTCCGGTGACATGGGGTGGATATATCTCTTAGGAACAGACCATCTGGAACACGTTTTGTAGGGTAGAAATTTGCCTTCTTCAGTTTTAGAATGTAATGTGAATTTCTCCTAGAAAATAACACCAATGCCGCTTCTTTCAAATGAATGCATTGCTCCCGTAATCTATTTTTCATTTGATACTCTATTTCTCTCCACACCCAGCCAGGCAGACCACTGGGTAACTAATCATTTCATTCACTCTGTGTCACCTAACTCCACCCTTTTGCTTGTTTGCCCCATCTGTGATTGTTGTTTTTTCTTTAATTAGGGTTCTCAGTGTATTTCTATATGTATTTAGAAGAATTTATGGGTGTCTAATATTTCAACAATCAGGGCTATTTCAGTTTACTCTATATCTCCTAATAAGTCGATTAGGTACAGCAAAAGCATTAGAAGGAAGACAGGAAGACAAGAACATAAAAGATTGGATTAAAGTAGTGGGAGGACAAGACTGCAAATCTGTCAGCTGGTACTGACCATATGAAATCTGTACACACTGCACTCCCTGGGATCACTACATATGCACAGCCAAGCAAGAAAAATGCATGCTCTTTTTTGTCCACCTGCCTAGAAGAGCTGAATTTATTATGTACCATAAAAACCTTGCTTGCACAGGCCCATTGAGCCACTACCACACAACGCTTAATTTTATCGATTACTCCGAGAGCTGTTGGATCACCATTTGAACAAGACATGAGCCTGCATAATACAACAGGTAGATAACATAGACACTGATGGATAGCATTACTGTGCCCCGTTTATTCCATGGCTTCTTTAAGGACATCGGCAAGCCTCAGTGTTTATTAGTTGTTGACAAAACTACAAATATTACTACTATATCCTTCAGCATATTATTTCAGTCCTTCAGATTGAAACGATAATCAGACTTTTTGGGAAAAAAAAAGAACAGATAAAGATAGCTAGGATTTTAAGTCTAGTAAGCAGAAATCATCAAAACAGCAGAAGAAAATCTTGAATTTCTGCTATTTTTCTGCTATATATTTCTGCTAAATCTCAACAAGTATGCCAGGGCTTGGAACTGATGGTTGCCATATCATGGTTAAGAAGAACAAATGTATCAGTAGCTCACAGCTTGTTAAGATTGTTGTAAATATGCAACGATAAATTATCAGCAATAGAATGAAGCATGAAAGCTTGTTCAGCTATAAACTTTTAGTTGGCATCCTGTTTGAGTTTGTTATTTGCACAAACAGCAGAATGATAAACTAAAATTGTGCTCTTACCTTGCAAGCAATGATGCCAACAGTCTGTGACAAATGAATTGCAAGTCTATCTATAAATTGTACCTAAATTTTTAATACTTGTTCTACAGGGATCTGGAAGAGTCAGTCAGCTTTTCACTTCCAGCTTGAGTGATTCCAAATGTCACTGTCTCTTGTTAAATCTGGAACACTTGCATTGGCAGATGCAAACTTTGTTAATGCACAAGAAATTCATCTGAAAAGTTGTTCCAGATATGCTTGTCTACGAGCAGCCAACTAAATTAATCTCTTCCAGCAAATATTTACATAAATTTCAAACAGCAATCAGACTGTCCGATCCTGCCATACAGGCAAAGTCTTAACTCTTATCCACCGTCATCTTGTGAATCATTATCAAGCTCTTAAGATGTTCAATAGTAAACTGCCAGATGTCAGCAACAAAAGAACCACGTTAATAGAAATGCATAAGGGTTTGAGTGCTAGATTAGAGCTAAATGTTGCTCTAAGAGACAGCTTTGCTTGTACTTTCTTTAATTTGCCATATCTCTCAACAGTATTAATGTGGAATAAATATTCTGTCAGATGAATACAGTGAAATCTAACAAAAGGAACCCAACTGCTGACGTGTCCTTGACCACGCTGCTGAAGTTTTAAAGAGAATAGGATTTGCTGCAAAACTATGCTGAAGAGTATAATTGCAAAAGCATACCACGATGTATTACTATATCCCCGTGAAAATACAAGTGTTGAGGCCTGAAGTCAGTGAACAAAGAAAACTGTATGTACTAAGATAAATATGTAAGGTTCTCAAGTTATATGCTTAACAGACAGGAAGTGTATGGGACAAAATTTAGCTGAAGCTTTGCTATGGCTCACAATAATCAAGTGACATTATGATTTCTCTTACTGGATCATTCTACTGAACATTATGTTATAGTAGTGTAAGTAGAACACAAAGAGCTGTCTTCAGGCTTGCCATTGTTCCTGTTTCCCACCAAAAATAAGCTGGTCTTGTGTTGAAAGTAGCATGGCCTTAATTTTAATTGCTAGTGACAACTTTTTGAAAATAGTATTTTTCATATCTAAAAAGTACATCATTTGCAAAAACGTCAAATCACTGATGCTGAAAATTCTTTTTATAAGGTTATCCATATTGTTTTGTTTCAAAATAGTAGGAAGATATATAGAAGAATAAAAAAATCGAAGTCTCTTTTCTTGGTTCTTTCCTTGATGAAATATTTGAGACCAAGTTAGTAAAAGAGGAAATTTAGTGAAGAAAGAGAAATAAGCTCTCTTTCCCTTTTCAGTGTGAATGAACTGCAAAAATATAACCATCTTTTCCACAGAATAAAAAAGAAAAGGATTAAAAAACCAGGAAGAAAAGGAAAATGCTCATATGGCTCAATTAAAAAGAATTTTACATTCCAGGTAATTACTCCTTAACTGGGGCAGATAAATTATCAATATAATCGCAGAAGTATTAATCTTGGTTAAAAAGAAGAAAAAAAACCCATAAACCTTGAAAACTCAGTATACATGTTATGTAGGCTAAGAATACCTACTATTATTAAGATTACCTGTCACTTTTCGGTATGGGATCCTGCATTCGGGTACATAAGCTATGTACAATCTTGCCAAATTTTTAACGTTTTGATTGATATTTACCATATCAGCTTTCTGCCAAAGATTACTTCTGTAAATAAAATTTCAGCCAAAATAGTTTAATCATTCCTGAGATGATGTGTGGGGAAAATCTACTATTTTGCCTGCATTAAAAAGCTCTCATGACATTTGCTCTGAAAAACACTAACATCATCAGGTTTCTCAGAGAGATTTGCATCAGGAGGTCATTTTTTATTATTCCTGTGAAATTTGCCCACATTTGTTAATTGGGAAATACAGTTGCCCAAGATATAATTTTCAGTGAGCATGCTCCAGCTTCAGACTTCAACCATGTAGAAATTAAAGACATATGAAGCTGGAGCAGGGAAATCTGGGCATGTCATATTCTTTCATTTTGCAAGCAACTGATTGAAACTACTTTTAGATTTTCTCTTTCAATCACTGTTTGTGTATCTTATACTAACTTAATTCAGGCAGTATTTACCAACATTATTTATGAGAATGTTATGTGGGACTATGCCTAAGCCAAGACAGATCACAACTATTGCTTCTCTCCAGAGCAGTTATCCTATTAAAAAATGGAAAGGGGGCAATTTTGATCTAATCTCTTCCCAACAATCTCTCCCATTTTCTGGAATCTTACCCATCAATCTGGACTTCTCAAACATGACTTCTACCAGCTTCTAAATACTGACAAAACTAACATTAAAAATATTTTAACCACCTATCCTCCATGTTCTGGCTTGTGTTTATAAGCCCACCAAAAAGACATGAATAGGCAGCTCCAGCTCAAAGAATTCAATCTCTTTATTCAAGGAAAACAGTCCCCCATAATCCTTACAAACTCCACACTAACATTATGGTCCCAAAATACTTCATAACTAACCACTGTCTTCCCCCTTTCAAAACAACCACATAAGTACTACTTCATAAAGATCTATTTATGTGCTAAGTTGCAAACACAGAATTTTTTCAGTCTTTTTTTTCAAAAAAATAAGTCTGATTTCCTACAGGAATGAAGTGATGCAATCACATATGTGTACATGCATGCCATTTTTGCTTCATTTGTCTGCACCTTCAAGGGGTGGACACCCTGAAGAAACTGAACTTGCGGAAGTTGCTGACTATCTTTGGGAGGTCTTGTCACCACTGCATGCAGAGGCAAAGGGAGAGCATCATCCTTTCCTGTCCTGATCAGCAGCTGGGGGCAGCTGTCCCCTGGCCACCCATCAAACAAGGGTTATCTAACTGGTTAATACATACATACCTCCAACCCGGCTAAAAAAAGTGCTTTCTGTTTTCCCACTATCAGCGTGGACAAAAATATGCTGTGACTTGGGAACAGGATGGATGCACTGCACTAACTTTTGGGGGACTGCAAGGATTTGGGGTGGAGACATTACTGGAAGTATAGGTAAAGGTACAGTAAGTTTGGGGAAATACTGGACTGGGAAACTGTAGGGAATATGAAGGACCTGAAGGAGACAAAAATGTTAGGAATCTAGGCTTTATTAGTTCCTTTGAGCAGAAAAACACTTATTTTAAAAGAAAAAAATGTTTTTTCTTCATCTAAAATAGAAGTGTACAGTAAGAAGTGCTTTGCTCAAAATTTACAGGAGAAAAACACCTGCAGCTAGTCACCAAGACACAGAAATAGAATTCCCAAATGTGATTTTCCCCCCCAAGTATTCATAAGCATATAAAATTAGACTTAATCAGGTAAATTCTTTTGCAGATTAACTCTCCTGTTTACTACCAAGTGAACAGGCTAAGGTATTAAGCCTTATTTCACCTGCAGTGACTCATTTACTCAGGAGAAATGAAACTTCTGATATTTGATGACATTTCCTGTTTCTCATTATTGGCTGCACAGCACCACCTCCCTCTATGAAATCTTTCTTTCAGTATGATAAGCTGAAGTAGATATTGTACAACACTGTGGGTATCATTGCTGTTTATTTCCTGACTACTCTAACTCTGAAGTCTAAGAAATAATACCATTTACAGCTGTGATAGACATATACCAAAGCCAGAGTGGGGAAGCTGCAAAGCTTTATCCCCAGTCCCATTTAATGTACCCTAATGGGTACACGGCACTGTGCAGAGCCAGTGGTGAAAGGGACAGTCACTGAAATCTTGATAAATACTCACCTACATAGTATCCCTCTGCCCTTTAATGAGCTTTCCCTGTGTTCTTCGAATATTTACAATGACATGTACATTTAGGTATACATCTAGTTACCGGTCTATATGAATCCACATACTTCATAACCATGTATCATCTTCCTTCTGATAATTTCAAGGTACCATACAAACATTCACAAAAACTTTGTGTTTTCACACAAAACTTTGTGAATTACAGATGTGTTTTCATTAGAGGTATGCAAAAGAATCCCATTCAATGTTTTGATAAATCAGCACTTCTAGACAAAAATTGCTGAAAAATTATTACTATTAGAGCTCATTTTTATCTTTATTTTACAAATAATAAGATAATTGAATTTTCATAAAAAAAACCTTACAATTTTTCTAACTAGAAAGTAAAACTTAAGGAGAAACAATTAAAAACATAATCACAATGAATGGAAAATGCAGGGTTTTAAAAAATAATCTTACTGCTTACCACAAGAGTAAAAGGAATGATTCAGTATTAAAGCAATAGAAGTGGGCCATAGCCAATTATCAGCAATGGGTAATCTAACCATTCAGGACACGGATTCAGGGATTCAAATTCACATTTTTACACTAGTATAATCTTACTGTCTGACCTTGACCAAGTTACTTGAACTCTGTGCAACAAATGGTCATGTATAACATGATGATAGCAGTTCTTTTTTTTATGTCCAAGGAGTACTGTGAGGACGACATGGAAATGATCTGCTCCTACGGTCAAGTTATTATAGTACTCTGTATTTTATAGTAGAAATTATATTTTGCAGCAGAGACAAATAATAACTTAGGTTAAGTTCACTGATGAAATACTGAAAACTTTTATGACAGGGAGACACCACAAAACACTAACCTTTAAAACCAAAAAAGCCGTTTTCCTCTGGAAAAAGAGTTCAGACAAACTTTACAATAATTATCTATACATAACTGATGGAAAACACAGTCACATAATCAGTACATTCTGGAATAGTTTACTAATATAGATATACAAAGGAAGACACATTGCATTTGTTATATCTCTATGATAAACAAGAAAGGTCAGAGATTTTCTTACAACTTTTTTTATATATTGGAAAAGACAGGTAATATCAGTTCTGTCTTTGTGTGTGGTCACTAGAGCAAATTATCAGCTTGCAAGTGGCAAGTGACTCTATGAAACCCTATGAAAGAATATTCGGAAAAATGCATAGCTCTTAAGATTTTTTGCTTGCTTGTTTTCACTGACTTTTGTTCCACTAGATCCCAGCTGAACCTCACTCAGCTTCCTCTTCTCTACCATATCACATTCTTCTCATTCCTTTCAAAATTGTGTGACTGCACATTTCCCTTTTCCTCATATTTTCTTGAATCCTTCCCCAAGCTTCTTTGTTCATTAGTGATCTGAGCCTTGATACTCCATTTATCTAAGTTTTATCCCATCCCCTAGACGATGCATACAACAGCATCAAACTGGGGATCACAGGGCAGAATTCGAGCCCAGATGCAGGTGTTAAGCTACACCTACAGATAATGATTCAAATTGGAATCCTGAATTAGAAACTGCTGAAATTCAGTTGGGAATTTGAATTCTAAGTTTCATAACTTTCTCTGATGTTTTCTAGAGGGAAGAAAACAGACACTAGAAATACCTCACATATAGTAGTGCCTGTATGTCACCACTGCTTAATGCCAGCTCCTGCACAGCACTGAGCCCTCTTAACTCACAGTAGAGCCAATAGACTTCAGAACATTCTTGGCCTTTTGGAAAATTATTTCTTTTTAAAGGTAATAAATGTATACCTTATTTTATTTTATCAGTAAATCTTTAACATCTATCTATGTGCTTAGAAATTTGTCTATTACATAGCAGCTTTAAAATATATTTTGTATTTAAATAGTTCTTTTTTCCATTATCCTTTTTAAAATCAGTTTTTAGATATTATATCTTTTACAGGTTGACTACATAACTTTACAGAAATGATCTTTCTGAAATAAAACACCATTTATCATAACACAATGCAGCAACAGACTTGTCTAAATAGTGCAACAAATCTATAGACACTACACCACTTCCATTTTGTTGTGGAGTTTCTAGAGAATAGAAAAAAAAGATAATCTATGATTTGCAGTTCGCCGTGTGTGTGTGCAGCAGGAAATGGAAATTTTAATGTCTTGATAGTAATTCCATTTCATTTGTTACCAAACTGAGAAAGAATATGCCGCCTACCTTTGTCTCAATTTGTTTGGTGTCTAGATTCTGAAAAAGCAGCTTTACTCTTGTTTTCCCATCATCTGAAGATCCTTTCAGCTGAGAGAATTTAAACCTCCACAGCACATTCTAAAGAGAAGGAAATTTGATTAAGGACTCTGTTACACACTCTCACCTAGAACTACAGATAACTGATAGATGTTGACATATTAAGATAAAGCTTTAAGACAACAAATATAGTGCATGATAGCAGGCTAGTTGCAGAACAAATAAAGTTAACGGTTCTGTATCATAATGTGAGAGCAAAAGATACTGTATAATATTCACTGATTAATTATCTAGAAATTCTCAATATATGTAAATGTTTCACTTGTGTATCTGAAATAGTATCAACATCCATGGCAAAAGCTTAATTCTAGAATGAACCAGGAGGATATTTGTATCAGTTTCAGTATGAACACAATTCAATACAGTATCTTAATCTCTCATATTTCAGCTAGCTCATCTGCATAGCATAGGTAATAATACCTTATACAGATGTTGCAAAGTTGCATTCACTGATGTGTGTAAAGTGGTTTGAAATGTGCTATAGAAATGCAAAATTGTTATTTTTTAATGTGGTCTTGCAAACTACAAAAAATACATTGTGTGTTATACAGTCATTTGCAAATATATAAGAATTCTAGGTTATGATCAAAGCTAGCTCTCGTATGGGTTTACATATGTGGTCTTACTAGTAGGCAAATCAACAGGATATTTTAATAGTTATGAGGGTGTTTTTAAAAAACTAACCCTGGGAAATTATTTTTGAAACCACTTCCATTTTCTGTTTTTATCTGAATGTTTTCTGTTCATCACCTTTAAAGGTATAATAAGTCTAAAGAACAAACTAACAACTTGCATCCAGATTACCTGCTGATGTTTCCTTAATGTCCCGTAATGTTAATGAAAATTGATGTACATGTTGACATGTGAATCAGTCCCTGGTCACTGCTGAGGAAACATGACTTAAATGCTTTGAAAGCTTTTTCAAAAGAACACATAAAACAGGCAGAAGAAATTTTGATGTGTTCCATCTTTCACTTTGCCTCACTGCAAAATATTCTCCTTATGTACACCGGCTCCATACTTACACTTGGAAGTAGCAGACTTTCTCCCTGTGAATTTGTCCAATATTCTGTAGGTAACACTGATTGGATTTGGGGTAGAATAGCTGGTCTGTGAGTCACATGCAATTACAGAAAGAAGGAACACCAGTCCTCTCTAAGTGAGTTGAGACTATTTCTATTATCTGATAAGGTTGATACTCTGGGGAGTTTTGAACTACTCTCTGCAAATGAGACTACTACCACATATAGTTGGTAAATTCAAGAAAGACTGTGCTGGCTTATTCCTAATTCAGAACATGGTTAGCCTGGAAGACAGCAGGAGCCCTGCTTCCCTCAAATTAAGTTTGGGAAGTTATTTCTTCACATTGTTGCTATTACATTATATGCCTTTATGCTAATGATAATGATTAAATATTCACTCTTAATGTCACATATGCTAATTGTGATTAAAATCCCACCATTCCAAGTGCTACAGCAATGTAGAAAACAAGAATATCTGACTGAGAGATGATTAAAATGAGAAAGGTAACAAATGTTGGGATATTACAGAGTTTGTCTCATTGGCCAATAATTTTTTCTTTGTAGTGGATATTGCACCACTTGAACAAATGTCAACTGATAAACATGACAATATATATTTAGCGTGAGGAAAATCTAACAAATTTAAATTATTCTATTATGGTTTTTACAACCCTACTAATACTTTGTAATGCCCTATAAAAAATAAAAAGTCTTACAGGAGGCAAAAAAAGCTTGACTCCATCTCCTGGTTCCCAGCAGACACAAACTCAGGTGGCTTCTTAGATTTCCTAATTTAAAAGATGAAAAAAATCAACTATGCTACGGCATTGTGATTAAACTTTACATTCATGAATAGAGTTTAACTGGGTCCAGAGGGCCTAATTAGACCACCTGAAAGGTCAAAGCTTAAATGGGTTTGGATCTAAACAGAACAGATGAATGTTCTATATAGTGTAACTGCTACAGATGGAGAGGAAACAAGGACCTAGGAACAATTTAGCAATAATGTGCATTGCTGGAGTGATCATCTCTCCCAACAGTTGACACTTTGTGAAAAACAGAAGAAGCAGATGGCTCTGGAAGGCAGAAGAAAATGCACACTTTGGGATCCCTTTATTTTAGGTGAGCTGCTAGAGGCACAGAATAGGGAAGGTGAACCAATTAAGCCAGCCAGGTACAAGAAAGCCTGTATGATCACATACAAAACAGCTGCAGTTGACAAGGGTAGCTCTGTGATAGGCCCCAAATGGTAAAAGCTGCATGAGTCAAAACTGTGACGACCCTGGAACAGTCAACTCCAGCTGACAATTACAGGCAGTAAGAATGAATTGCACAAGTTGCCTGTTACTGCCTCACTCAGAGGCTTGAGGATGCACAGGCCATCTTCATCTCTCACACAAATACAAAACAAATGTATATAGGTCTTCAAAATTTTTACATTTTAATCTATCTAACTTTATTCTGTGTTTTTCCTTTAGGTAAGCAACAAGGATTGATCTAAATCCTCCTGATCACTGACAGTGAAGGTAGCACTTTGAGTCAAAGTCCTACTCCTCCTGTAGCTAAAATCTTGGTTCTATTGAACACAGCAGGAAAAGGATTTTAATTCTGGCTTATTTTCTGATATTTTGAAAATGAATGTCAATAGACAAGTTTATAATCCTAAAAGTAGGAGTACACCTGATCAACCTACACATTTAAAAGAAACATTCTATATAGTTTAAACCAATGAGATTGCACGTAGCTTTAGGTATAGAAAATAAAATGTGATATGCAGAGCACAATTTGAGCATGCAGTATCACCTTAAGGCAGGGAAAAGTATGCAAAGGTGTTTCTTGGGATTTTACCCTACTTAATGGGATAGCACATGCAATGTAAAGTCTAAGTTTTCAAATGCCAATAGTCTCGGTCATTATTTTGCTTCCCAAAGATTTCAAGAAACATGCATTTTGGATGACAAAAAAACCCCACTAGATTCTTTGTCAATATTTTAAAATGGAGTTTATTTCCTCTTTATGTAGAATGACTTACTCAATTTCTTTCATAGACATTTGAAAGAAAAGAAAGCTTTCATTTTTGAGTAAAAGATGATATTTTGAGGGACAGACCTTCTGCTGTATAGCTCTATTAAGGTAGAAATATTTATTATATGTAAATTTAATTTCACTTACAAATAAATTTAGAAATTCATTTAAAATAGCTTAAAATATCACCTAAAATTATATTTAATATAGTAGAATTGTAGATATTGTTTGGAAATTGGTATATGTCATGAACCATCCACAACAGGCCTTTTAGATGCAGCCAATCTGTTTTGCAGAACAAGAGAATGTAATCATCTGCATTATGACTGAAGCACATTGGCTGTAGCTCTGTTTAGTATAGACATAGCTTAACTTTCTTATGATGGAAGAATAATTAATCTTGTCTTATATCTGTGACTTCAAAACAAACTGAATCAAGTGACACTAATTTTCTTCATGATTAGTAATCTTCATAAAATCCTAAAGGATTTCAGATACTAAGAAATCAAGTTCTATGCTAAATATTAACTTTCTTTCCTTTTATTACTTGAGAAGGAAATGAGCTGTTTTATATCCTCCTCCAAAATATCTCTTCACATGCTACAGTACAAAGAAATTATTCCTTTCTAGTCTCAAACGGGCTGCATTTCAGTGGTGCCATATAAATAAAAATTGCAGTATTTTAGGGGAAGAAATACTACACATAAAAAAATATATTTTTTTATTATTCCCAGAATTATCAGTCAAGTAGAGTTATGTCTTCTGCTCCTTTTCCTCTTACCTTTGTTTTACTGTCAAAACAGGTAAATCCAAGAGCAAAGTCAACTGTGAAGCACAGGGTATCCCCTTGCCAACTGCACACATATGTTTTAGACTGGAAAAAAAGCATGAATTTTGAGAGAACAGCCATCAGTTTCATTTATCATATAAAAATAATGTTGTATACACTTTTTTGAGCATGAGAAGACACTCAGCTGGCAACACTACTATTGCTTTATATTATTGCACTTTAAGTTAATAAAAGCTTTGACAGTAATGTAGTACCAGATCTGTTAGCCAGAGATTAACTGGAGAACTTTTTCATATAAAGAGTCCCTATTTCTCGAAAAAAATAACATTCTTGGAAATTATCCTTTATAAAATGCAACATAGAACTAGCAATGCCAAATCTGACCATTTCAAAGCTTTTGGAAAACTGCTTATACCTGACCTACTAATGGTTTAGCACATCATTTCCAATAAATGTGCAAGTAACATTGCCTAAATATCTGGTGATTACAATCTAATTATGAAAGAATTATTACTTCACCCTATTTCTGATTTAGACTTTGAAGATAGTCTTTTTGCAACATTTTCATGCAAGAACTTGGGTGACATGCCACTGCACTACTGTTAATTAATGCCAGCTAATATAATAATTTAATAATTAGAGCTAACTAGCACTAATTAACCAGTATTGTTACTTGCTAGACAGTACTATATATATGCCAATTCTTTGACCCCTTTTTAGGCTGAAAAAAAGAAAGTTCTATTTAAACTTCAGAAAAAGCTTTACAAAAAAAACTCAAAGAAAATTCTCCTTTACATGCATATTTAAGACTAGCCAACTTGAATATATGTTGCATTCTGAAAATAAAAGAGAAAATTTCAGCTACCAATATGAAATGGCTTGATGACACTTAAGTCAATGGCAAAAATCCCACAGACCTCCATATGAGTAGGGAAAAGATCTTGCCCTCAGCCTTTCCTCGCTGAAGTTTACAGCCCATTTTTAAAATGCTTAATATACCCTCATGTTTTATGAAAGCTTTTTTCTTTTTTTTTTTTTCTCCCAGGAGAGCATCACACTGTTATCTTACCTTTAGACACTTGTTAATTAGAATTTTCGTACCAAGATGCTGCCTAAAAAGTGTTTAAGTGCCTAAAAATAGTTTTAACACAAGAATGGCCAGGAGGAGAATGAAAGCTTTAATAAGCTTGCTTAAGTTATTGAAAGTTTTCCACTTAATCACTTTTTAAAGATATTTTTAGTACAATATAAAACTTTAGTATTTAGTATCTCTGAAAGATTTTACTATTCAAAAAAATTTAGAGTTTTATCAAAACAATGTTTCTGAGTTACACATATAACATTTTATATAGGTTATTGAAAGACCTTGGAATGAAATTCATTTATTCATATACTAGTATTATAATCAATCAGACAATGACAGAGTTGTAAAATATTTCTGAATAAAATATTTTCCTCACTGGTGTTCAAAGATCGTATTTTTGTCATTTTAAAATATTTCGGTGATTGATAGTCAATTAGAGCAGTATTTAAATATCCCCACATTTTATACACTAATTAAAATGTGGCACTAAGCACCAGTCATAACTTATTCTCCATTATTTTCCAATTAAAAAGGTTATACTAACTGAGCTCTGACTCAGCAAAGCAATTTTAAAAACTCATATTAAATTAGATCCCCCAATGAGTAAGCATCTAATTACACAGCTACAAAAGTTGAATACTAAAATGAACTATTCACTAATAATTAAGCCTGGAGTATTTTATGAATATTCAATATTTGCAAATAATGTAAATGGTTTGGAAATTATTTGCAGATAGATACTAAAGACAAACAGAATATGTTGCATTTTCAACAAGATAAATATTGCAAATAGATGTAATCAAGATTTATGCGTACAAAAGACTCATAGCATTTTTAACAACAAATATAGTTCGGGTTTTGCCATATAAAGTAGAGATAACAACTGTTATTAAATTTGCTTATGGCACATGCTCAGTGACTCAATCTCTCAAATGCCTCCATAAGATAGCCTCCCATCCCCACTCGTTCACACTAGCACAGATCACTGTCCCTTTCCATTCTTGACTTTGGCAATAAGCTTCCTTTACATTTGTGATTATGGGATCACCCTTGGGTGTCTACAGCAATTGTCTGCATGGAAGCTTAATATTAGCAAGCTGGGTTTGGATGTCTTTTAATGCAATTTTGGAGAAAAAAATGCAGACAGTACTGCATATTAGCTGCCTCTCTGAGGCGTCCAACTTGAGAACTCACAGTTTAAGCAACAGAGAGGAACGGAATGGATTATTAAAAGAAATATATATCTTCCTTGCTGTTTGGAAATGAGATTTTCTGGGCTTAAATTTAATGCTGGCTTGTCACAAAAACCTGAGTAAGTACAGGAGGATGAGGATCTGCAAAGTCTCAACCTTAAGATACGCATTAAAATATTTTCCTGACATACAGCAATAGTCTAATATCCACATTAATTTACTAAATGCATTTACACAGATCATATAGATATGAAAATTCAAAAGAATTGCAAGTGTGGTACAGTGACAACATTTGACACTGCTGCAGACGAGAGCAAATATTTAATCTTAGTGGCTCTGAAAAGTAGCAGGGATGTAGACTCAGAATGCACTCATGATGAGATTCTTTAGCCAAAGGACTAAGAATTTAGCTGTTAAAAGGAAGGGGTTATGCCTAAACTGCATCAAATCATACAAGTAGCGTATATTTCCCAGATCAATCATTTAATGTTTTCAAAGTCCTTTGATAGTGAAATGATCTGTAGAACTATTATTTGTAATAAAAGATGATTACAAACATCTTATCTCTGTATTCATTCAGGTACCACTATCTCAATACTTATGCCTTTAACTCATGAAAATATCATTAAGACAACAATATCACTGGCTAAATAGAGGGAGAACTGTGTTTCTGACTTCCATAAATTCTGTAAAATGAATCTCTTATACACAGACCTCCTGTGCAATGAAATTCCTACCTCGCTTCAGCAAATCACTGAAACAAAGCTGAGATGTTGTCTGTACAAGAACACCTGGGGACTATGACTCCTGGGGAAGAGTGAAGAGATGGCTGGGCAGACCTCAGAGTTTCATACTGCAGGAGGAGTTAGGAAGAAGAAAGGGTCTTGGAAGCTAAATGATGGGAAAGCAGGTCCTGTATCTACAGGCAGGAGGTGAAGGAGAGGTTTCAGCCCTATAACAAGATCAGCTAGATAGCGGGTCTTCACCCCCATCCACGAAACTCTTCATCCATCGAAGCATTATACTACAATTTACTAATGTTTTGATACTTTGAGAACTTGGTAGATTTCTTTTTTTTTTTTTCTCCTAGCCACATCACCAGAGAGTCAATTGCTATCTTCCATGACAAGTGCACACCTCCAGGTATCTGCAGGTGGTAACTAGCACTGAAGATGTGGGTCAGGTACCTCCTAATGGTAAAAAACAGAAATGCTTTCTTCATGGTCATGTTCCATGAGTTTTTACATCAGGGAGGCGACAAGGGACAGGGTGCTTCAATTCTCTTAAACAGAGACTGATGCAGGATTTTGAGTAACAATTAGGAAAGCTTTTTCAAAAATGCTTGACAGTAGGCCAATTCATTTCAAAACCATTTTTGTATGATCCTCTTTGCTTCAGAAGGAGAGAATGTATTTGTGAACAGATCTGCTAATGTAATGAGGAGCGCTTTAAATTTGGTTCGTGGGGGTTGGGTACCTAAGTCCAGGGGTAAGGGAATACTGAAAATGGAGAATGAATGTGTGAGAAAAGGCTACCAGAGGGACTTTCACATCCATTTAGGAAGGAGGGCATTCAGCAGTATACCTCAAGTGCCTGTGCAACAGTGAATGAGGCTTGGGAAAAAAAGAATTATCAGTTCATGTGCAGTCAAAGGACTCTGGCATGACTGGAATTACAGAGATGTAGTGGGCAATATGCACAGTTGCAGCCCAGTCACGGATAAGCACAGCCTGTTCAGGAGGGAGGGGCAAGGAAGAAGAGGTCCCCTCCTCTTTTTGAGTTGCCTTCTATGTAAAGGGGACTTCTGATCAGAGGACTTCTGATTTCAAAAGAGAGATTTAGCTTTCCTGCATAAGCTGAATACACACATATTTGGATGCTTCAGGGACAGTGAGGTCCAACTACTTCTGAAAAAATCTAGACATCCAATAGACTTTGTGGCTACTGGAATATTTGCCTTGAAATGCTTTGGCTTGCGTGCCTAAATATGCCTAAGTCCTGTCATAGGTGTGAAAGGTACTACCTCTGGGTTTTTTTCCAAGACATACAATCTTTTAATGTTCCTCTGACTTTCTTGGATTGTTTTCCAACCAACAGACAAGGATTGTATTTCTTCATATTTTGAACAAAACTCTTTAAAATTATAATTACTAATTCTGATGGTTTTGAGGTTACATACTGAGGTCATCAACAAAGATTCATCGTGAAGAAATACTATTTTACACCATCTTTAAAGAATCAAAGAGCTCACAACCGTGAGCTTTTTCTGTCAGTTTTCCATTTTCGTATCCCAAGAAACTGTTTGGCAAATAGAATTTCTAATGAACAAATGAAATTCAGTGATGTTGCTCATGTAAGGATAAAAAACGCAGTGAGAAAAATGGTAATAGCACAGGTTGGTTCTAATGGAGCTGACCTCCTTAACTTTATTTAGCTTGTCCCTAATGCCCCATCAAGCTTACAATTTCAAAAACTCAGCTGAAGCCTGGCTACGGTTTTGTTAATTATTGTCTTGCATGAAGAAAAACTCACTTCTGCTTGAAATTACAGCTACCTCTTATGCCATTCATTCATATGCAACATATTCATTCTTTCTGGCCTCAGCTATATTCTGTTGCACAGGAATTTTAGTGTTTTTGATCAGACAAAGTATAGCAAAAATTACAGCTCTTTTGTTCTAAATAAAAACAAATTTGGCACCTATGTTACTTTGCATGTTTACTTCCCCAAAAGCCATTAGAAAGTAGATAATATAGGTATACTTTATTGCGTAAACTACACAGTCCCCTTCCTACTCTATCAACTACTTTATATATGTATACACATATTTGCGCTAAGATATACTGTACTTATTACATGTATGTGGGAAAACAGTTACTATTTTTCAATATACTCATGTTATACAGTTCCACGCATATTTACTTTATAAAAATAAATAATAAAAAATAACCAGACAACAAAGAATTTGGTCAAGAACCATAATGCACATAATACACATATTGTGTACCTTTATTACTTGTTATTTGAAGTTAAAATATATGCTATGTCTGTGAGTGGAAGTTAATCTGTCACCGATTTGCTAACTGCTAAAATCTTAACACAACTTCTACTTTGCTTACAACAAGGAAGTGTTCGCATTCACACTAAGTTAGAATTAATTTATTAAAGTAATTAATAAATTTTGAGAAAATTTATTCTTTCACAGGGACAATTCATCCCAATTACATGCAAAAATAAACAATACAGTTGATGAGAACAAAATTTTACTTGCTCAGTAAAACAGTACCTACTTCATGTGTTATTAAACAGCCATTACTACTTGTTCTGGTGGTTTTGCTTGTTTATAGTTACCTACTAATAAAAATATACAAAAATCAGTAACAGCAGTTACTACAGGAACAGCTGTAGCTTTAATGTGTTTTATGCAAATCTTAAGCGATGACCAAAACCTATTAAATCTGCTAATGGCAAAGCTCTCTTGAACTATTCAAGACCTGCCTGTTGTTACTTAATGTTCAGATAAGAACTTAACTATATAGGCTGAACTAAGAGATATTTGACTTTTTAACAGTCTGTGATCTCATAAAGACTTAAAAAATTGACTTTTATGCATGAGAGGGGGACGGTGGAATTTTAAGGGACTATACGTGTATGAAGTGATTTCTTTATCATTCTCTATTAGATTGGACACTAACATAATCATTGAATTTAATTATAAGAGTTTTCTCTAGAAACAGTCAACAATTCAATGATATTAACAGAAAATTCCAGTGTTCCCAGTTTGAACTGGTAACATTTTGGTATCGTAAAAACATCACTGATATTTGTATCACCCGGGTTCTAAGACCTAGCAACATCTTATATTTTAATATTTTCTTAAGACATTTAATATTTTCTTTAGTCTTTCTGCATCTGGAATTATGAAAACTATAAAAATAGGAGGAAGTTTGTGGAAATTGTCGGAGGAACCTGAAGGCCTGACACAGAAAAGAACCTAAATGAGGGGTTCTTTTCATATGCTTTAGTTGCAAAATAAAGCACAAGAGAATTTAAAATACAGTGAGGGTTAGAAAAAATAGAAATTGGTACAAACTGCTGACAGTTTGTACCACATATTTTTGCATTAAGGAGACAGACTTTACAGAATCACAAGTAAAAGAACATAGCATATGACATGTCAATGCCTTTGTCTTTCTCTTTTTCCATTTTTTAGGCAGCTATTACACCACACAGCAGAGGTTTTGGAATAAATTCCAAAGTATTTACCAATACATAGAGTTTGCTAAAGGCCTTAATATGGGACAGGATAGGCCTTTCTGAAATTCTACTTCTAGCATATAAAAACTCTGAGGAGGAAGTGAAAATGATGATAAGAGCATACAGTTGTTATGATTGTACAGAGAAATGTATCTTAGCCCACATCTAGTACACTCTAGAGAGTGTGTTAGAAGGCATACAAAATTAAAACCCTTAATTCTGAAGACAGTCTACAACATTTTCTTCAACAGTATTTTTTATATAGAACTACCAGTGCTGAACAGAAGTGCTTTTTAAACTTTCTGAAATTCCAGAATATTGAATTAAAAATGCATATATTTTTGTTTTCAGGTACGTGAAAAATTCTGAACGATATTTTCAGATATCAGGTGTATGCCTGTTCCAGATAACTTTGCAAAGGTATCAGTGAAATAATTTTTTTTGCTGTGCATGAATATACAGTATTTTCACTCAAAAAATGTGGCATATCCACTCACATAGTCATACCTTTAAGAAATTCATCATATCACAATTAAAAAATTACAGAACTGTGATCATTATGTGATGACAGTGTTAACTGTGATCACAGTGTTAAACCACTGTGACAGAGAGACTAGGACTGCATGGACTTGAAGCCCGAAACAAAATGTTTCTCTACAGGGAATTCTCTTTCTATAGGAAAACTGTGTCACAGTCTCAGCTAGAACTGAACTACTTGGCAAGACTACTCAACCATGCAGATATGGTTACCTACTCATGGCTATTGCATTCTCTCTGTAAAGAGAACCTTAGGCTAATGTAAAGCCAACAGCAAAAAAACGCTTTGCTATCGCCTTTGCTAGACAATCAGACTATGGATTAAATTGTTAGTAGAAGGCAATGAGAGAAATGGAAGTAGGAGGAAAAATCAAAGGCCAGGTGGCTTAGTGGGAGTCTTCCTCTAACAGTGAAAATTCAAATGGCATTCTTAAGCTTAAGTTTACGTTGGGAAAAGATTTTGCTTCCTCACCTCTGTGCCTGAACAGCAGTTTTACGGATTTGTAGCAACCATTTTTTTCCAGAAGGAAAACCAAGGTACAACAGTGTACTGTTTAGTATTTTCCTATCTCTAGAGTGTCCTAAGTATATTTTCACATATCTGAAGCAGATGCGGAGTAATCAGGCTGGCACCATTCATGTCAGTAGAACTCTACTGACTTACTCCAGCAAAGGCATTGACTTGCTTTCGAAAAAGTTCTTTACTGTATAATACAAGGCTTTTCTTTTCAAGTGATATATAAAAGCTGGAATGACGCTACTACAGATTTTGCAGTTGAGAAAGGATTTAATTAGAAGTATCAATGAGAGACATTCCCAAGTACAATATTCAGCTCTGCATCAAGGCTCCGTGGACTGGGGTTTTCTTTTGTACCTGATTCTTATAAAGAAATCACAGAGAGAGAACAATAGAGAACCATAAACTTTTAAAAATAGAAAACAAGATGACAAAATTTTCAGATCAAATTTCTCTATAAATCTGAAATTCCATTTGAGCAACTTCCTTACAGCTTTAGTGGTTTTATACTTATACAAGTCTGTAACATTCTCTGACAAATAACAAGAATACACTCTAACCATATAGTTTTTATCTAAAGCTTTAGATTTATAAATAAATATAAATATATTTATAATATATGTAACAATTTAGATGTATCCTTTTGATTTAGTTTATTTGTAATTTTAAGAATATGCTAGGATTTTTAGAAATATTGGCGTACCTTCATGAAAATCAACATTTTATATTAATCATGATTTAAATACGAGGACATAAACTACAGAACATATAAGCAAGATTTTGTTTAATATTTTTGTACACGCATAAAATTTCTTGTCTGCTTTACAACATTAATAGGTGCACTGCTTGATTCTTCCTCAGTATCCCATCTGCTGAATTATTAATTATTTTTACAAATGTTAAACACATACAATTAATCTGTATAGCTCTAAAGATCTGACTTTTGGTTGGGGAACTTTTTTTGCATTCACATGAAAATTAATTAAAATTTAATGGTGTTTCCAAAGATGACCATTTAAATTGGAATTGTAATAAGCTTCCTATACATAATTAAAACAATCTAAAACTTAATTGTGTAATTAAACTGAGTGCTTCTGGTAACAAACTGATAAGTATCTTTTAATGACCCTATAAATCTAACCTAATCTAATTGCTATTTAATACCTCACCTGAATTTAAAGAGGATATTCAGTTTGTTTATTTGTTTGCTTCAGAAATTAAAATGCAGTATGTTCTAAAATTAGCACATGACTGTCTTTCCATTATTAAAGGGATTCCTCTGTATAATTTTGCTTCATATATGCTTTTGTTGTCATCACAGAACATAAAATTAAGATAATGTTGACAACTTGATTGAACATTTTCACATTTTAAATACTCATGAGCATCACATTCATCAACCCTGTTTTATTCATCTTCTTAGTTTACCATGAAGAATTAATAAATTCATAAGATAGAAATGACAATTACTTCTTATTCCGACTGCCTAATTTCTGCTAAATTTTATTTATGTAGGGGAACATTTCTTGATGAAACTTAGAGGGTGATTCAGAATCCTATTTCTCAAGCACCACTTAATTCCTAAAGATGCCTAGAAACAATCAATGTGTTTGTTTTGACTGCAGAGTTGCTTAGACACCCAAAGTCTTCTGAGTTCTCAGAAGAGCTAGGTTAGCTGTGATACAAACATGAGTAGGGAGATACCTATTCTCTGCCTCTGCCTTGGCTTTCCAATACCCCTCTAATTACATATTACTTGAGTCCAACAATATTGTGATGGATTTATAATGGAATATTATGCTGTAATTATTTAGCAGTCTCACCCAGATTTTGATATTTACAGATTTTATTTTTGAATAGAAACATTAAAATAGAAAAAAAAGTTTAAAATATACGAGTAGGCTAATATTGATCATGATCACAGAAGAACTGGATACAAGACTGCATTGCTATTCATTGCAAAAATAGTTTAGAAGCTATCTGAATTTTTATCTAGTGGAATCTCTTCAGCTAACTCCTAATTTTGAAAACAATGGGAGTTTTGTTGATACCTCCAGTGGACTGAGAATAATATCCAAAATATACAAGTTAATTTTGTTTCTTTCTGGAGCAACTTAGATTTTTGGAGCTATTCACCTGTTTGTTTATTTTGGTGAAAATGCAGGTTTTTAAAATGTCAGTGCAGTTTTGTGCAGTTTTCTATTTGACCTCTCACAGCTATCAATATATCAATAAATAAAATATCACAAAAGCAAGTACATGATTTAAAATAAAAGCAATACTTCTCATATTATAAAACAATTATTGCTAATGAAAGGTCAGGAAGTAGTACATAGGCATATAGTCACTACTATGTTGCTATTATATATAATATAGTCAAATGAATGCATTTAAAGGGAAATTATTAGAAACTACTGGTTTCACGCAAAGGCTACTGAAATCAGTTGGAGCTAATCTATTCACTTCTGTATGATTATTGATCAGTGCTAGTGACCTCTTTCAGGGCATTTTTAATAGAATACACATGCAAAATTAAATAATACTTCAGAACAGTGAGCAGTTGTAGGAATGAGGAGATTGTATAGATCATTGTCTGAGTTGCAAAGGATAGATGGAAAGAAAGTATTATATGGACATGTTTTACACAGAAAATTTTAAAACCATAGATATGTACTAGGAAAACAAGAAGTGAAAAACAAAACATAAACACAGAATGGATTCTGAAAGAATTTAAGCAATGAATATTTCATGGAAAATAATCTCATCTTCTCAGACCTGAATATTATGTTTGGGTTAGAAATGAATTAAACTGATGAACTGGTAAAATCTGTGACAAGATATTAAAGAGGAAATTTAGAAAGACTAATAGAAGAGAAGATGTCAAAAATACCCAGGACTAGATACTCAATCAGAGATAGTCCATCAAGCAAAACAGGAAAGAGAAACAAAGCTGAGGAAAGGATATTGTATAAAACATTTCTTTAAAATTATTACTTGACTTGGTCATCCTGAAGAACATTCAGTGGATAGAGGGAAATGCTAAAGTCTGGAATAAGAAGATAACGAACTCAGGATACTTTGAGATAAGTTAATTTCAGCTCTGTGATCTTCCATAACTGTGGAACATTGCTTATGATCACAGAGGAAAAACAGGGATTGGCAGGACACACCAGCATTGAAAAGTAATTCATCGCTGCTGACAAAACAGAAAAGGAATTGATTAATTGCATTTGTTTTAACTATTCTTGTTTCTTTTTTAGGAATTTTAATTTCTAAAAAATTAAATATTAAAATAGTGTTTTATCAGCATAATATTTTTGAAATGAAAATTGAAAGCTTCCCACTGCAATTATGGTCCTTATTCAAAAGAAAGAAGTCTTATGGACAAATGAACCTACAGGTGACAACCTTTAATTTTCTGGATGCTGAAATGTCAGTCCCCTTTATGTGGCTAGAAATGTTCTGAGTAACATTAAATTGCAGACTTCATTCATGCTACTCCTGATATCCTTCTGAAAAGATGGACATGAAAAGCAGCATTTATTTTTTGAGGTAAGAAAGGAAATAGTGAAATCAGAAAGATTTTTCACTGCTGGAGAGTGACCACAACACTTTGTACCCTACTGGCATAGTGGTTTATAGCAAACTTGAATGTATGAAACTGACTGACAGAAAACTAAGATATGGGAATACACACACAACAACTTAAGCATTGCAACCAGATTTTTAATCTAATGCCTCAGCTGGAGTCTTCAGATAGGCTGAACCATGACTAGAAGAAATATTAATATCTTTTGTGCTATACTGGGCTAGCAGATTCTTGAATTCAAATGACAAAGATCATTGCACAAGTGAATAATTGTCCCTTAATTTTGAGATTGTTAGACTGTAACAGAACATCAGGTTTTGAGATTTAACAATAAACACTTCACAATGTCATATAAGACAAAATAATGTCTTTTAAATCAGTTACCAAATATTTTGATCCCCACCCTTCTTACACTTTAATTCTATATTATCTGTTTTTTATATGGATGATGGATAAGATAATTACGTGGTTGGTCAAATGGATTCATCACTATTTCTTGAAGAGTTTGCGTGAGAAAATCCTTTATGCATTACTAATCCCTCCCTGAAACCTAGCAATTTTTCAGGAAGAATCACATTTTTTCTGAAGGACTGCATTCCTTCTCAGAAGTGCACGAACAACAACATTGCCATTACAAAATCTTTTTTGTTACCCTATCAGTCCAAAGAGATTATTAAAACTCTTCTAAGTGAACATGCAGAAATCTCCTGGGAATTCCAAATATACATAAACTTAGAAAAGCTGGTTCAACAGTCTTGCTGGGACTCCCACTCCTTGCAAGCTGTGCTAATGCAATACCATGATCCAGTGTGCTTTGGCTAGCATAAACATCTTTAGGAGGCCCCTGCAAACTAGCACACACCTGCTCAAGCTTGCATTTGTGCTAAACTGTGTAAATAGATTTTGAAATAGAGAAGGCTTATACTCTTAACCCATACATTCACGTACTACTCATCCAGTTCAGTTGGGAGTACAGATCTAGATGTTCAGCAATAACTTCCTTATGTATAGCAATGGTATATAGTATAAATATGCTGTAAGTTACAACTTAACTCAAAATCAATAGAACTGCCCTGTCTTCATACCACAAAATACCTCCTTTAGGATTAAATATCTGCTTTAGGATAAGCACAATCATTCTCTGGGTTCCATTCACTAACTCTCATGGGAGCTTAGACACCACAAGGCTAATAGGCACCCACTTGTAGATAACTGTATGGGGAATCTGCATCTTAAATTTCATATCACCTAATGGGAAATGTATTATCTGGTCTGAGAAAAGAATAGCTTGAGAGAATTTTACTATTCAGTAAAGAGTGATAGAGTGATATGACAAAATTTGTTCTCACAATGATTTTACAATGATTTTTCAAATTCTTCCAATGTTAATAAAGTCATTCCTAATTTACAATTAACAATGTAAGAGCAAAATACTTCTTTCTTTGTTCTTTGAAAATAGAACCATTATGCAAAATACAATAAATTTATATTATGCAAGTAGAAAATAAGCTTTATGGAGGACACTGTTAAAGGTGTCCTGAAGAAACTCCACAGAAATTTTTTTCCAGTTGCAGAATGTATCAATTTCCAGTTTATTGTAATCAAAGTAAATTTATACATTACTACTTCTAATTTTCAAACTGTCATAATATACTCATACAGTGTTATCACACAGTCATAGACAGATAAATATTTATGTGATGATGAAGCTTTCAGAAGCCTTTGGTGTATTAAAGTATACTCAGATCTTTACTCACAGTGCATATTAATCTGAAACAATTATTAAACATATGCAGTAACTTTGCTAAAATTTGTTACAGAATATTTTACTGATGAAATGACTCCAGGATTCAAAGTATTCATTACTTACCCCTGTTCTTTGAACTTCCAAGAAAATTGCTCTTTGAAAAGATTTCTCCCACACTGCCAACTCACTGCCAAGCTCTACATTGAAATAATGACTCTTGCCATGTCCAACCATAACACTGAAACAATATGGCCTCTGGTCGTCAAGATCATAGTCCTGATGAATACCTAAATACAAGTTTGCTTGTAGCCAGCAATCATCAGCAAGCCAGAGCTGAAAGACATGTTTCAGTATGTGACTCTTCATCTAGCAAAAACAAGCAGTTATGGCAACATTGTCTTCTGTAAATGACAGGTACTCACTTATTTATGTTGTTATATTAACAATTATCTTGAAGCAATGTTTTGAGAATTAAGGAATATTTGCAAAGACAACTTCTCTTTTACTTTTTATTCACTTTAACCTGTATATACAATCTGAGCTACTTCTGTACTTCCAAAATACCATCAAAGTAATCTAAGCAATACATACATTGTAATTTAAAAGGATTTTATAGTAATGAAGTTGAGGAGGAAGGGATGATTAGGAGGGTGACCAGAAGGAAGTTCTCTGACTAAGGTTAGAGAACAAGCCTACCAACGGAAGAGGGAAAGAAGGATTTTGGAGAGATACTGGGGATAAATTTGGGAGACAGCATATGGGAGTGCATCAGAACTTCTAAGAAAGCCACTGGCTGTAGAGCAGATAGCATACTATTGTTTCTCCAGAGGATGGTGGGAGAAGTTTCTTAAAAATTCATCCATGATTCCAGGTGATGACTAAAAGGTCTGCACTATCATGCCGAAGAGAGAGAGGAACACCTATTAGCAGGTGTGTTGATAATATATGGAACTATATTTTATATCCTTCCAGTTCTGTTTCTCCCCTTTTCCAGCTATCCTGTGATCAACCATTTGGAAGTGAATTGCTATTTTTTGTTTTATATGTGAACTTGAATTCAAACTTCTATAAGCAAAATGGTGTCTTACCTACTTTATAAAAATGGACTGTTTAAAATAGCAAAAATTGTGACTATGATGTCAGATACCAGTTCCAAGTAAAGCAATTCCCTCTAATTTAAATATTTTAGCTTTTGAATTTATAATCTATTATAAAAGTAAATATATATAAATACATATTATATAATATATATTCTTTTATGTTTTTTCATCATAGGTTTTTCAAATGTCTTCATAATAGCACCCCTTTGAACTAACATATTTATGAAAAAATCGGCAGGAAATAGCCCCTCGCAGTCAGTGGAGTTGTATCTGAGATAAATTTAGCTGACCACATACCTAGTTTAAGTTGCACAGTTAATCAAGGAACTGATTAGTGTGATTTTGTGAAACAAAAAAAAAAAACCTTTTAAAGATGAAATAAAACGAAAGACTCCCCCATATAGTGATAAATGCTTCTACGAAAGAAATTACTTTTGAAACAGACTTAAATGAATGGTATCTTATTTAAAGTGTCTCCCAAACACTAAACTCAGATTTGTAAGATTGAAAGATTGAGTTTCTTTCTCTTGAAGCACTTTTAATGAGCCCATTTCACTTTACAGTTTTGGTCCAGTCATAGATTACTCAGAGGTGACACTGAAAAGAACTTCTTATAAGCTCAAAGAAATGATATTTTGTTTACAATCAAGTGGAGGGAAATTCCTGACTTGCTTGAATGCAGTTGAAGAGCTCTGCACCAGTCTTACAGCAGAGTACAAGTACTCCACGCTAGCTGGATTCCAGTCTGCTAATGCAGTAATTTATTAACAATCTAATGGTTATTCTGGAAATGACAACATGAGCTTACACAGGTCGCTTAGTAGCTGCCAGTGTGCCCTGCAACTACAAGGGCAGTGAAGTGAGACCCTGCCATCAACTTCAGGACAAACCAGAACTTCCACATTACTCTTTTATAACCAAAATACATCCCTGTAACACAAGGTTTTGTAAATGAAAACACACTCTTACAAGAAATTTCCTTTATGTTTCAGTTTATCATTGATTAGCACGAAAACTGAGAAAAACAAAACTAAATTAAAAAGCCAGTCTTTCCAGCTGCTTATAGATTTAAATATTTTCACCAGTTGAATTTTCAAATTATATATGTTTTAGTTTCTATATGTTAGATAGGGCTCTTTCCCACCTCCCTTTCTCTTTGATGGCACAGGGAAGAGAACAGTGAAAGAACAAAAGGGACTTTGCAAAGAGAATCCCATTTGTTACGCTCTAATGTCACCTGTAAAGAGCGTTTTGTTTCTGGGTTTAGGAGAGGTCTCTAGTCAGCCAGGTATGGGATAAAAGCAGATGCTGGACTGGACATAGGTGGCTTTGAAAAGATCAGAATGCAGCTTTGTACCCAAGTCCTAGAATCCTGTAGTCAGAATAAGCACTTTAAAGATTTTGCATTCATTTTTCCAGGACCTATAGTAGTCTACCATAACCTACCAAAGTCTGGACCTGCAACCCATGCACATAAAAACAAACAAATAAGCAAACAACTGGGATCTGAACATCTAAATGTAACCTACAATCATGTATATAAAATAAATGCTTACAAGTTTAGGGTCCTGTGTCCTTCCTGTTCTAGATGAACACACAACCACCTTCACAGGAGAGCAGTGAAGGTTCCCTTTTCAGTAATAAAAAGCAGAAGAAAAAACTGCTCTGCTAGCACATTCTCCTCCAGGTACTGCCCCATATTCACAAACAGCACCAAACTTCTCATGTGGGAACTGAAAATTTTGCTTGTGCTCATGAACTACTGAGTAACATAAAGCTGGCATATCTAACTTTATGCAATTTACTCAAACCTAAGCTGTGATGTCTGCTGTGGGTGTCTTAGGGTGCACCTTGGACGTGGCATCTAATACCACCAGGGTACACTGCACTTCATTGTCAAAAATGGCCCTGCAGCTATTCTAGGAGAGAATGGTCTTGAGGCAGTTCAAACCGATTTTCCCATGCTTTTTTGGACTGATGAAATGGAAGCTGAGCAGAGATTCTCCTATGTTCCCAAGTGTCACCTCTTTTTCAGCAGCCATGGACTAATAGGTATTAAGCCTACTTCTGCTTTGAGACTCAGTAATGCTTACCCTGGCTCTTAGACTAATATATATATATTTTTTTACTTTGACTGAATGTGAAAATGTGATGTGTGGAAACACTATGTATTAGAAGAAAATGAAATGTTTTTTAAGGCAGATTGATTTTTAAAAAGTATCTAATGTTCTTGCCTCTGAACTATACAGATTTTCAGTAACAGTTCCAGTAAATATGGAGTATGAGTTAAGATGGAGGGGGAAAAATGAGATAAATGAGATCAGATTTTCAATCATCTGGTTGTTACCACTAAATGTTCATGTATATTCAAGTGTGAGAATGTGAAATATGAATATTCATTCACATATTTGCATATGTATGTTTATGTTTGCATGTGTGTATATATGTACATATGTAAACACACACAAACCTAAAATATAGCAAGTGTTTTGTGTTAAAATCTAATTTCCATATTGAATTCTTATTTTCCATTTTTAACTTATGTCATAATCAACACGAGAAGCTTACAATCTGATGTGTAACAACTGACCTTGCCTTAAGAACCATCTTTCCTAAGAACCAAAATGATACAATATTCTCCACTACACCCTTACAGTAGTTCTAACTAGCTTCGGAAAATCTTTAAAAACGCTCTCCCAAAACTGCAGTCTTTACAACATGAATTCCACCTTTGAGTCTGCCATGCAGAAGCTTTAATCTCTTAAGAATTTTGTCCATGTTTGTTGAGTCACACAATTTCCTTCATTTGTCATGTATACTAAAGAACCAACAGAAAAAAAACTTTAGTGTTGAGTTTAAGCTTTTGTAATTTAGTTAATTTAATCACTAAGATTTGGAATGAAGTATTCATCTATTAAAATGTCAAGGACATTACGAGTTGAATTGTGGGTAGTTTATTTCCCACTTTTTCTTAATGAAAATTAAGAATTTTTTTCATGTTTTTCAGAATTTACTTCAAGCAAATTCTTGTGATGTCCTTGAAATTAACCTTACCAGAATATTCAAGGAAAGACTGAGTATGAAATCAGTAGTAACATTTATAGGAGAGAAAACAAAAACAATGCCTACTATACAGCAAACCCTTCTCAAAAGGCTTGACGAGTATCTACTTTGTCGCTGCCCAATTTATTTATCTGGAAAATACAAGGTTTAATAAAATTTTAAGGAAATAGAATCAATAACCTGGGACAGAGCCTCTGCCCTTTGCTGCAGTGATAGGCAGTGAAGGAATCTCCTCACTCTGGCTGAAGGGCTGGAACTGCTGAATTTTTCATTTACAACAGCAAAATTGGCCACTGAAATCAGTAGAGGCTCCTTTAGCTGTCAGCTAAAGGGAATGACACCTCTGTAAGATGCAGATGTCAGCACATGTTTAAGAACTATTTTTGTAGTTTCTGTCATCTCACATATTCTTTGCTCTGTGGTTATAACTTGATCATATTTTCAAGTTTGTTCTTCTTTTCTTTTTCTTTTTTTTTTTTTTTAGTCATTATCAGCAAAACAAGCATAGGAAGTAAGCCTGTGTTGTTGAAAGCTAGTTTGGAACAAATAGTTTGAGTGGTCGAGATGTTGTACCTATCCATACCTGTCACCCCATTCTTTAAAGAATTTGGTCATTTACTGCAACAGGGAACTCCATTCCGAGCCAGACAGAAAAGGGGGATCGAATGTTATTGTCAGCTCTCTGAAAGATGTATTTTTTGATCTGCTCCTTCTGTAACTTGTCCTGAATAATAACTGTGTTGCATCAGAGAAGCATCCGTAACCAGCACTCCCTTACAGTAATGGAACTTAAGTCGGCGAGCTACTGTTCTCCTTCTGCAGTTACGTACAGACAGCAGACCAACCCGTCTTTAGAACACTAGCACATGGTCAAAGGAATAACAGTAAGGAAAGGGTCAGCAGCTGGTCAGAATTGTTTTCAGTTGGTTTGGAATTTTTCAATGAAATAGCATTTCATGAAAAAAGACTGAATTATTGAAAACCTTCTTTTCTGGGAATTCACTCATTTTTATTTTCTTAGAAATATCTCTTATTTAGGATGGCATTTCTTGATGTAATTCTAACAGCAAGTAGTCTAGTAGTTAAAGCACTCATACAGAACGTGAGAGAGATAAGTACGAGTTTTTTCCAGCTAACTTCCGATTTGGATGGCTGCAAACTGGTACCATTACTGTCTTTCTGGACATCATCCTGTGTAAACTTCATAGCTTGCAAATATAGTGAAGGAAAGTATAATTTCACAGTTAGAGTGCAGTCTGGGGACTCAGGTGAATTACAGTCTTCTTATGGCTCTACTTTCAGTCTTCTGCGACTCTACAAGCATACTTTTAATATACCTATGCTTGGGTTTCCCTGTCCAAAATGATGATGATCAAGTTATTTCTCTCACCTACAAAGCAGTTTCCGAATACCTAGTAAAGAACTAACTTAATCTATCTGATGGAACTTATCATACAAATATCTTTCACAAATCAATTCTATAAACAGACTGCTAATGTTTGGCCAAAAAGTCATTCCTCAGGACAAGCTAAAGAGATAAAACATGACAACGTATCTAGACTATGCAAAAAAGAAAAGAAAAAAACCCTACAATACATGAATGCACCATGTTGTCCTTTGTAAGGTAAAACCAATTATAGTGTTAGTAAGTTACTCACAATCTAACAAGGACAGAATTTTGTATTCCTTATTATGCAAATTAAATAAAAGTACCTTACATAGATCAAAATTACAAAGAAAGCATTTTTTGTCACAGTCATGTAAAAATCTGACTCATTAAAAAGAAATGCAATATCAAGCTTCATTATGATTAGCTGTTTGTTTCATTCGTAATTGACATGGCTGCCTGTAATACTGAAAAATGTCTTCAATTTGGAAGTATTTTAGTAAGTTGCTCGCTTGGAACCTAATCCATTTGCTGTAGTCTCTTATACTTACATAGACAATGCAGCTGCTGCAAAGAATAGGCTTTATAACAACAGATAAACTACTTGAATGTTAGCTACTACCAGTTAATCTTAACTTGAGATCATCATTAACCTGAAGAGGTAAACTCTTTTTACTAAATAGCATAATCGTAATTTTTGGGAAACCTACCTTGTGAATTTTAAACAGAACCTCACAGAGGTTATAGATTTTTTCAGCTCGTACCCAGTCTAGTGTGCTTACCTATAATATCAAAAGAAAATATTAAAAACATATTTCTTTTTACATATTTCTATTAAAATTATGAAAAGATGAAAAATTAAAAAGATTTCACCAATGATTATTCTACTGGATACTATAAAAATATTCAAACGTTACTACCCTTAATATCCAGGATTTAAAAAAGACTGCCAAATAGCATTTCATTTTTAAAGAAACAGAACCTAGAGGATTCTTACCAAAATTAAAACATATTTAATTACATTTTTTCTATTATTACTTCAGTATGATGGAAACCTCTTTGTAATCTCTGTGGTGAGGTACATAACCATATTTATTTTACAAGATGCTAACAGACAGAACTTTCTCAAATTCAGAGTCATTCAAATGCACTCCCCAATTTAATAAAAATTTTAAATCAATAAACCAAGATGTGATCCTAAATTCAGCTTTGAATTCACATACACTAGAACACAAGGACCTTAATTTTATATTAAAAATGAAAAAGGACTATATATTTACAATATCTGACATTAGAAAGAATGTCAGCTGTGTGCTTATATTTCTTAATACTAAAAAGAAATGGAATTTTTTGTTTTCTTTTGATTTTGTTACAGTATCCTGTTGACATTAATGGCTGCTATAGCTTGACACTTGGAATGATATTTGAAGTTTTTCTCTCTAATGTCTAGGTCATGGTATTATGTGATAATCATCTGCTTTATTTTAAAAACAGGATCTAGCCTATGCAGTTCAAGAAAAAAAACATGAACCTCTAAGTATAATACAAGGCGAATACACATTATTTTCTTTATATTATTTACAGCAAAGTCATGTTTTTTTTCTTGGTGAATGCACAGGTATGACTGTTCAGGTACATGGAGAATGTGACTATACCGAACTCTGAAAAGCACCACAAAACTCAGGAGCAGACTGTGGTGATTTTTGTCAGTAACTAAAAGTTATTTCACCTGAATGCTGTTTGAAGAGTAATGTGAACTCAGTGTTAATTTCTGTCTAATCTTATATGCTCTTGTGTCCACTCCAACAGGAACTAATGGACATCATTGCCACATATCTGTCACAGCTATGAGTTTAAAAGCAGTGTTCCAGAATTTACCTAAAATCTTTCTTCCTAGCATGCAAAACATCTCACTTAAATTTAGATATCAGAAGTGTCTAATATTAACAATCTAATCTAATTCTTCATAAATCTAATTTTAATTCCCTCATGTTTGGGAAAGAAAAAAAAAAGACAAGACAGTGGTTTCTCCAAGTTGTCTTACATCCTTGCCATAGGGTTTATGAACAGACTGTGGAAATGCTTTTTCTTTTTCTGTCACTGGATATAGAAGTTGGTAACTACTTTAGATTAGATATGTAGCTTTCAGAAAACCAAACTTAGTTGAGATGAATCACATATTACAAACGAGACTGAAGACCCCTGGAAGTGAAAGCTGTATCACCACATCTTTTCAGGATGTAAAGGGACTCATATTCCATGGTTGTCCATTTGACAGTTTTTATATTTTAAAAATTAAATTAAAAAATCACCTAAATACAATGCAATACAATTCTTTCTGTAATATTATAAGCATTGTTTCATCATAAATTAAAGCTCAAGACATTACTTAATGATAACTTTAAAAGTACTTAATACTACCTTAAAGGAACTTTGTCAAATTTAAATCTAATGTCAGCTGCTTTAGAAAACCAATTTAAAGCAATTTTAAATATTACACTTGTCCTCCCATTACTTTATAAAGTGCAGTAATTTTTGGAGTCATACATTACTGATTTTAAATATTCTGTTACTATTTTCTTTCTAGTGAGGTGCAATCAATATTTTATTTGAATTTTGATTTTTAATTATTGTTAGGAGTTGGCAGTAACACAAGATTAGAAGCAACTGGAACTGAGGAATTATGGCAGATTCATAAGGGAATACCGTACATTCAAACACGCTGACATCGGGCTAAGTACTGCAGGTCTTTCCTTGATTCTTATTTAAAGGGAAGTCTTTTTTACTTTGATAGTTGTTTTGAAAATAAACTAATTAAAGATAACAGGTTCTGGCCCATTATTGTTGACTCTCAAAAGATCTCAATGCTTCTTGCAAAATAAGATTTATAGCAGAGTGATAGCTAGTTCATTATTTGGTCTTGAGTTTCTGGAAGGAAAAAATTTCTTTTCATTCTCAGTATGTATGAGAATCCTCCATCCCTATTAGTGGCTAGAGAAGACATAAAAGCAGAAGCACCTGCTTAATTTGCTGTTTATGAAAGTGAACTTAATGACAGAGGGCATAACTTAAAAGTTGTCCAGACAACTGAATTTTCATTTGCTCCTACCTTCTGTTTTGATTCCTGAAGATTAATTTAAACTGCTAGGGTTTTTTGCTACTATTAATGATGCTGCCATGGACACTGGTAACACTGCTGTGCCATTAAATTCACTGTGAATACTTCAGAATTCTCTCCATTATCCTGTGGATCTCTTTCATCCTTTGACTCTCTGTAACCTCTTATGACCTTTTGTGCAGAGATAGCAAGGGATGATAGATCACAATCAACAGCTATATAAGCCAAGTCTTTATTTTACTGTGTATCAAGGAAAAACTACCATACTTACAGCCAAGAGTGAAACAGCCTGAATATCATAGTGTGCAAGGTCATCAGGAGAACACAAATGACATTTGGAGGGATTTTAAGGAAGGGAAATAAACATAATGCAAAGAGATGTTGGAATCCAAAGGGGCAGTTGACATTATTTATAGTTTTCTCCTTAGAACTATCCTAGAATGTCTAAGTTTAAAATGTTATTGTTATAGTCTGCATTGCTTTAAAAATATCGCAAGTGATCATATACTTCTAGTCAATGAGAAAAGCTGCAAAGAATCAGAAGAGTTCACAAAACGTGCAATACACTTCATTTGTTTTAAATGATGTCTCAATTTATCATGAGCATATCCATCATAACACAGTTAATAAATAGGTCTAAGATAAATGAGACACTGATATATATTCCTTAAGCAATAAAGAAGTTTTCCTCATTATTGCCTTTTGGAATTGTTCCTCTAAATATTCCATACATTGCAATATTTTGGAATTGTTTTAAAATGACAACATATTTACTTTTTAATAAAGCATTTGACAAAATAACTCAAAAAGTTATATTCAGAATGGGTCAATTAAGACTGAGACACACTTTCGTTCATGTGAATTTAGGTCTCACAAAGAGTAAAAACTAGTGTGAAAATATATGAGAATACCTAGTAGCATTCAGTCAGCTTCCACCTAACTCTTGTCTAATACATGAATTTATAACCAAGTTTAACTGAATGCTATTATTCACAACAATATGGTGAAAGTCTAATTATACAGTATTAGAAAGAATTGCATTGTTGAGCATTTTTCAGGTGTATAGCCAACTCCTGGCTAACTCAATGCACTACCTGGTGAAAAATTGTAAAAGTTATTGAATACTGTTTTTGTAGGTATTTGGTTATATTTATTCCTTCAGAAAGAGTGTAAAATAACACATTCATAAACTGGCAGATGATGCTGAGCTCAGATGAAAGGCCACATGAACACCCATGAGGACACCGGGATAATACAAATGAACGAAGATATAACCTGAAGTTACAATTCTAAATCCATAAAGAGATACTGGAATAACAGACCTGATTTTCAAAAGTGCTAAGTGTTTAACAGGTACTTTTTCCTTCAGTGTGAGTTTCTGTGAGCTCCTCATTTTTAAAAAAGGCATTCTAATGGATTTAAGAAACTAAACTACACTGTTCAAGCCTTCTCGTTTTAAGTATTTAGACCAAGTAATCTGAACATCAGTTCAGAAGAATGCTCAAATTCAAAAAATACTTAGCTCTAAATGGGCACATAATTCATTGATTTTTCTTAAAAACACTGTTAAGATTTTAGAACAGGAGAGAGAAAACAACAAAATTAAAATCATTTTGACACATGCATACAGGACATATGTATCCATGTGTTAGACAACAAACTGAACAACAGTTATTCCTTAGAAGAGAATTCTGCAATGATACCCAACAAAACATACTAAAGGATTACACTACAGATATAGAACATAAAGAAGGAGATACAGTCAATATAATTTTGGGGCATATATAAGGGAGTATCACACTTAATTAAAAATTGTAGCATGACTATACCTAGACCTAATCTAAAACTCACTGAAGGCAAAAGGAACATACTCTTTGGCTTCTGTGAACACTGAACCTGATTCTGGAAATTTACAGTACCTAAATAATATTAACAAATTTTAATATATTTAAAGAATAAAACTTAGGGAAAAAATGAAAAAGATTTTAATACCTGGACTACAGAGGAGCTTCACTATTTGACAAGTAAGCAGAATTATCCAATCAATCTAAAAATATTTACAAAGGTAAAGACAAAAAGATGAAATACTTCCAGGTCAATGGTATTCACTTCACTGGCTTCTTCATGAAAGGGGAAAAAATCATCCAAGAAAAAATTTCAAAAATTATATATAAACTTTAAAAAGAAAAAGATATATCAAGAGATGTTCCTGATGTGAACTATGATATAACAGTAGGAACCTAAAGATGTCTAAAACAACCTGAACTAGATGCTACAAAACACACAATAAAGAGTAGTCAGATCCAAGCAAAGATGTGAACTAAAGAAATAAGGATTTACATGTAGAGTTAGAAAGTCCACTGAAAGCATTCATGGCTACGCACTGCAGCTCAATTCCTATTACGTTACATTGGCAATATGCACTGCAGCTCAATTCCTATTATGTTACATTGGCAATATACACAACGTACAATTACAATTACAATTGCCAATACTTACCACTTAAATAGCGGTACTCTTTCATATCAAAGTACTGTTCATGTAGCAATTAAATTACCTGTACTTTTCTTCTCTGTAATTTTTTGTCCAAGGTAAAAGACTGATAAAATAGAGTATATTAGCTTCATAACTATTTCTATTGCTTTCATAGTACTGTTGCATTTATTCCTTTTGTTAAAACTAAAAGTAGGATAGACGGTCAACTGTCTTCACTTGAGTCACTTCAGTGCTATTTATTTAATCATCTCAAAAAACACATTAAAGACTACCACAACAGCTTCAAAGATATGATTACTTTAAAACTGGAAGCTAAAAATGATATTAAACTACGATGAAGAAGAAGATAGAAAAACAAAACAGTACAACTTCCCCACAATTACAGCACTTATTCTGTGAATACAAAATATTTTTTTCTGGAAATTTTCAAGTAAATCTCAACTGCTTTGTTATTAAATGAATGTTTTTGCAAATTTTGTTCACTGAATAATGTCTTCCCAATTTCTTCTAGGATATGAATTCAGAACTTTTTCAAGATTTGAAAATAGACAGAAATTTATCAGATGCTTTCGGAATGTAATAAAATAAAGCTTGCATAGTAACATAGCCCTAAAAATAATTTTTTATTTGTGATACGGTGTTTTTCATATTTGATAGTTTCAAAAGTGTGTCATAATTTTAAACTGTAAATACGGTATCTGTGAATTAAATCTGTAAATCTGTTAAATGCAGTCAGATACGCTACTTTAGGAATGCAGGAAGAACATTCTTTGACAAACAGCCTTATTGTTTCAGCTTCTTTAAGTGAATTATGATCAATGATGTGATCTAGGAGTTTTTTTGGACCTTGGGAAGGTCAAAAAAGAGTATATGTCCTGTTTCAGGCACATCTCTGTTGGCTGTAAAAAGGAAAAAAAGAAAGAAAAATCTTTCCTTGGCATTCCTCTTGGCTTTTATAAAAAGTTCAGAAAACTCCTTTCTCACTACCTCACAAATACATCCACTCCATTTCTCTTCACCACTAACACTCTACACTACTTCATGTAGTTTCTATTTGTAGACTACTCACAAATTTTATACCAATACTTTTGTGAACTTGGGTTGTGGGTTATTACCAATACTGTCCTTTTATATCCCCCTATCTTTCTCTATCTACCCCATATCTGTTCTCTCATTCTGTTCTCTCATAGTTACATTTCAGGTTTTCTGGAGAAGAGACCTTTTTGTTGAACCTTCTCTGAACAGCAACAAAACTCTGAAATATTGGTCCAGGACTATAATTACTAAGAACTACAGTAACAAAATAAGCAATAATATATTCTGCTTCAGCTATTTTGCCAATTTCAAGTTACAAGTCACTGAAATTTCCATACAAAACTGAATATGTGCCTCAGTTTTGCAATTTAGCATTATTTTACCAAGCTTTTCCAATCAGTCATTAATGCCCTGAAAGTTGTTAAATATTTCTAATAAGAAAAAAATTCTCACAGGCAGCAACTATCAGTGATACTTATTCAGGAAAATCACATGAAAATTAAAGGGAAATCCAGTGACCAGTGATGAGCAGAGCCTGAAATAACAGGTTAATGGCAGATAACAAAGATGATCACAGAATCAGTAATCTAACACAGGATATGGTTCTAGATGTGCTATTATATATAATAGTCAGTGATTAATGCACTTATCTGAATGAGAGATGGAGAATCTGCTTCCTCTAGACAAACATAACTCTTTCTAAAACAACTGGCAGTTTGTCTCCTGAGGGCCATCACTGTTGTCATTTCACGTAATATTCATATTCACTTTCCACTTTCCTAGTTGTTTCAGCAGAGGTGATCATCTGCCAAACTCAAACTGACTTTTTTTTTGCCTTGAAGAATTTCTTGTCTTGAAGTTAATGAACATCTACATCGTGCAGCAAATTTGGTTTTCAGACGGATTTGAGAACAGGCTGTAGGTTGCTGATTATGCATTAGTTCTTAGATGTCTAGTATATTGCCTTAAGATCAAAATGAACTCTACAGAGAAGGAATTGTTTTAATTTATACATGCCTATTGTAACCACTACATTTTTTTCATTTGTATATCTATATAACCGAAACATAAATTTTGAGGATGGAGTCTTCATAATAATTTCAAAATAAAGACTCGATTTTTCATATCTTTATTTAAGAATTTTTAATTTTTTAATCAAATTATGTATACGATGAGATAACAAGATCTTCTCTTCACTGTCGGTCATGTTTATATTCTTGGATAAATTTCCACTCTTTTAAAAAATTAGCTTCTTCAGAAATAAAGTATTATCTTGCAAAAAAGAAAATCTCCCAGAATTCCTTGGATATAACTGAACTAAAATATTTTTACAGTAAATACAATTGTAAGTGGAAACAGCATAATAACAGCTTATAGAAAGCACTTTGTAATCACATCTGTTTGCTGTTTTATTTATATATGGTAACATCTAGAGGGCAATAATTCAGACTCCATCAGCTGCAATAAAAATGCATGCATTTTTAGCCCTTAATTATCCCCTAGAGCCAGCCATGATTACAGAATAATTGACAAATCTTACACTGGCAATGACTCGAAGAGTTGTTTCCCCTTGAGTTATCTATTCTGTAATATTTACGGCACCTACCATATCTTTATCCATTTTCCATGAGGGCAATCTAAAATCTAGTTTTGCTAAATCTGCCAAGTTTTGTCCTGATACTGTTGCATAAAACAGGAACCCCAATAAAACACTTCTTAGGCAGAGCAGACCTCAATACAGATATTATAGATATTCTAGTCTCAGCATTAAGCTGCAACTTCACCATAAACTCATTGGCTTTATTCAGGAATGATCTTGATCCAGAAAGATTCACATATTGTAAAGTGGGTGGATAAGAATTCTGTTACAGAGTGTATAATTAACTAACCAGACTGACATAAAAACAACAGGAAGAAATTTTTGAAATGAATGGAGTAAACACAGGCAGTAGATCCATGCTTATGCCTTATAAACACAAATTACACATTCTTCAGTTCAGTCTCAATTATAGGTCAGTGCCTGCTGCAGCCATTCCCAAGCATCTGCTTTTTGAACTTTCACAGTCCAAGCTATTTAACTCTGAGAACATCATCTCAGTCTATTTGTCTCTATAAACGACAGAAAAGATGCACTTCTAGGGCCAGTGAAGATTCTGGGGAAGAAAGTGTGCAGATGTCATGTATATTTTACTTCTACTTAAAACAGGAAAACATGAGAATATACAGCATCTGATGACACAAAAAAATGACTTTGCTAAATCTGATATGAAACCTAATTATCTCTTTTCCAAGGCCTTTGTGGATATTAAATCTATGATAGGAAGTGTCATAAGTTATGACCTATAAGTCATAGGCGTATTTACCTAAAAGACATTTCGATTACTATCATTAGGTCTAAATGTAAAAGCATTTCAGCACATCACCAATTTCTGTATATAAAACTCTCCTGCATACAGCTACAGCTATGCACACCATGCCAAACATATGTGACAATGTTTCACTCCATCATGAACAGGTGCTGGGTTTTGTATCTGTACATGCATATCTCTGTGTACATGTAGAACCTCTCATCAATTCATAGTGACAAACCATGCAAATGAAATTATATGCACAACTGAAAACAGAAAAAGTTGAAAATGCGCCCATTACAGTCAAACAAGAATAAGCCTATGAGCTTTTTCCAGCATGGAAGATGTTAAATAACACTTCTTCTTGGAGAGGACAGAAGATATCATACAGCCTTTTAGAAAATGGCTTGTTCCTCATCATGGAGCTAGAAAACTCCCTGGTCTACACATCACAGCTGAGTTTTCTAGCCCATTTCTGTTACTGTGGTAAGCAACTCTGTTCTTGATATCTGTTCTTACTGGGAAGCATCTACATTTTTGAAAGCACCATCTGAGAAACTGTTTAAGCAGAGTATAAATAGAACACTACTCTCTATAGTAGCTTCTCTGAAATTACAAAATCCGTACTTGATCTGTACTTTTCTTGAATTTTGCTCATTGGTAGCTGTATTTTGTTTATTCTTTTGAAAGTTAGAAACTGTATTTGTCCCCATATGATCTCTTACACACAAAGAAATAGAGTAAAAATTGTATTAGATGTTTTTATAAGCAGTTATAAATTGTGGATAAGGTCATTACAACTAACTATATGACTTGTACATCATCTACTTCATGTACACTACAGTGTGGCATTGTCAATAGCATAGCATCAGAGAAACATGTCTGAAATAAAACAATGGCAAACATTTAAAGATCAGGCAAGATAACAGTATTAATATTTTTGTAGTAGAACAGTCCATTTGTTATATTTCACTTAATGTAAAAAAAAAATCAGTGGGGATAATAAGAGCAGCATAATTAAATATCACTAAAAGTAGTGTAAGGCTTCTTGTGGGGATTTATGTTTGAAGCTACAAAGTTACTCGTGCTTGGACATGCAATACAGAACCAGTTTCAGGATGCAACATGGGCCAGGGCCTCCCCAGGGCTGGTACTGGCAAGGGCTGCTGGTGGGACAGGGCTGGGCTTGGCCTGGCTGCTGGGGCCCGTCCCCCTGCTCTGAGGGAGCAAGGTCCTGGTGACAGCTGGGGCAGCCCCAGCCAGCTTGTGGCTCGAGATCCAGGTTTGAATTCTAAATGGAAACTGCCAATTTCCTTTTTTTAATTTTTTTTTATTCCCTGATATAAAACATCTGTGGTGTGATTACAGATCAGGAAAACTGGTCAATGGGTTTTGGGATTTATGCATTCTGTCATTGATATTGTACACCTAAGTGCATCTGATTACTGGGATGACGTAACACCATGACCAAAGGGGTCACCTTTGTTCCTTTTTTTTGAAAAGCCACTGTTTCTACAAATATGTTGCACAGAAACACTGTAGAGTGTAGTAGATAGTGACAAATAAGATGGTAAAAATGCTAACAAACATTTATTCTGACTTGCCTGTTCTTAGTAGAATATGATAAATGAGTATGCTGAATATGATAAATGAAGTAGTTTATTCTCAATTAGTATCATGTAGATAGATAGTTATAATTATATCAAAAATTTTCCTTCCAGAATAGGTCTGAACATCATAATTGAAATTCATAAAGTTAAAGACACATGAATATTTGGTGTGCTATTTATTTACTTTTTTGTTTTGTTTTGTTTTTCACTATAATTGGATTCTAGTAACTAAGTAAGATTTTAGTTCCTCACTTAACATATAAACATGAATATTCTTTTGCAGAAAGAAAAAAAAAAACTTTTTCCAGATGTGTTCTCTCATTTTAAGAAAAGTACTATTAATTTGCCATTTATAAATGTTAGAAGTTTATAGGAATCACTGGGTTTAGAATTTCAGTCTAGAGAAAGAGACTGTTATTAATTGCTTCTGTTCATAAATAAGGTTCAAAGAGTAAGTACTTCACAAAGGTATGCTGGTGGTACACATAAAAAATCAGATTTGCTTTTGCTTCTGCTGAAGAAATCAGGAGACTGACCACTTTCTGATCAAGAATTAAGAAAGCTATTTAGCTGCAAATGTATTTTAATTCTACATTCTGTTCTTTGTGATGTATTTAAAGCAATGGCTCTCTGAAGGGAGAAAGAAAGCATAAAAAAGTTTCCATGTGGTATTTATGGGTCACTTTTAGGAGCCGAGAATTTTCCAGTTCATTTCTGTTCCCTTCTTTTAAATTAATTTTTAGTGTTTTACAGTGGTATTAGGTAAGTCATCTGTTATGAAATACGATTCTAGTTTTTAGCTATGGAAATAATCAAAGCAGGATGTTGTCACTTATTCAAACTGCACATTTAGGATTGGATTCTCTGTAATAGTTCAATCCCTAGCCTGTATGTAAAATTCACAACTTTAGTATCGGTGGTGTATTTCATGATGTGACTATCTTTAAGAAAACAGAGTAACTACCAAGTCATTACACCTGGAAAAATGCCTCAGAATAAATGTAAGATATGAAATTTTGACTATAACCAACCAGAAAAGAATCTGAACACAACAACTTAAAAAAGTAAAACAAATGTTCTCTATTAAGAATTTATTGAGATATCCAGATATGGTAGGATTTTCAGAGGACCTTGAAAAAGGTTAGATATCTAAAGCTTACTGAAACATAGTGGCATCTATGGCTTTAACTGTTTTTGAAATCTCAGCTGACAACTCTACTTGGTAGGAAAAAATAAACCCAGACATAACAAACAGGTTTCCATCTACAGTTAAATCCTCCCCCAAAGTATATATATGTGTGTATATATTTTTACCGGTGGAGTGCTGAAAATGTAGAAGGATGAACCCTTCAGTGCCAGAAACTTGAATTTGCACAGCTGAGATGAATCAGTTCCTTCAAGTTTCTCATTTACCCATCCCATATGTATGACCTGTAAAACAAAGTCATTGAAAATTAAAGCTCGTTTTTCTAGCGAGGCATAAGATAGACCTGAATAGGTCAAATCTTTCCACAGGGAAGAGTGTCTTAGATTTGGATGCATCATTCCCTGCTTCTAAACTGCCCTCCCATTGCTATCACACTCTTAACCTTTTAACCATTCCAGTGTGTCAAAAGTCCTTGAAGAGACATAATCCATATTGCACAGGTTTTCTGAATCCTGATTCTATTCCAGGCAGCAAAGTTGTATCCATGCTGGTATGCTGTGTGCCAGCCGTGGAGGAAAGGGGAAATTTAATATGTAAAAATTAAGCATAGTTATTATCATAAAATTAGGTGTTCTAATATGATTAATTCAACCATATTAGAAGGTTCCAAAGATAATCTCCTTTTAAAAAGTCACCTACATATGTTTCAGCAGACTCTCATTTTAGCCAGCAGAAAAGCTGGGTGTACTAAAATAGTACAGCCAGTACTCTAGATTCTACTTTACCTTTAGGACAGTAAAAAGCTGGACAACCTAGAACCTCTGTGACACATACCTCTTAAGAGAGACATCTGAATAAGTCACAAGATTTATCTGAAAAAAACTTTCTGTACGCTCACCTTTGTTGTTGCTAATAAAGTGCCTTTGTCACATTGATTCTTTCTTTTTATACCTTTTTTGGATTAACTTTATCACATTGATTCTTTCTTTATATACCTTTTTTGGATTAACTTTATCACATAAGAAGGATATGTGCTTTATGTTGTAGTAAAATTAAATGTCAGTTTCACTCATCACATAACTTTGCTCTAACAGTATTATAATATGTCCCTTTACATTATAGATTACATTTTCTGATCAGCTGCAAACATATATTTTGGGCTTGTGCTCTAAGTGTTTTACTAAAATGGAAATGTACTATTACTATTTTTATTGTAGTCACATGATGCTGTGGGCAGACTACTTGTGGTAGGTCAGAATCAAAAGTCTTGGTTTCAAGTATATCCTTTTCCACACTGCAAACAGATTTTTATAACTATTAGCACCTATAAACTCAGTGATAATCTGCCTTGGTATGATGGAATCTCTTTCAACCCCAGACCAAAAAACCCAAAATTATACAAAAACATATTCACTGGACTAGATTTTGGGGGGACTGTGAAACCTTTTTGGAGAGTATGGTCTTTCTATTAACTGATTGCAACTTTGTAATATCGCTCATTTAATTTCTTATAGAAACAAGTATATGGATCATCATGAGGTCATTTATTTGTTCTATTTCTTCAAAGACTACAGAAAAAAAGAGCAATACTTCAGTTACACTTCGAATACATTGGACAGCTTATTACTCTGCTTGACTGAAATGAGTAGCCAGATTAAAAAGTCCAATTCCAGAAACACAGGATCTAAATCAAAAAACCCAAATAATATAACATCATCAAAGCAAACAGTCTTAGAACCCTGAAAATTTTTTTTGTTTTTTTGGATGATTGATTTAATGATAATTCCCAAGAAATGTCAAAACTGATTAACAGCTTTTTCGGTTTCCATTTTTTTAAAGCCACTACTTAGCTTCAGATTGTCAACATAGTTTCTTGAATGAGGAAGCAATTTTTGTGCTTAGCAGTAGAAATAAGAAAAAATGCTTTGCTGATTTCTATCTTACAAAAGAAAATAAAAACTCACCCAAAAAAACTAGCTAGTATGTTATAGTTCAATGTGAATTTAAAGAAAAGGATCCCCCTTCAAAAGCTTTGAAAACCTTTCAAATCACAAGGTTATGGTTTCTATATTTACACTATGAGACTCTTACCTAAGTATTAAAGGTGCCAGTAAAAAAAAAAAAAAAATCTATTGGCAATTCTTGCCTTTTCTAAAAGGTATCTATTCTTACATCATCTTGGTCCATTTTTTTTTTAATGAAAATGTGAAAAAAATCAACAAGGAGCCATTGGTAGATTGATCTAAAAGTCAAAGAAGAATACCCCTGTAGAAAATTTACTGAATGTATGAAGTCTCAGTACATACATATATTTAGGGAAAGAAATATAATATGGCTAGAAGACATGAAAAGTTTTAGTGATTGTTTGGTTTAGAGTTTTCGTATATTTATGAGAAAGCAATATTTGAGCTGATTCAAATGCAGATTGCTGAAATGAGATACTGTCTACAAGAAGAAATAAAGTTAAGCTACGTGTTTGAAGAATTATTGCTACTGGAAGATTTGGAGTGAGCTCAGTGGGTTTAGAGCTGCATTACTGTTATTTGAAGTAACTGAGGATAATAAAAGGGGAAACTAGAAAGTAAGTGCTAACGAGTATAAAAGGGAAAGAGGAAAGGCAAATGCAAACCAGAGAGACAAGGGAAAGGACATTCAGGAGGAGAAAGACACCAATATTGTAAGATGGAAAATAATGAAACAAAATAAACATGAAATTAAAATGAAAAGAACAAAAGAGAAGACACTATACAGGCATGCGAAGAAGGAAAAATCAGGCAGAAAAATAAATCTGAGAGAAAAAAAAGCCATAAAGAAAAGAGTATAACAAATTTATAATCAACTATAAAGACAAAAAATGCCTAAAAAGTAAAGAAAGAAAATAGAAGAATTTTATCAGAATCAGCGTTTAATTAACATATGTAAGTAAAATTACGCATCTTTTATAAAAAATATGAAAAAAAAATCTAACATTTGTTTACTTTCTCTCCATCTCTCCTTCTTGTTGACTGGTTTATTTAATGGTCATTTAGGCCGTATGAATGGGTAGAAGAATAATTATTCAGTTCAACAGAGGTCTGTATGGAAAAAAAAACCAACCAAATATTGGTACTCAATAATAAGCTGCTTGTGGTTGATAAGTATGCTAGGGAGATTTTGACTAGACCAAAACCTTCCATTTGAAATTTTAAGGAGTGCTGATTTGGCATAACACTACAAACTACCCCATTTTCAGCACTGCTTTTAGCACTCCTTTCCTGATCAATCTCAGACTGCTATTTGAAACTGCATGGAAAAGTACCCATTCACCATTGCTGTGTTATTAATTTGCTAAAGTGTTCCAATATACTTTACAAAACTTCCTGTAGGAACAAAATGAGCAATGGCACTCATTATGGGGTGGTAATATGTCACTAACAAAATGTAATCCGATGATAGCAGATGAGTGAACATTCTTATTTGCACTTACTGTTTTGCTATAGGAATAGAGCATCTAGATGACTGGAAACGTAACGTGTTACATTTAATAAAGTTATCTGTACATTTTGTGTGTAGTACTGTTAGTTAAATAGCTATGAAAAGTAAATGAAGCAAAACACTGAAGGGGAAAATAGTTAAAGAAAATCAAGTAGATCTCTGACATATGAAAGGTCAGAACAGATGCGATAGAATGCTCATTTAGTTAAAGAAGGAAAAGAATCTACAACAGAAACCAGCTTTGACTGCAAGTCAAAAACTAATGTTGTATCATAAAGCATCATGGAACAAAGCAAATATAAGAAAGCTAAGAGAAGTATATATTGCTTTAATTTTAGCTTTAGTTCTTTTTCTGGTCTTTTCCAAAGCAAGTGGCAGACTTAATATTCTAACTAGTACTTGGTGGGGGGGGGGGGGGAGGGACTAATAGACTTTTCTGTATCTTTGTGACCTGCAGGCCTCTCACATACATAATTATCATGAAAATAATAAATTTTCAAAAAAAAAAAATTGGCATGCCGGAAGATCTGACACATTACATTGATGTTTTCCACTGTATTTAACTTAATTCATTTCTGTCAGAATGACATATTTAACATTTATTTAAAATAACGTTTTAGGGATGAAACTACAGAGGAATTTAGAAATGACGATACCCTATTTTTACATGCTTCAACCCCAGAGGGAATTTTTTAAGTCCAAGCTAGGCACAACTTGAACACCACAAAAAGCAACATGTCCACATTAACAGATAGGAAACCATGAAGATGGGTATGCATCTGACTTCATTCATTTTCCCAGGAGCTGGCTGCCTATGTCAAATTTGGATTCAGAGTCCTTTGGGTAGTGACTACTGTTTCCATTACAGGGCTGCTGGTAAAATTGGGGATGATGTCACCCACTTTTTTTCATAATAACCTACTGGTTATTTCATAATAGCCTTCTCTTTCAAGATAGGATCTAAAACCTAAAGCTTTCTCTTGAGAACAGCTATCAATAAGCTGCCTTTGAAAAAAATCCTTTTCTGAATGCAGCAGGAAGTGATACACCTGTGTTTGCCTTTTATACAATAGCTCAGTGTAACGCCAAACCTACTGGCCAAAGTTTGAATTCTGTGGCATAGTTGCCCGCTATGTGATATGAGCGCCTGATGAGTAGTGTACATGTAGGTCAGTGTCCATGGCTAAATGTCAGATATATTTCGCCAGAGTAGGTGTGACTAAAATTAACAAAGGGTGCACACCTGTACTAAAGTCAAGACTATCCAGCTCTCAGCTTCTTGTCCAGAAATGGTATGTGAAAACAGTTATTACAGCCCGTATTGCTGTCTTTGATGACATCTGGGAGCCTTTCAGAAAAAAAAGATCCAAACAGAATCATAGAAAAAAAAGATCCAAACAGAATCATAGAATAATTTAGGTTGACAGAGACCTCTGGAGCTCATCTTGTCCAACCTCCTGCTTGAAGCAGTACCAATGTAGATCAGGTTACTCAGGGACTTATCCAAATGAGTTTTCAGTATCAACACAAATAATATAACATAACATAATATATATTTTTTTGAATATCTGTCAAAGATGAAGATTCCACAACCTGTCTGGGTAATTTGCTCCGGTGTTTGACCAAATTACCAAAAGTTCCAATATTTGAACATATTCAGATGTTCTTCTTTTGGGAGACCATATGTGGTGTAATGATTAGTGAGCTGGGCAGTTGTTCCTCTCCTCTCTCCCAAAGCAGCATTCATATCTCAACAGCTGATGGTCAAGCCTTATTTAACTATTGTGATTCTTGTTCTTCCTATTAGTAGATGCCCTGTTCTTCTACATATTCTTGTATTTTTTTTTAAATCAGTGGGACTACTTGTGCAGCAGGAACCCAATCCAAGTAACAGTGGAGAACTCAGGTCCTTAGTTACTCTTTTCTTAAATTTCTGTTTAGTTTTTTATCAAAATTACAACCACCGTAAAGTGAGCTTAAAAAACAACTCCTCACCTAATAAAGACTCAAATTGTTTCTTCTGCTGTTCTGGAAAATTTTTTAAAAAATCAATCTATAGCTGCTGCAAAAAGATCCTCAAAAATAAAATTCAGTCTGAAAATTTACTCCCAACTTCCTTCTGCATGTTATCCCCTAATCAATCACATGATAATTCTGCTTAAAAATGTGTCAACATAATTTTAATTGGAGAATCATCCTGAAGGAGAAGGACTGATCTTATAGTGTGAATCCAGTGAAATCACTGTTGTATAAAACTGAGTAGAAAAGCAATTAGTTCTAAAAGCTGTGAAGAGGAGCTCCCTGTGCAGAAGACTGTATCTTCTAGATTCTTTCTCACAATCATAAAGCAGAAATAAACAAATCAAATTGAGAGATAAAATAGAACTAGAAAACTACAGAAAATGGCAATACGGATGTCCAGACATAAAGACAGGAAATCTATACAGTAGGTCAGCACTCAGCCTGGAGAGCAGAAATTGAAAAGAGAGTAGGGAGAGGTCAGAATGGTATGGAAACAGAGAATAAAAAGCAATTGTTAACAATTTTTTATATTCTAAGAGCTTATGGAAGCTTGATGAAATTATCAGGAAGACAGCTTTAATCAGAGAACATGATTTTTCACAAAAAACAGAATTACATTGTTCCAGTCACTGTCAGAGTATCTGTAGACCCAGCTGACAGCTGGAAGCTATGGTCAACATATTTGGGTAAGAAATGCTGTTTAAATACTGTGTTTCATATACTTAGTTCTTCAATAGGAACTATTGGTCAGTCTTTGAGACAGAATTCTTTAGTCTGACCCATTCTAGAGCTTCTAGAATCAAATGTTTCGAAGTCTTCCAACTTTAAAAGAGTAAGCTAATACAAGCTATTTCACTAACACAAATATTTTCCATTCTAAAGAGAGAAAAGTGGAACATACAAACACCATGACACACTGTGAAATGTGTTAGTTTTAGAGGGCACAGTGAGATTTTTGAAATATGTTCAGAAATGCAACAAGGATAATCAGAATATATTGATTTGTTCCATCAAGTTTGACAGATTTCTTAACCTTATTATCTACAGTTTCTCCATCTTCAAAATTGGTATAATAGTAATATTACATCACAGAGGAATTACATTGTAACTATCTGACTAGAGGTTCAACTGTTTATGTACTTTGAAGTGGTGTTTAATTGTTCCAGTAACTTTTATTTTATAAGTGAAAGTGTTGAGGTCCCAGAAAAATCTCTGAAACAGATCAAGAGAATTTCATTAAGAACTGCATAACTGACCTTCCATATAAATAAAGTAAGAACAATTACAAAGGAATATCTCAATTCTATCTTTAAGTGGTTGCATTATGTTCAAAGGAGTTTACTCTTGCTTTGTTTCCAGATGTGTGAGTCCTAAAACTATAGTCTGCAAGAATCTAACTTTTGAAGACTAACTTTTGAAGTTTGGAGAAACTAAATTTATCATGTATATGATATAATTGTAAAATGTTTTTCTCTAATTTATGAAAATGAAAAAAGAGAAATTGATCTTGTAAGAGTATGTGCAGTGTCTGAATCTGCAGCATGAAGCCAGAGTTCATGGCATGCCTGAGACAGCAGTTCTACTATGAAGAACAGTGGGAAAACCCCTCATATTTGAAAACTTATTCACAATTAGGTTCATATAATCATCAAAAACAGAGACGAAAAGAGGCTTCTCAGAAATTGTTTAAAACCCGCTCTGAAATGCAGGACCCATGATACATATTTTATTTCTAAAAGATGTTTTCTTAACCTCTTAAGGACCTCCAGTAATGGAGACTCTATAATTTCTTCCAACAATCTATTCCAGCACTTTATCAGCTTTACCAGAGATGAAGAAGTCTATTCCTCATGTCTAACATGAGTCATCTGTGCTATAATTACAATTCAAGACATTTTTTGCCCTCTCCATTATAGTCTCAAATTGCTTCACCCTCAAGAGTAGAGGAAATAGAAACTCCTTCAATCCATAACTGGAGCAAAAATTCCATGAATCATAACATGTAGTTTGTGTAGCATCATTCCTTGCTTCTTTCCAATGTCATTCTCTGATCAACCACATAAGAACATCTATTTTCTTCCATTCTGCAAGATCAGGTTACCATTTCTGAAGACTTCTTTCATACCTCCCTGTCTTCTCTTCTTTAATTTACACAACTCCATTTCTTTCAATCTTTCCACAGAGACCATGGAAAGCCTTTCGTCAAAATCTTTTCTGCAGCATAGTGCACAAAATTAGCTGGAACACTTTGCACTTATGTTTTGCAAGGTACTCTCACCTATACATAACATATAGGCCAGAATGCTTGCCTCTTTATCAAAAGTCACAAAGGAGACATTGTAGTTATGGTATGCAGCTCTGGCCTGAGGTTAAACAAACAAGGTAACAACGTAAGAAACTGCTGGACATTGCACACAATGTACAGGAAAAAGTGGTTGGCCAACTCCAGTCTAGCACTGCTGAACTAATAAAACATTAACGGGATAAACTGGCAGGCTAAATATACGACAGGGAAGCATCAGGAAGTCCCCTTGGGTTAAGAATATCAGAAGAAAGAGAGGTGCTGGCTTTTTGAGGATGTTGAGGATCAGTGACTAAGGCCAAAATAACCAAAAAAGAATATAAAAATGAGAAAAACAGGGATGATGAAAGATTAAAAAGTCTGTGGGTTGCTTATTTGGAAGGGAGAAAAAGAGAGAAAAGGGAATTTAAGGTCAACCATGTGACTGGGACTTTTGAAAGGTCCCTGCTAATCAGCCCTGTGCCTGACTACCACAGCCTGATATAATAATAAACCTGTTGTTTTTCTGATGACACCATGTGTGTCCAACTGGCTTCTGTGGTCAGTAGCACTACGATGACCTCCCTAATGCTAGCAAGGGGACAGAGGCTGGACTGAACTGCCCAACAGAGTTTATGTCCCCAAACACTTTTTGGAAGAATGAGTTGTTCCTACAACCTCTCACAAATATTTGTTGATTATTCTTGCTTACGTGCTGTACCATAACTGGCTTCCATCCTGTTTTTCAGACTCATTCTTCAATACATCAAGATCATTCTTATGTCTAATGCTGTCTTTTACAGCTTCATGTCTACAAAACTAGTACACATACTTTTGCTAATGCATCGTAGGGAAAATATTCAAGTGAATTGGATCTGGGAGATACCTTTTCAGGACTCCATCAATATATCATTTAATTTTAAAAGTGAACCATTTACACCTATTCTTGGATTATCCAACACAGTTTGTACCAGGAAATCTGGACAAAATTTGTTTAGAATACTCTCATGTCAAGAAGTGTCAAAAGCTTTAATGAAGTCAAGATATGTCAGCAACTACTTCTCACCCATCCACAAGATGTGTTATCCTACCACAGAAGGAAATTAGATTAGATATTAACTACTTATTCTTGACAAATCCTTCATGGCTGCCACTCATCTGCTTGTTATCTTTCATCTGTATACAAATGTTCTGCTTATTTATTTCAGATTTCTTTCAAGGGTTTGAAGTTAATTGACTAGTCTCTAATTCTCCAGTTTCTCTTTCTTTTCAATAACAGGCACTGTGTTTACCCTTTCCTAATCTTTTGATCTGTCAGCTGGCAGTCACAAATCCTCTGAGATATCTTGATAACAGCTCTGAGATTACTTTGACCATTTTTTCACATCACAAGGCATTGAAAGCATAAGTACCACCAAAATTTTCCTTCATTTTGTAATCTGAGATCTTGCCATATTTTTCTAGTATTACTTGCAATAACCATCTGTTGCAGTTGACCTTTTTATTGAAGGCTGATCTCTGATAAACTGAGTAATGGCAAAATTTTCCTTTGTCATCTCCCTGCTATTAATGAATTCACAGCATAATTTTTTGTTACCTATATATCTCTTGCTGGTTACATCTTAATCTGTGTCCTGGCCTTTCAGGTACATGCTCTTCTTTTATAACCACTGTATCTAGAATTTAATTTCTGTATGATTTCCTCTAGCGGTCAATGAAAAGCTCATGATTTAGGCAAGCAAGTGACTCTGTTTACTGAAGATATATGTCAGAAGAAAAACAAAAGAATGATTCAAACCCCAGTTAATTCAATTAGTATGTTACTGTGCCTTTGTAGGCCTTGACTCAGGTTGCAAAGGTCAGTGAACAGTTCTGGAATAGTATTGTCAGCAAATTCAAAAGCATGTTATGAATTGGTGATACTGTAGCAGAAACACAAATGTAAAACTTTGGTATAACATCGTGGAAGATTCACAGTTGCAGGGCTGCAGATGAGAATACCTGTGCACTACCATGCACAAGTCTGGTAAAGGACACAAATAAAGCAAGGCTCCAAATTCATGAAATTCCCCTCATGTTCTAAATCACTGATTGTTATAAATACTGAAATCCATACAATCACTACAAAAGAGCAAATGGAATATACATATGCAAACAATTACAAGGAGAGGGTTCACCTTTTCCTCCAGCTGCAAAAAATCAAAACAAACAAGGAAAGAGACATTGCAGGAAACACTGAAAATCTGTTTTATAGCATATAAAGTAAAATTATACATAGTGTTTATCAAGATCCGATGAACATTTTCTTAAAACTGAGAAGAAAAGGTATTGCTTCAGTGGGGGATGGGAAATGCTCATATAGTCTTAGAAAGCCAACAACTCTGCAAGTTTTTTTTTCTGTACAGAGGGAATCACCTAATTTACTGTTTCATAAAAAAATATGCAGCAATCCAGTGGTGCATATCTTTTTGAAAATTGAGTCACAAATCTAACTGCTTACAGATAAGAGAATTAAGTGCTTCCAAGTCTCTAGAGCACTGCAACACATTATATCAAGCAGAATCAAAAGTTTGGAAAATGGCAGCTGTAAACACCCTCCACACTTAATAAAATATTGTACAACCTAGCTCAATCTCCCTGTCTTCTTGCAGAGCACCAATCTGCTCTAAAAGTACCCAGTGCTTAGGTGCCTCATGCTTCCAATCCTCTGAGGTCTACACAGGTTATATATAGTGTCAGGGCTTCAGCAGTGGTACTTATTTATATACACCTGTCAAATTTTTATAATTAGTCCTTGACAGAGACTAACTAGCATGACATGGTCTGGGATAACTAGTACTCTTCAAAAAATTCCCAAGAACAGTTTGGGATTTAAGCACTGGCAAAAATGAAATTCCAATAGTTTAAATGCCTCCCAGTTTAAATGCCTCCTTTGGAGGGAGAAGAGACATTAATAGTATGAACATAGCGAGACTGTGCCAATTAGCTTGTTGACCTGGTACTGTTTAATTTAACATTATAAATATAGTCATAATAATTACAACTGTTGCTACCACTACCTCTAGGAACCTCTTCCTAACTTTGGATCTTATATGCAGGACAAAATGCAAACTCTTTGTTTAATGTCTTCTTTGGGCAAAGAGACCCAGAAATACAGCTGTTTTAGATCTGAGAACCATTAGTTGCATCCCTTCCCTCTACAGTTTTCTTAGCTATATGCCCTTGGAATTCATCTTGTTCTGGATTTCCAGAATAATATTTCCAGTTAAACCAGTCAAGGACAATATGAAAGAAAAGCGAGAAACCCAGGTTTAGTGAACTAATTTTGCACTTGTTGATGCCAAATCCTAGTTTGTTACAGACCTATGAAAAACAGAATCTGAATGGAACCTGTCCTGATCTGATCTCACCCCTTTTCGAAAGATTGGTTTGGATTCTGAAGGCAATGAAGAAAACTCACGGCAACTGACACGATAATGAAACTCCAAGGCTCTATCTAATTCTTCAGGAAAGTCCATACTCAACAGGAAGGATAAATCTGCAACTATCACAAAATTTACTTATGGAAGCTCTTCAAACCACCTCCAGTCTCTCAAACTTCTCTTTTCTCTGTCTTTTAAATCAATTATATTAACAAGAGCAGTTCAGGTTTGTACACACATTATGTAAGTGACATCAGTCTTGCCTTAAATTTTCCATTCCAGAAATTTACGTTCTAATTGCATCTTTCCTTCCTTTCATATTCTGAAGGTAAAAAGGGTAATGGATTTGTACTGCTTAACATTAGACACCTACCTTAGATAGTAAGTTAAGAGGCTACTGGGGTCTTCTTAGGACCCCAGTACAGTCAAAGCAGAAGGAGAGGCTATACATATAATCCGTATAAAGGATTATTTAAAACACTGATTGATATTAATTTCCACATTTGAATGACGCTCTGGAAAAGAATATTTTTCTGCCCTGACTAAATGGATAGTTTATAGACACTAGCCTGTTAACCTGGGAAATCAAATTAGGCATCTAATGTTGGGTCGTATGACTGTCCTCAATATTTATTTACAAATTCAGGAAGAATACTTCTTCCTTTTTTTGAAGTATCATATTACATGCACAAAAATTGAGATGAATAAAGTTTAAAAGAATAGAGTCAATCATTTGCAGTTATCCATTAATACAAAAAAGCTCATTCTTGTATCATCTTCATTCGCCTTCTAACTCTCAGCAGCTTGAACCAAAGTCTTTAAATCCAACTCTACAAGCTGTCTGTATCAACAAAGACTGCTTCTAATGTTCCTGTACTTAGTTTAAGAAAGAGTTTCTTAAAAGCAGACATTTTAATGTCAATTAGTACTTCTGTCTTTAATAAAATAGAAGTTGGAATTCCCTTTTGAGCTTTTCATGTGAATGCTACAGTATAGCAGATTTGGCATTTCTTTGATTTCAGTACTCCTGCAGCTCCAAAAAAGTGATAGACCCAAGAACATTAAATAAATTTTGGAACATATTATTAATTACATTAGTAGTTATACCATACTGCAGGTAGGTAAGCAGGTTACAGGCAGCAATTCTCATTTATCATTATTCTTCATTTCTTTAACTTACAGATAATTAAATATATCATTAAATTTAAAATGGGATTCAGATGTTATGAAAATAGTTACTAAAATATTTGTAGTAGGGAGTTCATCCAACAACATATATCCAAATTCAGTATCTTTCCTCCTACCATTTATAATCACCTGTTTTTCATATCAGTTTGATTAATAATGAGAAGGAATAATTAAATGCTCCTTTCTTACATAGGCATTCATTTTGTTTTAGGGAAAACTTTTAGGTATCTACTACGCACAGAATTAAAGTTTATAGTAGTTCTTCAGGTGTACTTTTTTTTTTCCAAAATGCAGGCACAAGTATAACAAAATAAAGCAGTTTCCTGGGTAAGAAAATGTAAATGGTTAGATATTTTTAATGACTTCTAGAACAGTCTACAAATGTCCAACTATGTTTTTTAGATAAGATGACAAAATGGTGACACATGAAAGAATATACAAGCTGTCTAATTAATAACAAATATTTTAAACATTTATTTGATGTCCATACAGAATACTTCTAGACTCAGTCTTTTAATTCTGTAGTAAATTTCTATAATAAATTTCTATAGTAAAGCAGTAAGTAGCAAAAGACAACCTGGCTATTTTTTACTTTTTTACTCTGCAAACACAGCATTCTTGGAAACAGACAAGGATTGGGCTCTTTTTTCCTGAGTTCAGCACCAGATTGATGCAAGGATAGCAAATAAGTGTGAAGCTCATTAGTTTTATGATATAAAATTCAATTTATTTCCCAGAATTATAGAATTAGCCTGGAAAAAGAAAAAGAAAATTTACAAAGTAAATGGAAAAAAAAACCCCAACAACCTTGCAATCCCACAGTAAGTAAGAAGGCTTTCCAGTGTAGTAAATTCATTGGGTCTTTTTGACTAGCTAGAGGTGCAGCAATATTGCATCAGGCTCCCTAAGCTCCAAAAGCCCTAGACAAATGGTCACTGCAAACATGTATTCTGCACAGCATGACACATCCAAAGGATACTTTTTGCAATATATTCCTGAGCTATCTATGCATAATAATGTGATGTAGATATAAAGTCACATCAATTTGTCAGACTCTCTGAAGCTATAGGCATGCAAGCATAAAGTATGTTTTCCAAGACATATTTGTAAGTTACACTGTCTCCCTCTTTCACTTATATCATGGCTCCGTCTAATCCAGTGATATAGCCTTCTTTTTTAATTTTCCTTTATTTTTATTTTTTAATAAACAAGTGCAATTGGGGATTCTACTAGTTACTGTTGATTAGTGAGAATCTGCTGTGTAAACTATGACATCTCAAAATTTAAAACAGATTTTGCAAATGTGGTTTTAGAATTTGCAAACTGACTAAATGTCTGTATGTAGGCTCTACAAATTTTGCAACTTAAAGCAATGAGAAGAATTAGAAAAATTAATAATTTTTGTTCCGGCATGATGAATACATTTCATTAATACAATTAAAGTCTTACCTGGTCTGAGGGAGAACAGCATTTATTTGCCATTTTCATCTATAGAACAGAGATTGAAAAATACTCAGTTATTAATATTCTGATGCTAAAAGTTACTATGAGGCAATCAGCACTGACACAGTTAATGCACACTGGTATTAGTACTTCAAAATTATAAGAAATTTTTATATTTTCAGTGCAGAAATACTAGATTATAATTATCCTAAGCCTAGAAAACAAAGGACTCAAAAGACAGGAAACCTTTCATCACAGTTTTCAGGAAATCCTTCATAAAGAATTGGCTGTATGAATTTACTTTGCCACTGTGAAAATATTATACTGTACTATAGATATCTCTTTTAGATCTCAGTTAACAATTGTTTAAGCAGATCTGTAAATTAGGCATGTGCTCAAGTACTTTGTGAAATGAAGGACGCAGCATATAAAACAGATTAAGGGAATTGTTTAGGATTTCCTTTTGTTCAATATAAAGTAACATATCTTCCTTTTTGCTCACAGTTTAGTCAATGAAGAGGTGTGCTGATTTTGGCTTTTCTTTGACAGTCATAATTGGCATAGGTGACTGCTGAACAAACCCTGACAAACCCTTCTTTGAAGTGAAACACTTCTTAATGCGAAATATTAGTAACAGTGAACTAAAGATAGGGATTTAGACATGAAAAGATTGAATGACTACAAGAAAAGACTCCCCTATATCTAGGGATAGAACCTGCAAACAGTCACACAGCTGATGAGTCCTTCCAAACAATCTTATCATCACAAAGCATTTCCCCTCATTTTATAAAAAAATGAAAAGCTTGTGATAACAGACCAAAAGCTACAATTGCACACAGGAAAAGATACAGTCACTGCAAAAGAGCAGAAGAAATCCAAGGCTATTACCAGTATCCTAGCAAGAGCAAGAGATTTGCAAGACGAAATCTGTGGATAAACCTCAAAGGCAGAGCATGACAGTAAGAGGCCAACAGGCCTTGCATTATTCCAACAACACCAGCCTCAGCTCTTGTTGGGCTTGGTCTGGATCTGTCCTGGTATGTCTGGAGCTGTGTTACAGCTTGTTTAGCTATAACAATTATCTAAAGAGCATGAGACTCATTTTTTTTGAGAAAAGTGCAGTTGTGGGGTGTAATGTTATCTATATACATATGCAGATATTTGTAACTAATTGATAGCAATAACAAGTGCTTATTCTGTATGGAACCACCCTAAACAAAATGACCCTAGAATAAAACGCAACACAGAGGAATACAGGATGATAGCAAGGGCCTTGAATGTACACATGGAGGATGACACAAAGGCCCCAGGGCTATAAGAACTTGTCAGTCATAGGCCATAAGGGATTGTTCCCCCCACTCAGCTTTGCAACCCACTTGAACTGAATTGTGTATTTGAACCGTGCAGGTGTGCCAACTGAGACCCTGCGTGATGAGGTGGCCAAAGCTGACCTGCCGGCTGCCTGGGGCAGCTGCCAGGCCTGGCTATCACCCTGGCAAGGCATCTGATGGTGCGCAGGGAGGGTCCGCCAGCCCCTTGGAGGGGTCATGCTACCCCAGAGGAGGAGTGGGGCCACCACAACAGAGGCAGGTCACAGACATCTGCACCATAGCTCAGGCAAAGACCAAGGATGAGCATTCCCAACATGCAGCTTCCAAGCAAATGGGAGCCTCCAGCAAGGCTTCTCTCAGCTCTCTCCCACAGCTCTTCTCACAGCAGCCTCATCCCCGGCTGCATGTCAGCACTGGCCTTGAGCACATGCAGCCAAATCCCTGGGATGGGGCGGGGGGGGTGGCAGAGGTTGTTGGCCACTCTCAGGGCCTTGACAGTAACAAACTGGTGGGAACCCAAGAAACCTTATCTGTAACCTGCGTGCTACAAATTAGTGAAAAGCCCGGTGTTACAGAAGGAAGCAGTCCTCACCAGTCTGATTTGGGGGATTGGCAGCAGGCTTAATCTTGGGCATTTGAGAAGACATAATAAAAAGGTATCTTAAATACTTTAACATCACCAGGAATACCATCACCCCCTGCCTATCTTCAGCTCCAGCAATTCTCCAGTGCTTTAGAGAAAAATATACACAAGAAGTAACTACTCAGAAACCAAGCCACGCACACAGACAATACTATTTCCCTGCAGGTGACCACAGACACACTAAATTATGAGATCACTATAATATAATACAGTGCAAATAAACAGAATAAGCAGTGATCCTGTCTCCTTTCACCTTGCTTTCCAGTTAAATCAAACTATTTTAAGTTCTCTTTATAAAAGGAAGAAATTCTGTTATCCAACTTTCTACCTTACTATGTTCAGATGTGCCTGTGAAAATGTGTGTGAGACTGGCCATGCAGATTCTCTGGAGAATGAGAGAAGAGTAATGTGAAGAGCATCCTCACAAACAGCATCGCTTCCAGTTATTAAGGGCAATATGGAAGGATGCTTTGGATTCCACAGCTATTCACCACATAGGCTTAACTCATTCTTTATTCAAAGCAGGGATGGTTGCAGCCCTGATGTAAGTGGGGCAAGAGGAAAGATCTCCTTCTACATCACATTGTGCCCCTATGTCACTGGACTGAGGAGAGGGAAGTATGCACTCTCCATACTGCACAGCACCATATGTTCCCTACATCCCTCCACAGCTGGTGCATTGTGGCAGGAATACAAATGGAATTTGCTACACCTTGTTGGGAATGTATGTGTTTTAAACACTGTAGTACAGTAATGGGTGTTTGGAAGAGCAGGGAAGCTAAAACCAAAAATCTGGATCTGCAAAGAGTGCGGTGGCTGAGTCAGACAACTAGAACTGTTAAACAATCATAATTACTATACTGTGTTTAAATGAATGCATAGGAATCTGCAGGGGGCAGGAAGAGAATGGGGCTGCCATGACTCAGCTCCCAGGCTGGGATTTACCTCACTTAGCTTTGGCAATTCAAAAAAAAAAAAAAGTTATACATTTAATATATCAATATTCTCTTTCTAATCAGCAGAGACATATGAGGATCTTGACAGCTGTCTCTTTCTCTTTTTGCACAGCAAGAGGATCCTATTTGATTGGCTAAATTTAGCTGACATGATTCCTACCCTTACTGACTACCCTTTACAATCTCAGTGGTTTGATCTGATATACTTCCAAATAGGAATTCCTGCACTGAAAAACAAAAAGAAGCGGCAGAAAAGATACATTATCTTGTGCTACTACCCCTAGACAGCAATAGAATGGTTTGTATAATCATTGAGCAATAAGATTTGTATACCGCTTCCTACAGGTTATGGACACATAATGGATTTTGTTTTGATCTACATGCACCTCATATATTGGTTTGTAAAGAAAGAAAGACCTACTCCTCTTTCTTTTTTATATGAATGTTCAAAGCTCATATTTCATAAGCCTCTCTCTAATCAAACTGAAATTTCACTCCACTGTTGTAGATATACATGTACATGTAAGCATAAGAGAAAATGTTTAAGTCCTACAACACATGGAAATTAAATCCACTGTCAAAAGCATATATATGATTTAAGATTAATATCCTTGTTTTGAAGCCAAATTTTAAGTTTCTATCATCCTCCAATGAGCTGCTGGAATGATTTAAAAAGATCATAAATAATGGTTAAAGTGGAACAACTGCATCTTTTTATTCCTTACCTGCTTATGAACTGTTCATTTATTAAATTCGTTATTAAATTTGAAAAACACAACACCTTGAGAACACACTGCAAAAAAGAGAAAACCTTGAGAGATCTATAAATATAAGAAATAAGTTTCTATGATGCAAATGAACCGGCAACATCAACTTCAGGTGTTTCTACCTATCATGTCTATATTAATGTTTGGTGTTATGTATGAAAGAAAATAATTAAAGCCTATGACAAAAGCTAAAAACGTTTAATAGATAGCTATCTGAACGGTGCACAACAGAGGGGGGATTCTAAATTATTCCAAAGAATTGTCTCCTAAAAACATCTCTTGCACAGCGCTGTCACTTCCCTGCAAAGAACCCTCTAACTAAACAAACCAAACAGTAGCAACGAGAAGCACATGCAGATCAAGTTGCTGCCTATGCTTTTTGATTCATTATGGCAGCTTCACTGCCAGCTTCTGTTCCTTTTCTTCCCTCAGTGTCTTTAACTGTACCTCCTTTTGTGAGAAAAGGGTTGTAAGAAGAAATAGATGGGAGGTGCTTACTCATCTCTGTTTTCTTCCTCCTCCAAAAGGTAAATGTGAAGATCTTGGAACACACTGAGGAGACTAAGGATTGAATCATAAAGGAAGAGGATAGGGAAGTTTCCCTTTGGTAGAAAAGTATGCAAAAACAAGGGTATGGACAGAATGGTGAATAGTGGGGGGCATGGATCTTTAGAAAAAAATATGTATTGCTTGTAAATATGACAGTTACTGGCAGGTTTTCCTAACTCAGCATACAAGGGAAATATCAGGAAGGCAGGCTGAAAAGACACGCTTACATCTTTCTCCATGTTGCCATATTCGCTGTGCTTTTCTGTCTTATAAGAACTAACTGTCTCCAGGCTAATACCAGAATCATTATTTCTCATCTACAGAGTAACACTTTCTACCTATGCTAACATTCAGTGGTAGCATCCTTAGGCAGTGACAACTCCTCACATCTTCACTACTGAAAGACAACTCCTCCCTTTCATTTGATCCCCTGAGAGCTTGCCTTTGCATAGAAGTTAGATGTTTCAGTACTTCAAAAGAGTAGTCTGACATTAGCAGAAGTGTCAGATTGTGGCAGAATTATTTTTGTATTGCCTACATTAGGACTGTCTTCTGGCATCAGCAGGGGATCTGGCAGAGAGCTGCCAACTGCTGAAAGGGCAAAGTGGCAAAGCATTACGATGCAGGAAAGACAGCGTGCATTGTAAGAGATCAATTCACCTCCATCAGGATCTCTTTAAGAACTAAAAGTCAAAAATAGATGATTCGAATGGTATGCAAACATGTACAACAAAGAATGTATACAGAAGAGGCACAGATAGGCACAGGTAAAGCAAGAATGACTAAGGTGCAGGAAGAGTTGCTAAAATCAAGAAGCATAAACATCACAGACATAGAAAATCTGAAAATATATAGAAGTAAAAGTGAGCAATGGAAAATATGGCAGAAAAACTTAATAATGGTCAGGTGAAAAGGCTGAAATTCTTGATGCCAATAGTCTTAGTAACAAGGTCCATTGTGATCACGTATCTAACAGAATTCATTTATCTACAGACATGACAGCATAGGACAGAACAGTAAATGAATAGGTTAAATATTTGGAGAAGCCAATGAACTCAGTGTTGGCATGTACTCGTGAAATTAACCCTTGAGAAGTTAGGAAATTATCTGAACTCTAAACCCTAACCCTAACCCTAATCTCTGAATCCTGATTATCTTCAGAGACTCCTGGAGAATGGCTGAAATTTTACAGGACTAAAGAAGGGCAAATACAGGAAAAACAGTCTGAAGAATTACAGATACAAAATACAGATACAGATACAGATAACTTCGACTTCAGTAAGATGATCATAGAAAAATACTGACCATTTGTGAGAAGATAATAATGTAATAAAAAGCATTCTGAATAGATTTTCAAGAAGTCTACTGTAAAGGCCTTGCCCTAGGCACTGTGGATTTGAAATAGTCCCTTGGCCCTCCCAGTCAGGGAGCCTTCCTTTACTGCAAACTTTTACTGAAATTGCATTCCAGCCTCACATTCTGATCTTTTTGCAAAAGGTTTTGCAATAAAATGGTTTCTCATTGACTTTTACATCTGTTGTTCTGATGATTAGTAATTAGTTAAAATACTACTGTGGCCAGACCCTATTCAGTTGTTCCAAAGGCTGCACCTCTGTCACAGCCTGTTAAGCACTAAATCCAAGTAAAGATTTTACCCACTTCTAATATGATCTGTGTAGAGATTACTCTCTGCCTGGCTTAGAACACGTGAATTTGTCACTGCTGTTAACAAAGCTTGATCAAACCCCTACTAAAGAGAAAGACACAAGATGCAGTATTTTGTTTACAGAATTCTATATTGTGATAGATAACTGAAAAATGAAGATTAGTAAAAATACTCAGTAGATAACAAAATATTCTTGTAGACAGGTCATAACACAGTGAGGATACTAGGTCAAGACACCTGCTACCACATACATTGCATTTCAAAGAAACAGACCAGAACCCTACCAGTAATAAAATATATTAATAAATACTTTGCTTGTATAGCCACTTTTACTGTCATATTCAGCTACATACTTGGAGTAACTTTAACTCATGGGAATTTTTTAGAAAGCAAAAGAATTGTGATTAGGAACTAGGAAGTGGAATTGCTCTAAAAATATTAAAGTGAACTTCTTTCCACTATTCACACAGCAGGCAATTATGAACATTCTTGAATAATGTATATTATTTCCCTAGAATTATCAAATAGAAACAATAATCTCTAAATTAGGTAATTTACTAAATAGTGCCTAGAAGGGAATATTTATAAAGGATATATCATAAGCAAATTTACTGATTTTGTCAAAGACCTCCTTAAATAATTTCAGATTAAAAAAAAGAATTAATTTAATAGAACTACCATGATCAAATATCTACCATGATCAAGTAACTTTTGAAGACCAAAAAAGTCAAATTATTATCTAGTTTGATCAAAGATTGCTCAAACCTGATACAAATCCTACCCAATATAATCTGAATAACTAAGCATCGATTAACCTGGAGTACAAATTAAAGATATTTATCCTACCAGATCCTGGTTTATAGAAGATGCTTCAGTCTTAACACATCTAAAGAACAAGATTAAAAATCTGCCCAGGTAATTCTCTCAGAGCAAACTGTGCTTGTATTTTTTTCATCATTGATTTCTACCAGTTCATAAAGACTGGTATATATTTTCAATAGTGTACATTATCAAGTTGCCTATTTGACTTCATGTTCCATTCCAGAATTTTCAATAGTTTCCAGTTGTTCTTTCTTGGAATAATAACCTGTTGTCCAAATAACGATTTTCTGTTTCTCTGGAGTTTATTTAGTACCTCTGTTTTCAATAACAAATACTACTTTTGAATTTACAGGAATAATTTACACTGGCATAAGCACCTCTATACCTGTAGACAAAAAGATGGAACACATGACTTTAAATAAACCAATTCCTAGACAAATTACAGACGTAAAAATACTGCCTCCCAATGAGCCCTTATAAGTTACACTTCACTAGTTACAAAATTTCCACATGCCTACTTCAAAATCAACAAATGCTAATTTCTGAAACCATGTTTTAAGCACGCTAATTTCGAGAAAGTACAAGTGATATAATTGGCCCTATCCAAGGCTCCATTATATGATTAGAAAGGGTCGGTATTTTGCCTTGAAAGAATCTTTAAAATAATAAAGGCAACCTGAACTTCTATTTCTCTCTGTTTTACAATAGTACTGCAAGTCTTGAAAACTTCAGGACAGCTTTGATTTACCAGAAACCCTGTCTCTTCTCTTTCCTTTCTCCTTTTCCTCCCAATACACACACATTTGTTTCATACTGCCTATCTTAAACGTGAATTATTTTCTGTCCTTGGAAAATTAGAAATAATTTTAAGACAGCATAGACAAAAAATATGCAGAAAGTAACATACATTTTGAAGTGTCAAATCACTGATGTTAGTTGATATTGCTCTCAGCCAGTCAGCACTCTCCTGGGCTGTATATAACTGAAGTATCCCAGTACTAACTCCATCGAGTGCCAGCACTTCAAATGCATTAGATCTGCAGTAAGAAGAAACATATCCATAAAGGAAGATATGTCAGTTTTCTGAAACTGCCCAATATTTTTCAGGGTTCAAGTGATCTTTACAATCTTTGACAAGTTTTGGGTTTTGACTTTACAAAGTAAAGGAAAGGTAACAGAAAGAAAGATAATAATGGGCAGTATCAGGAGCAACACATACAATAAATACTTTCTCTGTACCAGTATCTATATGCCCTGATCATGTATTTACTAGGGTATAAATATATGTTTACAATTACTGAACTTAAGTGTAGCATACTGAGGACATATGCATTAATTTTTTTTGAACAACTATAACAAATCCTGAAACCAAAATGAATTTTTTTCTGCATTTCTTGCATTTTGGTTTCATTTACTAAGGATGTATAAGTTGCAAAGAATTGACTTCCCTAGTTTTAATTTCTTGGATTCCTATAATTTTCTATATAAAATTCTAATGCAATGCTTCCTTTAAGCTCCTTTATGACATAGAAAATCTGAAAAATGTACTTAAAATTTCCTTTAAAGCATTTTTCAGTGTAAGGCCCCTTTTCATAATAGCATCTACGTATGCTAATTGCTAATTGCATTTATTCACTTTCTATGCATCTTTTATATAACAACTTTATTCTGCAAATGCCAGTGCTTTCTTCATTGCTTGCAGTAAGTTAGGCACCATCCATGTACTGCTGAAATCCCACACATCTGGATGCTGGAATGGGATATCATTATGCATTTTGAACTGTTAGATTTTTTGGTAGGAACAACAGAAAATTAAGTAGTGGCATGGAAGTGCACTGGTTTAGATATCTTTAAAATATGTGTCATGCAATGTTTTCAGGAACAGAATTTCAGAAAGCTCAAATACTACTATAAAAGACAATTATAAATAGTTGAAAGATTGTGCATATGTTTCTTTTGTATATCATTTGGAAAATATTGCTGCTATCTGCTATATTTGTAGTACAGATTATTTATATGCTATATTGGTTTCTTTTCAGAACTAACCAGAAGAAAATAAGATACTGACTCAAGAAAAATGCTCTATGTGGTTGCAGGGTTTCCCTGTGATTCTCTGATCTAAGGCCAAGTCCAATAATGCTTAGTTCATGATATATGTCAAAATAAGCATTCAAAGTGACACATGGAGGTTACAAGGCATGTTTACTCATGACTTACTGAAAAAATTATTAACCTAACATTTGTCATTCATAGGGAGTTTGATGGTACACATGAAGACTCAAATCTATATACTTGCTAAAAATGGTATTATAAAGTTCCCATCAATTACAATATTCACAAGACAGTATCCATATATATATATGTATATATACACAACCCTCTGAGATAGGAAAGTTCCATTATCCTGTATGTAGACAGTGGAACATGGAAAAAAACTGAATCTGCTGCCATGAAGTTAACCCATTCACAATGCCTACTTTAGACATCAAATTTAAATATCAAAATTAAAATACATTTAACTGAAGCAGGAAATAGTAAATGCTCTCCACTGAATCCATAGAATGCCTAGGATTCTAACTCATCCAGAGCAGATGCATGAATGAATGCAATGTGAATGCCCTATTCAAGTGGCACAAAGTTATACAAATGGCTGATGAAAGATCACAGAAATAAACTCTTAAGCTAACAACTAATGCACTAGACAATCAACATAAAAACAAAACAAAACAAATTTTATTATAAAAATGAACTAATCTTTTATTGTTTGAAAGCATGATGCTGGCAATACTTCGGATGACACTATAAACTCCAGTTGTCACATCCTTTTCCTTATTAAAATATGGTAATCAGTTATAAAAGCCAGTTGACAGAGTTCTGAATGCTTCAGTCACAGGATATTTGCACAGAATCAAAGAACATGATGTGAGGGATCCTGAAGGTCCTCTAGTCCAACCTCCTGGCTGACTGGTTTACATTACAATTCTCTTTTCAACGAGAGGACCAAAACTGGACACAGTACTATAGATGCATGTATTTGAGATGTGGCCTCACAAATGCAAAGCAGAGAAGAATAATCACTTCCTTTAACCTGCATACCATTTTATTACCAATGCAGCCCCATCTGTCTTAGCCTTCATCACTGAAAGTGCTTACAGCTGACCGCTGCTCAATGTGCTGTCCATTAGGATCCCCAAGCCCTTCTGCAGAGCTGTTCCCTAGCCAGTATTGTTGCATGGGCTTATTCTGACCCAGGTGCAGGACTTTGCATGTGTCTTTGCTGAACTTGATGAGATTCCTGTTGGCTCATTCTTTACCTTTTTGAGGTCTCTCTTGATGGCAGTCTTATCTTCAAGAATGTCTACTGCTCCCAATTTGATGCCATTCATGGACTTGATGAGGATGTGCTCTGTCCAACTGAGCAGATTACGAATGAAGATGTTAAACATTACTGGCCCTACTACAGACAGCTGAGGAATAATACTTGTAAACAGCCACCAGATAAACTTTGAACCATTATCCACTGCCCTTTGAGTCTAGCCAGAATTTCATACATCTTGTAGTCCACTCATCTAGTCCATTGTCCTCAATTTGGCTACAGGGATGCTACAGGAGACTGCAGAAAGTCTTGCAAAAGTTAAGGTAAATAACACCCGCTGCTCTCCCCTCATCTACAGAGAGAGTTGTTTCATCATATGAAGCAATCTGGGTGGACAGGCGCAGTCCTGAGCCCCCAGAGTCTCTGTGAGGAACCTGTCAATCTCCTGTTCATCCTCCATGATGCTATGCAGCTGCTCATCTCCTTCATCTCCTCTTCAACTGATAGCTCAACCACCTCCTCCACTGACCCCATTCCTGATCTCTAGCCAATGTGTCCCTGTAGCCTGTGACCAGGACAACTGCCTCCTCCCTCAGGAGCTCTGTCTGGTTTAAGGCCTCTGATGTGCCATAGGTAGTCACACTGTCTGGTATGGGGGACGGAGACCTGCAGTGCACCACCACCACCACCACCACCACTATGTTGACTTTAGCAGAAAGCTGGTTTTGCCAGAAAGCAGGACCCTTTGAAGCAAGTGACTGAAACAAAACAGAAAAAGAATAAGCAAAGTTTACAGATGCCAACCAGTAAGTCTGTGCTGGTAAAACAGTGGTTTTGTTCTCAACATACTGAACTTTATTATGATTATTTCTTGCCTTTAATTACAGTAGTTTCCCTCTACAATTCACGTAACATATTGTTCTGTTTTACTCTGTAGTCTGAAAAATATAACATATATACAGAAAAAAGTAAAAGCAAATATGGAAGCTAAAAATAAAAGCTAAATAGAAAACTACTGAATGCTGAATTTTTCTTTTCTTTTTATGTGAAGTAATCAATAAATAACGCAAGCACAAAGACAGCATTGAAATTCAGGAGAAAATAAATCCTGGAGGCTTAAAGATCATGCCTTTCTCCATTTCTTCAAAGCATGGGCGGGGGGAAGAGACATAAGTATGCGCCTACTCCTTTTAGCTAAGTTTTGTATTTAATACTGAAAAACACGTTTGAGAGATCTCAAGATGCTATGTAGTCATCTCATCACCACAAAATACGATTAGATACATCTTTTTTGGCTATTTTTTCCCTCTGTGGCTTCAAGATCATTGAAAGACAGAGCTAGAGGAAATTCCCATCTCTTCTACTTTTCCTGTTACTGTACCGATTATTGCAAATAGAACCAGAAATGAATGGACTTCAGTTCAGACACCCCCCAAAAAGAAAAAAACAGGAAACAGAAATGTAAGCAGTTACTACTCTGAGAAAGATTGTGTGGTGGTGCTTTACTCTCAGTATCATTTCAAATACAGATGGGATGACATTATCAAGAATTTTACATAATTATTTTAAGTGACTACCAAAGCTCATGAAACTCATCTCTGAATCAAGTAAAAGATAAAGTCCTTCCAAATACAGAAGTCTCCACTTTAACAGATGCATCAACTTTATGGAATTTTTCCCACTTTGCCATGATTGGAAGTATTCTTCACTACAAAGCAGCAATCACCGAATGTATCATGTATAAATAGTCTTACTGAGGAAAGTATCACTTAAACTCCCAGACTGAGAAAATTGAAGGCCTTTTTTCCATCTTGAAAGACTGGAGTTGCATGATTTTCTCCAATGTAGCCTATTCAAAAACAGCATCATTGTGGCTGTGAAGTGACAATCATCTGAAGGCAGCCATCATTCTCCAACATTTAAAATATCTCATCTCTTCCTCAGGTGTGGAAGAAGGATAACAAACATTAATTGTTAGGCATGTGTTTCACACATTAAATGTAAGAGATCATTTTTGCTGATATGTGACTTCTATGGGGAAAAGTACAAACACTTCAGATGCAGAAAAATTTCTGATGAAAAGAGTCTTCTTTTAATATTTCATATTATGTTGTTAGTTTCTACAGCTTTCTCTCACTCTACATTTATGTAGTTGGACAGCTACTGAATCTGGCCATACTATCTTTAACTGGACATTGCATGAGTGTGAATAAGAATTTTAGAATGTTTGCTTTTCCTAAACTTTAGGGATTTGGGCCACACTACCCTTACATTTCTTTGTTATTATTTTCAGCCTTTTATCTGTAAATTTTTGTTTGTTTGTTTCTTGTAAGCATAACCACTCAGGAGCATGTGGCACTGTTTTCTATACTCAGTCTATTTATATCCCACTTTCATGGTGAAATGATGGAAGAATCTGCATGCTGCTCTGTTTTGGGGTTTGTTTATTGCATTAATCTCTTTTAATAAAATAACACTGTTTTAGTGAGAGTGGCAGTCAGAATAACAGATAGGCATCGACAGACTTAAATTCAATTCCTGACTTTGACACTTCTTGGTAATTAATAATAACTAATACTAATAAAACTTAAAATGGCCACTGTGAATTTTGCCATATAGAGCCACTAGCTATTAGAGAGGTGTTAAGCAAAAAGACTTTTATAAGAGAAAACACCTTCTCAGTGCCAACTGAAATGCAAAAAGCTAAATTTCTACTTTTTTAGAAGCTAAGGATTTCAGCAAAAGATACTTTAAGATTTTCAGTATCTGAATGTGGTATGTGAAACAGTCTGTCCTTTAGATTTATCTCAAAGTTATACGGTATTTCCTTAATAAAAGCCTAGATGGTTGTCTGACAGCAGCTGTTTTATCCAAAGTTTACTAACATGTTGTTACAGACAGATACACTTGATCAGCTTTATATCTTCCCAGGTCCTAACTCAGTCTTCCGCCCTGTTTCTACATATTTTGATGACTGCCTTCAAAGTTTCTTGTGTTTCTTACAACATTTTCTAGTGGCTTATCTACATTACTCTATGGCTCTCTTGCTAGAATTTCTATTTCTATTTAGGCTTAAGTTTTATGGATTATGGGTGGATATGAATGAAAATTCCTAAGAAAGTACTCTCTGAATCTTTATCTCTTTGAAATTTAAGAAATGAAGGGCTTTAGTACTGTAGCTTTTATATACCCTCATATTTTCAAATAATGATCAAGTTGCTCATACAATTGGGTTATTAGCAGAAACTGTGGAGCTAAAAATAAATGAAGCTATTAAGCATAAACCTGGATTGCATTTTGTGTTTGTTTTAGCTGAACATTTTGCTTCCCATGCTGTAACTTTGCTTTATTTTGTATTAAACTTGGAGTAGTAGAGTAAGATAACTGAAGTGACATAGAAATTATGCTTCTAGAGAAATTTTCTTACTAATTTGCCAGCAGAAGCAACTCCCAGCTGTATCCATCAGGTTTGTAATAATACATGCAGAGAAAAAGAAGAGGGGGGAGGTGGGACGGTTTTAGTATTGATCCGGTCTCTTTCTTACTCTGTTCTTCATGAAGTCATACAAATAGTTGCACTGGCACTATGAAGAGGACAGAATAGGGTAAAACAAGCAGCTGAAGGAGAAACAAGAGAGTGGAATGCAGGTATGAGATAATTTAATTGGCTTTGCTGCAGGGAGAAAAGTCTGTGGAATTATAGTCTGTCACACTCAGCATGCTTTATTTGTATGGAAGTAACAGATCAAAGAAAGAGGTGGAGGAGTTTTGCTGGAAAACAGGAGCAGCTTGAATTACTGAAAGCTATGTGCAATATCACTGTACTACTGTCGTCTCTTGAGTGCAGCATGTCTAGTAGGGCTGGTCACTGTGGTAGGCTGGAGAACAAGGTGTATGTGTACTTGTAAGCAAGTGTTTTATAATTTCAGTGTAATTATGGTAAGGCATAATTCAAGTGAGATGCATTTCACCCAATTTAGCCATGTTAAATTCTATCGCCTAAGTATATGGATGAGAGGCAACAAACAGAAGTTAGAACATGGCAAATTACAATCAGATATTGGAATTTTTATTTTTATTTTTATTTTTTTTTTGCCATGGGAGCAATCAAATACTGACACAGGTGCCAGGATCAAAAACTGCCACAGTGCGCCTGTGGACTCTTCATCCTGGGAAGTGTCCAAGACTTGACAGCACAAGATGTCTGAGCAACATGATCCCATTAGACCTGCAGTGAGCAGGGAGTTGGACTAGATGACCGCCAGGGCCCCTCCAACCTAAATTATTCTATGATTCGATAAGGAAGGCATGCTAAACTCAGGAACAACTTTGTTTTATCATAAGTAAATGCACAAGATAGGTGAGGTGAATCACTCGCTGGAGATATTTATTTCTCTCCATTGACTCCAACATGAGTCCAGGGATTAAGCACATTTGCAGATGAGCAACTATTAGATGTTACAGTCAGATGAGATCAATCTCACTTATTAAGTCCCAATCCCATAAAGATTTTAAGCATGTGAATAGTTCCACAGAACAGTTGGAATGTTGGTTTGCCTTACATTATCGACATGCAGAGCATAATCACATTAACTCAACTTAAAAAAATACGAGAAAATATTACTAAATATGAATTGAAAATGACAAAGAAAAAAGCAGACAAGATTGATTTCATTCATCTTATTGAATGAACTGGCAAAGTAAATACAAGTAAAGGTAAAAAAAAAAAGGAACCCTTCAGCTGTATTTTTAAGAAGTCTTAATGCAAGTATTTATATTTTCTTTTAGTCACTTGGATGATACAGAGGCATGTTATTTTCTAATTGGTCTTTCAGCACAATGGGAGTGTGTGAGAGATGTGAAAATTTTAAATAATAAGCCATCCTACTGCATTCCTTGTAGGAAGACTAGATTTATCTTAATGATGCCTTTACAGATGACTTGACAGGTCAATAGCTTCAATCTCTTATATATAACATATAGGTGTCTCTAGTTATTTCCTGACACATAAGATGGCTAACAAAATCTACATATAGATAACAATTACTGGACTGCCTTGCCATTGTAATGCTCGTTCATGTTCAGGTTTAATTTCCTCTCAGGCCCTGTAAGCCTTTCAGTAAGAGGACAGTCTACAGCCCACAACAACTGAATTGTATTCATCAATGTCATGAATACAGAGAATATCAGGTACATTTTGTTTAAATTATACGCAAATGATTACTTCTTCAAGGTTTTCAGCTCTCCACATGATTTAAATATATAGTTTATACGGTATATGAAATTCAGATGTGTTTGGGAGGGAAGAACAGATGTTCATGTGCATGACACACTTAGCAATGTTTCTTTGAAGTCTGCAAACCGTCTGGTTTCAGAAGTAAGACCAATATAGCTTGCTCTTATATTTTTATTATTATTATATTAATAAGCTAACATAGTGCAAATCAGACTATTTCCATAACACACCTCTGAAAACAGTCATTTCTTGAACAAATAGGTATTTTGAAAAACAAAAGCAATAAAGCTCAGTAATGAGCACTACGACTACTCACTTCAACATACTCAGCTCACTTGACTTATTTCTTTCCTACTTTGATGCCCAAGTTAGTGGAAAGCAAGCAGGTCTGCCACTGAAACCCAAGGCTATTTATCCAGAGGCATTTATTGAAGACATCTGGGGGCAGAGTCTTGCTGAAATAATCCTAGTGGATTAGAATTTAGTATGTTGTCAGCAAGCAGAAGAAAAGGCAAAATAAGTCTCACCACCTCCAGAAAGAAAAAGAAGTAATAATTCTTTGAGCTCAGTGGTAATATTAATATGAACAATCTTCTGACAGTATTAATCTCTTTATTTTGGGGGGTGGGGATAGGAAGGAGATTTTCTTTTGCCTTTTCTTCTGCTTCCTAACAATTTGCCATTCTGTGATCTAGGATTCTGTACTCTAAGGGATGCTATTTAGTAGAAGAAGCACAAATGAAGAGATGTGCAACATGTAACCATTGGGGATAAGGGGAAGTTCTTCCTGAATACATGGATTCTGAAAAGAATGAGGATGCTTCATTTTTGCTTGTGGCACACTTAATTGCAGTATAGATTTTAAAGCTAGAATTCAGCTAACCATTGTGAGGGTGAAGATTCAAAAAATAAGCCAGTTTACTTCTCTTGCTATGCTGCTGAACAAATTAAAGGCATGTATATGAGCTGTAAAGAGCATGTAAATACACTGCTCTACACTGCAAAGAAACAGCAATTTCCTTAATTTTCATGTCATTGATTTTTTGATACACTTTTAGACTACAAATATCTGGCATCCTAAAAGATGTCTAACTTCTGGCTTAGACATTCTACTTCACTTGCTGCATAAGGAACAGGTACTAAAATGCTGAGAATCAGTACTCAGCGCTGATCTCTAATTCTGTGTGGCACAGTTCCTGTCTAGCTTTTCTTTCCTGCCTATATCTTGATTTTTCCCTGAGTTAGCAGCTCATTTTAGTCAAGGGTATGTCTGTCTGTCTCTGTGGAGAGATCTGCAGAATGCCTAGCCACTTCTTGGATATCTCTTTGTTTCTATTCTGCTGAGCAGACTTTATTCTGTAGCCTGCATTTACTTGATTCCTGACAATTGATTTCCAAAATATCTTGCTGCTTGAACAGAACTGTGACAAACTGTAATCTTCCTTAAGGATCAAACTGCTCTGTTACAACATTTACAATCCGTGATGTCACCTCCTGCACTTTGTACTGTTAGGTTGCATCCCATTTCCATTAGTTCCATCCTTTTATAAGAATATAGTGCTCCTTTTCTGTACCTATGATGCTGATTCTGTGTCACCAGTGAGCTTGATTAGTGTAGTTCTATGTTCTGCATCAACAGCAGCCAAGTTAGTTCTTAAGGCACTCTATTAATAGTATCTCTCCAAATCAACAGTTTCTTTTTCTCTACAAATTACTCTCATCTTTTCCATTTACCAGATGTTACTGTCTGCCATAGTTTCCTGCCCTACTGCCCCCTTTTCTTGAATTAGATTCCAGTTTGGCTGTGGTATTTTTCATTTACATACTCACTCTTTGCTCAATTCCTTCACCTTCCTTATCTCAAAATGGTTTGCTTAATTTCTTACTGTCCTATTTATTTACCTAATTAAAGGCATTTTGTTAACCCACTGACGTGTTAAAATGGAAAATAGAAGACTTAAGAAAAATTATCTATCTTAAAAACCCAGTGAGCCAATTATAAAAACAAAACAAAACAAAAAACACAATACACTGCAATAATTATAATGACCAGAATATCAAGAAATAGAAAGTAACACCAAAACCTAATTAAGCTGTTTTTGTAATTGGGATCATAGCTACACAGACTCATAGCCACTGTGCCTATGTTACTTCCAGTCCACACATTTCTTGAATTTAGCTTCCATCTGCTTCCAAATGAGGGTTTTTTTTTTTTTTTTCAGACTCTAAACTCATAATGTTTGAGAGGTTATAGATACACAATATTCACTTCTTAAGGCTCTGGTCAATGCAGCAAATAAAGGTGACTATGTAGTACTGTCCGTATCTGCTAAAAATACTAAAAATACTTACCTACACATTTTTCTAAATAAGGTTCTAGACATTCTCTAAGAAAACTGAAAGCCTATAGATTAATAGAACTATTTTCTCCCTCTTTTATATAATTACAAATTTGTGAACTGCATACTCTGGGTAAGAAAGACATTGATCTCAGTATTTCACTGCCAAACTTCTGTTACAATTAGTGACCAACTCTATCCCTAATGTTTCCATCAACAAGTAGCAATTAACAGTATTCACAAGAACAGAATTTTCACAGTATATATTACTGTAAAATTTACACAGAAAACAGGACATTTAAGACACTTATGGGTTGATGAGAACTTTAGGATGATAAAAGCAGTGGTGCCTTATTATAAAAACAAGCAAATAAAAAAGTTATTGATTTAGTAAGTTACCAAAAGGAGTACACGAATCTACATGCATTCAGATAAACTTCAATCATATCAACAATCCGAAATATACTAATTAGGGGTGACTTGGGTAGTTACTATTTCTTGCCCATACTCACACTCTCTGAAGACATAGCTGGAAAAATCCTGCACCAAGAAGAGAAGAGATCTACTACATTTCTTACCTTTTCTTTAGGTATCCTGGGACTGTTTTTCTTCTGTTTTTGTTTTGTAATGGGGCAAACACACTTCATGGACTTGCCCTTTGCAGTATTTCTGATTAATCCTCTTTGAGTATAAAAAAGGAAAAAAGTCCTTCCTATTCTCTCTGGTTTCCGTTAATACCTATGGTGCTAACAAAATCTAATATATGTGAAAAAAGGTACTCTTTGGTACCAAGTAAAAAGACTTAAGACTTCATGAGAAAAATCAAATGAAAAATCAAGTGAAATGAAAAGTCAAAGGTAAGTCCTTTTCCTTATAGTGAAGAATAGAATAACAATCAAACATACAGGTTTTCCTGGCCATCTGATGACATAAGAGCTAAAAGTATGCATTTTCATGCCGAAGTTACTGGAAAGCTCAGAGGAAGTACCAAGCTATTTAAAATGTGTAGTTTAACCACAAAGGAAATGATATAACCTAATCTGATTAGTTTAGATTAGAACTGATCTAATATCACACTAAAGTTATATTATAGTCTAACAGACAACTCTAGCTTATAAAATGTTTCTAATCCAAAAAAGGGTCAAAGACATTCAGCAAGATGCTTACCTGCTATACGCTGACATACTCAGTATTTTTTAAAGGCAACAAAAAGATACCCTTCAGTAACATATCAGACTCTGTTTGACCTTATGACAAGCAATCTCTTTTTTGTTCATAAGGTTGTCTGAAGGCTGGAGATTATTTACAACACTGGAAAAGGAAAGCTGAAAATTATGATGGCCAAGGAAAGAAAAGTGAATGAGGTCATCCAAACTGGCTGGCAGCAGCTTTCCACATCAGAACAACAAGAATAGTTGGGCTTACACTGTACAAAACCATGTATTAAAACAAGCCACAGCAATTAAGCAATTGATTTTAATAACAAAAGAATGCTAAGTCTGCTGTGGCTATCTGCAAGAATCTCCGAGGTGAAAAAGACGGTTTTCCATTTGGGAAAGAAGGACTGAAGAATGCAGTGTGTGTTACATGGCTGAGTGGACAGACAGCAAGATAGTCATACAGGCTTTAATAACCTTTCCCAAACCATAACATTTTGCACAGTTGCAAGTAAATTCCTAAAGCAAGCAGTACATAGACCATCCTGATACAGAGAATGATACAGATCACTCTTTCTAAGTTTAATTGATGTAAAGAGCAGGGAAAAAGGCCCTTCACACAGGTCACCCAGTAGAAGAGAAAGCAAACAGCTGTGTATGTGATACTACAGAAAACAGTTCCAATAGTTCAATGATATGGACTTAAAAACAAGAGTGGCTGTTCCAGTGCCAGTGCACCTTCTTAGGATCAACTGAGATAATCCTATATATTATCCCAAGGATAATATATAAAGTAGTATATAAAAAGAAATATATAAAGAAGCATTACAGCAAAACAAAGCCATGACAGAGAACAGGAGGGATTCAGAAAGTAGCAAGGATGACATATAGATTCATAAACTCATTTAATACTGAAAAAGTAGGCATGCTGTTTACCTAATGTATGCAGACAGACTCTAAATAAATATTCAGAGAATGGCAAAAAAAGCAAATTGGTCAGCTAGACCCATGATACATTCAAGGAAATCGGCACAGACTCATTCAAATGAATTTAGATTGATGGCTGAAATGTGAAAGGGAGTCAAGATATGCAGATATGGTTGAAAGAAGGGATTTTATCCAGACTGATGTTACCATTTATACTTATAGTTGTTTATAGGTTTCATCTCATGCAAGGCAGACATTTGATTATATAAAGTAAGTATTGAAGACAAATGCTGGAATTTATGCTTACACAAACATGGAGAAATGTAAAAGAAAGTAATATGTGGGATAATAGTAAGAATATAAGCATGTATTTCAGAGAAGGAGAGAATAGGTAAGAGCAGTCTGGTACCCCTCATATAAGAATACAACATTGGTAAGAACATGGGACTGGCCTCATCAGCAATTACTCTCAAAGTGGTATTCCTTTAATGCTCACATGGATATTCCTGCAGGATTACCAAAAATAAAAAGCAGCAGGGTGCATATCAGTAGAAGTATCATTTGATAGTGATAGGCTCTAAGGAATGATTCCAACTTCCTGTACTGTTTAAAAGAAAAGGCAAAAGAACAGTAATAGTGGAATGCTGTGTACAGAAAGTATATACTGGAGTCAGATGCATCACAAGAGACTGTATCTATCCGAGGCTGAGGCTGAAAGCACTAGAATTCTAATTCCTTACATGAAAAATACTTAGAAGTTGTTTTATTTCAAGGCAATCTCAAAATGCATACATTGCTGACATTTTCTGAATTGGAATCCATTCGGATTGCTCCAATTAATGGACAGAGTGCACAGAATAGGAGTGAAACTGCTTCTAACTAGCAGGGTAGTAACTGAACTCAGTCGTTTAAATGTTTTAATTTCTTTCCACTTATCCTTTAAGTGCAATAACATTGATCATTAGAGTTGATGCCTAAATATGCATGCAGAGATTTGTTCATTTAACCCACAGGAGAACTTCTAAGCCTTGTTGTGATATATTTATTTTGGAATGTATAGAGGCCTGTTATAGATTTGGAAGAATGACCACGTGAACTTCACAGCTGAAGGAGGGAGAAAGAAAGCAGTGGAGGAAGTGATGAGAGACTTAGTAAAGAATAGAATTAAGAGCTAACACAAAGACTGGGGAAGAACCTAAAACTCTCCTGGACAGATTACTATTATTTGATTTGTGATGCTTTAACGCAAAGTCTGGGAGAGGAGCTGCCACCTGATTCAGGTGACAGTATACACTTTTGCTTTCACATCTTTTTGTTAGTCCAGCAAAATCAGCTCTTCTATCCTATTCCACAGATGCTTTATAAACCATTGCTTAGGTCTCTGAGATGCAAGATTTTATGATTGAAAATACTACTTTTTGTACCCTGTACTTTATAAAACTCTGTTACAGTCAATATGAGTTTCTATATGACAATGGTATGTAGCATAGTCACAAGAATTGTGAGATATCTCATTATTTTTTTAAAAAAGGTGTTAACTGACAATATCAAAACTTGGGAATATGGAATATAGGAGTATTCTCTTATAGAGCTATGGAGTGAAATGTAATACCTTAAAAACTAATTCAAGTAAAGCCAAGCTTAACCTCTGAACTATCTGCTGATGGTAACCGAACTCCCAAGATAAAATGGATTATGGAAACATATTTTATGGAGCTATGTTTACTATACTTTTTACTTTGTCATTGGTAATCACCAAGCATGCCATTAACCTCAAGGGAAGATGACCGGCATATATATGTATCTTTTATGATAAAAACTAAAGATTTTCATAACGCAAAGAATCCTTGCACAGCCAATGCTCCAGAGCAAAATATTAGGTCCAGCTAACTAACCCAGTGCTTCCCTTTTTAGATTACAAACCTTAATTTATCTGTTCCAGCTTTGTACCTCGAGATGTGAGCCATCAACAGAGGAACTGATAAGGTGTCTAGCCAGCGCTTCTCGTATTTTGGTTCATTAGCTATGGGTGAAGAAGGTGATGATGGAGCCTGTACAAAACAAATCAGAATCAGTAAGCACAGTCTATCAGACAATATAGTGCATAAAGCAAGAATATGCATTTCTGGCTGTGCTTGTGTTGGAAGTGAATAATATATAGCAATAGAACTATTCAAGAAACTCAGGATCTAGTAGAAAAATGTTAAAAAGTATTTGTGTAAAAAAGAACACTGGACATCTTGATACTATACTTGTGATTTGATTTCAGTATTTCAGTAATTTTAATTTTAGTACATATATGTAAAGACTACAGTAGTCATGCAGAATACTGGTTTCTTATTTACGCATTGTGACTTTTATCCATAGCATTATTTAATAACAGACTGCAAATCCTGAGTTTCATATTATCACTAACCATATACGGACTGATGAATTTAAAAATTTTATCTTTGAAGTTTTCCTCCAAGTATTTCTTCTAGTAAAGATTGCTGGCATTATTTAAGCAGTAAAAGATGTCCAGATCTCAGAACAGTGAAAATAAATAAGTACCTGTATGACCTACTTAGTTCATGTTATGAGAACAAACAAAATAATATAACATTAAATTAAATGTGTGCAAATGCCATTGCAAACGAAGTTAGGGGAATTAGACTGGACATACTGTCATTGATAAAAGGGTCTAGCCAAACCTAAAGTATAGATTATATGGAGATTGCTCAGCCTCCTAATATATATTGCCTCTTATGTATCACACCTAATTATTTAATTAGTTCCTGAAGGCACCACAGAATGAAACATGATTAAAAGAAAGTATTTTTTAGATTGTTAAAGGTGTAACAGAACCACTAACACTAATATATATATGCAGTGGTATATATATGTATATATATGTAGTTTGTTCTTTATGACATAGTGTCCAGAGGTTTACACCATTTGTAAAAACAGAGGTTTACACCAGTGAAAGTACAGAAATATGCCCAAATTTAGAAGGAAATGGTGGCAATTGGTTTTGGTTGCAATTGATTTGAAAATTGTGTTTACAGGCAAAAATCAATTAAATTAGAAACAGCTGAGTAACTGCTGGAATTCATTGTTCAGAATACCACTCAGGATTTATGATCATGATTATGTACTGCAAAATGGGAATTATTAAATGGGAACAATAGAACAGCAAGGAGCTTCTTACAGAATGCATAAAAATGATAACTTGGAAAGTTTTCATTGCTACTTTTATCTCCTCACTATCATGACATCTGAGCATTGCACTCTTTTATAAAGATAGGAATACTATTTACAGAGAAGCAGCTGAGACAGATTCACAGACACAGCTATTAAGGTCAAAACTAGGCATCTATGTTCTCTAACTCTGAACCAAAATTACTTATCCCAGGTTGTTAAGAGAATTTTCTAGTACAGAATGTAGTTGAAAGCTGGCTATTTTAAAAAAAGGTCACAAATATGCACTGTGTAGTACGTACAAAAGCAGATAAACTACAGGATGACCTAGCTTCAGCTCTGTTAAGCCCTGGTGTTCAAAGGCCATAAAACTTAACTCAAAATAAAGCATATTCTGAGAATTGTTTTATTTCTAGTTCTTTTTCTTGCTCATAAGGTTTTAGGGTTAACATTTTTTCCTAAAGCTCTTATAGTCAGCAAGGGCTGATCTTTCTATTTATTTCTTTAAATAAATCAGAATAGTGAGTTTCATATTCTAACAGGACCACTGAGAATTAGTGACTGAGGAACGCATTCTAGTAAATGAAAAATTTGTAATGAAATTGCCAGAATTGGTAATACTAAAATATCTCTTAGGCTTCAAACTGTTTGGGGAAAAGAATTTCATTTAGAGTATTTGCAAAGTACCTAGGAAAATCCAGCTTTCATCTGATTGAGATCTCCTGGTGTTGTTGCAGTATGAGTATTTAATAATAAAGTTCATAGACTAATTCTAGTCCGTACAAATAGCCTCAAAAGGCTAAGATGTCTCCAGAGCTTTGTATAAATTTTATAAGATCATAGTGAAGAATCTGTTGCATATTTTTGAATTCTGTACAAATGATTTTGTGACATAACCTCATGTTGAAAATGATCAACATAATTTAAAGTGCCTATCTGGAAACTGAAATGTCTAAGAATAAACCTGAACGTAGTTTATTACAGTCAAACATAAATGCTTGAATACAATCACTGAATTTATATCCAGGAATCAGAAAGTAAAGAAGTACCACAATTTCTGAAGCATCCTCACCTATTTTTCCATTCCCCTCCACTCTCTAGATATGGGTCAGATCTAGATAATCTAAACTTAAAAGCCTGTCTGTAATGACAAGGAATAGGGAAAGGATACAAAGGGGTCAAGCTGGTGACATTCTCAAATGTCTACTTCGTACTAAAACATATTCTACTACCCAGTTTATGTTGGAGCACAGAGTAGAGACTGACCCCTCCTTCTTAAGGGAAAAAGAGGGCATACACATGGCCATAGGCCACCACGCAAAAAGTAAACTCTGTCATAGGACCAACACTTCATTTTGTTCAGCTTGTCCTGTAACCTATTACACTTCAATTTGACACTCATCCTTTGATTTTATCCCTTCAAAATTAGTGAACACATGGATAAACATAACAAACTGGGGAAGAATCAAGTCAACACAACTTTTGCAAACAGAGGTCACGTCTCACAGATCTTTCAAAGTTGTCCAAAGCAGTCAACTAATATGAGAGAACCACTTGGTAAGGCACACTTGGATTTCCAAAAACCATTTGTCCCACACAAAAGATTCTTAGAATTTGCTATGAAATAAGGCAAGATAAATACAGATAAATAATTACCTAAAATATAGCAAAATATAGCAAACAAAACACAGCAATTAATAACCATTTTTCACTGTGGAGGGGCATTATCAGGCTCCCACAGACAACTGTGGCCCAACCTATGCATATTGATGAATGAACTGGACAAGGTGGTGAATGCTGGACTGACCAAGTTTACTAAGCATACCAAGTAATGAAGAACAATAAAAAGAAAATCAAAATGAAAATAAAGAATCTCATGATATTTAATATTTCTCCAGTCAAGAGATAAAATGACAGACAAAATTATTGTAAACAAATACTTGAGAAAAGACAACATTAACTTTCCATATGCTGTGGTAGGATATGAACAGGTGATTACTGCTCAGCAAAAAGATCTTGCTCTTGTGGGAAAAACAAATGTTGAAATGTATGGAATGGCTTCCATGAAAATGAGCAAGTAAACAAAGATTCATTAGACTAGAAAAGAAATTGCTGAGGGGGGTGTATGGCAAAGATTTATAAAGCCACAAAAAATGCAAAGAAAGTGACTAGGAAACAAGTTCACTGAGTCTTTTAATATAAGAAGCAGAGATATCAAATAGAGGTAAAATGCAACAGGGTAAAAACAAAAAAAGGATGTATGTCTCCACATAACATAGAGTGAGGCTGTGAAACTTTCATCCACAAAGTTGTAGGTGCTAAAAGTTTATATGTGATCAAGAAATACAAATATATGGAATCAAAATCCAAATAGGGCTGCTAAATGCAAAGATACAAACTCCGGCTCAGGAAGTCCCTATGCCAGAAATCACTGGAGGTGTAGAGAATATACCATAGAAATAACGCTATATATTTCCTCTGGTCTTGTATTTTGTCAAGAGCATGTTTTGAGGACAAAGTCCAGTGTGCTGAGCTGGCTGCCCTTCAAGCCTTCTGTCTACTAAACAGCTGCTGCTCATGTTGCAACTCTCCACATCACCCTTCCAAAGCACTAAAAAAAACAGCTGTTTAGGGATCACCTTTGCAATCACATCTTTTATCCTCTGGTCCATTTCACACCTTTGACTTTCTGCTGAGACCACCAACAATGTTGCCAATTAATGCCAATTTGTTTGTAACACCTGTCCATTAGGAAATGGATTGAGCAGAAAAATCTCATTTTTGACAGAACACTGAACAAGAATCAGTTTGTAATGACACATAATCACTACCCACCTGGGACAGATGTGAGCTGCTGACCTGGAGGAGGGAACGATTCTGTATCCCATTAGCAATCACTGACCTATGAAGGACAATTTAGACGAGAGCTTTGTTGTTTTTTTAAACATATTCTATAACAACTCATTATGGGTCAACCAAGAAGTCTTTCCATAAGTAGAATAAAACATCCTCTGTTAAGTGGGAGCCTTAATTAGATATGTCTCTATAATCAACCTTCCACTATCAGAACATAGGAAGGGAGAAAATAGGATTGCAGCTGGCTGTGGCTGTCAACTTTTCATCTTGTTGTGATATACGATTTGCAGAGAGTAGGCAATCGGTTGTTTTACCTTGCTTTTTTTAAACTGCCACTGATTTTAAATCTCTACAGGGGAAATATCATGTTATTGGAGGAAAGTATTTCTGAATCTTCCCTAGTAATTTAATTTGCAATTTCTCTTACGGCTGCCCCTTGAAACCATGATTTTCTAGGTTGACACAGCTCTTTCTTTAAACACAGGCTTCAGACAGGTTGAAGCTGAGTTAAGCCAGTTTTGGGAGCAGAAAATACTCAGGGTCATGCTACTCAGCGTGCTTAAGCTTGCACTTAAATATGCTCTTTACTTCATACTGCAAATATAATCTGTTTTGCAGGAAGGCAGGTCTTGCAAAGTCTTTATAGTGGATGAAGATGAAGGAATATACCTGGAATAGCAAGGTATCTATTGCAAGCATTGTCATAGCACAACTGGGCAAAAAAACAGAGGCAACAATTATTGGTAGGGTTTATTCTTAGAAGACTAAACTGACTAGCATCAAGTATTTGTTCCCTTTAAAGAAGCTATCTTTCTTTCTTTACTACCATGATGCCTTGCTCTGCTGTCACCACCTTTAAGAAAGAAAGTGAGGGCAGAACCTTTTTTTTAGCAATATCTGAGCTTTCAATGGTCTCTTGCAGTGTATGACAGTAAAGATGATAGGACAAGTCAAGGATTCAAGGCTTTCTCATTCCAAGCAATGCAATCTTACTTCTGGTGGCAAATTTTAATTGAAAAAAGGTTCTAGGAACCTCACTTCCACTTTCTGGAATGCTTCCATTTCCAGATATTCCACCTGTTTTGATAGGCTCTGGCAAACTGGAGATATTTGATGCAATTTCTGCTGCTGTTGCAGAATCCTACTGGAAGGATGTGGGCAAGAAATAGCTAGGAAGATGTGATTCTTTTGGGGGTACTCTGAGTTCCTTATCACTTCTTCTCAACCTGCTAATGTGTTTGGCTGGTACTGGTTTGTTCCTCCTATCAATGATGTTTCTCCACTGAGGATGGTAAAGGCATAAACCGATTTCCCAAAATGTGCCTTTTTGGATATACCCAGCATTTACTACTCAGTAAATATTTGAATGGAATACAAAACAAAACATCAGCAATGAAAGCAATGTTCAAAAATAAAATTACAGATTTAAAAATTTAATAAGTTGGGTTTAAAAATTTATCATGTGTAAGAAGATTTGTTTTACATAATGTGGCCAGTTATTAATGTAACTGGTGGAAATGATTTCACAAAAGGCTTGTGTTCTGTAAGATTTCAATCTTCTATCAAAATCCCTTGATTTTTGCAATTACTTGCTAACTTGCATGTTTGCAGGTTTCAAAAGACTGGCAAGATATACACTTACAACTTTCAAGGAAACTTGGATCAAATACATATGGGCAGCTAAATTCTTATATTGAAACTTAACTTTCAATGAAGTTATTGTTTTGGTGAAGACTGACAGGTAAAACTATCTACAAGAAAATGATTAAGAATCAAGTGGGATACCCACTAGGAAAAATTACAGCCTAATTTTTGTGATTTCCTCTTGCCTTCTGTAAGATCTTTATCGATAATTCAGAATTCATCCATTTTTTGTTTTAGAGAATTTATCTTTCAAAGCATATTATTAAACTCTTGAACTTGTTCTGTAAAAGTGTTTTTTCTATCAAGAACATGCATATGGAAGTGCATGACTAATACCAGATTACTGCCTGCTGTGGACACTGGATAAAATAAGAGGTTATGAGGATGATATTATTTATCTTCTAAGGCATTTTTTTTGCTATTTACTGTTTAGTAAGCATTACTGAAAAGTTCTGAACAGAAAAACAAATCTTTCTCTATAAAATATGTATATGAAAATGTTAGCGACATTAATACAACATTTGATAATACAACATTTGAAATTTATAAACTGAAACTATACTGAAACTATAAACTTAACCCTGAGGCTGAAGTGCCGAAAAGTGCCCTTATGTTCAATACTTTCATTTTCTAAAGCTATAACTGAAAACACTGGACAATCACTTTTGATGGATTTAGTAAAACTTTGAGTGTAGTAAATTTAACTTTCTTGCATCTTTACATCTTTACAAACCTCCATTACCAGATATATTACAGCATACTCAAAAGAAAGCTTTCAATGTAACAAGCTTTTCAAAGTAGGCTGATTTGTCTTACAGTTAATCTGGAGGAGGGGCTTTAGCATTTTATAATTTCCAATGAGATTGTACAAGTCTTTGAATATGCTCAAATACATTAGTTCTGATTAGTAAAATTGTGTTCAGGGGTTTGTTCAATGTAGACTGGTAACTAAAATTGGAAGTGGAGTGGCAGAACTTGAGAAGTTGGAAAACTCATCCTGTATAGTCTAAAAGCCTCAGATCCAGCCAACACCCTGTGAAGCTGCACCACTCTAAATGAGGCTATAATTTCATGTAATTTTCACTTTCTAAGGCCTGCATATTCTAGCATCATTGCCAAAACAATGCAGCACTTCCACCCTCTGCACAAACACCATTTGTACAATTACGTGAAGAAGTTTTTGCCAGCTTAGTTTTAACCTAGATCAATTCCCCAATCTAGTTCACTGCAGACGCATGAAAAGGTACACAGGAGGCATAGATGAGAATTACTAGTTTAGGGGAAGGTAGAATTTCTTTCACTACTATTGCTGGCTAATGCAAACTTAAACGTACACAAAGCTATGGCCTTAGCATGCAGTGCCATGATCAGCTTAAGCTGATATAAAATCATGCTGGTGCTGATGGCAGTTATTCTAACCTTCTGGTCTTTGTCTCAGGCATGTTTCCTTGTTACATTTCTTGCAACAGCACCAGCAACCACACAACTCACAATGAATTGAATGAACTCTCTCTCTTCAGCTCTCAGTCAGGTCAGTGACTGAAATACGTGTATATACATATATATGTGCATATGTATACCCATATATATAGGTAGGATTAGTTTCCAGTGGAACAGTGAACTGATCTGATCAATGTATGGCTGAACATTACTGATTCTTGGGAGAGAGAGGAAGCAGAGGCTGGGGACAAGTCGGAGAAGAAATTAAGACTGTTCCATCTAGCAGTAGCGGAGTCTTACATTAGCTTACATTAATCATGGAACAGCAAAATTACAAATGTTCAACGAGGAGCAGGGACATGACTTGAAACTCTTGTGATGCCCAGCTAATGAAACACACTTTTGAGATAGCTGCTGTAAACAGGAGTCAATTAGAGTGTTAGACTAGTCTCAAAATTCATTTAATGATGATATCAAAATACCTATGCATTCCTTTGATGCAGCATCAATTCAGCAGAGGGTTGGTGTTTATTTATTTTTAATGGAATGCTCAGATGCAAGTGCACAATTCTGTGACAGCTTTAAAACGATAGTAATTATGTGGTAAAGCATGCATCACCAAATCATTTAGTAGATAAAGGCTTCTATACAGGAAACAAGGTCTTCCAGATGAAATAACAATTTGGAAAAGTAATTTGAGGTCTTTAAAATTCAGTGAAAGCAGCAACTTTTAATTACACAGCTCTATTCTACATTATTTTAATCGGCAGACATTGTTTAATTAAATTGGAAGAATGTGAAACAGCATGTGAAACAAGATATTGCCCCCTCTCTTTCTGTCACAGAAAAAAACCTTTTGATTTGATTCTAAGGCTATCTCACCTGTATGCTTTTGAAATTTAATGGCTGCTCTCACAGACTTTTAATGTTTTTTTAATTTAATGGTTGCTCTTGCAGACACTGAACACCTATATGCGGTGTTTACATGACAGTCTGTATATCAGTATGTGTTAGTGGCTTACGCTGCCCTGTTCACTGCAGTAGCTATGCATTTAAATCAGTTGGATTAGTATTTCTGCTACTAGTGAGACACACACTAAAACCTTTCAATTATATGAATTTCTCCAGAAGTGATTTACAATGGAAATATTAATGAATATTTCATTATATTTGTGCTGCCAGGTACTATTACATTATTTTTTTTAATGACTCAGTAAAGTAAAAGCCTAAGATATTTTTTGAGAATAGATATGGACTATTTGACAGAATCTTGCACCTTTTTCTTCAATTTGTTTCCCTCAGGCTAGTATGTAATTGGTTCCTGACTAACCTCAATGACCTTGCCTGGAATGCCTTTCTAGATATATTCTATGGGGGGGGAGGAAGGGGGGAGATGGGGACGGTCATGGGGAGACAGAGTAATTTATATTTAATTTCAGCACAAAAAGCAGAAAGTAATTGTGCCGCTTCTCAAATTATAACTGCACTCAGAAATCAAAACATGATGTTGTAGGTATATAAGGAATAGAACAGTAAAGAAAAAAATGTTGAGATTAATATGAAATTATACTATAAATGTGAGTATATCCAAACTTCAGCTATTGCAGACAATTCTGCAGACAATACAAGGGTAAAGAAAATAAGCCCAGTTATATGAGAAAGGATAAAAAAACCCTAAGTAATAAACTAAGCTTTATTTATCTTCTAAGCCATTTCCTTTGTACTACTGATGAAAAGTAAAATGAAATAAAATTGTAAGAAATATGAAAACAACTTATTCACAACAAGACAGAGCTGTTTATGGGAAAAATTTGTAGAAATAATAAATGAAACCAGAATAGCTACAAAATGCAACTCAAGTTATTGTTTTCCGCTTGGCATTTTAGTTCCATAGTTTTACTGCTGCACTTTTTTGTTATGCTTATGGCTAGAAGTCTCAACAAAGACTACACAAAGCCAGAACCTTTCATCTGACCTTTCTTGGTCTGATTTCTTTTCCAATGGGAACAGAACAAGGCCAGTCCTACTTAAAAAATGTAAACCTTCCTCTTGGACAGTATGTGAACATTGGATCAATTTTCAGAGTTTTAACTGATTTTTTTCTACTAGTATTAGATATCATAAAATAATAAATATTGCTCAGTGTTTACTTATTTAGCAGCTAATAAGACCTTTGCAATTCCGTATTTCCATTCACCAGACGTTGCTAAGGCTCTAAGTTTAAAAAAAAATCATAAAACGTATTTGAATTAAACTTCAATGGTAAATTAAAAAGTGTTTAATTTCTGTGCAGAAGAAATGACAAACAACCATCAGTTTCAACACCAGAAGAAATATGTCTGGTGAAAGAATTAACAGAATTGACTATGGGGATCAATGCAACTAAAAGATAAGACTTTTAAAGATACGATTTACTCATTTCAATAATGTCACAGTGAAAGTCCTAATCAACAATCAACTCTAATCCGAATTAGAGACATACAGTGTTTTTGAACAACTAAATCTAAACTAAACAATTTTCTTACTCAGTATCAAAATAATTTCATATACAATTCTATATTAGTAGAGTAAGAAGGCATTAATTAATTGTCTTTTTCCAGCCTGTTTTTCTACTGCTACTATTCCTGAAAGGTGTAATCAGAACAGAAAATTCAAGATTATTTTTCCCTGTATGCAGAAAAGAGACAGCCATTTCAAATTTATTCATGAAGTAAAAGGAGTGCATTTATTTGCAGTGTATTTATCTCATTTCATATAGGTCCACAGCCCAGCAGCAGTCCAAAATATTTAAGTGTACCTAGCTATGCTCATCTATTGTAACACTTTTCTTTTCTGTTCAGCAGATATTGATGACTACTTTCATGACAGGAACCAGCACTGTCCTTCTAAGTAAGGGAACTATTCTTTGTATTTGTTACATTTTATACACATACATTACTAAATGATGCAGTGTAAATTGAAAGTCAATTTAAAGCTTCAAGATCTATACCTATAATGCTTTCATTCTCAGTGAGAAAATCATGGACTTTCAGATCAAGGAATGGCTGAGTCTACTGGCATCACATGCTAAACCATTCTAATAGAAAAAGTATTGATCTGAAATCTTGAAACTTCTCCAAAGTGAGCTACAGGATGGTAAAAATGGAGAATAAAATAAAACTTCAGAATGATAAATAGTGTGTTCATACTGAATTGGAAGATGCCATATAAGCAATCAAAAAATAAAACCATTGAAGCTTTTAGATGTAGGGCAGCAACTGGATCTCAACTCAATAGCCCGATCACTTACTAAAAGTATCCGTCAGCATAGCTTTTACTCTCTGTATGGGGGTGTCCATCCCCTTTCTTGGAGCCTTTTCCTTTTTTGCCTTTTACGGGCTTGACTGAGCCATACCTTTATCTCTCTCTGAAAACAGGATCTTACATAGCAAATTAAACAATTAGCATCTTACAGGTCCCATCAGCTGGGCATTTGTATTTTTAATTTTTTATAAGCTGTAGCAGGTGATGAAGTAGACAATGTCTTTCTTAATGCAAAACATTTTAATTTAATAGATGAAACAAAGTAACTAAGGAAAAAAGATTTTAAAGCAATTTAGAAAATCCTAAATGCTTATTTAGTTTCATCTAACCAACCAAAATCATCATACATTTTATAAAAATTTAATTAGCATTCTTAAATTACATGAACACACAGAAAATCATGGTCTACTTTGGTCTCAGTTCACTTATCAGAATACCACTTTTAGACCATTTACCTTATCTCGAGGAAGCTGGATTTTCAAACAAATGAAAAATGACCACATTCTCCCCATGTGCCTGTCAACTATCCTACTGAATAATAATAATTCAATGGTATTTTTATTGTACCTTCATTGTATGTCTTTATTAAAAGTTATTTCAGACTTCTTCTTTCTCTTGAGTGGGCTGGCCTGGAAATCTAGGGCATCTGGACAGCAAGAAAAATATCCATATTGTATTTTCCCCATTGTTTTGTAGTTATAATCATTGAGGTACATGACCTGTAATCACCGGCCTTGAGGCCAGCTCCTCCTTTAGCACTAAGGACTAGGTGCTTCTAGATGCTAGAGCTGATGGTAGCACAAGCTACCCCTTCCTGTATCCACAGTAGTTGGCTAGATAAAATATAGACTGTTTTGCTTTATTTCACTTCTAGGCCATAGTGTCTGGTGCTTAGGCATAGCTTCCCATGTGAGTTTATGTCAAACTTCAGAAAAAGAGAGTAAGTTCTGTATAAAAACAAATTCGTTCCTAAGTATTCTCCTTTCTTTGCTTTTTGTTTTTCTGCCTGTATTTCAAGCTTACTCAGTCTTTTGTGTGCTACCTTGTAAACTGCAACTCTAAATTAATCTTTTACAAATTTAAGTATCTCCAGCCACTTATTTATACTTTTATAATGTGTAGAATTCAAAATGTGTAATTCCCAAAGTACAGTCATAATAATTTTTGTAAGTTATTATGGAACACTCATGTTGGTACTTAAAAGGCATTAATTTACTAAAACATGCTAATGTAATCACATGCAATCCTCTGACCATAGCCCTCTTCTTATAACATATGCTCTTTGCAAAATGGATTGCTTGCAGAGCACCTGGTACACAGGCATTCTTCAGGCACTGCAGAGTGATGGACCCTGATGACTGAGTGGGGTTCCTTGGTAAGACAATAACACAACCGAAAGGAAATAATTAACTGCAAACAAATAATCATGAAACTTTCTGAACCTAGACTCAGTTTGGACCCTGGGCCCTAAGTTACAGGTATCACAGCATAGATGAATCTCAGAATTTCGATCAGATGAAAACCAGCCTTAAGGATTAGTTTAGAGAGACAATGCTCAGAAAAGTGCAAAGTTGTGGGAGAAGTCTACGGCAGGGAGCAGACACTGATATCTTTTGTTGAGTCAAATAAAAAAAAAAAAAAGGAAAAATAGAAGCAGCAGCCTGCAGTCCATTCTCTGGATATACTTTCTGTAAAATGTAGTATCGAAGTGAAAAGACCACAGTTGCAATTAGTTAGGAGCTAAAGGAGTTGTCACCATGAAGGTCTCTCCTTGTACAGCTGCTATTTCCATCTTCCATCTTAATTTTAAAAAGATAGCAACATGTCCACCTACTAAGACAACCTATCTTTGGCTTTGCCAGATGGTCTTTTTACTTCAAAAAGGGAAAACAAAAACCCTCATGATATTACGTATGCTTCAATCATAGCTGTTTGCTGATGAGAAAAGAACTGTTATCTTCCATATTAAAGAACCGATTTTTTTCCCCTAAGTCTGCTTTCTCATTTCATTTCTTTCCCTTTTTCTCGCTTTCTTTCCTGTTATGAATGTTTCAGTAATTCAATTTACATTCTCTTCAGAATTCCATGTGTAAGTCAGCATCTTTAGCTGTATTAAATTCAATAAAATATGTCAAAAGTTAACATGTAACAGTTAGCTTTTCCGAATAAGAACCTAGTAATTCAAGAGCCCATGTTGGTTACTTTGTGAATTCAGAATCTTCAGAATCTTTTATGCCCTTAAATTAAATAAATAAATGCAAATCCTTAGTATAGTCCTATGTTAACATTCTGAAGCTCAGAATGGAAAGCGAACTTACACAGCTTACATCATGTTTTTATTACTAATTTGCTTACCGTGTTAGTCGAGTTTCCATTTAAATGTAAACCACTGTCAAAGAGAGGTGATGAAGCTCCACTGCTGTGATCACTAGATGGTCCAGGGGAACCTGAAATCAGATCATGAAAGAAAACTGTTTATGTTAACATATTATATTACATTATACTATACATATATATTTTTTCAGCAGACAATAGCTAATTCAGCTGAGAAAGGAAAACACAATGAGAACTTTCAATATAAAACACCAAACCAAAAGAGTACTGCTTGCATTTAGAATGACAGCCAATAAAATGTGTCTGACCATATGCTACACTTCATATGTCTAAAAAGATAAAAGCAGCTGGACATCATTATATAGAGACTGGGCTCAGAGGAACTTCTAATATGCTTAACTGTTAGCAGGACTAAGCCTTTTTTGCACTGAGAATGATATATTTAAAAACAAGTAAGTAATTTAGTTACACAAATCCCATTAATTTAATGAATACATTTCTTATTTACTATTGAAACTCTCACCCTACAGTATAACTGTGGACTGTATTTATAGACAAAGCTAATAAGAACCTCTCAGGCAAGCACTAACTGTACACATACACACACTTTATTAATGGATACATCTTTTTGCTACAAGTGCCAAGTATGAGGTACTTTTTGAAACTGCAAGATTAAAAGCAAGGAGTCATTTTGCAATGTTAATATTGCACCATTATAGTCTCAAAAATTATCTCTGAGATAACTCTTTCTTTAATAGTTATGCATCACGATCCTGCTTTAATGGTTAATGTGACTCCAGGTTAGCTTAATGCATCTGTATGTAATAACCTATTTTTATAATGGAACCAGCACAAAGTCACATCATTGTACAATTTTCTTAAATGTATCTTAACATATAGCTCCAATAATGTACTTCATACAATTACTGTCAGACAGGACTTGATCTTATCAATAAAGTACATAAAATCAATTTCACAGCATTATATTCATCATCACCGAAAACTCTTTTTTCTGTCTGAAGAAGTCACCTGAAATTGCCTGTAAATCATTTCACATTAATAGGTTTTTCAAGTCTAACATCAAGAAAGTCAAAAAGTCATTCTTGGCCATATATTTTCCTAGGTTTATATTCCACATATCTGAAGGATTTAGCAAAATGGAAGTTAGTTCAGCAAAAGCTCATTTTCTCCATAACAAATCTCTGTCAGTTCAGTGCTGAGGTCTCAAAGCAATACCCTGAGTTCGGAAGTTTCAGCAGGTTTTCATTTGCAGTCATTTCTGTATGCCTTTAAATGATATCAGCAAGAGGCATTTATAATGTCTTTATATTTCTGATGGCCATGGAAGCTGGCTGATTGTTGTTCATTTAATTAATCTTTCACATTTATTTTATAAAGCATTTAGATATTTAGACAGCATAGACACAGTTTGCTTATATATATTTAACCCAAGCACCAACTGTAGTAACTAACTATAACATTTTATGGATAGTTTCATGTATGCGAACACAAAAATCTATGTTTGGACTAGTAGATGATTATAACTTGCTGGAAATAATTTCTACATTCTTTATAAAAACATTTAAATAAAATAGTTGCCATTAAATTCTCCACTGAAGAGTCTGCTATTTGGGGACCACATAAGTAGTCCATGAGTCAGTCAGATTCTTAAAATGGAACTATCCCATCTCTTCTGTTAACTGAACATATCAAATACATGAATTCCAAAGAGACTTCCAAATCTCTAAATCCAGGTTTTACTACAATACAAAACATTACATTACAATAAATTATTTTTTTAAATGGAGAAAACTGACATCTGCTGCATGGTAAAACCTAGAATAAAAGGTGAAATAACAAATTTCCCTCCTACTACAGTGTCCTTACAGATTTGCTTTCCAGTTCAGCAGCTGACTGACACTGTCACAGTGTGACTGTGTCACAACAAACTCTACATAGCCTCTCTCAGTCTCTGTCACTTCCCAGACTTGACTTACAATCAAGTTCACAAGTCTTTTAGTATGCTCCCTGCTTATTGTGCCTCACATACTCATGGACTATTCACTCATGGCCGCATTCAGCATTTTAGAAACTGCCCCTGTGTATGCTCAAATGCTTTCATGGAAGGTGCTGTTCTCTGATCTCCCAAGCAGCTCCACCTGCCTCCCTGCATGGCAGCCCAAAAGCAAACAAGTAGTCTTTTTTCCCTGCTCTCAGAACAAAACAAAACCCAAAAAGGCAGTAAATACACAACACACAATATACTAACATGAAGTAAAACTTCCACTATCTGCTACTATAGTCTTTGCCCAAGTAGATGAGACTCCAAATCTAACAGGGTAGGTACCAGTCTAACTCTGGAACAGTATTTCAAGAAAGACTATCTAAACAAAGTATATATGTAAAATAAAACATGTTCTATAGGTAACTCCCCTTTCCATCACTACCGTACAATATCCTGATGGATACTCATGCCAGATACTATGTATTTGGTACGCTGGAGGTTTTCAGCATCCTTTCATTACCTAGCTCTCATCTTACCCCATCCAAATTGTAGTTAGACATCCAACCTATGAGAAACGTGAATGCAGGGCATGACAGGCTGTATCTGTTTAATGTGTTTATTCTCAGTTGTGCCATTTTTTATTCTTTTAAGAAAGCTGGGTTAGGAAGGATTCTCTGGTTGAGGAGAAGACTGATCTTTGCTTGAGCAACAGCTGAGTATACTCAGAGAAAGAAACTTGGCCTGCAAGGTGAGAAGGAGTCAGAGAAAGAGATCTAGCAACAATACAGGAGTTTGCAGTTCATGAAAAGAAACCAGGGCACTCCTGAGGGTACCAGGAGGCAGAGAACCAGAACTCAGAGGTGAGGGAAAGGGTCACAGGGGACTTTGCAAAGTTAGTGGTAACTCAGGAAATCACTGAGTTAGGTGAAACTAAATCTGAAAGCAAAAACTCATTTGCAGTTGTACAGGTGGGAGTTGTTAATAAATCTTTTTCATTTCTATTCTTTCTGATTGAATCACTGAGATTTTTCAACTTAAAAAGTTAGGCATTCTACTTTTTATTTTAATATGACCTGGATTATATTTTTAAGTTTAAAAATCTGAAACTTTATAGACCTAGAAGGTCACCAGAGTGCCATCAACAGACAGCTGTTTATTTCAGTCAGTGAATTACACTAAACATCTAAGCAAAAAACAACAACAAAACAAGTAAAACAGGCTAGCAGAACCATGTAGTCAGCAAGGTTTTATTCTTTATAATACTACAGTTTGTCTTATCATCAAAATTGCTGTATTATACTGGGGATCTCTTGTATTAACAAATCTCATATATCTGACTTGCTAATTATGTTATAGACAACCTCCAATAGATAAAACTGAAAGAAGACCATTCCAGTCAAACCACAAAATAAAACTGAAGGAAAATCTTCTAGTATTTTTTAATTACACTACAAGCCTTGCAACATCAGAATATTCTGGTAATTTTGCCTAACTATCAGAAAGAGAAATTTCTTAAGAGTCTGATTGACAATAAAATGCTCTCATGAATCTTATCAGTGAACCCTAGCAGTGAACCCTATCTAAGAGGGCCCTACAAGGCCCTTAATGCTCTATTCAACTCTGGAATGGGTAATGAACTCAGTACCATCTACAGTAAAGAATTCCAATAACTAATCCACTAACAACTTCCTGACCCAGTCCCAAAAAGGGAAATTCCTCCCTTTTGTTTCAGGAACACAGATCTGTCCTCTGGCTCGCCCGCAGTGACCTTAGAGCAAACCACAGGCTATGGGATGAGGAATCATCGTAGTCATGGAGCAAGGCAACCCAATAAGCAGACAGTTATTGATGCTACGAATCAAGTTTCCCCTTCAACATCACAAAACCTGTCTGGTAGAGGTTTCCCTCCACAGCCCACCACTCCTTAGTTGGCCTAATTTATTATCCTGCAGAAGATTCTGAACCCTGGTGCCCTGCCTCAGCGTAGGGTGACCACCAGGGCACATAGCTGTACATCTTGGAGAAGCTAACAGATCAGGAGCTCCTGGAATCCATGGAAAGGCAAAAGACATAGCTTCAGTTCTTACCAGCATTTTATTTCCAAATTCAAAACCAAAAAAAGGGCACCCAGTCAACAAGAGAAAATTAACTGTCCTACTTTCCCATATCTTCTTAATTTTATTAAGGAAAAAAAACCCCAACCCTCTTCCCACAAGAATCAAGGTCTTCTTGTCCTAATTTATATTAGTAGGTGCCATGGCTACATTCCTACAAACCAACTATTGTGGATCCAGGGAGGGGTAGATTGTGCTACCATCAGCCCTAGCATCTAGAAGCACCTAGTCCTGTTCCCTTCACTCCTCCCCCAAGGCTGGAGCCATATGGAAGGGCATTTGGGGTCTCAGACCAAAGACTTACTGATTCAGCTACTGCTTTATCTTCTGTGAATCATTTCACAGGCTGGACTAGCTCTTCCTGATGGTTTCTGCTGGAGTAGGTCCAGCTGCTACCGCTGTTCCCCGTGAAGATAGCACTGTTAGCACCCTCGCACCTTCCAGTCCTACAAAATTATGCTGGGGCATGATAGATGAGGGATCTTTCCTCATCTATCTGTGCTCGAGGAACATGATCTCAATAGCATAAGCAGTCTGCTGTTGGAGGATTCACGGTGAGAGTTTTGAGGCAACCCATGAGAAGGTGAGGCAGCTGTTTCTGTAGAGACAAAGACAGCAAATTCATCAATCTCTACTTCTGTTTAGAGGTACACAATATATTGGTAGCCAGACCCAATCTGCCAAACACCCAGTGCTACTTACAGCACAAAGTTTGCAACTTTATATGTGGATGCATAAAGTGAATTCAGCGGGCACAGCTAAACTAGTAAGGAAAATAGTGTCAGTGCCTGTTCTTTGGCACTGAAACCAACTAGCATTGTCTGGCCATATGTATTTCTCTTAACCTCCAAAACAGGGTGGCTGGCCCATGTTAACTTCTGATCCAGGCCTGGTAGTTGTTTCAGAAAGAAATATTTGGTTTGGGCCAAGCTATGCCAAGTATCCTCTGATATTTTAACAATATTGCTGATCAAATTCCTGTGCCAAAGAATATTTGCTGACACCATGCTATTATGGACAATCAGAACACTCTAGTATGGTCCAGAAGTTCCAGGCAGCTGTGAAAGAGACAGAGATCTCTACCAATACTGGCATATCACCATGGGGTAGGACCTACCCAAATGAAGAAACAAGCAGTCCTTGTCTCATTCTTAAGTGCCAATTAGTCAATACCCTTGCCTAAGCCCATGCCAAATCCTATATTATTGTTCATTACCCATGAAACGGGGAAGCAACCAGACAAAAGTGTTGAGAAGTGTAGGCAGATATTTCCCTGTTGTGACATCTTGTGCCTTTGCTAGCCCACTGCATGAGATAGTGTAGGGAAGGAAGAACTCTGAAAAATAATCAGGGGAGGCAAATGTTATTCATGAGGATGTACTTACAAGAAATATTACAGTAATAACACCGGTTAATGGGAAGAGACAATATGATTGCATTCAAAAGGAAAACACCACAGTACTAAAACTGCCAATGCAGCAGCTAGTCTGATTGAATGCTTGGAGGTAGGGGACTATATGCCTGAGTCTTCTGGGATGCCAGGAAAGGCCAAGATACTTCAGTTATGCATGTATACACTTCAATCTTGCAAGCAGTGTGAGTTGGGATGTACTTTATTGCTTAGTATAATTGTTAATTAGCCTGTTATACGTGTCACTGATGCTTCATGACTGGAATTCCCCTTTGTGCACAAGCTTCTGAAAATTCTTCCCAACACTGGGTGCTTTGTCCCACTTCTGCTCATCTCTGTAATGTCAGTGTGTACCCCTAAAGCAATCTATTTTCCATGATTCTCTGAGACTTTAGTTTCTTCCCAACCACCACTAAAATGAGTACTTGTATCAAGTCCAAAGATCATCTTGTTCATTGAGTTTGGTTTCAGCCTATACTGGATGGCTGCACAGACCATCCCAGAGACAAGCAGGTGAGCTCTGTGCTGATGTCCATGTCTAGTTCAAAAGGAGGGTCATTTCTTCAGTTGCTCAGCTGCCTGATCATATTGAAAGAGTCCTTTTGTTGAGCCTGTAGTATAGGACTCCGGGCACGGGATCATGCACTGGAGTGGGTAGGATAGTATAATGCTTGCCAAAGATTTCTTCATGCTTGCTGTAAGAGAGGCAGGTCCGATAAACACCCCAAATTAGCATTTTGTATCCAACATGTCTCTCTCAGTTTCTTTCAGTTAAGTATTGCTTCTCTGTTGTGTTTCTTGATAGTCTGTGACAGCATGTTTAAAACAGCACTATGCTACTGACAGGAAAATTTGCCAAAGAGAGTGGAGTAGCAACCCCCTTACTACCCATCACACATATGCACTACAGCTCTCTTGTCCCTTTTTCCCTTCACCCTCCTATACTGTTATGCAATGCCTGATGGTCCTCCTTGCAGCACAACATTGGTGCAGCAACAGAAACAAGACAGTCCAGCAGAAAGAACTTTTTCTTTGTTGTTCAGATGAGGGTGATATATGTATATAGAAAGACATATGAGATAGTGAGGAAGAACAACAGGCTGCAAACCCATGCATGACCTCTTGTGAGGACTGTAATTGAACCAGAATGATGAGCCCATGGTGTTCAGAAAATCCATAGTGGAACAGCTGTACTGCATTAACAAAATGTGTGCACCAGCCTAGCACTCTACACCCTCCATACCTGGGCTTTCTCAGAAAGAACACTTAGGACATAGCCCGCATCAAAAAATAGTGTGGAGACTGGCAAAGTAGGACTTTACACCCAAACTGAGAGTGTTCCAATGTAAATGAACTCTTCATGTAGATGTATATATTACCAAATTAGAGACTGAGTTCCAACTTCAGTCTGAATACCGTCTCTATGAAAATTCTATCTTGTTTTCATGACACCTGTACTCTGGCTGTAGCCAAAAGCAAGACAGCAGGTTTGCTTGCTATGGAAATTTCGTCTGATCTTTGAATCCCAATGTCACTGACATGCCCAAGAATAGACTGGTATTCTACATGTTCATGCTACCAGGATTTTGATTGAAATTGCATCAGCGACATTCCCTGTAACCACAGAAGGACGGATGATGTATATGCATACAACACCACAGTTAAAGTAGTCTTCCTGTTTCAAACAGCTCTTCCTTGAACAACAGTAACAAGGGCTAGATTCCAAATAGTGCTAGCTAGCTGCAGGCCCTGAAGCAGGCCCTTTAAAATAGAATGATGGTTTTTGTAAGGTGAAAATTCCTACTTCAAATGTGGAGTGTTGATCTACCTACAGCAGTTTTGCACCCACATTTGGTCACCTGCAGATTTAAGACAATCTGGTCTCCCTGTTAATTGCTTGGAAGGAGTGTCATGATCTGAGCCTACCAGTTAGGAATGGGTGTACAGCCTCCTGCTGTGAAATGCAAAGCAGAAGTCAAGTGACTCTTTTCTCTTTCATGGTGTATCTGGGCTCAGCCAAGGAGACATCAATATTCCTCAGCCTGCATGTGCTCTGGTGAAGGTGGCAGGTCATTCATGTAGACTGCTAGAGAGTCCAAGGGTGTATGAGATAAAAATGTTAATAGGACCTGCTGCTACAGCTCCCACAAGAATGTATGGGAAAGCTAGTGGGTCTCATTTTCTTCCTGTCAAAGACCAGGGTGGTGTAACCGTTATTAACTAGAGAAGAATATGGCCAACAGTACAGATACAACTCATAAGAGCCTGCTCGCTTGCCAAAATCATACCTAAGCTTGGGCACAGTTATCAAAAGCATTACAGACAGTAGTCTCTAGCTGTCTGACGACCTAGGATAGAAAAGTAGGAAGAAAAAACTGAAGTCTCATTATAAGGAACATTGAACAGAAAAAGATATCTCAAGGTAGGACTTCTTTGAATTTCATGAATTTATATTCCATTTTCAAATAGAAATGATAAGCTCTAAGTAGTAAAATAATGGTTTTAAGATGAAAGATATAGTTCACCTTAGAAAAGGCCTGGCAACTTTGCTTATAACAGGTGTAAGAATCTAGATGAAATTACAGACACACATTTTCTAACCACAGGAGGCAGACCTTGGCAAATCTTGATCTGTTCAAATCAAGAAAAAGCAAGTACACAGTTGAGCACTACTTACATAAAACAACAGACACATTTTAAATATGTTTTGCTAAATTTAGAAAGAGGATCATCTGTAAGATAAAATGATTCTGAAGTATTTGGTCTGATTCAGTTAGCTGATATTATGTACATTTTTCTACTTGCAACATGATCTAGATTTCATGTGAGTATCTTCATTATTTGTAAGTATTTGCTAACCAGAAGAAGAGAAAATTTCCTTCACCTGCATTGCTCATAAACAGTTTACTATTCCTACAGTTTGACTACACATGTGGCACATCATAATTCTGGTAGATAAAATGATCAAAATATCAAAAAGATTTATTACATGTACGCAATTAAAGTCAAGCATTTGTTTTGTGTGTAAGTATCCTGCTGTTTTTCTAGATCATCCTGAGTAAAAAAACCCGTAACTTTCACTGTGAATCGAGAATTCAAATGTTTATAAACACTACTTTATTGTATTTGGTCAGCCCTAGTGTGGAAAACCTTTCAGAAAATATCCATGATTGTACTGAATTTTAGTGAGTTTTCAGGTTCATTTTGAATCAACTATACAGAGGCAATCATGCAGTAGACATTAGATTCTTACAAGTTAAGCAATAAAGTACATAAATAATTTTCTATTTCTTGCTGTAAAACACTCAAGGTTTGAATTCCTGTTTCTGTCAGTGTCTTCTTATTATGAGAAATACTACAAAGAGCAAAACAAATTACTTCTATCCATTAATTTCCTCTTACCTAATGGGAGCTTTAAAAATGATGGAGCTTCCCTGAGGTACTGAACGGTGATGGTAACTTCATCGCCAGCATTTCTCAGTAAGTGTACCTGTCAGTATGACAAATAACAGCTACTTTAAACCAAAGAACCACCAGTCATGGAAAACACATTAGTTACAATGAAATCTACATCTCTGTTGATCTGTAAGAAATTCAGTATGAATATTTCTGACTGGAAATGAACCATGCCTTGAGGGCCAAGCCACACCAATAAAAGATGCGAGAACGCAAGACCATAGGATCAATATGAAGAAATAATTTGGTGGGCAATCTGACTTTATATACCAGCTGAACATAGCCTCTAGAAACTGGGATAGGATACTTGGGATATATATGTTTATGTCTACATATGTGTATATATATTTATGTGTGTGTATCTATATGTATGTATACATATGTATATGTATATGTGTGTGTGCATATATAATATATTAATCGTATGTGTATACACATACATAATATAAATATATGTTAACACATAATATATATTTTATAACTGATTCTGAAGTATTTGGCTTTGTTCAGCTCATTGATACATTAAGCACATTTCTCTTTCAAATACAGTCTTGATTTCTTTGAATGTTTTCATTATCTGTAAGTATTTGCTAAGCAGAATAAGTGAATATATATACACATACACATTCATTAGATACATACACACATTATATATATACATAATAGACATCTGTGTATTAAAACATGAGAATCTAATTAAAAGTATAGCACACTATTGCATAAGGATTTTTTTTTTAAATACAGAAGGAAAAAAAGGAGAGGAAAAGTGAGACAACTCAGATTTTCACCAGCTGGAAAAGCGACGTGAACCCATTCTTCCCATATAGTAAGGACCTAGGTAGATGCAAATGTAAGTGAGTAGATGCAAATGTAAGTGAGGTGAAGCAAAACTTTAAATTGAAATAGTGTATATTTTGTGACCTAGACCAGCTACTTTGCACAAAATGCCCAGAGATTCATGAAACTCATGTGAACTCCCCAAAAGCTTTGCTGGAAAGTAATGTTTTAATATTTGGGTATTTATATAGATCTATTATCACATGATATTTGGATGTCCCAGCAATATTTGAAATTAATTTCCCTGAAGGTAGTTCTCTTTTGGAAAACATTCATGATAGATTAAATACCGTCAAAAAAAAAATAGTACTCATCTTACAGGTCTTCACTAATATTTTGCCGTGTGCAGCTGAGCTACACACTTACATATATATAGAGAGAGAGGTTACACTTGCTTTGTTCAGAAGCTAAAACAGACACTCATAGTAATTATACTGAACCACCTGAATGATACTGAATCATATATAAACACACAGTTCAGACATATACACTCATCTATTTCATACACAGATATATATATATTTATATACATAAACTGATCTAGAGATGAAAAATAGATATGATAAAAACTGAAGAAACTGTTGGTACATCCTTGTATGTTAGACTGCATTTACTTATCAGTCTCAGATTGATAAATGTGGCTTCCCAAACTTCACTAATATCCACACTAGAATTTGAAATGAATTGATGTTCTCCTTCTAGGTCAGGCACACCACCTGATCACTTTGCACTATTTATGCTCATCTACATTGTAATGGAGCCTTCAAAACTGTATCAAATGCTTTTAAATTTGACAGATGCATTTATAAGACAGAAAGAGTAAATATTTTTTTTGCCTTGCTCTATTGATAGAACAGCTGATTTGTTGATTCACTGACCAAAACAGCTTAATTGGAAACAATTTCTACTTGTATAAAGTTAATAAATAATTAATTACTTTTTGCCTTTAAAATAAATAGTCATTCACTATGAAATTTTAAGTATTTCAAACAACAGATGTTACATATGTCTTCTACCCATATCACCTATTGCTTGGTCTCTAAAAAGTTAAAGGTTCAAAACTACTGGGACATACGGCTTTACGTATACTAGTAAATACTGCAAAATAATGTTCCTGGGCACTGGAACTTGTTTGTCTTTTCTGTTAAGTTTTTGGAACGACCCTGGTGTGGTTTCAGCCCAGGTCAACTAGCCATCTGCCCCCAAAATCCCAGACATAAATCATACATAGTTATACTCAAAGATTGTGCTTGAACTTTTTATCCTGTTTTGCAGGAAAAGATCATGGAGGCAGGTCATCCTGTATCAGTTGGCCTCAGCCCCACAGAACAGTCCTGGACCCATTTAATTTATGAGTGCAGATATAGCTGAAACAACAATTGCAACGGTCATTGCAATGTCCACGTGTCAAGAAAAACTGTTTGCCTGCAACAAAAAGTACCTGAAGAAATGAGGATTTCGGAACATATCATCAGCATACCTATCAAAAATACGAAAGAAGAGTGGGATTCCCACAAAGAGAGCAAGAAGAGAAAAGGACACTCAACTATGTTCTCTTCCAAAGAAATCATGCTGTCAGAAAATCATCTGAAGGGTCAGAGCTGGCAAGATATAAAAAGATCCTGTCACAGAATGCTCCAGTATCTTGTGACACCATTTTCCTTGTCACTGTGTGGTAACTATCAACAATAATGACTTAAGTGCACACTCAGTGCGACATCAGTACTTTGTAAAATACAATAGACAATTAAAAAACCACAAAGTTATAATATATTTTCATGGCACTGTATTGAAATATGTAATGGAAAAAAAAATGAACCAAATAAAATTGTTGTAATACCAAGAATTCACCTAACCAATTACAACTGGGATTTTAGAAAAGTTCCTAACATTAATCATATTCATTCTTTGATTTCAGAATAACAAGGAAGAATTTTAACTTACTAATAGATAAAAACATTTTGAAGTAATCTTTCAAATACAGCACAAGAACTATGTTTACTCTTATTTGATTCAAATAATGATTACACAACAAGGTGTAAACTCACTTTTGTAAAAAAAGTCAAGGGATGAGAGGAGACAGCATGATATACATACTGCTTAAGGTATTTTTAGAAGACCTTTGTAAAACACTATGTAGACAAATTCAATGCAAAAAAATTGAATGGAACAAAACAAAACTGCTGCAAAGAGTAATATTTACTTTTTCATTTTACATGATTTTTAAAAGTGAACAACTACAATATTTAAGTTTTAGTTAAAATTACCAAACAGTAATTCAGAAAGATACTAGTGCTGTATCTTACCCTTCTGTAGCTACTTTATATTCTTAGGTAATGTCCAAAAAGGGGATAGTATGGAACCACACACACTAAGAAAAAAAAATCAATTTCAGTGCTCACAAGAAGGAATTAATGGTGCAGAAGGTCATTAAATAATGCATGCTCTGTGGTGCTGAAGCTTTTAACACAAATCCAATACAAAAAGACAAATCCGGTAGCTCTGGAGTAACATTCACTATTGCACTGTTGCCCTTCTGTAGTAATACTGTAAAAAGAAAATTTAAAAAGGTAATAGATTTTTCTTTTTACTAGTAGATCAAATACATTTACTGCAGCTAACTGTGTATATGTATATACTTGCTTAGGTGTTCCTACGTATGGAAGACAAAACGGCATTAAAGGAAATACTTGCTTTTCATGCTGCCTCTAATTTGTGGATTTTACATATCTCTATTAAGTGCATTTTATCAAGACAGGCTTCATTATGTTTCTCTTTTTTCACATCCCTTTCTCAAAACTGTAACACAGATAATGTAAAAAATACAAATAGGACCCTCTAGATCTGACTACAGAGTTTGCACAACAAAATATGACTGAGATTTTGGCAAAAACTGAATGACCTCACCTTTGACCTCATGTGTTGCCTCACCTTTACTATTAAGTTCCATTTTAGGCAAATTCTATATTCTTGGGTTCAGTCAGATCAGTCTGGCACGATTCATAGATATGGGCTTTTCCCTAACAGTAAATGTCATTTAAACAGATCTTTTGCTTACAGATGGTATTGCTCATCTTGGGGTGTTACTGATCCGCACCCTAGATTACACAGACAGAACAGGATGTTAGTTTCCCTGTTAGCATTCTCTCTCAAATGTGCAGTTTTACTTCTGGAGTAAGACAGACGAAATATTTTGCTTTCATGCTGAGCACAACAGCACAGCTGAAAGTGACTGCTTGAAAATACTTCCCTTTTCTTATATCATAGCATTGTCATCCTTATAGATGAGCTGAGCAGTAATTGCAGTTCTAAATATAATTCTGAAAGCTGTCTGAATTGTAGACAAAACTCTAAATCGGGATATGCTATTACCAGGTGGTTGTTCTTCAGTGACAATAACACATAAGCAAATTTATTCACACATGCATAAAACTGTTTAGCAACCGAACCTGTAAGTATGCATTTTTTCATGCTAAAAATCCACTGAACGCTCCACAGTTTTGTGGTCCACTTGTTTATTTTAGGAGACAAATTTATTCATCAATATTCTTCTAAATTAATTCCTGCTAAGCATGTGGGTCAAACTTGATCACCTAATTGATTGATCACCTAACTTTTGGACACGCAGACTAAAACGAGATGAATCTCATGGTGAATGTCTGATCCTGAAACATGGGCATTTCTGAAATGAAACAGAGGAAATGCACATGACATACAAGTCTTGGGCTTGACAAGTACCTGAGCGGAAAAGATTATGTATGTAAGTCTTTGCGGTGCAGCAGGCAAAACCCAACAAGTTGTGGTCAATCATAGGAAGAGCATTAGATCATAACATAAAACAGTAAAGAAAAAAAAAAAAAAACTCAGGATTAAAAAGTTGGAAGTTAAAAAAAAATCTTTAAACCCTCAAAATGCAAAAGGAAACAAGGAAACAATAGTACTTAATACTTTAAATGTCTCCTAGACTAAAACATGTTTGGAAGTTGTTTGGAAATTAGTCAGTTTATGCAACAACGACACAGCAGACTGCTGTTACGGGCAACATCCGTAGATAAAAGATTTTACTCTCATCTCTCTTCTGAAATTGAAAACCCTCAAGCAACAAAGAATCACATAGCTGACCAGCATCAGACATGGGCACTTTTATTCATATGTAAAATATATACATAGATACACACATATATATAAATTATGAATAAAAATACAGAGAATAATGTTGAATTTAGCAAGGATGCTATTAAGGATCACCTACAAAGAGAAAGGAATTACACTTAGAAGTATGGCAGGACTGCAGCCACAGGGAAGTTGACAGCAAGTGTACAGTTCCAAAGCAGAAAGATGGCCCTTTTTGGGAACAAAGAGATTTTTTAACAAGCTAGTAAATACAACATATTTTTATTATTGTAGAGAAGTAAAACATTATTAAATTATGAGTTCCATGCAAAGTTCTTATTTAAAAACAGCACTTGCATACAACTCCAAATAAACAATAATAATACTGATTCCTGTAGTCTGAACCGGGCTTGCTACGAAGTTACTAATCAGAGAGAGAAAAGATTGGAAAATCTTACTGACTGGAAAATCTTACAATTTCCCTGAATACAATATATAGATTTTATATCTCAGAAAAGACTACAGGAAGAGAAAAAAAAATATTAGGTAGGCAGTCAACAGTTCTCCAGTTTGGCATGCACTTGTATTCTATCATATATATCTCATACAAGTAAGAAACCTGACTGGGACATATATCAGTGAGCAGAAAAACATTCAGACCTGGACAAACGAGCCTTCTAGAACATCATGAGCTCTGCACCCAAATCACACTATTGCTCCTCTCCCTACTATAATCTGGCAACTTTCTCATTGCCTTCTTGTGCTTCAATAGGAACTGGTGTTCACAGCAAACTTCCACTACAGCTCCTAAGGCACAACTCCCTCTGTGGCTTCAGGAATACCAAAACCTATCCATTATAACACAACCCCACCATATACTAAGTAAAGCCATAAACTGTTTTGTTTGCTAAAGAACCAGATAAAAATTTAGAGGCAGAAAAGGCATCAGCTTACCTGGAGACAAAACATGCAGAAAAGTAAAGGAGAAAAGAGCCTGAATCTTCACCATTTTTTCTTCCTATCTGAAATTTTTCCTCCTGTTCATTATATTCACTTGGATTTGCTACACTTCCTATCTCACAAATCAGTCCCTTTGGCCTGCATAAATATCTAAGGAGACCCTAGTATGGTTGGTGAATGTGGAACAGCAACTGATATATGTGTTCCAGATTGGGCCCTGAAACAACAGAGAATCTATGCATTTTCCAATTCAAAAATAAAACATGCTATTCTGTGGGAAACTAAATGTTGTTTATTATCACTTTAAAAATTCCCCCTCCCCATTACCTGTCTGTGAAGACAATGCAACTTATGGAAGTTTTCACAGATTTAAATTATACCGCAAATTCTCTTTGTTCACTTAATTAACACTTTTCTCCTATTTCTGCCTACAAATAAAGTAAAGGATGTTTTTTAACCACAAAACTTGATTATCCATTTAAACAAATAACACTGTTCCTGAATAGTATAACTAACAAGAACTAAAGACAAAAAGGAAATTATTTTAATTTTTTTTCATGATTTTGTACATTATTTTTCCTTCTTTTAAGTACAGACTCTAGTCTTTGCTTACACAAATATATGGTATATAAAAGTAGTTTCTATGCATTCTGGATTGGAAAATACAATCAGAGCTCAGCTGTTCCCCGAAGCAATGGAAGTTTGAAGAAAATCGCTTAAGGCTAACTATTCCCTGTGAAAATAACCGCTGTCCTTCAAAAACTCCAAGAATATCAGAGCACTACTTGTCTTTGAAACGTCAGGTCAATCTATTGGTTATTTATGTGCTATAATTGAAAAGAGTTCAAAGACACATAACTCATAATTTTAGAATAAGCAAAATTTTTTACAGCTCAAATATTGCTACGTATTACTTGTCAAAAGAAATAATTTTCACATGTATCAGAAAATCACAACAGACAGAAATAGCCAAATTAACGAAAAACAAACATGTAATTCCTAGCTGAAAATATAAATCATTACTAATATATCTGGTATGTCAGAAACACTATAGTATCACTATCGTATCTATGTGCCATTTTCACTTCAGATAGATACACACACCTCTCACTTAACTTGACTGGAGATGTATATGTTTACATGGAATCAGACTTTGTAAAAATAAAAATATGTCTATCCCCAAAACAGGCCTTTAAGCCAAAAAATTGGACCAAAGCTTGTAGGTTCATATTCTTCGATTATATTCAAAAATCCTTCTATTCAATAGTTAAACGGTTGTGTTTCTGTGTATATATATATATGTATATATATATAAAAATACAAACTCCAACCAGCATATATTGATCTAAAAAAAGTAAGTGCAGTTTTTCGTGTAGCCTTACAGTTCCAATTTTCTTCGGTAGTATTTGTATTCGTAACATACCTGCAAGTGCTCAGAAAAGAACTATAACTGACCAGAAGTACCTCTGAATAGAGAGGAAACTTTGACCAATGTCCACTAGCAATGGTATGAAACGATGATGAAGGCAGTTTCAGCTGAACAATGGCCAATTTTAATGAAGATTGTCCTGTGCAACTGAGTACAAAAGCTAAACTACAAGTTACTGAAGTGATCAAAAACAGCAGGTCATATGCTGCATTCTCTGATTTAGAAATTGTTGACAATTTGGGCACTTGTTTCTGCACTAAGTCTCCCTAATCTAGTAGGGAGACACAGACATCTAGATTAGGATTGATTTGTAATCATGCATATGTTCACTGTCAGGCCTTAAGAACTGGAGCAGCTGGAAAATAAATTTCATTACTCTTTTACACTGTAATTCTTACAGTATATAGAAGAACATAACAGCATCTATATAGATAAAATGCAGCTCTGTTTTATAAAAATAGTATGTGAGTATGTCACTGTCTTTAATGTTTTTGTTTCCACAAGAAACTTCCCAAGCACCAAAATGCTACTACACCTATAAAAAACCAGACCATCTGCACGATTTAGTATGTATCACAAAGAAACTTCTGATAGGTGAAGGCCCATACTTCAACCTTCTGCACACTATCTCAGAACCCAAACCCATGATTCTTTCCAACTGTGTTACTATACAGGCCAATATTTGTTAAGCACGAGTCAGTATATTCTTTCATTCAACAATCAAATATTTTCCATAGTAAAAAAATCGTAATAATTGATTAGGGAATATCATGCAAATCTCAGTGACATGTCATAATCTTCTGAGGGGTTAGTTTCTCTTCTCCCAGAATCCTCATTATAGCTGGAGGTGCAGTTGTTTTAACACAGGGATATACTTGTTTTACTGTATTAAACAAACAAAAGTTTTTAATTTCCTAATCCAGTTCTTTAATATTTTTGATTCAATGCATTATCTTATCCACGGTTTGACGTGTTAGGCTCTGTGATAAAAAGCTCCTGTGCACACGCACAAAGGTGCAGAGACACAATGGCAGATGGAGGAACTCAAATAATACCAGGATACACTTCTAGATGGACTGTGTGTCTTTAAACCCAGGTTCTGGAGTGTGTCTCTGAGTGTGTGTTCATGATCATAAAGGGATCTGCATCAGCAACTGGAGTGTGGCTATGGGCCTCAGAGACTCATATGTCCATAAGCCAGCAACTGGGAAACTGGGGATCTAGGGGCAGTGATTGGACAAACTGAATGTCGAAGCCCAGCTACAGGAGGGATCCACATCATGCATTTGCATATATGTGCCCCACTACAAGACCTGCCTCCTGATCAGCCAGAGAGGGGACCAAGATGAGGACATGGGTACTGCTTGTGTCTATGTGAGTGCTAAGTGTGTCTGTCCGTGTTAATCTGTGTGGCCAGTCATGTGTATATGTATATATATGTTGTATACATGTTTGTGTGGGCGCCTACTGGGAATGTATGCTCAGCCTTGCTATTGGATGAATTTAGGGACACGGAGCTGTGACAGCCTCACCGCTATCACAGAATCACGGTATAGTTGAGTTCGGAAGGGACCTCTGGAGATCATCTAGCCCAACCCCCCTGCTCAAGCAAAATCACCTAGAGCACATTGCCCAGGACCCTGCCCAGATGGCTTTTGTATATCTCCAAGGATAGAGACTCCACAACCTCTCTGGGCAACCTGTGCCAGTGCTCTGTCACCCTCACAATAAAAAAGGTTTTCCTTACGTTCAGATGGAACTGCCTGTGTTTCAGTTTGTGCCTGTTGTCTCTTGTCCCATCACTGGGCAGCAGTGAAAAGAGTCTAGCCCCATCCTCTTTACACCCTCCCATCAGCTATTTATACACACTGATAAGATCCCCCCTCAGCCCTCTCTTTCCCAGACTGAATAGTCCCACCTCTCTCAGCCTTTCCTCATATGAGAGATGCTCTAGTCTCTTAATCATCTTTGTAGCCCTTTGCTGGACTTGTTCCAGTAGCTCCATATCTTTCTTATGCTGGGGAGCCCACAACTGGACACAGTACTCCAAGTGTGGCCACCCCAGGGCTGAGTAGAGGGGAAAGATCACCTCCCTCGAACTGCTGGCAATGCAGCCCTTCCTACTGCAGCCCAGGATACTACTGGGCTACTGGATTTGGCCTCCCCCTAACAAAGTGGATGACCATTTATGCTCTGAGTGTTTTGTCTGGTATCTACAATAAGGAACAAGAGCAGGTACCACAATCTAGCCTCAATTTAGTGGCTAAAAAAATTAATATTGCCTGTAATATTAATAACAGCTATGAGTCCTCTTCGCCTCTTGTTTAGATCATCCCCATTAAAGTCAACGCCTTTTTGAAGAGAAACAGAACTTATATACAGCTTATATAATGATCTTTACAAACCACAATCCAAGAAGTAGTTCATGCATCTCACTTATGATCAGAAATACAACAACTCTATTAAGAAGTTAATTTTATGTGGGATTAATTCTTTTATACAACTTGTATTTTCCTTTCCAATTCAGGAAATGTACAAGATACAAAATGACTGAGTTCCACTTATGCAAACAGAATAAGCTTGATCTTGTACAATTTTATTTACATAATCAACTGAACATCACTAAGTCTTTTCTAGTTTCCAGTTTGGTCCTCCTAAAAGCTTGGGGCTAGAATATATCATGTTCTGTAATTCTTTACACTATGATGAAAAACGGAGGGTCACCCAAGATAAGGTAGTGATTTATTTGATAGCACAAAACACTGTTTAGACAGCAAAAGGTACGTAGGGGAGGGGGAAATAGGAAGAATGGACACTGCTTCAGAGAAACTACCTACCAGTTGAGGTGCAGAAGTGTGACCAAAAATGAAAAAAACAGATTAGTTTGTGCACATGATGTAAGGATCAAATAAAGCAAGGGTGGAAAGTTCTTCCTAGTGACTGTCAGTGATAACAAGGGACGTCACACAGTACTTGTCCTGAATCTATTAAGCCCCGTTTTAAAAACAGATGATTTCTTTTCCTATCAACACTTTCAGTGATGCTAGAGGTTTATCCACAGATAGTTTATACCCTTTTGTTCTTATTTCAACATTCTCCTTTAGCTTAAATATTTGGTTTCCCTCCATGGCATTTGGTTTTATACAGATAGGAGGAGAAGGAAGAAGGAGCAGAGTGAAGTAGTGGGGAGCAGGGCTGGAGTAAGTGAGGAAGAGGACTCACTCAAAGTTCACTCCCTCTGTGAGGAGGCAGTAGGCTGTGGTGGGAAGAAGTTGCTGCTGCAGACAGTGCGGGGACACCCCACACTCAGCTGGTAGCAGGCACAGTTTTGACCTACTGGATCTTTGGCTCCCATTGTGCAGGGTGTCAAGGGTTGTGGTCCATGTGCTCAGACAGGGTGTGCAGACAGGGTGCTGGCAACAATGCCAAGAGGAGGGTGGATGCAGGTGTCAGTGGTGGTGGTGATCAAGTTCAATAATCATAAGAGGCAGAAATATGACTGATCTAACATGACCTACTTTTAAACTTGAATTATATTTTGATCTAATCTTTATTTGTCTGATGTATTTACAAAAATGGATTAAAATTAAGATTATTTTTCATCTTATTACAAGCAAACTGTTTAGATCACTCTTACCCTTCCCCCTCAACAACCCCCCCCCCCCCAGCTCTGTTAAATATAGAGCTACTGTAATTGCTTGCTCCAGGTATTTGCACAACTCCAGGTATTTGGTGATTTTTGTAAAAGGATCTGCTATATCATGTGTCAGTTTTTCAAAACTCTAAGACAAGGATCACCTAGATCAAAATGAGGATCACATTTTAAGCATAATAAAATATATAAATTGTGATCACTCATCCTGCTTTTACTCATGCATTCAATATTATTTTCCCTTATATAAACTGATGCAAAATTACTTTTAATTTCTGAACTGTATTTGTATTATTTACAGTTTACATGCAACTCTAATAGCGACCCTATTTTTTTGTTCTTTAAGACTAGTAAAATTTGTTAAAACTCTTTTGTAGGTCTTTCAGAATTTATGAAATGAAAAAGGCTAACTGTTATAGGAAGAGATATAGATACCTGAGTTTGGAAGTAAAACTTTTTTAAAAAATATTATTTTTTTAACCTGTAGAAAGTACTGCTTTAAATGGTAGCTGTTCAGGCCTACTGTCTATGTGCTTTATCTAAGTGCTACATTTTGTGCCTGTAACTTAACAAAGACTTAAATTCTGCTTATAGCTCCTTTGTGCCAAGAAGCTGCATTCTTCTATTGGTTTTAATTACAATAATTCAGCTTTTGTGTTCAAAGATTATGCATATCACACATTTTTGTAATACCAGAGTACTTGCTGCTTTTCTTACTCAGGGAATTAAGTGATTGTGAAATAGGTGGTGGTAAAATAACAATACTGAAATCTAGAAGTATTAAATTCTGGATGCTTTCTTAACATGTTTAGTGCTTCAAAGTAAGTCCATTTCCAAGAATATATTACAGAAATCATGTAACATTTTTAAGTATAAAACGAATATAGGTACCATATGGTGTTACTCTATTTTTTAAATCTTTTTCTTGATTTTTTTTATTCTTTACAAAAGAACTCTAGAGGTGCAAAAGGGTGCAATTTCAAATGGCAAAAATGTGTGTTAAAGCATGTGAGGTTTATCATTTTCATGTTAAAGATGCTGAAGACTGATCTTGATTCTTAATAAGGAATGCTGACAGATGCATCCAGTGATGAAATGATCCCATTTCTTATGGTATCTGGCAAACAGCAATGATGAATTGTGTATCCCACAATATTTTTCAGTAGTACTGTAATTTGCTTATTTTATGTAGTTTTATTTTTACGTAGGGCTGGGATACAGAATGCCTATGGCAAACTAGCACCTGGAAAAATGAAACGAAACTCATATCTTTCGCATCTAAGGTAAAAAATATTGCTAAATTATTTGCCTCGCAGTCAGATAGGAGGGTTGTTCTGCTATGACCAAATCCCCAGAAAAATATCCCAGGAAAGTTCTAAAGAGTAACTGAAAGAATACTATTTTATAGCCTAGGCAAACTATGAACACCAGGACTTCATTCTGCACTCAAATTAGCATTCTTGCTATTAATGTAAATTTTTTTTCTCTTTCTCTTACTGCCTACCAACATAGCAGCAGCTAATTTTCTAAAATACATGGTAAGTCTTAACTAATGAAAGCTCCTATATTAAAACCTTCAATAAATGCTACTAAAAAAAGGGTTCATCTACTTCTTTCAGCTCCTGCTTGGGCTCTTTGATGCATGCAGCCATTCTGCAGCTATCTACTCACCGTAAGATGTATTTGCTGTCCACATAGTGGACACAATTAAAGTGCTGTTTTGGGACTGATCTGGGACAATGACGAGAACTCTGAGAACTACCAAGATGAAGTTCTGAAAATAAAATCTTCAGAAGCTTGTTATCTTTTTTTCTCTGTATAGTCCTCGAAATACACTAAAAAGCTTTAAGTAAACAGAGACCTGTTGAATGTTTCATGGAGTTCCTCCTTTCAAAGAGTTCCTCCACAAAATCTTATTTATATGCAATTGCAATTTCTCTTATGTCTGAAAATCCCATTTTGTTTAAAGTTCACTTATAAATCCTTTGGCAAGCTCCATGCTCGCTCTGTCTGACTGAAAAAGTAAACCTTCTAATAATGGGAATACCTAGCAAGGAGAGTTTGGAATTATTTCAGCAGGGGTTCCAGGAATGCAGCTCCCCTTCATTAATATACTCAGGGCGGAAGGATTCTGTCCACATTGTTTCTTTATGTCTTTGTGTAACTGGAGATAACCTATTAGCCTGGAGCACACTCCAATCTTATCAGTCACTCAGTATTTGGCCATTTATTTCATGACCCATATAATCCATTTAGAGAAATAAAACTAACAGCAACATATACGGAAAAGAATAAGGCATCACAAATTAAATAAATTACATTTCATACACAGAAACTAGTCATAGAAAAGACGATAGACAAAAACCTCTACATTTCTTCTTCAATATCCAGTAACAAGTTAGATCAGTGATGAAAATCAGCTAGAGTAAGAAAATACCAAAGGTTTTGGCTTTATTGTTTTTAAATGCTATTTTTGGGGGGTGGAGGAAACGATGTAAGCAGAAAATTCAGAAAATGCCAAAACTATCTTCAAAAGATTAAATGCATTCCACATAAAGACTCTGAAAAAAAGGGGAGACTCAATGGATCCTCCTAAGTCATTTCACAGCATAGCCTTGCCAAGTTGTTCTAGGTAATCTCCATCATTTTTCCCTTCCTCTCTCTTCAGCTCTCATGAACAGAAAGGATATGGAGAAGGGAAGTAGGAGGGTCAAGGCTATGAAAGTACATACCTTAATTCTGTTTGCTCTACAAGCTTTGATTAAGTTTTTTTTTAAAAAAAAGAGAGAGAGACAGACAGAGAGAAGGGAGCCACTTTAGCTCTCGGTTAGTCAATTGCATATTGTAAGTTTTCATATTTTTTCTCTTTTTCTTTAACAGCTACTTAACTGACATCAATGAAGGCACTAACAAAAGCCCTAACAAAAACTCACTGAGGCAGATTTTCAACTTTTTCCTATTGCTCTTCTTTTTCTTCCCTCGCTGACATTTTCCTGAGACTTATTTGCAGTCTCTCTGGAACACAAAGTTTGATTATCCTATTCCATATTTCTTTAGGTTTCCCATGACAAAACATACAACCTCACAAAAATGTACACACACTTCTTCTCTACATGTTCAATATAATCTTTACAGAGATTCGTTTATTTCCACTCTACTGCATCTGCATTACTCGAACACATGCCAATTTCAGGAAATACAGACTGTGAATTGCAACAAAATGTTCAGGTGATTTAACACAATACTGCTAAGTTTCTGTGCAATAACACATACTTTTTTGACTTGCATTAATATAGTAGGATTTAATTCCAACAAAACTTTGCAATAATGTATATACAATATTTCAGAAAATGTGTACAATTTTACTGTCTCTTTTTACTGGTAATAATTCATTTTAAAATGGTTCTTAAAAGCATCCACCTCTTCTTTCAGTACATCAAAAAAAAAAAAAAAAAGAGGAGGAAGAGATCGCTTTTGTTAGAACATCTCAGCAAGGCAGCAACATCTATATGGAACTAAATGGATATGTAAGACCATCTTAGGAATCACCACATCCTTTCTTCTTCTTCTTTTTTTTTTTTTTTCTTAATACTTATTTGATCAGTTTCTGACTGAATTTCATTTGGGAAAGGAGACATGGGAGGAAAAGGGATAGGGAATACAGAATCACAATCTCATTTAGATGGAAACCATTTATAACATCACTTCTAAACTCTCCATACAAAAGAGCAAATTAATTTACTACAATTAAGATGTCTAAAAATAATTTTGCAAAGTACTGATAAAATGGGAGAGCCACACAGCTGAAACGAAGAACCAGTGCCCCAACATCCAAAGGCATCAGATAATCTACATGTGACCGGAGAAACTCTTAGCTACTGGTTCTTCTGGACTTGGAGGAATTACCTCCCAGTATTATCCGAATACTTCTTATATTTTGATAGAAGTCTGAAATTGCAGTATAAAAGCCTAACTATTAAAGTGAAATGTACAGTGTACTGTTGAAAAAATACTCATCTTGGCAGCATTAAGATAGATATTCCAAGAAATGAAAGAGGTGCGCAGTCTTCATATGTAGTAAAATATTTGTCTTAGCCTTCATTTATTTGATCAAACTCTCATACTATACTTGCCATATCTCAATTAACATGTTATTGCTGACATCATAACATTTTCTCTGTTGGGCAAAAGAACATGTTTAAAATGAAAAGCTCCCCACAGGAGAAACTGTAAAGCTTTGAAGAATAACCTGAAGATAAAAGGTCAGTGTCAGTCTCAAGTCAGAAATACATGTACATCTGCAAGTGTATCTATATATTTTAATGTAGCAAGTACATGTTCAATCTAACAAAACAAAAAGCATTTCACTTGCAGTTGTAATCTGTACTGCTCATTATTTCCTGCAGGAATCTTTAGGTATTTAACCCTCTACTGGTATTGAATGAAAACTTTACTTTTATTTTCTCCAAATTTCACATGGCTGCTGCCTCAAATATAGCTGAATTATGTATTAAATTTAGCAGGTAGTTAAATCTACAGAAAATAACACTGTAGTTTTCACAGTGCAAATAAATTAATATCTTAAATTATTTAAGGTAGCAGCAGATTTTAATAAATGACTTTAATAACTGGATATGTCAATAAAAAATTACTTATTAATATGATTATGAGGCACTGCTACACAGTAAAATTAGTAAATGAATGGTTTATCATAAAAATGTTTTTATTATTTCACATACATATCAAAAGATGAATTTATCAATTTGTGAAGGTATTTGATAATTCTCTTTCTCCTATTTTACTGATTTTATTAATTTATCACTACAATTCTACTTATATGGTTTGTATTATGTTACAAACTTCGATGTGAAGTATCTGCTAAGCAGTTGACCACCATGCACGTTTTTAGGCATGTATCTAATTCTTTCTAGTCAGCCTTTTTCTTTCTGATATTACGTAGATACAAACTCAAGGATATAGTCTATGTTCCACTTGTAATAGAATTTAAGAAGACTCTGTGCAAAGAACTAATAATACTTTACAAAGAATGAATGATGAAAATAAGGGATGAGTGAAAGGAAAATTTCAATATCTTAAGGAAGAAGAGCAATTTTCAAATTTTCCCTTGTGTCCTTAATGAATCAACCTATTCAAGTCCAAGTCCATCACCCTCTGCCAGACAAGCCAATAATATATTAAACTATTACAAAAAATAGCTGGAAGAGTTCAAAGATCTGGCAAAGACGCTTGATGACTACTGACTAAAAGCAGTTGAAATTCTGAAAATCTAAAACAACCCCATTGAATGGCTTCTCTGTTTTAAAGAAGTACTTCCTATTTATTGATTCACTTCTGTGACATTACTCATATACTTAAAATAAGAAATATTTCTAAGTATTTTCCTGGATTGGTGAGCAAGATTTCAATTAAATTACCATTTGTGTGAAATACCAAAATTATATTAAAACTCACTAATTTACTATGAAAAAATATGAAGAAAAAATGTTGCGTAGTACCTTGTTCTTCTTTTTATATTCTTAGATGCTCAGTTTTGTCTTTTCTAGTTAATGGGAAAAAAAGTTTACTGTCTTGAAATGGGATTCAGTTCAATGAAACTTACATCTGAACTAGTCATGTAGGTTTTTGTTTATGGTGAATACAAATAGGCATTTCTAGTGAACAATTCATTCCACTCTAAGGTAGCGCTCACTTTGGGGACAGTGCGATGTGTCCCCGACCAAAACCAGACAAATCTCAGCAAAATCTTTCTGCACCATGTTTCTCTTCTCCACTAGGCACAGAGAGCACACATGCTAACACCTAGCCCACACCACACAACACCAGAACAGGAACTGTACTGTGCAATAGCTGTTTAGCACAGATTTCCCTGGGTTTCCCTCAAAGTCGCAGAGAACATCATAGACCACTTGGGCTGTTCACAAAAAGTGGTGTGTCAAAGAAAGATGATCCTGATAACCCAGCTGTCTGGCAATTCGTACATAAGATGAGCAGCAAGAATTTATTGTCTGTGTGCTCAAATGCTACTTTGTAAGATTAAGTAGAACAAAGTAGATGATTTTTTTAAAAAAAACAAATTTAGTAAACCTGTTACAGAGTTCCTGCACATTCGTATACCTGTGCAGTAAGTAGTACTCTGTGGGATATCCCTTACTACTCCTAACCCTGCAGAAACAAGCTTGTGGCACTTGGAAGGCCACTTAGAAGAAAGTTAAAAGACCCTCTACATGGTAATGGTCTTTTTAATTTTTTTTCCCCCAAAATATAAACAAATAACTCTTTTGCTATTATTATTTATTTTTTGATTTGTACAATACTGTTCTCTTAAATCTCTGTTGCATGATACACTTGCAGGCACACACACAAACCCATAGAGAATTTTATGTTGAGATCTTCATTAACTAGAAAGGATTAGACTCACCACTATTACATAATATGACAGACACATAATGTTTGAAGATATGGACATATAACATATAACTTAAGTATATGGAACTCCTGACCATTTTGGATAGAAGTGCATCTTTCCAAATAATATGATTTAATTAAAGGAAATACTTACTGATTTGACTTCAGTAGAACTTGCTAAGCAGTATTCACACAAACAGACAGACAATCACGCATGCGCGCACACTGATGTCTGTGGATTTGTGTGCCACAAGTACTGTACAATGGTTTCAGCATAAAAAGAAATATTAATTTTGCTTTGGACAGTTTGGAAATACAGCATTGAGCTACTGTCATTTTAAGAGAAAATTATGCTTTTTTCAATGCAGTAAAATGACAAAAATAGAAAACAATTTCCATAAAGCAATATTTATACAAAATGACCATTTCATATAATGTAACAGAATAACAATTTCTCTGTCTTTCCCACAAAAGAGGGTAATTTTTTACCCTAAGAATGTTAGATATTTTTTCACTTTTAATGCAAATAAAGACACTAACTTTAAAACTACCAAAGTCGTCAAATCATACTCCATATTGCCATGGAGTCTTTTCCCAAGTAATGGTAGTCAAACAGTAGAAGGACATATGAATTTCACACCAAGACAACTATTTCCTTTCACAGTTCATTGTGAATGAAGCAAAGCTGTGATGGTATCCCTTCGCTGTGAACATTGACCAGATAGTTTTTCCTCTGTTTCCCATCTTTTAATCAATTATTTATCCAAGCAAGAATTGTCATTCTTATCCACTGGTTAGTTAGTCTACTTAAAAGCATGTTTGAGACAAGCATTTCGTTGAGAGCCTTTTGTAAAGCCAAGCAGACTATATTGATCAAATGTCCTTTATCCACATGCTTCTCGATTCTTGACAAAGCTCTAGTAGGTTCCTGAGACATACTGACTCCTTGCCAGCAAATCATTTTTGTCTATGCGTTTGTTAACTCTATTTTTTTGCTACTTGCTTATAATTTGCTTAGTTCAGACACCAGGTTTTCCAGATCATCTTTTGCACTTTTTACTAACACATATTTGTCACCTCTCAATCCTCAAATACAAAGATACTTTAGACTCCCCATCAACAACATCTGAAAATAAAGTACTTGCATACAAGCATTGCTGAAGTTTTCTGCAGACACCACTCTCTCTAGGAAAAAAATGTCTTTACTTAGAGTTAGAATTTCTTACTGCTCCTTAAAATAGGGAATAATTAGGGTAAAATCAAGACAGCCTCCCCCTTCGCTGTGGCAGTAAAGAGCCAGCACATCCTTCTGTGGCTGACCGTTAAAAAGACCCATTTATTCACCGCTCCTAGAGCGACCTTCCATTATGATACACAAGATAATTTATTTTATTTTGTTTTGACCTGATCAAGGAAATGCTTGATCCAGTAATTCTCTAGAATAAGTTCTGATCAGACATATGGTAGATGTATGATTTGACCGATGTAGACAATATTGGGATGCTTAAGAATAGTTTGCCCTACAACAGTGTGGCAGAGCTTATAAAAATAAGGACTTTGGTGCATTGTTTTGGACATAACTCTCTCTGACAATGATCTGAAGTAGTCCCAAAATTAAATATAAACTAACGTACTGGGAGTTTGTCCCACAGGCTGTCTGTCCATGTTCCTCATACCCTAATAACACTTAGACAGCACGGGAGGAACTGGTTCTATGTTGCAGAAGTATTTGTCAGTTGACATAGGCTACTGAGAAAAATATCTGTAAAATACCAGAAAAGTAATTTTTAAAAGTATAGTTACTGTAATTCCTGATTCGGTTTCATTGGAAGGAGTGTCCATTTTGATTTCTGTTAAATAGTGAAGCATTACTAGAAGAAGGAAACAACATCAAAGATTTTGATTTTAAAATTTTAAAAGGAGTAAAAAATATATATTCAGTTTTTATTTTAATATACACACCATCCAATGCAAAGGATTGATGCACACGAAATAGAATTTTGCAGGCTGTAAGGGTATTTTGGGGCAAACGTAGAACTGACATTTTATTAGGAGAACTGACTGTTCGATTTGTGTTGTATTGGGTGATAATCTGATTAGCCATGAGAGAAACAAAATATATTTGCTCTCAGATGATCAATACAGAAACAAGATTAATTTCTGCATTAAAATTATCTGTACTAACAGTCTGCCCATGCCAATATACTATTTCTAAAAATAAATTTATTTTTCACGGAAAATAATTTATTTTCAATTCTTCACAGTCAGTGAACTACTACTACTCTTCACAGGTAGTATTATCTACTGTAAAAGCATCATTTCACTCAATTCTGATTTCCAGTTTTCTGTTTTCATCTACACTTTTTTCAAACACTACCTACAGCAACTCATCCAGAATTTTATCAATATCCATGATGTCCTTAAGTTTGTCGTGATCTAAAAATTCAAAGATCTATTTTCTAATAATATGAAATGGAAACAGGCAATCCCTCACACAGACTGCAATAAATCTAAAATGAAATTCACATTAATCTTTTTGTTTTTATTATTATTGTATTTGAATCTGTTGCTAACATACCATTCAGAGAAATTGCCATATGCAATAATTAAAATAGTTAAACACATGCTTCATTTCCATGTATGTCAACTGGATTAAACACTGGCTTATCTGATGACCTCATGAATATTTTTCTGAGTCAGGCCTAGGACAGGCATGAATACAAAATACAACACAAAAATTACAGTTTGGGCCACGGCAGCTCCCCTTCGTGCCTGTGTATCAGCCAAAATTTGGACACACTGTTATTTTAAGGATTCTATCTGCTTGCCCTCTGATGTTTGGTTGGTGCATATGAGTGAAATAATGCAAAGAATGGGAGAACTATGGGATAGGATAGTTGCTAGAAGTTAGATGAAAAGGATAAAGAAACAACAATGCAAAGCTGAAGTACAAAATAGGGTGCAAAAAAACAGCCAAATTATATTAGAAAATAAAGCCATCAAGATAAGCCCATAGAAGGGTAGGAACTACTGCAAGTTGATAGCAAGTCTGTAGCAGCTTGAAGAACTGTGGAGAAAAGCAAATTCTAATAATTAGTAGTGTGAAATAGGAAAGCTGTGATTGTTGCTGACAGCCCAGCTAGTTGTTTGGATTCCAAGGAAGCTAGGATCTTTTAACCTTGCTGAAAGTGCAAGGATCAAGAAACAAAGCTATACATTTGGTGCAACCAAGATCAGACATCTACATAACCATCTCCACAGTGCCAGCTGTGAGGCTGGTAAGCAGTAGATAGACTAAATTGACCTCCTTTCCCACTACTCCCAGATCCTGTAGCTTCCTCTCCAAATGTATTCACCCATGGTGACTCTGGAACACCTGTCAGCCAAACTGACATGAGATTACACATAATCTTCCATTTAATAAAGTGTGGGTTATCTAAACTTGTGTCTATGCAGCACACTTCCTCACATACTCTAAGACTGAACCAGCAGGTATTCTAAAACAGAAGAAATGAAGAACAAAAGGGGAAAAATTCTAAATACCACTTTTTAGTGCTACAATAAAAAGATTAAAAAAAAGCCAAACCAAAAAACTAAAAGCAGAGACTGTGTTCTTGAACCTGCCCCTTAATACCTTATCACTGTGGCAGGCACTAGTGAAAGAATCCAGCGTCTCTACCTTTACCACCAGCGTCCTTGTGGTAGTTCTTTGGATCACACACTACAATTCATAATCTTGATTTAGCTGTTTACAAATGACATCTTCATCTCCCAGGACGTGAACAGGAAGAAGTATGTTCAAACTATGCTGGAGGATGACTTTTCAGAAGCCTCCACTTGAAGCAGATCACTGAATATGATCATGGTGCCAAAGGAAATAAAGCAAGCCAGAAGAATGACTCAGTAATCCTGCGGCAGGCATTCTCCCACTGATTAACTATTTCGTATGATATTAACAATGCTAAGCATAAAATACAACCCAACATGAACTGAGACTACCCAAACCTCATTGCTGAGTGCCTTTTGAACAGAATTGATGGAGTACCTCTCACCCGACTTACGCACATAGAAAATAGGGAACTCTTTATGGAGACAGAAGGTGCAGGTGTGATTCCCTAAAGGTTAGATAGCTCCTCAAAACCTAACTTCCTGCCTTTTGGATTAGATAAGTACTCTTAATCACTAGGCTATTGTATTAATAGCTTCAGAAGCTACTGTATTGTATACAAAACCCAAACCTGTTAGTTTATGAGTTCTCTGAACCCTAAACAGATCTTAGGAGTGAGGTTTCCTCTTTCAAATAAATGAAAAATCTTACATAGGAAAGAAGCACTGAAAAAACAAGTATCAACGCAGCTCTGGATGTATGCAGTACCAGAAATTAAAACTTATCTACATTCATCAGAAAAAAAAAAAAAAAAGAAACCCACAGACTCTGAAGAACTTCAGTTCAAGGCTTTTTATTTTTTATTTTTAATTAAATAGATCACTCGCACATATTCCTAAATTCTATATGAATTTTACTTTAGCTGTTTATGTCGTATGTTTGTGTCCATGCATGTGCACTCAGGCACTGTGTAATTCAATGAACATGAGATAAGAAATATTAACCTCCTCATAGGCAGCAGATAAAGGCATCATTGACGTATTCCATCTACAAATAGTGGCTACTGACAAACAAGGGATTCCCACAGCTGCAAGCTTAGGAACATTAACAGACTTCTTTCTGAAGCATTTCTTCTCAACTACAAAGTCATATACCATATTCAAATAAGGAAATCTTTATTCTGGGTGAGAAAACTCAACTGTTATTTCAGGGAAATGCAACTTAGATAAAAATAAGAAATAAAACATCCTCCATTCTTTCAGGAGCTTTGGCAGTAGCCTACCTAATCTGATACCATATAGAATCAGTCCCTTCCTAAACTACTTGACCCATTTATCAAACCTCACTCTGATTTTGATAGCAGGCTGTGGTTGTAGAAATGTCTCTTTGCAGATCTGTCTCCAGGTCCATTGAGATCTCTTTTTCCCTTCTGGAGCTTCTTTCAGCCATATGGCCTACAGTTGTTCCAAAATGTTTTGTTTAGTGATTCTCATTGAATTCCCATGCACAGTGCAAAGAGTAGCTTTACAAATTTCTCTATCATTCCTCACCACTGAGAATAGCTGAGTTACACTGACAGTTCTTGAGTGTTCCTTGGTACTGAAAAACAACCCTTAAGGGATGTAACTTACAGTTTTGTGAGGAATGGCTTTCAGAAGGTTTAGAGTTTTGTATGTGCAATAACAATACAAGCAGCAGGAGGACAGTTCACCAATATAAAACAGATCTGACTCAGTGCTTTACTGAGATTCTGTCTGTTATTATTTTAGAGATTCAGCCTGACTATATTAATCAGCACTAAGAAATGGACTGCAAGATCATGTAGCTGCACTTTATCTTGACCTAGAGAGATCACCTCCAGGTAATAAAAACTAGTTTAGTTTCTTTGCCCATATAATTTCTGCCTTGCTGATAAGACTGTCAAAACCCATGTCATTTATGATTGCTACAGATGCTATTCTGAGATACACTTGTCAGTGAATCAACTGATACTGCCAATAAACACACAACAGGTGGTAAGAACTTTTACCTATACTGCCTTTTACTGCATGTCAGAAAAGCAGTGCACATGGGCAGAATATGAACTGGCTTTATTTTGGGTGAGAAAACTGAACCATTATTTCAAGAAAATGCAACATACATAAAAACAAGAAATAAAACATCCTCCATTCTCTTAGGAGCCAGTAGTCTACCTAATCTGATAGTGTGTAAAATCATCCCCTGCATACAGTCAATCTGATAAATGAACTAAACCAATTTAAAACTAAACAATGTTAAATGCAGGAGAAAACATTGTCATGGTTTGTGCTTCAAAACCACATGAAATAATCAGAACAATAAATGAAAAAAATAAACATAGTATTGACCCCCATTTTTCTTTAAATCAGTGAGAATGGTGTGTGTCCATTCCCTTTAAAAAACAAAATTCAATAAATTTTTCATAATTATAGGATTAAGGTAGTAATCCCTGTCTAATGCCTTGCATCTAATGCCAGCACAGGGAACAGATGCAATGAGAACATATTACTGCTAGGAGCCATTCAGATACTCTCAGACAAGAGCTGGTGATGTGTCAGTAGCATCCAAAATCCATAGGTTCTCTCTGCTCTGTGCACTGCCTACTCCCATCTCAGCCATCTCCTCTCCTCTGTGCATGCCAACACATTAGTCTGAGAATGTAAGTACAAGTGATTCTTAAACTATGGTAGAGTATGAATTGGAGGAGAAAGTATAAGAAATACTGTCAGAATCAATACTTTAGCCCAACCAGATTACATGTGTTGGTAAAAACATTCTGGAAATTCAGCTAGCAACTTCTGGCTTATCTCTTGTCTAGATTCCAATAGGTAATATGAAGTAGCAATTGATAAGTATTTTCTAATCTGGGGTACGGCTGCAAGCATCTAAGCACTGAAAACGCTATGGAAGGTATTATATACAAGAATAACATGTTTCAGAAGAAGAAAGTAATTCCCTATTTTAACTTTTTTCTGCAAAACAGAACAACCCTACTGACCCCCCAACACAAACCTTTTCAATGAAGAGATAAGAGAGTTTGAGATGCTACCGTTTAATTAGGAGAAGAGAGAAGCTCTTAACATCTTAATTCTATAAAGCAATATAGAAAACGTTTTAATAATTTTTATTTTCAGCAAACTGAATGCTCTGTGAAATTACTGGCCTTAGAAATATCAGATAATCTTCCCAATCTTTAGATCCTTTTTTACTGTACTATACCTCCTTAGAACTCACTTGAAGACCTTAGTCCCCTTCTTGAATATTATAATGACCATGAATATGCCAGAAAGAGTCAGTATACGGTACTAGCACTAGTTATCTTAATTCCATTCTTTAACTTCAGGATTCCTCTAAACTTAACAAAAACTTACATACTGTTAACACTTCTCAAAAATCAACATGAGTGAGCCTCAGAAAAAAAAGGAGATAGGTATCTATCACATTCATACTTTCACTTCATGAATAACAGTTTGGCTTCTCTTAAGGAACTTCACCAGATTCAAAAGCTATGCACAAGCTACAAGTGCATTCCATAGCATGCTGTACAATCCTGGACAATCTTTTCTAGAGAAGGGGACTTTTCATAGTGGTGCAGCTCCCCTGTAATCCGCACATACTGGTTTTCACATGAAAACCATGATACAGCAGTGTGTGCCTTATTCTCATCCCAGCCTGCAGCTGACATCTTTGTAGGTCAACTTTTTAACTTCGTATATCTTTGTATTTTTTTTTATTCCTCTCCTTTTTGCTTCAACATTTACATTTAGTCTTATTAGGTACAAAGTTTTATATTAGGGTTATTTATTATCTCTATCCCTCTAACATCTGGCAGTATAAGCTTGGAGTTAGCATGTGTACAATATGTGCACTCAGACTTGAAGGTAGGAAGTGCATCTTAGTCCTACAGATACAATCTAAAAGAAACTTCAGAAAAGAAGAAAAATCTGCAATCAATGTTTAAGTACATTTCTTACATTTTAAGACACTATACATCAGATTTGGGGGAAGCTTCTTTCTTTCAAAGAAAGTTTCTTTCTTTTAAACTTCCCCCAAATCTGATGAATACTGTCTTAAAATGACATACAGGATAAGCTGAAATTTGAACGGGGTTATCACCACTGCTTTCTCTGTTCCTCCCATTATTGCCCCAGCATTTAGACACAGTCTAAATATAATGTTAAATCTTATTTTTATGTACTAGTGATATTTCTGTAACACTTGAGAACTCCTAACACAAAACAGGTACACTGAGCTAAGCAATACAGCCCACAGCAACAATAACTACATAACTATACATATACGCATGAATGTAGGTGTATATACATGTAGTGAGAACACCTGCTGAAGATCTGGTGAGGAATCAGTGACTGGCAGCATACATAGTAGCAGGCCCACTGTGTGAAACTATGCACTGACCAAATTCCCATCAAGGTCAGGCATGCATATTCCATTTTGTCAACAACGTCTAGCTGCTTTCCAGACAGTAGCTACTCAGGTTAGCACAGCTGAGATGAGGAAACAGTTCTAGTAGATTTAAGGGGTCCTTAGGAACAACAAGTTGACTCCCACCTGGGCGTCTGACCTGTGTGTCCTACCCATGCCTCCAGCAGCCTCCCATTGGCAACCCCTCCTCGTGGTTCCTGGGGCTCCCCATGCAGTCTGTAGGGTAAGTCCTTTGTTAAACTTATCCTGCTTAACCCCTTATGAACCTTGAGTGTCTCTCTCCGCTGGTATCTGACCCTCTCTTGTCCACCTTGTGGTCACAACACACATATAAATTATATATAATATTATACATATATATATACACGTGTGCACATGTGCACATACACATACATATATATATATGTGTGTATATATATACACGCACACATATAACCTGCAAAACTTGAGTCCTTTTTAATCGTACTGAAGGCAAACGGTATCAAAGATTTTAAATACCTGAGCAGGAACATGACACTCACCTCACATAATCTAATTTTTCAATGTTGCTCTTACAATCAATTAAAATAGATTCTTTACTACAGTAATTCAATCCTTGTTTCTGCAATGCTAAAAAGCTGAGAATTTTTGTACTCTTTAAAAGTATTATCAAAGTACCTAAACCCTTTAGGACCACCTACAATACCAGTGGATCAGGGACTATAACGAAGTCATACTCCATAAAGATCATACCTCTGTGCATAAACAAATAAAGTTACAAATACACACACACCTACATATACATACATACATATATAAATACATATATATATATAAAAAAGACTATTCAATGTATTTGCCTTCCCTGAGAGACTGTAATTGTGCATACCCACAGGACTGTTGAGTACCTGTGGTAGCATACCTAAGAAGGTGATGTATGTTTTTTATATGTTTAACATTAATTCTTAAATAGTGAAGCTCTTTTAATTTTTTATTTGCATTCTATTCAAATTTTATGGCAAGTAGCCCAGTGTACAGTTCACAGAATGAAAAAATTCATCATATGTTCATTGGTGAAACTGATAAAGTTCGTATTCTGGGAAGAGCAGTTGGGCTCCACTGAAGAGAATGGACATAACCTACCAAGATTTGGCATTTTTGCCTTATTTTCTGCTTTTAAAATTTTATTTTTTCTAAGGAATGTAAAAACTATAGTAAATGATAATGGAGACTGGACTCTGGAACAGTACGTTTGTGCCACAAGTGCATGTATCCTACTGTGAAGAACAGTCACAAAAAGCTACCTATAAAGAAACTATAAATAATGTGAACAGCCAAAATAAAACTCTTAATGTTCACATGCCTGACAGACCTGGCTAAAGCACTGTGTCTTTACAGTGAAAAAATAAACTGATATGGTACAAAGCTAGAGAAAAAAAAGTATGGACACAATATTCTGCATGTTATCAACAAATCAAAGTAGAATGACTTACCACTTCTTCATGGGTAGCACTTTCTACATTAATACCATTAACCTAAAAGCAGATATGATAGAGAGAAAACGATTTGCAATGTGTAAGCTGGCTAAAGAAATAAACATAAAGCCAAGTATGAAACAAACGTGTCTGCAGAACAAGCAAATGTTTACTGACCTGCATTATTGCATCTCCTATGAATAACATTCCTGTTTGGTCAGCTGTGGGATTACAAAAAGAGTACATTTTAATTGAAAAAGGTAGTGGAAAATAATGCTATATTGCCTTTCAGCACTTGGTTTAGCATACTGTTTATAACAGTCATCTGAAACTGCTTTGCTTGTGAAAAATACCAGTGGCACAGCAATCAGTTACCATCCTGTAAAGCTAATAGATTCCTTCCAATTTTAAGCAAATTAAGAGTTACTTTCCATGCACAAAGAACTTATTTAATATGGAGCACAAGTGTAATTTCTCACTAATGAAGGATTTCATTAAATTATGTGGAAAGTGTATTTCACACTTTTCATTAGTCTTCTACAAAAGGAAAATAGGAATTTTGAAAACTGCTTACCAGCTCCTTTCCCCCCAAACAAATTTACAGGGACTGCTATAATTAAAGAGGTTGTGCCTAGAATATAATACCACTCTTTAATATGAAGTTTGAGTTAGCTTTGTTCCTGAGAGTAACATAATACATTATTTCAGTGTGTGATCTGCATGTGTCCTGCCTTGCAGAATTAATGGGAACACTGTAATGAAACTGTAAGGAAAAATAATTCTGTATAGGTACAAACAATGACATTTCCGGAGGTGTACTCACTGATTTTTAAATTTCGTAATTTTTAGTGGAATTTGAGGACATTTACCTCTTGGAATTTAGTACTTAATTAAATGCAAGGCTCTGATCCTACCAAGATTGATGTGGTTAACTTAAGTATATGAACAATCACATATACGATTGTGTAGGATAGGATAGTGAATAGGATTGAAATTCTAGCTGAGGTATGAGAGGATAAAGTCAAAGAGTGCAGGAGGCATGCCGTGCCTACTGTATGAGATTGAGCAGTGAACAGAAAAATACTGTATGTGTTTGTATGAGCAATAATGAAGCACAACAGAAATGGGTCAGCAGCTCAAGCAGCTGTTGTTGACATTCCTTATACCTATGCTATATGGGTTTCAGAAGTTCTGTTTCAGAGTAGTTAGTCTGGTCTCCCAGACTGAATGGTCCCACAGTCCAGGTGAGGCAAAGCTGCCTAAGGAAAGCTACTGCACAAACCTTCACTTTCTGGGATGTTGGCCCCTAAGCGGCCCCTAAGCAGCCCATCCAGAGACGCACCAGCATCCTGTTGTTTGTGCCACACAGTGACATACTCCTGATGCCAGTAGTAGCTATAATGGGCCACATAGGCAGAAGTAGGCCCTACTTACAAGTAATACAATGGTACCTGCTATTTGAACCTCCTTACAGTGCAGAACTTCAACTTCAGTTGAACAAAGGTGTAATACCAGCAGAGTAAGATTTCAACCTTCTCCAGGAGGACACCCTTAATGAAGCAGTCCTGGCCCTCTTGGATATTATTTGGTCTGTGTGGGGGTGATGGCAGGACCCACGCTCCAAATCACTGCAGCAAAGCAGCTGTAATCATACATACTTCAATGGCTGCCACTCAACTAACCTACAGGCCTCCAATATGATGAGGATGTCATGCAGCAGGCAGTGTTGTTTCCTTGAGGGCCTCTCTTCTTGGCTTGTCTGGGAGACCAAAGCAGCTGATGTCACCATTGGAAAGATTTTAACTGGAAATGGTGACACTTGACAAAAGAAGTACAATAAAAGAGAGGTGGGGGCACAAGGAGTTTGAAAAAAAGTTCTGAAAACAACAGAACGGCCAGCAAGAAGGGAAAGCCTACTGAGCCAGGAGAGGTTTGGGTGGAAGATGAGTTCCTGGTGGAAGAGTGAATCATAAAGAGCCAGAGGCTGGTACTTGTAACCGTCCTCGTAGTTGTTGACCTAGCCATGACCCACTACTGCCTAATTCTGGTGCAGCACAGCCATATAATCTTGACTCAGACTTCTGTGAAAACTGCTACATTTTGAGAAAGAGCTATAATAAAATATGCAGATAAGCATCATGCAGTTAAGAAAGTCAAAATTACAGACACAGGTAAGATTGTTCAGATGGGGCTAGTTTGCAGCTGAAGATGGAAGAGGAAAAACACTGACATGAAAAGGTATAAAATCTCAAGAGAGAAAACCAGAGAACTGGAAGATGGTAATTCAGCAACACTGAAGATCAAATCTCTTCCAGGGAACAATGGAGGCTGAACCTTCCCCATCTGGCTGATGACTTCCAGGCCAGCAAAGACTCACTAGGTGTCCCCCAGGGGTAATGAGTACTGCAATACCAATGTATCGTGTGTATTAGCCAATATATATTACAGCTTAAGAGCACAAAGCATTTATATTCTTGCAGAGTCTCTGCACAGTCGTGTGTGCCCAGACAAAGTAACTGAGAGAAGGTGGGTTACAGGATTGATACCAAATGTTCTGTGATCTGAAACAAAACATTGAAAATAAGGACAATTAGGAGATTTGCTCCAAAAATGCAATATTGCTCCAAACCAAAACAATAATGTAGAAACCTCCATGGTTGCTGTAATGGCACTAGCTGTCATCATGGCCAGTGATGGTAGTCTGGCAAACCATCTTTGAAAGTCTCTTATTTTGATTTCAGCCAATGGTCTATAATTTAAAATCAAAGATAGCTTCTAACAAAAGTATTTTGCCCAAATCAAATTGCAAAGACGTGCGAAAAGATGCAGAAGTCATATTATAGGTTACAAGTGTATTACAAATTGATGTTATCTGAAAGACTAAACAGATACTACCCCTTTAAAACAAATAATTCTGCGACCTAGGTGAATGCCAGCTCTAAGGGAATTACTCAGTTTCTCGCAAAAATATATAAATCTACAAAAAAAATTGACAAGAAGCTGCGGTTCAGGGAATTAACCTAGTTGCTACTAAAATAAGAGAGAAAAAGAAAAAGACAGTTCTGTTTCTCTAGGACATATTTTAAATATTGAAGACAAGTGGATATATCATTTAAAACTTCACTGGTGTTTTCACTGGAATTATATGCTCTCTATACAACAAAAACATTTCTAACTTCAAGTAAAATGTTCCAATTTATGTGGAGTCAAGTTTCACTTGAAATAATATGTAATTTTGGTACCAATACCAATAATTTCAGTGATCTTGAACTGAACATGGCCAAAAAAAAAAAAAAAAAACTTTCAAAAGAAAATAAGCACAAAGTAGTTATAAGCAGAAATGTACCAGGCTTTAAAAGAACATTAAATGTATGCTGCAGCAATTAGTGTTAAAACACTTTTAGTCTTCATCTTAATTATCTTTTTTTAAAAAAAAAGCTTTAAAAGTACACTGATAAAATTCACAAATGATACTGCAGTAGGAAGAAAGCATCTGGGAAGTCCAAAGGGAATGAAGTAGATGAAATGATATGAAATTAATCAAATAAAAATTTCTTACTTTTAAGAATGTATCAGACTTGAGACACTTTCCTGAAAGCAAGTTGCCCATCATTGAAGTCACTTAAAAATTCAGAAAGAGTCATGGACTATGTGAAATTATTTTGCACTTGATGAGAAGGAAGAAGTAGTAATTTTTTCTAGCTTTACCTTGTTTGTGTTTCATATTCATTAGGGCTGGAGGAGAGCTGTATTAAATTGTCTAAACTTTGTAAGGTTGTGAAACTGTAAATTTTACAGAACAGATGCTAGGGAAATCCTGACTTACCACATGTTAATTCATGCACAAATCATAGTTCCTAATACAGATTCGATTCTTCAAATAGTTTATTGTGCATATTTTCCTACATTTATCAAAATAAATATTTCCATTTAATTTTTCAAAAATTGTTAAATTCCTGAATTACATAGGAAATATACAAAGCAGTAAGTTCTCTGACACTGTATTAGTTTTGCACAAAAACATGATCAGTTTAAAGCATATGATTAGCTTCATTGACTTTACAAACCTCTCAACTCATAGGCTTAACTTTAAATATAGGCATAAGTATTCACTGCATGAGGAAAATGAAAATCATTAATTAAGAAACCAGATGAAATAAAACAAAGGATGGAGAAATTGGTAACCAGAGTACAAGAGACTCCTTAAAGCTGTACAGATGTGTTTTTCCCTCCTCTCCCATGAACAAGTCAAAGTGTCCATCATGACTGTAAAGATACACTTGGTGCCATTTGTTTCATTACTATACTTTAAGGACAAACAATTTGACATTTCTAATCAATATTTGAAAGTGGAACTCTCTTACTTCAGACATTGAAAAATACCTTGTTGGAAAAGCTTTTTAAGTGCACATGTTCTTTACAGTACTATGTTAAAATCCATTTCTCTGTTTAAAGCAAAAAAAAGGTCCAAATTTCTATTCTTGAATATGAGGTTCCCTCAGCTTAGTCTTCCTCCTTTTCATATGTGTCCAGTTTATCATATAAAGAAAAGCATTTAACTCACTCAATAATAAAATGTGTTTCAAAACACCATGTCATTATTCTAAAGCACGAGGTTGCCCACACTGTAGTAAGTAAACTACTGGTAGTACATGGGAAGTTTTAGGACTTGTTTCCTCACTTCTCTCAGTGCCTGTGGAGCAGGCAGAAAAAGATGGCTTCATGTTATTGAAGTACTGTGTCTGCCTACACACCCACTTAGGAATTCATTTGTAGACCCTACATGTACACAAGCCTGAAGTCTGACACACTGTAGAAATCAACTCAATGTGAGACATGCACAGGAGAAGTGAGGTGAGACAAGTACTGGATACAGGAGTAGGTCAAGTCAGGATGTAGCACGGAGACCTTTGGAGACACCTTTGGAGAGACGATAATAGGTCCTATGTGAATGAAGGAGTGGGATATTCAGCAGTGATACAGAAAATGCCACTACCCTCCTCAACATCCCTGAATGCCTTAGTGGCAGAATGAATCTCCTGCTGACTCACAGCAGATTAGTGATTAGTTACTTTATGTGAGTAGGTTATCGAACTGTTAAAAAGCTAATGCCATCTTGCCAAACAATATTTTAGCTGGTACTCTTATAGCTGCATATGCTCTTGCTTCTACAAAGTTAATTCAAGATAAAACTGTTTTGGCCTGGAAGACCAGAAGCATTTTGAACTTGGACTATGTAAAGAACAGCATGAACTATAACTGTGCAGATAACATAATGACACCTACCCACCATCCAAGTATCTGTGCAAGAGACGATCACTCTTAGATGGAGTCCTCCTTGCAATTTGGCATAGGTCATAGTCATGTGCATGCAGCTGACACCAGGAATTGTCTACAACACCTTTGTCACAGATACGTGCTAGCAATTGTAAACTTCAGATTTTCTTCAATAAAAGAAATACTAATAAAATTGAGTCTTTTTCTGTTCTACTCATTGGGCAGGCAGGGTCTGCACATAATAGAAGGCGGTGTTTTTCTTGTAACACTAGGAAAGTTGGTAAAGTCAGGTCATGGGAGTAGGATCATAGTTGCCTGGAAACTAAATATATGTGCATGGGTCAAAATACAACTACTAATGTTGTTTTTAGCAGTACTAATCTGTGAAATTTTAGGAAACCATGATTTATACCAAAAAAATTGGCACTTCTTTGTTTGCAAGTGAAAGGTATTATTTTGTTAGTAATTAAACATGTGCAATTATTACGACAGAAGAATCTGTGGGAGCATACCAAAAATGTTAAATCATTTTAAGAAATTAATGCAATTAATTAAGTGTGATTTAGTGTCACTCCGTGGTGATCAGAAAGCCAAGAGCACAGATGTAGGCTTTGTAGTCTAACTATGGATTGCTTGATTTTACTTTGTTTCCCTCCTCCTCTCTGCTGGCACATAATTCAAAATAGAGTTGTATAGCTCTTATTTATTTACTCTCTCAAGATTACTGCAGAGCTAAGAAGCTACACAAACAGAAGATAAACATATAAAGGCAACTAGAGGACAAATATAGGAATCTGTAAAAGCATGAGAAAGACTTACTTGACATAATATTGCCAAGAAAAAGGGGAGAATACTATATCTAAACACAGCAAGTTCTGAGTTCACATTACTATAAAATAAATCTGGGTAGTAAGCCTTTTGCCTTATCACAATAGCCCGTAATTGCATCAGATTCCAAAAGCTAAGCAGGATTTAGGCTGGCTGAATACTTGGATGAGAATCCCATAAAATAACTGCTGCTGCAAAAGATGATGCTTTTTGAGTCAGTAAGTTTTGCTCAAGCCATGAATTCATTGTTAAACTAATGCCTTACCATGAGGGTAAGAGAAAGTATACTTCCAGAAGAAACTATGCTATTTGATATAAGACTGTTGAACACTGGAATTAATTTGCTCCCAATAGATTATGTGGAATTTGAGATGATTTATCTCTTTTTACACTGACCGAAATATTTGTCTCAATAATCTACCCAAATTCCATGCTAGCTAGTGACCTTAATTTCTGCCTTTATTTCACTGAGAATACCAATATTGTGATTTTCTCCATTTCTTGTAAACTACTGCTAAATAAGTTGATATTTTTTACTGAAAAGGAAACAGCTGTTGCTCTAAGAGAGATATTTAACTCAGAAGAATTACACATATTCCTGGCTTACAAAATACACTGTGGAGTCCTTGAGTACTGCTGTTACTATCAAAGGAACATTTGCAAAGGTGCATACAGGAATATATGTAGTATACTAATAATGATCATATTTGTTCAAACACAACTAATTTAACATGGCATTAACATATTAAGGAAGTATTTGTTGTAAATAAAGATATCCTGGATAAAAACAGGATTTAGCATAAACTATAGTTTGATTTCCAGACGTTGATTCTTCTCAGAATTATTCTTCATACTCTATGCTACCCATATCATTTTCTGGATCTTTTTTGCTGTGAGAAACCTAAGCACTGTTTTTCTAATTCCCGGTGCCTAGAATGCAATGGGAGCTACAGTGAGATGGGAACTATATTCACAAAAAAAAAAAACAGACCTCATGAGGAGCAAAGAGAATCTCACATTGAGAGCAGACAGATTTTCATAGCAGTTTTTGAAGAAGACTTACACAGCAATTAAGAATAATAATCCTCCCAAATCAAACATGGATATCTCATCCAGAAAAATGTAACTGAGTCAGGTTCCACTGGGGGTGGGGGCGTGAAGAAATGGTGGTCACTTCTAACCATATATACTTCAGATTGTTAGTGTCATATTTACTATGGTCCTGTAACAAAAATGATTTTCTCTGTTCCAGTATTATTACCATTTTTCTTCCCTATTCTGCTTTATTCATTTCTAGCTCTGTTTATCTCTGTGATTTTCCATCTCTTTTTCTACTTATTTTCAGTGTGAGTTCTCTCATCCCATTCTCCACTCCATTCCCTGGAATGATCAGCAAGCTTGTAGTCAATTCTGATACTTAAGACCATCTAAGCTATTTTATGAGATCTTTTACAGAAATAGGCAGCTTAAGGGGAGATTTTACAGTTAGCTCATGATTTCAAAGCCTGCTTTATTGCTGTGAATGGCTAGAAATTTCTTTTTTCAAATGAGAAGTTGTTTTAATTCTAAAAAAATCAGAAAACGTCACAAAGGCAAATGTAACAGGGATGAATCTGTTTTGCAGATGGCTTTGCTTTTGACACCGGCTTTGCTTCTTCACTATTTCCCTTCAGATGATACAAGCAAAAAAGCAGGTTTTCAGAATAAATTATTAGAACATTCTACTAATAAAAGTGTTTTCCCCTATATGGCTGGCACTGAGTCCAACTTGAAAGGAAAACTACTGCAACAACAAATTTATAATATTTTTCACTGCAGACTATATCAATGGAACAAATGTTTTCTTATAAACAAATATTGTTTTATATTTTATATAAGCCAAAAAATAAACGGAGGCAAATGGGTAAGTGCAATTAGCAACCGCAAAAGCATAGCAACTGGCATCAAGGAAAAGCATAAACAGGAGACAATTTTTTCCTTAACTTTTAAAAAAATTAAAAACCCAAACCTTTTCCTGCCCTGCTGTGACTTTTAGAAGGCAGATGATATTATAACTGTCCTCTGTGTCTCTTGCCAATTTCAAAAAATACCATTTTGATACTAAATGCCTAATAACTCTGAGAGCCTATATTACTGCCTGAATTTGCCATTTTTTTTCTGATCTGGTGGGGGCAATAAGCTCTATGCATTTCAAAACATAGAAGACATGTGGAAAAGTCCTGGGGATGACTCCTTTTTTTTTTAATTAAATGTGCTTTGCATATCAAAAGATGTAACAGGAAAAGCTTTACAGTTCAGTTAGATTTCTGCCCGTCTATCTTTTAGCACTGACTAAAAGAAAAATTATTAAAGGCTTTTGTATGATTTTCTCATTGCAAGCCGGTTTGTGACATCAGCTGCATTGACAGTTTATCAGACGATCTGTGTGAAGTGTCAACACACACTGTGATAAAATAGACTAACTTTAGACCTACTTTAGGAAATTAGGAGAAAAATGCAAATAACTTGAATTTCCTGCAGAAGTCCAGGTATTTGTATGTCTCATTATCATATTCTTAAGCCAAACTGCTAAAAATGTGATTCTTTCAGTGATTTCCAAGCAAATAATATTCAGTGTGAAGTCAATGAAGAAATACTGAGACACATGAAGTTACCTTTTTAGTTAAGGGAAGGGGTTTAACGTAACACAGATTATCTTGTATTTGTTGCCAGCAAAGAGAGCCCGTATGAATGTTATCATGGGTCAGCTGATGAACAGTAAATTCTCATCTCATTGTAATTCATGTGCCTCACCCAATAGTGTTGAGTGGTATAACTTGTGAATGTGTGATTATGTGAATAAATTTGTACTAGAGGAAAACATTTTCAGTTTTATCCACACTTAGTAAATCAGTTCTTCCTCATCTGACTTTGTCTTTATAGAAAAATATCAATACTAGAAGTTAAGAAACATAAAATTGGAACTTTAGTCATGGAAGTACTTAAAACTTCACTTTTTCAAGGAAACACATGGCACCTAAGATGGTGTAATGAGAAACACAGCATCTATTTTTTTAATATATCTTTAGAAAATTTGAAAATGCTACATTACTACTGTTATTTATTATTTGAGATACATTCCTAACTATAGCCAGTAAGTTCATTATTTTTGAAAATAAAAGTAAAAATACTCCTCTATTGTATAAGGACAGAAGTAAGTAGCAATAAGTAAGTAGCAAAAGCAACAGTTACAGTTGTGAGCAAGCTATGTTTATTGTTAAACAATAAAAAAAAGTTCTACCAGGCAAGAATAATTAGGACCCCATTAAAAGTCAGTGCAAACTTAGTTAAATTGATAAAAATGCAGCATTTCTAGGAATATGGTTAATAGTATCAGAAAGTCTTTACATGTTACTCAACATAAACCTGATAATATTTTAAGAATGAGTACAATATTTTTCAGTTGAAAATAGTTGCACACATTTTAAAATTAATTAATCACTTGGTGAATAAATTGAGGAATGCAGTAAAATGTAAAGGAAGATGAATCTGCTCACATAATTGCAATATTCTAAGGTGTAAGGTTAGCTCTAATAGACATATGATTAATATCACAGGTAAAAAGCCTACTGAGCTGAACAGCATAATATAAAGTCAGACAAGTTATGAATATGTAACATTTTATATAGAAATAAATTAAACGCAAATCTGATATCTTCAATCTTTTCTTCCAAAATAGGTAACTCAGTTTCCATTACATACCATTATAGAATGCAAAAAACGTTGTAAAAGCTGTAGATATGAAAATTGGAAAACTTACTTGACAAACTGAGGTGATGCCAGAAATAGCAGAAGTATATACATTAAATGAGTTATAAGGAAAGAAGAGATATATTTCCTAAAATAGCCTAAAAAGTCTTTAATTCATAAATCAGTACAAGGAAGATAAGAACAGTGGAAAGATCAAAAATAGAACTTTTCTGAAATTGCCAAAGGATGTTATTAAATTTCTCATATTATTCCATATGACACTATCTCCCAGCAGAAGGATCACTACATTTGCTCTTTCCATCAAATATACTGTATGATTCTTGGTTGTGCTTCTGCCCCAAAATATCTGCATGAATTTTCTTCTGAATTTAATCGGTATCTTTCAGTGCACTGTGAGTCTGTATTACAGACCAGAGGATGCTTTCTGTCTAGCTGCTTGCTTCTTCAGCTTCCACACTAAAGCACCATGGTAAAAGCAAGCTCCAAACCCAAAGTCCAAAACACCATCCATCTTCAGAAAGATTTCAGGTGGTTCTCTCCTGAACAAATGATCTGAGTGAACACGTATGGTCTAGGTCTCTAATTTGCCTGCATGGAATAATTATAATTTTTTTCTTCTACCTGGACTGTAGTGGTAATAAATTCAAATAGTAACTTCTATTTAATTAGATTTCTGAAGTTCATGAAGGAACTATGTTCAACCAGAGGTAGGTAGAAGAAAGAATAGGAATTGTTCATATCAGTGGTATCCTAACGCAGTAGTATATTCACTGAAATGTTACATGGAAGAGATGATAATTAAAACAATATATTGCATTTTGATACCTTTCTCTATTAAGATTAAAGTATGTGAATGATAACTGTAATACTGCAAGTTCACTGAAATTACAGATGATGGTTTTCAGATTTAATATCGATCTTTCGTTTCATAAACTGCAAAATGCACCTTCCAAAGTGAATATTGATCATGAAATACATACAGAACTAAAGTACAGTATCCAGAAACATCTTTACAGAATCACAGAATGGTTCAGGTTGGAAGGGACCTCTGGAGATCATCCTGCTCACGCAAGATCACCTGGAGCACGTTGCCCAGGATCCTGTCCAGATGGCTTTTGTATCTCCAAGGATAGAAACTCCACAACCTCTCTGAGCAACCTGTGCCAGTGCTCTGTCACCCTCACAGTAAAAAAGGTTTCCTCCTATTCAGATGGAACTGCCTGTGTTTCAGTTGTCTTTCATCCTGTCACTGGGCACCACTGAAAACAGTCTGGCCCCATCCTCTTGACACTCTTCCTTCAGATATTTATACACATTGATAAGATCCCCCCTCAGCCTTCTCTTTCCCAGGCTGAACAGTCCCAGTATATGAGAGATGCTCCAGTCCCCTCATCAGGGGATTTAGTAAGCCTTTGCTGGACTCACTCCAGTAACTCCATGTCTCTCTTGTACTGGGGAGCCTAGCACTGGACACAGTACTCCAGGTGTGGCCTCCCCAGGGCTGAGTAGCGGGGGAAGATCGCTTCCCTTGACCTGCTGGCAATGCTCTTCCTAATGCAACCCAGGATACTATTTGCCTTGGCCACAAGGGCACATTGCTGCCTCATGGTTAACTTCTTCTCCACCAAGACTCCCAGGTCCTTCTCTGCAGAGCTGCTTTCCAGCAGGTCAATCCCCAACCTGTACTGATGCATGGGGTTATTCCTCCCTAGGTGCAGGACCCTGCACTTCCCTTTATTGAACTTCAGGAGATTCCCTCTACCCATCACTCCAGCCTGTCCAGGTCCCTCTGAATGGCAGCACAGCCCTCAGGTGTCATTCACACACACACACATGTATATAAATATACACATATATAAAGCCTCATTTCAGGAAAGAAAGAAAGTGACTGTGTAAGTCTGGAATTGGGCAGCTAGTTCACTCTTTCTGTTTTTTTAGCCAAATCAAAGAAATGAAAAAATTTTTTATATCAGCCTAAAATGTGAATACTTTGATTTTCTCTCTAAAAATGTGTTTTGAATTCATCAAGCTCTTAAATCCTATAAAAAGAAAATTAAAGCAAATTCCACAACAAAACATAATTTTCAAGTGAAACATACAAATACTTCATTCCAATTTTTCTTTTCCTGGGGAATCATTTATAAATAATTATAAAGCATACAAATATTTCCAGTATCTTCTTAAAAACATTATGTTCTTAAAAACATTTCTCAGATCTGATTTTAAGTATATGCCTGTTCACTTAAGCAAACAACTAAAAATTAAGCTTGTGCATCCTTCTACTCAAAGAATTCTTTAGTTACCTCAGTAAGTCCCTTGTTTCAGCATTTAACCCTCAAAACAAATCCCATTATCATATATTACTCTAAAGCCTCAACTGTAGAATTAATTTATCCATACACTTTTCACTAAACATATAGTGACTCCATATCATTGCAACTTAAGTATGTGTTTAATTATTATTTTGAATAAAAATATATTCTTCAATCAGAGATCAAACTACTTCCCTCTTCTTGTTGATTGCTATTAAACTGTTCATAGAGATGTTCTTTCTACCAACAGGTAATGAGGCCCCTGTTGGTGCCTGACTAGTCTCAAAGATGCAATACTGAAAAAGAAAAAAATCCTAAATGCTAAGAATGTTCTACTCGGTCCTGTCAAACCAAACGTAGTGCTGGAGGCGTGGATCTAAGAGCGAGAACACTGAGTAGATGTTATGTTATCTTCAGATACCTTTAGCTTTCCAGTAATAAAGAAAAATAACATGGGCAAAATAATTAAAAATAAATTGAAGAGAATAAGAATAATCCTGCAAAAATACTAAGTCAAATATGTAACACTATACAATACAAATACAAATACTAATACAAATATGTAACAGTGTACAAATATTAAATACCGTGCAAGTTCTAATGTCTTATGTTCAACTAAGGCCTTTCTTCTGTTCAACGAAGGACTCATGTTCAACCTCCATCTTCATCAGTGCAAGGTGTAACACAAGCTTTTGATCCACTCTGACTTCCTTATGCACACAAGCACCCCCATCTGGGCTTAACTCATCCTTAAACTTGACCTTGTTGGCCCACTGGAGTCAAGCTCCTGGCTTCTGGCCACTGACCCATTCAGCCTAGCCTTGGTTACCTCAGCTGTACTACCTTTGTGAATGACTGGGGTCAACTCTGAAAAAATACTTAGGGAGGAAGTAGCACATGTGCTTCCATATTAAACCATCTTTGTTTGGCATCTATGTGTAAATGAACCTGTCATAAGCCCTTGACAAATCCACACTATGTCCTCTAAACAGAAGGCCCTGAATACAGGCAGCTAGGATGTGGCATTTGGTCATAGACACAATCTGTGTTTGCAGAGTGCAAGGTTTCAAGCCAAGAACGTTTCAATGGCTGAATGTCCTGAGTTTGTTCCACTTCTTCCATGGTACATGCCATTTTCAGTCAGAAATGGACTAACCACATAAAATAGAAGTTTTTTCAATATAGCAGCATGTGGGTTATACATCGCCTTACAGAGCACAGAAGGTGGGAAAATGCTTTCAAAATCCAAACTATCCCTCTTCCACCAAGTTGTATTTAATTTTATTTAACTATTTTCATCATGCCTTAGTGAGCTGAACTCACTGTTCTGTTTCTGAAGAGATGAGTCTGTTTCATCATTGTTGCTTGTCTGACTCGACATGTTACAAGAGATACAGGCAAAGCTCACAGCAGTAGTCAGATTATTACAGCAGTTCTCACAAAAATGGAATGTTCCATCAAGGTAAAAAAAATGTGATTGCTAGCTTCATAATTCTACAACATAAAAGAGAAATTTTATCCTTGACTGGTATAATAAACTGTTTTTACAACCCCCCCCAATACTATATGTGATTAAAAGTCAGTTATACATACAATGAAGTTATTTTAAAGTCCACGAGGATTTACAGCCTCCAAAAGTTCATAAAGACTCCCTAGTCATTTAAAATGAAAATAACAGATAATAGGGAGAAAGATAATAGGGAGAAACATAGAAAAGATCATGCAATTTAATTCTTACTGTGTATAAGGATTTTAAGGGACATTTAATGGACCTGACAACATTTCTCATAGGTTCACTGTGCATCAAATAAGCCTAAATGATCTGATTCCTTTCAACTAGCCATGTTCAATAGTTCAATCACCCATCTGTAAGAAAAGGAATCTATACTGGACTGCAAAACTACTGCATTCTTTACCATAAATTAGCTGTTAATACTGATTATGATAACAATATGAGTAGTACACATCTAGAAGCTATTAGCAAAACACAAAGTATTATGTAATGATTCACTCAACTTGAAGTCAGCTTCAAAAAGGAAAATAAAGGAAAAACAATATTGTATTACATCTCCTCAAAGAAAAAACTAAGAGAAAGTATTGATCAATCTTGGAAAATTTTAGTTAGAAGCTTTCACATTAATAGTTAGTATATTTTCAAAAACGTATTTTGTGAAATTACTAGTAATGTTGCTTACATTCTGAGTCAACTGGAAAATCAGACACATGGGCAGGAACAACAAATCCTTGTTTTGGAAGTGAAATAGTAAGCTATAGGACACTTTGAGGAGCCCAGTAAATAAAGGACCACTCATTTCCCATGTATTTACTACTTCATTATCAAGATTTTTTTTTTTTTTTTTAGGAATATGACTGTTCAACTCACCACATATGTGATGCAGAGTTTACAGTCTGTTTCCACACAGTTTGTAGTTTCCATGTAGTTCCAGTCTATCTGTAACTGTCTATCTATGACTGTCTAATTACTGTCCATACGTTTCCATATAGTTTGTTCTTAATTAAATTTTGTTCTAAAATTTTGCAACTAGGTAAGTAAGCATCTGTAAGTGCTATATTAATATCTAAGTTTCATGCTTCATATTCCTGTCACTGCATTTCTTTAGAAAGATCTAAGAAGTATTCAGTTGCTCTTAAATATTTAGCAGTTTAAACTATCCTCTTTTTATTAAAGAAATACAAACAGCTGTTATTACCTCTGGAAGAACATGTCCCATCTTTGGCATTTTCCATGGTGTTGCCTTTAGCCTTCCACAAGTGACTCATATTTACACAAAACTTAGCAGTAAGGATTCCTGTGTGATCTAATTCCAGACAGTATTTTGACATAGCAGAGATAAGCACTGTAAAGATATCTAGATGGCTAGTTTGAGAAGTAAATAATTTCTTATATTAAAATCCCTACAGTTTTATAAGATTATATTCCATCCTTTCCAGTTTTCCTGAATGCCTACTCTTTTTCCTAGTTACTGTAGCAGAAATGATTTTATTATTACCCATTTTAGGTTTTCCAATCTTATAATTAACAGATGATTTGTAAGTGTTCCTGTGTTTAAGCTTACTTATACTTGAGGAAACATATATTTGCTTCTCCTTAAAGTGTGCAATTTAATAACTCTGGAAAGATATCTGTATCAACCGTGCTGGATTAAAATGACTCTGAAGTTAAGTATACTGCTTCTGTTTTGAATTTATAAATGTGTTCATGTTTACTTGTTCTCATTTAGAGACTGACATAGTACTTCTCTCCTTCTGAAATCAACTTTAATAAAAGCTTTGGTGGTATGAAAAAATGCAGTATGTTTGTTAGGACAGAACACAGAAACCACAGAGAAATGTAAAGTACTGCGGTGACGAGGGACATTAGCAAAACTTGCTGTTTCTTAATACTGTTGAGAAGAGCACGTATTCAGACAGATTTCAGGGCATTCTTACTGTGATTCATAATATATGAGACATCAGCCTCCAGAACTGAATGGCCACTTAAGCTTGTATTTCAGAAATCTAGGGTTATGCTTTTGAATTGAGTGTCTGTATATATTTCAGTGAACTTGTTCATGAAAGTCATATTCATCTGGAATATAGTGAAGTAGGGTATCTTCATCTGGAAATTATAAACAGAAAGATCACAGCTCCTTGAGGGGCCTCCTAGATAGACAAAAATTTAAGAATCATATTTATTACCACTGTTGCTATAGAAGTGTTTGTGTTGAATAATTAAATCAAGTAAATTTGAAATCCCCATCCTATATCAACGACTGAAGTGTTCAGCTGTTGCTTAGGTCAATACCAACTAAATCACTTCCTTTCTTCACCTATAATTAGGAAATTTAAAGAGAGCATAAAGACAGCTGACTAATTACATTATTTAGGACAGCAAAAGCCTTGCAAAGGTACATACCAGAGAATCAACTAATTTAATATATTACACTTCCAGCTTTTGGAACTATAAAATAATACTGTATCCAACCAAAGTAAAGTTGAGTGATTTTGCCCATGTTTCCATACAAAGGGTGTTATCTCATTGCCACCTTTCATGTTAGACTACCAGTTTCACCACTATTAGTCTCTAGAATAACAGAAGTTCTTGTTAATTTATTCACATTTTGAACACATAGCTGTTTAGTTAGAGATAACTCTGCGTGGGTCTCATCTCTCCTCATGCTTAACGTATCCTTTTGTTATATCATTATTCTTTCATTACATTTCATTATATCATTATTCTTTCAGAATTTTTTATATATTATATATTTTTTTATAAATATGCACATATATATGTATATAATATACATGTGTATAAATAAATAGGGAGAGATAAAAATGAAAAAAAAAGAAAGCATGCACATATGTATAGAACTACTTTTCCTTTAAATAGTAGTATTAAACTGTTTCCTGTAACATTAGGACATTAGAATCTTGAAATTGAAATCTTTCCTCAGGGTCATCTATGAGTTACATTTGGACATAATCTCTTTATTAGCTTTAATTACCAATTAAATATCCTGCTATCAAAATAATGCTGTGAACAGATTTTGTTATTACCTTTTTTCTAAACAGAAAACCAGCAACATTTTGAGATTTCGATATCATCTCCAAAAAAAGATTTGCAGAAAGATTTGCAGTATGTGAACATTCCAGACTTCCAAGTTTTTCTCAAAACCTTTCATGCTTTTTAGAAATATTCATTTTCCAGAAGAAAACAAAAAAGAATTGTTTTCTGTTGTGCGGGCATTCAGTAACCAGAATGGGGGTGCATGATACGAAGTGCCACAATAACCATTTTGATCACATGTCTATGCTCCTGCAGTGCTACATCTTTTTTTTGCTAATCACAAATACAGTTAGGTTGGAAGGTACCTCAGGAGGTCATGTTATCCAACACCCACAGCAGTGGTGCAGTTAATGCATATACTGCCTTCTTTATACCTTGTTAATTGGGTCAGTGTCTTCATGCAACTCACTGATTCAGCCAGGATCAGCATTGTCTCTTATTGTAACTGCTACTCATTTTAGAGCTTTCTTGGACAAAACATTACAAGATCTTACAACAGGTATCTTCTGAGAAGAGACTCTCAACTCTGAGGTAAACTGTTGACCCCATAAAATTGTTGGTGCACTAGTTACTCTACAAATTGATACAGATTTCCAAAAATTACCTACAATGTACAAAATAGTGCACATAACTATTTGATATTCAACCTTACAATAAACTTTGATTTAAAGTAGTGTGTCCTAAAAGAGCAGTAGATATCTTTCCTTTATTTGTATTTAATTGCCTGATCTACATTCTTTAGACCTGGATGCTTATACTTCTCCTTTTAACTATATATTTATTTTCTTTGTGTGATTTATTATGCTATGCATTAGAAGCTTACTATTGTTCCATCTACAATTGATATGAAAATATCTGTTCTCTTCCTCACTGTAGAAACAATCCTAAACAATAGAATCTTAAACAACAGAAACAATCATAAAAAATATTATATTGATATATATAAACACAAGTACTGTATGTGTAAGAAACTTAAAGCACTCTTTCCAATAGGATATTCAGTATAGCCAATATATTGGGTATTCATTAGATATCAGCTGGAAATAGGTTTCCAAGTTTGGGTATTACACTTCTAGCAAAATGTGGACCCACTAAAGAAAATGCAGAGAAGAAAAAAACAAGCACAGTCTGAGATCTAGGAAAGCATGAAGCTGAACATGGTGCCAAGTAGAAAAAAAATGCTCAGCCTCTACTACACAAAGCAGGAAGAGAGTCTGATAAGCTAAAAAGATGATGCCAAAAACCTGATCCCAATGGCTCTGAGTCCTTTAAGGAGCACAGCATGTAATGAGTATCATTATATAGTGTTCTGTCTTTTCTTGCAGAAAAGGTTATAAGAAATGGACATATTCTAGAGAAGACAGGAAATATACAGATTTATTGTAGAAACATGGTAAGTCTTCAAATATTTAAAGGTTGCTTTAGTGAAGAAAAGAACAAACTAGTCACCATGTCCATGTCCACCAGACACAAAAATATGACTTTGTTTTTGATCAACTAAAACCTTTATTTCACCTTGCAAGGTGCTGCCTATCTTTGTGTAGTTCATTATTCCCACCTACGTGCAGTGGTTCCACTGAACTGACCCTTTATTTTTCACAGTTCTACAATTTTTCAAGATCGTTCCAAATTCTAACACTACCCTGCAAAGGAGGTTTCTTTTGCAAATACTTGTCAATGTAATAATTAACTGGGTTGGATTATACTGATTTATATCTTGTGTTATCACAATAAAAATAAACATTACAAATCACTCTCTGTTTGCTACTAGGCACAATAAGTCATACCATATGGCAATGAATTACTGTGTCGGGAAAAATATGCTCGATTCATATTATTTTATCCTCTGGGTTATTAAAGTTAAGTGTATCAGTAGATTTCCTATAACATAGTTGTGTTTTCATGATTAATGTTAAATGCTATGTTTATGAGACACAGTTGTGTTTCTGCTGTAAAAAGTGTATTTTCTAAAGCTAATATTGACCAGTAAAATTTCAAGTACAGGTCTTAAAGACTTGAAAAGATTATAGATTTTAAATTCAGCACAAAGACATATGGAGCACTTGGACATTTATAGAAAGGCTTAAAGAAAGTGTGATGCTGAAGGAATGATCCATAAATGTATTTTAATTCTGTGTTCAAAGAACCTTTAATTTTCTCAAGAAAAAACAATGTATACTATAGTACTATATATTTAAATAATATAAACATATATTTTACCTGCTTGGTCTTTAAATATTTTTGATATGACGACAGGCACTTTGTGCTCAGCACCACCCTGCAAAAGATGTGTATTAACCATGAGATCTCAATTAAGGCTGTAGTGAACTATTTATACTGAAAATTAAAAGAAAAACAAACAAGAAGTTATCCATACCTTTATGCTTAAGCCCAAGCCACCAACTGGTTGTCTACGAAGTGTAACAGTTCTGTGCTTTAAAAAATTGCAGAAAAAATAAATTCAGGTGAAAATATGATATCTGAACAAGCATATAAAATGTCTTTGATATTTTTTTTTTTTACTTTTTAAAAGTTACTTCTCAAAGGTACCCTAGAATCTGGGTGATCAAGTTTATTTCTGAGGTATGATTCAAGACTGACTTCATAGGCACTCATTTAATTCCCTTACCATAAAGGTCTTTAACACTGAGAGCAGAACACTTTTATATTGTGAATTCTGCACACAGATTTTTAATGTTTTTTTTCTATTACTGAAGCACTATTCTTCCTAGATGGAAATTTTTACATCCTTTTGCTTTGACAAATATTTTTGTGAAAAAACTATATGAAGAGATTTGAGATGCAAATTTTTACAGCTGAATTATTTTCTCTAGCTGATCATTTTTCAATTGCAAATACCAGTGTTTTCTAATCCATATCTTCAGGCCTATGTGAATTTTCTTGCAGGATATGCTTCTCATGATTATTTTCTTGCATTTTCTGTTGAAGTGCATAAAGAAGATACACATTTATCAATATTTTTCTATAGTAACCTATCATATGTTTAATACTATACTGAATTTGACATTTCATTCATGTGTACCTCTCAGTGCCTGACACCATAATAATGGAACATGTATCTTCACTTCATCTGTTGACAGTAATTAATAGTTGAGCAGGACTTTTTTAGCAACATGCTGAACAATACTGCATATAATGTTGATTCTCAGCACCTACAACAGTAACTACTGAACATTTAAGGTAAAATATTTTTCTTTTTATTCTGTATATCAAAAATCTCATATGAGATTACTCTTACATGTAAATTTCTGATTGGGCATTTTATGATTTCACTAATTCAGATAAATGTGAATTTTGATGTTCAACAGTTAACCCCATACCCAACACGTTATTTATTTTTTCTAACACTCAACTTAGCAGACTTGTGACAATATTGACTTGGAGGAAAGGGCAACAGTAAGTCATACATTTCAGTTTGACTTTAAGAGGGTAAAACTAAAGCATATAGTTAAAACTTAAGAATACTTACTTGCATTTTTAAAATTTATCTTTTCTGTTCCCATGAATATTATACTACTCCAGTCTGTGCTAAAATGGAAAAGTATTCTTTCATGACATATGATAACTGATTTAATCAAAGGTGTGTATGATTCAATCTCAGACTATATAATTCAGCTTTAGTGAAGTATGTGCTATTTCAGATTATTTCATTGATTCTTCATTTTGAATTGAATCAAAACTTTTAATCAAAATAATCATGTGTACTGAGAAAGCTCGGATCCAATCTGATTGAGAATACATGGATATCTACGTTTAAAATCATTGACTCATTCCCAAGAGCCATTTTTCTATGACATAAATCCTACTCGCTTATTTAATTTTTTTTCTTTCCCTGCACCTATACTTATCCCCTCTAAAAAAATTATCCCAATATAATTCATTGTACAGAAATGATGAAATAAATTATTTCAGAGTTTAGATTACTTGAGCATTATTTGGCAAGAAATGTACATATGCTGCAAGGATAGCTTTTGCCTTTTTATAATAAAAAAACAAGCAAGATATTGTCCACTGGCATTTTCTCCATTCAACTGTAACTAATACACATATTTTATACAGTTGACAGATAAATTTCAACTGATAAAACTGATTAGATTATTCAATTCAGAGCCCTACAAGGCACTCTACTCGCATAATAGTTTGTTATAATTTTGATATTTATATTTTCATAGCTTATAGCATAGGTCATTATGTAGCTCCAAATACTCCTATTAAAAAATATTTTCACTGAAAGATAGATTTTTGTTAGTGATTTTCAATTTTCCAAAAACGGAAGAGTGTATAAATGCAGAAGAATAGAAGAAAGCTAAAACTGGGTCAATATTTAAAACATATATAAATTCATTATATCACAGGGGCTTAAAGGTCAGATGATCATAATTTGTCAACCAACCACCTGTTCCATTATAGAATAGCAATCAACCCAGCTCATAAAAATTTAAAGGAGAATAATTTTATGGAAAACAGAGCTTTTCAAATTAAATTAATATTTGTTATGCAGTTTCCAGTCTTAGTGACAGGTACCAGTGCTGTAATAACCCACATAAGGCACCAATCTGACACCACAAAAATGGTTAAAGAAAAAAATAAAACTATGCAAAATAATATGGCATATTTTAAATGCATTTAAACTGGCTAACTAAAAGATTCCAAATCAAAATTTAATTAAGATAAAGTCATCAATTAAGTGGGTATGCTTCTGGTAGGGTAGTGACAGTCCCTGGATTATTAAAAAAGTTCAAAAAATTAGTGATCTGAAAGAAAATCTAAATTAATTGCAATAATGTTTGTAGGTGACACAAAGTGAGAAGTAATGATCACCAGGACAGATTCTGAGTACACAGTTATTTTGATGATTTGTTAAATTAGAAGTTACAATACATATTTTAATACAAGCAAATAAAAGATAAATTCTTCTTGTAACAAGGAAAACAAATTCCATAAATAAATAGAGCAGAGCACTCTATCTGGAAAAAGGTGATTTTCCAAAAAAAGTGAGTTCTACTGAGTATGAGAAAAATCTGTATTCCTAAATAAAACCACAGCCAAAAGCACTAGTGTAATCCTACATCATTAGGTGACTATTAAGCAGGAGTATGGACACTTAAATTATTTCTGTATCTGGCAGTGGTGCAAACACTTGAACGAATACAGCAAGTTCTGATAAGCTCATTTTGAAAATGATAACACACAAACTGGAGAGGCAGCAAAGAAGAGCCACAAGAATGCCAAACAGCTTGAGAGGTTTGTCTTGTAGTGAAACAGATACCAGGACTTGAACCTATTTAGCTTTTTTAAGCATATTTCAGGGATGATCAAGCACAGTTTTAAGCAACTTCCTTGGCAGAAGAGTGAATCTTACAGACAAATATAGTGCAAATTTCAGTGACATGAAGTTGAAAATAGACACATTCAGACTACAGACACAACATTTTAAACCTTGCTACCAGGGTAAACCATAATTGGAATTTAAAATAGTGAACATTTTTAACAATAATATGGCCTTTAGACCTTAAAATGAAATGATATTTCTTTTTTATCTTTCTTTAAACCATGATCTATCATGTTATTTCATGAACACAGATTTAATTCAGTTCTAAATGCAGAATTATTAAAATCCTCATGGGCTTTTTATGGTACTATCCGCTACAATATCTGGATTCACCCATAGAAATAAAATTAGTTAAAGCTATCACAAGTAGCCTCATCCTACAGAGTAAGAAGGGAGGCACCTAAAGATTAAACTACAATTTATTCTGTATTACTGATGCAAAATGCCTAAATATATTTTTTTCTAAGTATTTAATATTTGTATGAACTTTATCTGTTTAAAGAAGATATGAAGGCAGAATTCATGCATGATGAGAGTTATGCAATTTACCATGTTAATATCATATGTCTGAGTTCCTTCCGCACGGGAAAGACAGCATATATACATGGTTCATTACAGAGACTTTCAGGAACATCATATAGCAGGATCCCCAAGACTAGTCTCATCACAGGATGCACAGGTTAGTGATACGGGATGTAACTCCACTGGTAGTTCTCCCAGTGGACGATGGTCATGTATTTTCTTGCTGTGAGAATCTCTTTCTTAAAACTGAGATCCTAGATAGTTGAAATAGTGGTAAATGACCATCAGGCAAATAGACAGGTTTTTGACACCAGGGAAAAGACTCCAGAAAGTCTAGTTAGTGAAGTGCAAGGTGATACATCTCACAGGAATCTTGCTCAGCCCAGAAAAAAACAGGAAGGAGTCTGTAGGTTTGATCTACATGAGTACCAACAACATAGGGAAATTCAGGAAATGAGCTCTAGAGATAAAAACTAGATTGCAAGGAAGTAAGTTGGAGACCTGCACTTCTATAGTAAGATTCCCCAAAATGCTTCCAATATTCCCCACAGGACTGAGGAGACAGACAAAGCTCTAATGTCTGCCTGAAAAGAGAACTCAAGAAATATGGATTCAGATTCATCAGAAACTGAAGGAATTTTTGAAATAAAGGGAGCCTGTTCAGGAGGCACACACTTCATCTGGACTGTAAATAAGCCAAAGCTGCTGGTACTTAAAATTCAGGAAGGCTGTAAGTGAAATTTTAAACTGTAGGGCTGGGAAAGAAGTACAGATGAGCATTATTGCGGACTATGCTCGTATTATGGATATAAGCAGAGAAATGCTGTATGCTCAAGTGAAGGGGTTTTGGAGAGGTAGAAGATGACTGTAATGTCAGGATGAAAACTATACATAAATATACATACATATAGCAAAGGTAAAACAGTCTGCATGAACAGCAGAGTAGAGGCTCTGTGAGAAAAAAGAGCTTAGACTCAAAGAAAACTAATAAACCAACTACCTCATCAAATAAAACAGAATCTCTATGGATTCCAAGCTAAATACAAGCAAGACTGTATATTACAATGATACGAGTCAACTAGGTTGACAACAGTAACCGAGATATGCAAAGAGGTGATGAAAATGAGAAATATAACACTGATGACAGATTTAAATTAACCTCATGTAGATCAGACAAATATCACACCAGAATATAACACAGCCAATAAAATGTAGGTGTCTATCAGTGACTGCTTCATGGAGCAGCTGCTTATGGAGCTCAAAGATTAGATGCAACACTTGCTCCTGTCTTGAATACCACAAAGGATCTACTCTGTAGCAGCAACCACTGTGTACTTTAGACTCAACATCTGCAAGAGCAGCAAGTTCAAAAATTCCACTGCAATTTTGATCCCAAAAGAGGAATTATGCAAAAGTAAGGAAGTTTGGTAAAAAGGAATATAAAGTTGAAAATTAAATCTTCATAGGCGGTGTGAAGACTACTTAAGGTTACCACGCTGGAAATGCAGAGCCACTGAATGTGGCTTAACAAAGCTTAACAAAGACAAAATGAAAGCAGCATGGCTAAATAGCAGGATAAGAGAGGTTATCAGATGTAAGAGAGGTTATCAGATGTAAGGAGTGGACATCATATTGAAATGAAGACAAGAGAAAGAAACATAAGCAAATGAAATATAAAAACAGAATTAGACATTGGAAGTAAAGAGAGTTCAAAAAACAACTGACAAAAAGAAACAAAGAATCAAAGAATGAAAGAATCAAAAACAATCAAAAATAATAATAAATATTCAAATATATCAGGAGCAGGAGGTCTGCCAAAGAAACTGCAGGGCCAATTTATGATGAAGATATAAAGGAGTACTAAGAGAAAATAAAGCTGTTAGAGGGAAGATAAATGAACACTTTTCATTAGGGCTTACTGTGAAAGAAAATAGAAATGTTCCTCCAATACTCCTTGTAGCACAAATGATATATGGATCTGCATGATTCTGAAATAACTTTAGGAGCAAATTGACTAAATAACATAGCAAATCACCAGGGTCAGATAGTGAGATTATCTTCACTGCTTATACCTGAGACAAGAAGGATGAGTGAACTTGGAATATCTGCAGAAGGATCTCATGAAATAGTAATTATAAAATAGCAGATAAAAGACAATAGTAGATAAGTGTTAATGAAAGAGACTTTTTTTCCCCCACATATATTACTTTTATATGAAGTTAGGATTATTTCTAAATCAGTTATTTCTATAATGGAGTCAAACCTTGGGGTTAAAATAGATAGTTCCACAACAACATCAGTTCAGTCTTCAGCAGTGGTCAAAAACACAGATCAAATTTTAGGAAGTCTTAAGCAAAAGAATAGAGATAAAAAAAATAAATAAATATATGTGTGAGTGTGTGTGTGTATACAGGTGTATATATATAGGTATACATATATGTAAATTAGACCACTGTAAAAATCCAAAGTTCACCTATCCTTGAATTACGTATACCAATTTGGTCCCCTCATATGTAAAACTTCTGGAAAAGGTTTAGAGAAGGCCAATAAGGATGACGGAAGGACAAAAGAGCCTCTGTACAAAGAATAACAGAATAGCCTATAACTCCTCAGCCAGGAAGAGAGATGGACTGGGGATCAGGAGAGTCTTAAAAAAACACAAGTGGCATGGAAGACAGTGAATAGGAACCAGTCTTTATCATCTTTTGCAATACATGAATTAGGAGGCATCAAATGATACTGTTAGGAGCTAGGCTCAGATTAAACAAAAATGGGTGATTCTTTGTGCAATGAGTAGCAGATCTATAGCGTCTGATGAGAAAAAAATTTTGGATGCTGAAAATCTACATGGGTTCAAGGGGAGACTGGACATGGAAAATAATTCTGTTAAGAGCTAATACAAACTACATTTTGCTTAGGAAAACCCTGAATAACTTCAGGCAGGGAAAGTGTTAAGAAAAGCATCATATATTCCTGCCCTATCCTTAACCTTTCCTAGGGATACATTAATGGCTACTTTTGAAAAAAGGATACTAGACTCAGTAGATCTTAGGTCTGAATCAGTACTTATGCAGACAAAATTTCACAGCAATGAAACTTGGACAGAAAATTATACTAGTTTTGTATGCAGTTATGAAACAAAATTCTAATACAAGAACTTCATGCCAAAACCAAACCCTAATATTTGTAAAAAACCAAATCTTCTGAAGACATAAATGATAACTTTATGCATGATGAAAACCTAATGTTTTTGTATAATTCAAATATAGAGACCGCTTATTTTACCCCTTAGTTGCCTGTATGTTATGTATAATTTTTCTATTCAGATTAATTTATTTATGGTTTGAGGCTAAAGTGAGGCAGACATCTGTAGCTGTCTTAAGAAACAACCACAAAAATATAGCGCTACAGCTGACTGTATGATAACTGTGTAATATTATTTCTGTATAGGCAAGGAAAACTCTTTACAAAGTGTTACAAATTATCAATCTGAATCTGAACAGAAAATCTGAAATACTATTTTGTTTTTTAACTAGTGTTTTGTTTTACTAATTATATCCTTTAATAATTTTTTATTTATTAAAGTCATTCATTCTGAAGGTTTCCAAAGTACTCGATGTGTACACTATAAAGATCACTTACTCAAATTGTGCTACAAAGCAGAAGTAATTCTGTACCTCTTACAGCAGATAGCATAACAGGCTTTTGGGTCTCTTATTTCTAGGAGATTAGAGGAAGAATAAGTGGACTGCATGGAACTTCAAGGTGCATTTGAGTAGACAGAATGTTAATTAATAAAACTGTAATTGTTCAGGATACCAATATGAAACATTCCTACCTTTGTGGGACCTTTTATTGTTGCAAGTAGACAAGGATTCAATTGTCCATTTTTCCAAGTGATACTGGCTATGTAATACCTATCATTATGTTTAAGAATTGGGTTAACATTTTGGGAATGATATTAGCTAGCTTCTAAGCTTTAAGAAACAGATTAAATTGACCAGTATCAGAAGTACCAACATAGAAAGAGAAAACAGATTTACCTAAGTGCATGGTAGGCAGAAGCAGTTCTGTGACTGTATAGCCTAGCTGTTTCATTTTGACTTAGTTTACTGTGGAGAAATATATATTTTGGAAACAGGCTTTTTCTTTGAAAAGTTAATTTTAAAAAAGAGTAGACCAGTAACATTCTCATTGTTATAAAGTTATAGCATTGTATGGTCAATATTTCGTCGCAAAATTTTATAAAATAAGATGTTCAATTTTTCCCCTAAATTTACAATCAAGGAATCTTTTAGAGGGAAGCGCAGAAATACACACTCACTGCCAAAGCCCAAATAGGACTATAATTTTCTTAATATTACAGAATAATGGAATTTGCAAGATTAAGATTACTTCTAACACTTTTTATATAGCCCTATAATAATAACAAGAGGTTTCAAGGACCAACATATCTATCATTTCATAAAAAAGTACTGCTACACAGAACTTGAAATTTAAGATGACAGGCTGTTACAGTCTGTAACAGATGGGTAAGACAAACAAATGGAGAAGTGGAAACAAAGCCTAACTCTGGGCGTAAATCCTACTGCAAAATAATGGGTTCCAATCTTGATATCTCTACTAAATCTGCTATCTGTTTCTGGAAAAACTGAAAGCATTAAAAGGTCATAAAATGAAAAGTTAGAAAATGTAGGTGCATAAGATGAATTCTTCCTGTGAATTCTATTTAAGGTTTGAATAGAAATAAAATTCCTAAACACTGTCTCTTTGGTCCAAGAAACCAAAGTCGACTCACAAGAATTAGCATATAGGGATTGTGTGCAGATATGAATGTTGTCTGTGAGTTCATTTCAATTTTTGCGCTTTTGTTCTTGCTGCCAATTAGATATCCAGTGTTAAAAAGCTATTTCCTGGAATTTTATAGGTGCACGGTAGAGAGAACTATAGGATGGACAGGACCCTCTGTGAAAATGAGTCCAGCCACCTGTTAGGGCAGACAGTCAGAGCACAGAACACAACCAAAAGGGTAAATAAAAAAGCATCTTATTGGTAAAGCCAGTATTTGATTAAAAAAAAAAAAAAAAGTCCTTTAAATGCCTTTAAATGAAAATGTAGCTTATGGGGGGGGGGGGGGAGGGAGCAATCCAGAAATCCAGTTGTACATGCCTGAATAAAACCTTTGTCTTGTTCCAAAGCATGGAAACACTGGAGTTCATGGTTGTTGACCATGAACAGGCTTAGATATGTTCAAAGACAATGCAACTGCATTTAAGAAAGCACTTTGCTTTTGATGAAAGACTAACATCAGCAGTCATCACGACAGAAGCAAAAGCAATTTCTAGGCAAAAAAAACCCTTGTAGCTGCAAAAGTGAAAGGGTGGAGTTAAACTAAATTTTGTGGTTAGAAGTAATATTTAGAAGTGATCAACTTGTTTGTTCCTCAGTCACTATCATGCTCATGGAACAACATTTGTTCTGAAGGGAGGCCAGAGCACAACCAGTGGGTTTATATCTTGTCACAGTACGTAGCTCAGAGACAAGGGCTTTATTTCAGAACAAGATCTTGTTCTGTGCACAAGGGTAAACAACTGCAATGCATAAAAAAGCTGTTCACGATGTGAATAAGCAGAAAGGATTTTGCCCTAACCTAAGATGCTGACAGGCATAGACCACAGATGAAATCAGACTTGGGCAGGATGCAGTTCAGTACTTATGTCGCTTTCAACAACCTGTAGCTCTCCAAAGCTTTAAGCATGAAAGCAGTACCAAAAATATATTTGTTAATTAAGCCTGCATTTTTTTGCTTAGATGTAGTCCCAAAAGGTTTTAGAAGCCCTGGGAGAGACAATTTCAGGGAGAGAACTTCAGGAGAGCTCTAGATTGAAATAGCATATATAACTGAACAGATTGGGGAGCTTAAAAGATCTCAGTCATCAATATTGAAACAGACAGCAGCAAGGCAAAAACTTTAAAGAATTCCAAGAATGATGCGAGAATATGTTGAAAAACAAATGCAATGCAAACTTGAAAACATAGACACCAAATAGAAGAGCAAGATATCAGTAACTAGAGAAGAAACTAGTTGGTAACTGGAGGCATAAAGTGGAGGTTGTAACAACTTCCATTGCTACTGAAACTATCCTTTAATACTACATATTTTTCAAAAAGTTTTTAATCCACTTCTGAAATATTTCTATCAGGAAAAACATGAATTACCCTCCTCATTTTAAGTGCATTTCCCTACAAATAAATCATAAACTCTGGCTCACAGACCTAACTCCTGAGAATGATACAGCTGAAAACCACCAACAGCTTTAATAAAGTTTCTCAAAGAACATCGAGACTTGCCTTATGATACTTATTAAATGTAATTTGGAGAACTACGTGGTCAAACACCTGCCTTTTAGTTATGAGATAGCTCTTGACACAATGGTTTGATAGAAAAGTTTATCTCTGCATGTGGATGGATACAAATATATAAAAGACTTTTCTAGAGATGTGAATGGAGCTTAAGGGCCAATGTCAGAAGCCAATTATAGTTCTAATTTTTGGTGCTGCTTGCTGTCTGTCACTGAACAATCACAGAATTCAGTTTAGTGTTTTGTAGCAGGATTTTACATCCACCCATCAATGTCTACCCGTTTTGTCATCATTACCAGATTGTCAACATCCAGCACTGGCAGTCGAGGAAGGGGATCCTTCATTATGAAGAGTATTCTATTTGTGCGTTAATGAACAAGGGGAGAGATTTCATGAGGAGGTACTTTAAGCTTTCCACACAATTTGATATAAAGGGATATATTTGGGAGAAGATTCAGTATATATATATATACTGCGTATATATATATAGTGTGTATATATATATATAGTGTGTGTATATATATATATATATATTCAGCATATATATATATAATGATCCTAGATGGCTATAAAAGTAATATACACAAACATAAACACTTGGAAATTTGAGTTCTTTCTAAAAAAGTAGGCTCATACAGCAAAGAAAGACCTTCTAGAAAAGGAGAAATATTTAAACAATTGTTCGTCATGCATTGTGGAAGAAATAATAGGCATTTTACTATCTATTTTGTATCCAAGATAAATCATAACAAGGCTAGGAGATGTTAGCTGGCAGTCATGACTATTTGGCAGTTGGCACTGGTTGTACCATAGTTAGAAAGAAGCAGACAAGAATAAGGGAGTAATTTTAGGGTAAATAACCTGGTAATCACACTGAAAGCTGTGAACATGCCATTGCCACAGCATGCAGAACCTTCCAGCGGGGCAGGCTGTGTGTGCCCCCTTCCCCAGCAACAGCCAATCGCCAGGTGACACGGGAATTTGAGCCAATCAGAACCAGGCATTTTCACCCATAGCTGAAAGTGCTGAGGTTGCCGCGTGGACCCAGCAAAGAGCCCATGGAGGTTGCCGGAGTGCCCAAGGGCACTGGCCCCCCGTGTCCTCCAGGGCCACCTGGTCTGCACCGCCAGGGCACAGGCAGGTCATAGGAGAAATGTCAACATTTGGCCTGCCCAAACTCTTCCTGCCACCTCCTCCATTGTAAGGCTGCTGTGTCACTTGTCCATATATCTGTGATTAAACGTGCTTTGGTACCTGAGACCATCTAGCCTCCACATTGCCAGCTCCATCTCAAACCATAACACACTATTAACTTAAGCAAGGTAAGTGGCTAAACAGCAAGCTAGGAAAATGCAAGCAAGGAAATCATTCACTGCTGCATTGTTCATAGTAGTTCAAAGTCTTTGTTGTTTTTATTAGATAAAGAAACTTTATTCCCAGTTCTGTGGTTGTAATCTCCTCTACTGGAAAGAATAACCTCAAAAGGCCATCTTAGATGTTGGAAAGAAGGCACCAAATTTTCTCCAAGTGACACGGCAGGGTGACGATACAAAACAAAAGCCAGCCTTAAACAATAATGCAGAATTTACCAGCCAATCCCTTGGGAAATATTCAGGGGACAGGAAGAAGTGGAACAAAAAGGTACAATAAGAAGAGCTAAAACAAGTCTGTAACAAGTCCCACATGGGTGCAAGGAAAGAAATAGCATGATACAAAAAGGGATAAGAAGATGAAGATACTTAAGATATCAGCCAAATCTTTTCTTATTGCTGAAGCTGCCACAGGAAGTTATAAGATAAAAAATTATTGAAGAGACAGATGCTGTGAGAATGTAAAATGTAAACGTAAAATGTATCACCAAATGCAGACATCCAGGGCAGAACAAGAATATGTAAAATCCTTTGGTGGGGAGATCACTGCAGATAAGGATTTTCTCAGCTACACCCTCCACCTGTTCACTCCCAGAGCTTCCTCAGCATACTGCTCTGCATATATTTAATATTCTGCCATATATTGAGATTTCCACCTACACTCACATAACCCTCACTGCTCGCTGATGAGCAGCACACTTCCACTTCGCTACTGGATGCAGTCTGCCCTTTGCCCAACACTCTTGCTAGAAATAAGGATTTTAAACTACAGAAGGGACTGCATTTGCCAAAATTCTATCAAGGTGGAAGTCAGAAGAAAAACTATGCCTGGGAGAAAGAGTGTACATGACAGCTGTAACTAGAGATGGTACTGGATTATGATTTATCACTGACTAGTATAGGCACCCATGATAAGGCTAGTAGACTTCACAGATCATTCAGCATTTCAGAAGAATTGCAATGCCAATACCTAGGACTGGATTAGAGAGGTTCCTTGTTGCAGTACTTTGTAGTCTGGGATCAAAAAACAAATTATTAAATTTAATTAATTAATTAAATGCCAAGAAACACTGAATTTTGATTGCTTCCTTACTGACTCCTGTTACTACTTACATATGTCCCACAGCCTTTATGAAAGACCATGAGTATCACAAATCTTAAGAAAACAGTGAAGGTTTCACCTAAATTTCACAGCCACTTAAGACTGAATCTGCCATATTCATGTATTTCTAAGGATTGTTAATATGGCTCTCTTGGGAACTGTAACCACCAGCACCTTACCCTTAACTAGGTAAACTGTTATATAATGCAATGAAAAATAATGTAAAGGCTCTTCCATGTATTGGAGGAGGGTGGAAATCAAAGACCTGTTTTACAACAGAATGTGTTATACTGTTGGTTGTAACATGTTTAGCCTTCAGCAGAAGCTTTTTGCTCAAAGGCTGTCTGTATAAATTTTAGCCCTATATCCATGTAATTTTTAAAATACTGTTTTATAGTCTTAGAAATAGTTTTATAGTCTATAAAAAGACACTGTAACTTGTCAGGAAGTGGAATAAATTAAGGAGAAAATGGAAATACAGGTCAAGAAACCTCAATAAAGAGAAAAGCATGCAGTAATCCTCTATGGCAATATGTGATGCTTCATTCTCCAGTCCCATGAAAAGGAGGTAAGCTGTAATAAAAGACAGGTAAACAGAAAGCAAGAGAGTACTGTCAATATAAGAGATAGTTGGAACTTTTAACACAGGTTTTTTGTTTGTTTGTTTGATTTTTTGTACAGGATGTCATCTTTTCCCCAAAGGAAGAGGAAAAAAAATGCAGCTATAAAAATTGACTGAGGCATGCCAGGACCAGTAGAGCTTTGTACAGAGGCAAAGCAGATCTTTTCACATGCAAGCTGAGATCTGGGACAGCTGTAGATGATCCTTGCTAAGTGTAATAAGGTGTTTTTATCAGTTTATGTTGTTATAACTATTTCCATTACTGCTTATCAAAGTCTTAGTTCATTTTTGATAGAGTAAAATGAAGTCACTCATTCTATTTTTAAAGCCTGCCAACCTAAAGGAAGATTATAAAGAAAACTGAACCAGATTGTTCTCAGAGGTGCACAATAAAAAGAGGAGAGGCAACAGTCACCACTGGCAGCAAAGGAAATTCCAGTTGAGTATAATGGGAAATAATTTCACAGTGAAAGTGGTTAAGTACTAGAACAGGCTGCCCTGGTGAGAGATGGTGGAATCTCCATCCTTGGAGATTTTATAAACTTGAGTGGACAAGGCCCCAAGCAACCTGAACAAACTTGGAAGCTATCCTTGCTTCCAGTGGGAGGTTGCACTAGATGACTCCACCCCTATCTCAGTGGGAGGTTGAACTGGATGACTCCACAGATCCCTTTCAATCTAAATTATCTTGCGATCTATTCTAATAAGGATGAGTCTGAGAAACCACAGTGTAGTTCATTCTCCAGGGTGTGGTGATCATATTACAGATTTCTTAGTGACAATATTGGTATAAGTATTGGTATAAGTTCACAAGAATCTCCAGGAACTCCCTCACTGAGTTGTAAGATTAATTTGGGACAGGAGCTATCTTTGGTGATAAGAGAGGATTTGAGACTTGGACTGATCCCAGACTGTGAGAGCAACAATATAGATAAAGGCTGTGCAGATCATCTACAAATCTGAATTTTCAGAGTTGCTAATTGTTATTACATATATGGCCCCAGTGGCAATATATAGTTATATTTCTTTCTTTTTCCATTAAGAATAAGCTGATTTCTTTCAAGTAAAAAGACATGCTATAACAAGAATTACAGCTAAATCCTTCCAGAACACAGCTGTTCTTTAGCTGAATAATTTCAATGGCATTCGCTGTTACATGTTGGCAGGTGTGAAGGCAAAGATGAACAATAGAGGCTGTATCCACCGGTGTCCTGTTCTATCACTAAAGATGCTTATATTTCCACACAGTCAGATATTCTGCATCTAGCTATCGAAGATTTTTAACTGTTGCACAATCTTTTGCAATATATACAGTAGCAATTTACCAATCCTGACAATTTGTCATGGCTCCATGTACAACAACAGATTAATTTAAATTTTAATAAAGGATGCATATATCTGTCTGCCTGTTTGCCTGGTTAGCAACACAGAAATACTGATACTGTATTGCTGTCTTTTCTACCTTGTTGGTAAGGGCACTTAACCTCAGCTAGATTCTGACCATATCTCAGGGAGATTTTTTTTTCAGGGATATCTACAGTGTCCCTTTTATTACTCTCCTCTGTACATTTATTACTATTTTTGTCAATGCTAGTTACTTTTTTGCCTTTAATAATAAACCAAAGTTATTTTCTGTTTGTCATGCTGATGAATACTCATATTTATTATTTATTTTGTGATATAAACTTCTAACTGTTCTCAAAGTGACAGCAACAGGAGCTTATGATCTTTAATAATATATCCTAAAGCATTATTTGATATCTGTCTTCTAAATATCTAGGCCAGCTTCCCAGAGTACGGAAAATAAATAACAAAAGGCTAAATAATGTATTTCCTCCATACAAAAAAATCTAATTTTCAAAAAGAAAAGTCTTTCTTTAATCACCAGCTTGATATTTCCAAATAAATAGAAATGTTAGTTATTAGCTCTTATGGCAGAATGGGCACTGGGCAAACAGTAATATTAGTAGTTACCTAGACAGAAATGTACTTGGGGTATAAAGAAACTTTTAATGCAGACCTATTCTCTAGAGGTTTGCCAAAAGAACATTCTTCTCTGTCCTTATTAGCATCTGAGTTATAAAGGCAAAAAGTCATAGCAGTCTCATCAGAGATTTAAACAGTACATTCAGATGCTTTTTTTTTTTTTTTTTTGGGGGGGGGGGGGAAAATCAACAAAACAACCAGTCTTGCTATTTTTTGTCCCTATTCACCTACCTTATTTCGATGTGGCAAACTCCAGCTAAGACAAGACCTGTGAAACTGGATTGTGTGCCCAGGATGTAAAGCTTTTGTTATTCTAATTATATTAGTCTTCCAAAAGCCTCTGAAGAGTCTTCTTCCAATTAACAAGCCAAGAGCCTGCATCAGAAACCTATTTGTTCTACCACTGATCAAGTCAGAGACAATTCAGCTCTGTGGGAGGGACTGATCAATAGTGATAAAAAGCTAAATGCATTTTTTTTTCTTACTTTGTAAGTGGACTTAGCAGGGAATAGACACAGAAAGGTAATAGAAAGGAAAAGAAAAAATGTTTATGAAAAGTGGAGAGGCTTAAAACTGGGCTGACAGCAGGAGAAGTAACATAGCACTTACTAGACAGTAAGATAGTGAGGCACTAGCAATATATGGGAAACTAATTTTAATAAGTGGAGAAGCAAAAAATTACAGAAATATCACATCTTAGTAAAGCACATCATATTATGAAAGTATAGAAACAAATGCCGTCCTGTTTCTCCTTTAACTGATAGTGGATTCTTTCCCTAGCTACCATACAACCAATTTGCTTCTGTGGGTATTGTTAAACTATTCATCCTGAAAAAAAAATTACCTGTTTTTCTGTCAATATTTTCAAATTTTGCTTCTATGAATGATTCTCCCATACATTCTCCTTTTTCCTACCAATGAGAACCCTGTGAAGTAAGTCACAAAGACTTGTTTGGAGTGCTTGGACTTTCCAAGTCTGAATGACTGAAACATTTTGTTGGAAGGAACACATATTTAATAACATATATAGAGAGATAATCAAATAATATATAATCAAACACTGAGAACTTATTTCCCACAGTGGTTCCACTTCTGGAAGGATTTTTTTTACATATTTAAAAGCCGTCTTTTCTATTGTGTAGAATCTGGTATCTAAATGCAAAGACAACTCTTTCTTTAGCTATTTCTTCTATACATACCTTGAATTCCACAAACCACATTCCTCTCCCTTATTATTTTACATCCAAGTCAAATGTCTAGTGAAATGGGCTAGTGAAATGGGATGAACTGCCATCAAATTACAGAAAACCAGCTCTACATTTTCTCATGAACAGGTGAACAGCTTTCTCAGTGTTTAAAAATGTATGGCAGAGGCAAAATACGAAACAAGTAAAGGTCAAGATGATGCTAGTAGAAGTAATTTACTCTTAGTAGTATTTTACAGTGATAGGACCTGCCTTTTATCTGTACAATCAATGTGAGAGGCTTATGGAGCAATCTGTGTTGCTGAAAGTCCAACCCACCCCAGTGGCTTGTGTAGTCCTCTGTATTGCACAAGCTCAATGAACTGGTCGGCCCCATGGAGGCTGCAATTATATGAGAAAGAACTGAGAGCAGAGCAGAACAGGTAACATGGAATGCTTTCCACAAAACTGGCTAGAGAATTAAGTACTGTCAGAAGTAGATACAGAACTTTCAATATTTTCCCATTCACATATTCCACCTACGAAAAGCAACTCTAAAAGCAGAAGTTTTTTTCCTCCTACATATCTGAGATGATTACATAAAGAAAGCAAATGAGTTATTTCTATTTTTGTTATAAAGGAAATAGTGTGATGAATGGCTCTGTGCAAAATACAGATTAACTATGAATAATAAATAATAAAGGCAAAGTATAGAAAGGAGGAGAATAAATGAGTAAGACAATGTGATTGTCTATAACTGCTATAGAAATGCCTTTCAGGTTACAATTTTCTATTAATATATTGAATTATACATAGTCATATAGAGGACAAGCAAAATTATTTTCTTGAAACACTTAAAACATCTAGCTCTTCTGGATTTTTCTTCAAAATTTTAGAATAGCAAAGAGAGTGCTAAAAGACTACCAGCTATTTCACCCTGATTTCAAATTCTGCCTTTGAGTTCCTATATACTGGTAATTTATATTCTGTAAAAACTAAAATGCTCATCTTTACATTACACTCAATTGGCATTTATTTTAAAAACTAATGCTCCAAAAGTTTCTATTTGGTCCAAAGTAAACCAAAGCAAATATTGCCATGAAGCCTTGATTTAATCCATTTTTCTCATTTGAGTTTGACAACAGAAACTCATGCAGATTGAAGATAACACTTTCAAGAAGGGACAACTTGAGGAGATCTTGAAAGGCCCATGGAAAAGCAACAGGTAAGAGCTTTGTAATTTACATTTTAGAGTCTTCAGCAACAAAACCTACAAAAAACTTGAGGAAAACTTAAGGATAATTTAGGATTAATGTAAACAATCAATAAATATTGTAATAGTCATAATATTGTAATAATATCATAAACAAATCATAAAGATTAAGATTTTCAAAACAATTCAGTTTTTCAATTTATAATTTCTATTATATAAGTTCAATGCATTTGTTAAAAAAAAAACCCCACCAATTATAGCAATATGGAGAAAAACAGTGAGAAAAATATTATCCTGTCCATTAAAGGAAACAAGGAAAAAGTTCAGCCGTAACATCAAAATAACATGTGAAGATGAGAATTAAATGAATTTAGAAAAGTACAAAGCTATAAGCTCTACCACAGTATAGGCAACTGGACAGGTTAAGGAAGACCCAGTTGTTTGTGTATGATCACCTGATGTTTCAGTGTTTTCCTGGAAAGGTCAGCTTGGCAGAATTACCATGTTGCCTACAAACAGTGTAATGAGGAAGAATTCCTTCTTAATGAACTATCTAGAGCCACATAGTACTTTGCAACTCAAACCTAGATTGCCATCTGAACTGTATATGAAACTACCTCACTTCTACAGATTAATGCTACTTCTATATACTGGAAAAGCTGTTTACTTTCTGACGTAGTCCCAGGCTATGCCCTTATCTCTAGGCTTACCTACTTTTGATTGTTACTCATCATGAAATACAACCTAGGATCTTCAGCTCATTTCGTACACAGTGGCTACATGTCAGAGCTCTGGTACTCTACATTGACTCTTACTTTCCAGAACTTTTTTCAAAATCCTACTTCTTATCTTAAAATTCCAGGTATTATCAGAGCCTGTCTTCCCGTCCTGTCTTCTTCCAGGAAATGCTACTAAGGGGACACATAAAATGTAGCAGTAAAGTGCATCAGGCTTGCTTTTTTTGCTCAATGAAAGATGATCAATACAGATACAGATTTGATACTTTTTTTTTTCTCAGATGCAACTAGCCTGTGCTAATTCAGTCAAGAACTATCTCAGAATTAAATAGGATGAATTTCTGTTTTCTCAATGAAAGAAAATTTATACAAAAGGCATCTAGATACCACCAAGACCAGAGCCATCATGTATGCTTATATGTACAGACACCGTGAATTGCAGCCATAAAACATTTTACTATGACTTTTGTAACCACAATTTGCATACAACTTCTCAGTGCTACCAATAATGTCTGTAGTTAAAGTCTGCACCTTTTCATGCTTCTCAGTGAAATGGAAAGTATACACAAGCTGACGATTTTTGGCTCAGGCTTATATTTATTTCAGCAAACCAACCGGAATGTGACATGCCTTTCACTTCACTAAGTGTTCTTCCACTAGCTGCCCACTGATGCAGTCTTTTTGCACATTTTTAAAAGCAAGTCATGTTCCATTGAATTACACAGACAAGGTCTGAAACCAGTATATAGTTTCTAACTTCTAAAAGCTGTTTGTTTTTATGTGATATTAAACAAAAAATACAGATATTTACTGTAGCAGAAATTTATGTATGTATGTGTTACATAAAAAGGCTCTCACTGTCGCTCTCATATGCACACATATGTATACGTGTGTGTGTGTGTGTGCATATACAGATACCCCTATATACTTTTTGACTCTTAATCCTCAACAGGATATCATAAACTTACATGATAACTCCTAGTGCTAGATTTTATGTTCAGATGAAATGTGCCATATAACAAATAGACAAAACACTCCCTTTTTGTCCTCTCTCTGAGGAGGCTTCCATGCATTGTTCTAGCGAATACCAGCATGGTTCATGAAATTTATTTTACTCGGTAAATCTGGGATATCTACACTTAGATTTAAGAGGAACACTTTCATATGAGGAAATAAAAGATGTTATTTGAAGATGTCCAAAACACAGATGCCACTGTTGTACTCATTATACAAAACGTCTCTAGATTTTCTAGCAACAATATTAAATGGTGATACAGAAGACTTTTCTATAGCTTAACGACACCACATGCTTTAGAAAAACTTCGTAACTGAATTTGGGGGGGGGGGGAAAAGAACACCATACATATGCTGGCACTGAGTAAGCTCCATCTGTGGCTGAAGAAGAATTAAAATGAAGCAAGTAAGTATCTGTCAAGTGTTCTGTCAGCCAGCTCTATACCCTTGAACAGACAATTGTTGATACTTGATGCATCAATGAAGAAAACTCCTTGTATTAGTTTACTCTTAAAATGCTTTCAGTTGGAAATACAGCTTTTTCTTGCTTTTATTTTTCATTTAATAAGCTAACAATATTTCGTGGAAGAATGCTGTACTCTCAATATTTATAGATTTTTAATTTCTTGTAATGTCATGTCAGAATAAAGGACACATACCATCTTGTAGGTAAAAAAAAAATAAGTTCTTACCTACAAGAATCCAAATATGCACAAAAGAAATATTGATCATTACATATTTTCTATTACCAAATAACATATCTCGCACTCCAATAGCATATTCTGATCTCTGTAGAAGACATTAAAAAATACAGTCAAAAACATAGAAATCTAGAAGCACTTACATTTGCACTGTGATCACTTCCACTAACACAGACGACATCTTGTTTTTGAATTGTTAATACCTCTTTTGTAAGCTTCAGTCGGATGTCATAGGCATTTTCAGATACTTCATCATACAACAATGCAATACCAGTTTTAGTCTGTGAAAACAAGGCACAGAAATAGAAACAAAGATTTTAATTATGTGAACACTTCATAATGATAAAAAATAACCTCTATCCGATTCAATACACAAAATGCATATAAATAAGCATTCTTTATAAAAAGTGGAAAACTGGTTTGCTTTTTAGGCTTCAAACGGATTAAACATAAAAAGCCTCTTCTGTACTGTAAAAAGACAGCTAAATGGTCTTTGAAGTAGGTATTAATATATAAAAAAATATTCCCCATTGTACTGTTCAACAAAGGATTTTTTTGCTGTAGAAAATTCTGTTTATTTTTAGTCATACAACTTACTATTAATTTGTATTAGAAGCAAAATGTATGCACATATATATATACATGTATGTATGCACTTTTCAGTTTCAACAAGAGGTGGAGAAGTGTAATATTGTTACTGACTCAAAGATGTTCCTTCCACTGTCTCAGGAAAAAAATCTGTATCCTTCATAAATGCCACCTTTAAGATAGAGTTCTATTGTGGTACAAAACTGTTTTCATACAGTAAACCACACATATACACACTGCAAACATATAGGTGTTAAAGGTTTCAATTTGTTTAAGTCAAATGGACATGTATTTCTGAAGTTACATCATCACCAGAATATTACATACTAAAGTCTATCGGTAGTCAAGTATGTTTGTATTAAAAAAAGGTAAAATCTAAAAGATAGCTTGTAGCCAGAAGAAATGATTATCCTCAAAGTTCTCTACATGACTAATAGAAAAGAAAATCTGTTTTGACTTTTGGTTTTCTTACATATGCACAGATTTCCTACTAAACTGGAATTCAGAATGCTATAGTTAGTTGTTAAAATAAGCAGGCTAGTATAATTTCAGAACTTTACAACTGTTGCACAGAAGAGAAAGATTAAAGCACCTGTTCTGAAAACAGACGATCATATTTGAGAGTAATATTTGTTTATTAATTTGTATCTATAACAGTACCATCAGACCACTGTGCACTTTCTCTGTGCAAGTGAAGAAATCAAGCACAACTTAAGGTTTATAGCTACAGTGTTGGGGTTTTTTTAAGACTGTTTTAAATCAAGTCATTCACCTTCATATTTTGTTTTTATTTTGTTAAATAGCAGACTGAGTAAAGAACAGAGTAATGGAATTAAAGAAGAAACATGCCCTGTGCATTGAATGGATGCTCCTCAACTGATTTAAAAGTAAAATAAAAAAATGGCACATAACCTTTAAAACAGTATTTTCATTACTATAAAGATTAAGCAGAGAGCTCTTTGGTGATTGTTAGTAAAACCTTTTGGTCTTTAAAGGCAGGATCAGTTCAAGCTTAAGGCACTTATATTTTGATGTCATGTAGCTCTATGCAGAAAGAAAGTGCCAAAGCATCCATTATAGTCCACGGAAATGGAAAACTGCCTAGACAGCAATTCAATATACCCTTACATAGCAGTTGCTCAGTTGAATTGCTCATAAGGTTCTCATTAGTGCCCCATGTAGGCCACTGCTGCCATTTAAGACACTTAGGATATCCAAGACAATCTAAACATGTATGTGGCCCTACGGGAAACCCAGGTGCTTCTAGCTGGAGGCTTGGCCAGATCTCCATAATTATAATGAGATGCAGACACCTATCATACTAGTAGACATCTACCTGTAGATATTTTAAGCTTGAAATTAATCTCGCCACAAAGGTTTACAATGTAGAATTTCCCATCTAGGCCAGCCATTTGGATTCTGTAAAGCCAGTGGTGAGAAATAAACACTTCTGGAGCAGGATTTATCTGATCTCTTCTACAGACCCATCTAGAATGAAACAAATTGCATCATAGCTCTCTACTTCAACTTAGAAAATAAATATAAATGACAACCCAGACACAGGTGTCTAATTCTGGACAGATGAATCTTGTCCCTAGTGTCTGCTAGGAATGCCTAAAGGAAAAAAAAAAGTTCAGTGTCATGTGTAAACTTTAATTATTCTCGTTTGTTTGTAAACTGACATTACTTTATATTCACAAACTTTCAACATTTTAAAATTTCTAGTATGATCGGATGATTTATCAATACAATTTTATAAATGACAGGATATGAAAACTGTGTCAACACAATCTCCTTAACAGTTATGGTACAGAAGAGCAAATATTTTCAAACAGTAGAATTCCCTTGCAAAATCAGCTTACCCAAATTTTGCTCCCATTCAAAGGTTCTGCATCACTACTTCACCCAGCCTGGCAATCATTGTTACTTTTGCTGATATGCCAGATTATGCTTTACAGAAACATCTTGAGAGAACAGAACACTTTATATAATCTAAAATCAGAACATTCTACTGGCCAGCAATTGTTGCACATGTTTAGAAGTAACACAATTAAAAAAAAAAAAACACAACAGAACTTTTAATTGTAACAGCCCATCAAATAATGAATGAAACATGTAGAGTGATTAAATATTGTAGTGTTTTCTATCATGCTATTTAAACTAAAAGTCTCACTGAAGTTCATCTATTCCTATTAAAATGAATACCTACTTCACACCATCTAACTTTCAGTGTGATCTAAGATTACAAACAGCAATACCATATTTGCTTTCAGAATCAATAAAATAAATCTAGATTTCTCTTAGCCTTTCAATTATGCCTTTTTAGATCATTATAAATGGCTGTGAATTAGAATTCAGAACATTCACCTGTTCCTCCTTTGTATTAAAGAGGTGTTACAAGTAACTCCACATTCATTAGGCAAATTCCAGTATGGACAAAGTGCTTCTTCAAACAAGACTATTTTAATGGCAATTTAGTTTTTGCATGTACTTGTATATACAACATTTAATCTATGCTGGATTTGTCTTGATTTCTCTTTTAAAAAGTTTCTTTATAAAGTAACTGTTCCAATAACTGGTATCAGAAAGTGAGATTTGAAGAGTAGAAGTATCTCCTAAAAATGACACAGTAATGTTAGAGACCATACACCAAATTTGTATGTGTTTTGTAATAAAAGAATGCACAAAGTGCCTAGAGAGTTGCATCTCAATAGAACTTGGGTGCTTATAGTGAGAAGTAAAGGAATATGTGTTTAAATTCATTTGGGCAGATAAGGAAATTAAATGTTGGTTGCCATACCAATACATATCGTACTGGTAAGTTTTCTAGACATTGGCCTCAGGAAAACAAAAGGGGTATGTGTATGTATGTGTGTGCAGAGAGAGGAAAAGAGAGCACAGTAGCATACACATCACATTAGTCGTGACATTTAAGAAAGCGTAGTCACTATTCTGTCTTTGAAAGAAGAAACACTGAGGCTTACTTTCTTGAGTAAGCTCAAAAACTGTCAATACCACACAGAAGAAAACAGCACTTTCTAGATGGAGCTAGAATTGTAAATACATCCTTTTATCAAACTTCTATTCTTCACTACTCAGGGCAGGACCTCTCTGTCAGTGTACTTGCTTTAGAGTGCTCCCTGTTCAGTGTAGTATTTTGGGACCCTACTCAAACTATCATAATTCTTTCAGTGCACTGTATCTGCAGCCTAAACATCACAGCTGTGAATTCTGTTTCAGAGTAGACATCTATGGGCCAAACTTTGGTCTTAATGGCATAAGCATTTGTCTTCATTACTTTAATGTTGAAAAAACTTGTAAAAAGTAAGGCAGACATAAATGTAAACGTGTTATTGAGATGTATTCCGTCTTCTTCTACAGAAACTATTTACTTGTTTACATATAATTGTTTTTCAAATGTAATACTGAATTAGAGCAATAGTTTTCAGGCTTTTTATGCTAGTGAATGTTTGACATAAAAGAAAGTTTAAAACTCTTTTACAGAGATTTAGATTGCAGAAGTTCTCAGTAACTCAAAACTTCTCTCTCTTCCTTCCCTCTGCCTAAATGGCTTTTATCATTTGTCGTCACTATTTTGGCCAACTGAATAGAGGCGTCAGTGTCTTTAGACCTGCATGAAAATTTATTCTAAGGAGTTTCCCTTGCTGTATCTAAAAAATACTCTGCTCTAGTCCACTGAGTCACACTGATCCTCCAGCAGAAATTACCATTTGCTGGTTCTTATGCTTAATAAATAAATTTATAGCTTCAATAGCACAACAGTTTGATTTTCAACTGCTAAAAATACATTTCTAAATAAGCTTTCTTCATTTGTAAAAAAAATTCTTTTAGCATCATATTTGAACTTAAATTTAACTTTTTAAAGTGAAATAAATAAAAATATTTTATCAACAATCCTTGTATCTCAGAAACAGTGATTAAATTCTTTAATCCAATTATGAAGGTTTTCCTGAAAACTTAACTCTGTTGAAATTTCATATCTGTGGTTTACTGATGTTTGGGAGGACATGTGAGAAGTGGGGTCACTAATTTTTATCCTATGTCACTTTAAATTAAGCAGAGATAGAACTTTAGGTTTGCTGTCTGCCCCACAGTGCTCTCACCACTAAGTTAAGGAAGACTTAAATTTACTCTCTCATAACTGTTCTGATATATTTTATACACAACTTCCACTATTGTGATCAAAAGACAAAGGAAGGCATTTTCTTGGAACGGGAGAGAATTCAAATTTGAAATGACCTTGACTAATACAAAAAAGATTCAAAAAAATGGGATGAAGCACCACAGAAAAAAGTAGAAGGTACTACACTCTAGGAATAATAATCAATTGCATGTAATTGGGAAAACTTGTACCACTCCTTCAAGAAAGGAAACAGGAAATATTAGTGTACTATCTTGTTGCAATAAAGGCAAACACAGATCATTTCTGTGGCTCTACTTCTGGTTCTCCCCAACTGATTTGCTTCCCTCCCGGCAACAAAAAACAGTGCCCAAAAGTGAACATAGCACTCTGGCTTTGTAGTACAAAATGTTCCCTCACAGTGCTGAATACAAGGGAAGATTATTTCATGTCCGTGAAGTAATCCATTACCACAGGTTGCATTTAATGCATCCCAGTAAATTTTCTTTTTATACATTATGACAGTGCTGACTCATGGCCGCACTAGAGAAAAGAGATAATGAACTGAAAAGAGTCAAGAACAAAAAATTAAAAACTACCAGAGATCTGTAATTCTGCATGAATTAGGGTTGTTTACCTTAAAGACAGAACGGCAGGGGAGATGATGACAGTTTTAAAGTACTTCAAAGCATATTACAAAGACAGACGGAACAATCCAATAAGAAAAAAAAAAAACCTCCTTTCTTTAGCATACTCCTACTGCAAATAAACTGAAGTCCTCAGATTGCTGGGACAGATTATGGATTTTCATCTCTGAGGGATTCTGAGAGAAAACTGAACATCTGTCTAAATGGTACAGGTGCTAATCCTCTTACATGGCAAAAATCCTGGACAGAATGATTTCTTTCAGATCTGTTTGTCTATGAAACTAATGTTTAGAGTTATGACTTCTTGCATATGACTGGAATCGTGCATTCTTGAAGAATTCTGACTGGCTTTAAAAGGGTATCTACATTGAAAAGCTTGTTGCTGTTACAGGAGAGACATGAAAAATAACTAGAAGACCTAAAGAAGTTTTTCATTTAAGGACCTAAAAATGGATTTGTGGCATTCAAAATAGAATAGGTTAATATTAGTAATTTTCACACCAATTAACCTGAAGGAAGACTGTACCCTAAAAAGAACTGTAACTTTGTCTTTCATGACTAGAAGGTAATTCCAGGTTTAAGAGGCTTTGAATGAGAACATAAACACAGGCTTTTTGATGGACCAACCTGGAATAAAAGGATAAGGACAGCAGATATGTAGGGATTATAACGATAATGAAGTCCTTAAACAGATTGTTTGGATAGATTATGGTTCCCTAATACTAGGGGTTTCTGAGAACAAGTTACAAAACCATCTGTAAAAATGCTAACCATTGGATGCCCAAATGGTATGGACTTTTCCCATATCTCAAAGAGTAACTCAAAACTGCTGTAGATCAGGAGGTAAAATGCTGTTTTACAATCACAGAATCATTCGGGTTGAAAGGGAACTTGGGAGGTTTGAAGTTCAATCTCCTGTTCAGATCAGAGTCAGCTCTGAGATCAGACCAGGCTGAAACTCTTCTAAGGATGGAAACTACACAACCTCTCTGGGCAACCCACTCCACTGCTTGGCTGTCCTCCTGGGGAAAAAGCTTCCCCTTGTATCAGGTCTGAACCTCTCTTTTCAATTTTTGCGTGTTGTCTCTCATACTCCCATCATGCACAACTGTGAAGAGCCTGGCTCTGTCTTCTTGATACTCTCTCATAGGTACAGGGGGGGCTGCTATTAGTTGCCTTGAAGCCATCTCTTCTACAGTCTGAACCACACATGAGATTAAAATTCAAAGTTGTTCCAAAAAACGGGTGCTCTGTCAGAGAGTACCAATGGGTTCTGATGGAGGTTTTCTTCTGAGCTCCTATCCCCTCCCAGTCAACAACTTAATCAGGCTGTGCTTTTAACAGGAAATACTGAAGACGGGGAAAACAGGAGGGAGCTCAAATTTCCAGACACCGTTCTGCTCTAAATTCCTATTGCTCACCATCACCAGTGCCACAACTGTCCAGTTTCCATGTACAGAGGAGCACAGCAGTGCCTTTACATGCTAGGCCCAAGGATATCACCAGGGGCGCTTACTGCTTACCCAACCTCAGAGTCCAAAGGCCAGGGCTGTGCTGGACACTCTTACACACTCTACCTTGTGCTTTGGTCTGAGGACCATGCCCAGGGCCTCTCCCCGCACACACACATAGCTCACTGCCAGCTGCTTCTGCTTCCGCTCTAAGTGAGCACAGCAACTGCAGTGGTGACCGCAGCACCAGCGTCTTGCGCTACCCCTTGCACAAGAGGTGGCTGCCTGCCCCAGCAGTTCAGTCCTTTGGCCTTCGCCTGTGGCTGAGGCAAGACTACTCCCTTCCCTTAGAGCTGTTCTCAGTTTGAATCTATGTACCCCTTCCACCCTCCATCCAGAAGCTGCCCCTTTTCCCAACCAGCCCCCTTTACTTTGCCTTTACATCCATGAAGAACAGCAAGGTAGCACTGAAAGCCCATGGGTTTACAGCCTGCTGCATAGACAGAGGAAGAGCACCGTCAATGCAACTTCCAGAAGAGGGTACACCGAAAGTGAGTTGTAACAGGCAGCCGTGATGTAAGAACTTATTTGACTGAATAAGATGGAACTGCCCACAGCACAGCCTTGCCCCAAAACTGCAACCCATATAGAAATGCAAACTCCCATGTAGCTCAATGATACAGTGTGTGGGTGTGCACTGTGAGCTATAGCTTAGAAACTGCACCCATTATGATAATAAGTATTCTGAAAAGTAGAATGACATTCTACTGGAATAAATCCTGAGAGAAAAATAGAGCAATATGGTGTTTGAAAGAACAACACATATTTGTAATAGAAAATGTATTTTCCTCTACATGATGATGCAAAACTCAGAATTATAACTGTTTTGCATAGATAAAAGCATTTAATAGCATAAAAAAGATGAGGAATTTAAAATGCTAATTCTGTCAATGACTTTTACAAGAGCACCACATTTATGTAAACTTCAGCATAACTGAGTTCTGCATATGTTGAAATGTTTTGTTAGAACAAGGGTGATACAAGCACTAAGCACCTACTTGCCTGAGCCACAGAAAATGTTGAGTCCCTGATAATCATCTAGGAAAATAAGTAACAAATGCATCATTCGCATGTCATTCATATGACACGTGGCCAGCCACAGAGCATACAGCGTTTATTAATACATTAATCTGGCAAATATTGTCACTGATAAGCTTTAATCACTAAACTAGGCAATGTTGCACAGGAATTCAGGAGAGGCTTTGCTTCACTTAATCATTGATTTTAATTTTACCTTTTAAGTACAGTGTTCTTCACACACACACATGCAGTTGTGAAACTGAATTTAATAATTAAGATGGGTAATAAGAAGGTTTGACTGGTTAAACATTACTTGTACTGTAAACCCATGCAGAACAAACACTATAAATAATATTTGCAATATAAGTATTCTTGCTTTCTTCAATTAGAAACTTTACTTAAAGTTAGCAGAACATATCAAACGTAGCAGCTCTAAGTGCAAGCAAATAGAATGACAGAAAAAATAGTGTAGATGATGTTTTAAACACATTGCTTGTTTTTATTTTGCTTTACAATTTCCTAATAAAATTACTGGAAGAATAGATCTATACAACCTAGAAAGAAAATTAAATATTCTGAACTACCCTTAAACTTGAACTGGAGAGGACTTTAGAATGCATTCTGTCAGCAAAAGCAAAAATCTGAAATCATATTTGTATTACCTAATTCTACTAATTCCCTCCTTCCCCCAAACTACAGTGAAGCAAGAGTCTACTTTGTCATTATCATGAAGTAGACTGAAGGGTAGTATTATTTTCATTTCTGAAAAACAAACCAAAATAAAATAAACTGTGAATTTTATTCCAGTCTGAAAGCAACTGCCAATGTTAATCTTTGATAGCAGATTATTTTTAATATCACAAAGTCAACAGTAAGTTTTAATCTAGAATAATATACAACCAAACTGACTTAACAGCTGCCTTACTTCTATCTAAGATGTATTTGAAATGTATCTTCTTTCAGCCTCTATTTAAAACAAACAAACAAAACCTCAAGCCAAACCCACCAAAAATTAATCAAAAGGAGAAAACTGCTTGGTAGCCTAATCAGTAAGTAGCTAATAACAGTATTTATTCCTCACTTATTTCCTTTTTTTAGTCCTCTTGAGCAGTTGAAGTATGAGACTAGATTATGTATTTTGATTAGACTGTTACGCCATTTCATAGAGTTCACAATCACCACTGTCAGTCAGTGGCGAAGAACAGAAATTCCTGACAGCCTGTTTTTAAACGTGTGATTCATATTCATGCTAAAGCCAGTGGAATTTGTCTGATGGGCATTAATGATTCCAGGGTAAGTCAATTAAGACTAATGGTACTCAGTCACAATATATTGTAAATTTTCAATGCAAGATATTTAATAGGTAGATATATGATTATTATAAGAATCAGAATTAGAAACAAAAATGTTCAAGAACAGATATTTAATAAAAAATTCATTCTATTTTTCCCCAAAGTACAGAATATATGAATATATGAATTATAATATATGAAATATGCATCTTAAAAATTACTATTTTTCATAAAGATTTTTCTTATTTTTGCATATCTGCATTTATCAGTGCTTATTGTGGATTAACATTTTACTACATCCAGTTAAAAGGCATATTAATGTTAAAAGTTTTTAGAATATTTTAATTGCAGCATTGTGATATTATTTTCCAGCACTTCAGGACACAGATTTTTTTCTAAATATTTAACTAGCATATAGAAATCTACAAAAAAGACTAAAAGCTCAAGCTAACAGCTGTCTGAAGAGATGCTCAAAAACCATAATTTTAAAATCTATTTTACTGCTTACATCACAGCCTGTCAACCAAAAGCTCTCCTCAAAATAGCCTTTGGGGTGGAATGTCGGGATTTTCTGTTAATGACATTAGTCTTGCAAGAGAAGTGATTAACAGCTGGCTTTCAATCTGTGTGATCTTAACCATTAGAAAGTAAGCAGTAATGTCTTGTTTCATTATTGCAAGCACAGTGTGTCAGCAGCTAATTAGATATGATTGATTATTGTCATCCTCATGCACCTCTCAAAAGATCAGAAATATCTGAATCCTGTAATGCATGTTTAGAAAATGAACTTTCAGAACATCAATTTGGATAAAAACTGCCTGTTAAAAACACAAATTCTAATCAGTGCTAAATAATAATGCCACACAGCTGAATATATTAGAACACAGTCCCTATCCCAGAAAATAGTCAAGGCATAAACTTTTAGAAAAAAAATGCCTAGTCTTATTTTGATTTAAAAGATATCTTTAAGTAAATTGACTGTTTTTTGCTATACCTCATTTTTTCAGGGAACTGATCAGTAGGACAGAACTAACTAGCCTAAGAATATAAAGACACTCCTACGCTTACAGCAGGCAGTTACCAGTTAAACAAGAAGGAAAAAATTTCACACTTGAAACTTGAAATACTTAGCAATAGACCAAAAGGTCCTCAAGAACTTTCTCTTTGGAGATTATTGAAGAAACAGCTAAGAGACTGCTTGAAAATTGATTTGATCATTTCTACTATTGGTACCATTCAGCCTACCCTGATAGGTAGGCTGTTCCTTTTGATATATCAACATGTAAATAAAGAACATATTCCCTTAATATGTACAACTGGGAGTACAATTCATCCAGAGAGACTCACTGTATTTTCTTAATTTGGAATAACCAAGTATGACCATACATAAAGGTATCATGTTTTTGTAATGAAATAGCTGGCCTTGTTTCATTTGCCAAATCTTCCCACTCCTGCTATCCTTCCCCTTTACTCTGATACAACTGTATCACATTCATTCTTTTTCTACCTTTCCCATCAAGTTTTTTTCCATTCTTCTAAACTGTGTTGAGTTGTTCTGCCAGAACCAGCGAAGCAAAGCTATATCTAACTGCTTAATTTCTAAATAAGGTGCATGCAAATATTTCTGGCTTCTTTCTAAGTTTAAAATGACAAAATTAAATTCTATACTTTCATCATCCTCCTGTGAATACTGCTATAGCAAAGATATTCATATCATTATTACAGTAAGAATTTCCCATACTATGTTGTCTTCTACTACTATTGGACTTTCACAGTAAGATTTAGGTAAAGATTAATAACACAAATACAATGGGAGTTAAAAAACAGCTCCTGAGCATTAAACAAAATCCAGGAAAAAAACTTCTATTTTCATCTGTAGTTGTTGTTTTTACAGGCCACTTCCTCAGATAAATCCAGATGTCGGAAATTAAAATCCTTTTAGCCATGTATTTGGCTACTAGCCTGGAAAGTAAGGAGACAGTCCAGCTACATGTTTTATCCAAAGGCTTAATGGCATATTTAAGCTGATCCTGTGTTACACTTTCTTCTTCTTCTTTTAGACTTGGTTACAAATTTCAAATATAAGTGTGATGATCAGTAACTGTTCAATACTTTCTATATCTGACAGACAGAATACTAGTTAAATGTGTCAAATGGGTTGAAATACTGAGAGTACTTCAGATAAATCTGGGAGGGGATTTATGAAGACTTATCAGTATGAAAGCAAACATTTTAAGTCCTGAAATTAATAAAGAAAAAACAGGATTAAAGACATTAAAGAGGATAAGGGCATAAACTACTTAAAAAGAAAAGAAAGAAAAAAAACCCTCTATTTTGAAATTATGGGCCTCTCTAGGAAACACAGTGGAATTGGCAGTAAATGGCTAAGTAGGATAGGAGCCAGGAAAAAGCTGAGAAGTTTCTAAGAAATTATACCTCTTAGCAATCTCATATTCAAGAGCAGAGATGACAGCAGTGCCTAGACAGCCAATATTAAATAGTGGAGAAGAGTCTAATTTAAAAACTGATCATGCTAGGTCATGCTAGGAAAAAGATAAGAGAAGCAGTTTGTTTACGCCTAAAATACATAGAAAAACAAAATTTCCTGTAACAAGAATTTCATTGTTTCATTCTGTTCTTAAGAGAGTTTTCTTAGGAATAATATAAATATAAAAAATTCCAAAATGTATATTTGCATATAGAATTTGTAAATAGTTGATTACTATGTTGTAAGCTTCACAAAGAATGGCCTTTTTCAGAAATGTGTAGTTTGAAACGATGAGTTTCTGAACTTGCTGGGACTGCTACACAGTATTTAAGTATTAAATCATTGTATGAGTTAATGGTAAGCATAGATAAAGATGGACTAATCCCAACTGAGTCTTTTGCAACAAAGAAGTCTTTAAACAAGCAACTATTATAACTGATTTAACAGTGGTTTAATATAAGTCATTTCCATATTCTTTAGCAATTAAGCCTGAACCAAAAAATAGTATTGAGAATAAGCTTTGTAAAAAAAAATGTGTTCATAAAATGAAGAAGCTGGTAAAATATTTGAAAATATCAGAGATGGGAAAACAAAAATTCTCAGTGCAGACTAGAAAAAAAGAGTACTTGAGCTTACCTTTGGGGACAGAAACTATAAATAAACAGAAAAATGAATAAATTACCATGTTCAAGTTAAACAAGCATCCTTCAGGAACTGGAAGCTTACCCAAATAAAATCAAACAAAACAAGCTGGAAATCTAAGGGAAACTACAGGTTTTCTGGAATACCTGGGAATAGATAAAAAATGCAGATAATGTGAGTTTTGAAAATAAGTTATTTATTTGACTCATATTTCTTCAGAAAAGATGAAGAAAATCTGTTCTAAGTAACTTTTTATGGGCAACAAAAACGTAGTCAGAGGTGGCAAGTATATGTACTTTTTAAAGCAATAAATAATCTGGGGTGAATAAATATTTGTACAGAACTCAAAGGGACTTCTTATATTTTTAAAGTGTACACTGTCTCATTAGTATCAAGATGACTGAGCAAGAAAACTAATCCTAAAAAAATATTCCAGGAATGGTGCTAAGTCTGATTCAGGCAGTTGAATATAAAAATTATTTCACATCTCTTTCTCAACTTCAAGAACTGACCAGCCACTCCAGTCAACTGATTCTGATACACAGCTAGTGTAACCATTTGGCTTATGCTTATTCAGACACATTTATACATATATACACATGTACCAACTGACAAAAATAAAACTGTTAGGAACCGATCAAATAAATCTGCAAGCAATATTGGATACAAAAGCATTTGAAGGTAAACCGACTGACAAAAGATTCTGACCTTTCAAGGGTTTTGACAAAGCCCTTCCTAACAGATATGCTTCAGAGTATAATAAATTTACAGTGGAAGTTGCTTTTTATTCATAAATGTCCCTCCGATATCATCTTATACTTACAATTATTAGCCATAGGACACTGGACTAGCACAATTTTCCATTGATACTTCATGGGAAACCTTCACTCCAGGATTCTGTGAGTAAGGGAGTATAGCTACATCACATACTGCAGTTCAACACATGTATCAGGGAAGAGAACAAGTAACAACCCACGTTCAAACACAATTTTGTAAAAGCAACCGCAAAAACTCACATAAGTTGATTCAGAATTGTGTTTAGAATTGTATTTATAAACAGACTTCTCTTCAAATGGCAGATCTTGCCTAAGCTGTATACCTTGTGGACAGGAATTCTGGGATTCAGTTTTGGGAGGGAAAAAAAGACACAAGAAAGGAAAATATTAAAGCTCTGAGAATATGATTTTTTTTAAAATTTTGTTACTCTTGAGCAAGTCAAACCATCTTTGTTATTTTGTCATATTTTTAAGAGTTGAATCGTATCAACTGCAGGAAGCATTTTCAATCTTTAGGTGTCTTAAAAATCTTAGGGTAACTAAACCCATCAACACCTTTTTTTTCTTTTTTTCTTTCTTTTTTTAAACAAAGTCACCAGAAAGTGTCATGTTTACAAGAATACTTTTGGAAGATTATAGAAAAGTCAGGCTTCCAGTCAGTCCTAAGAAAGCTGGCAAAGCAAAGACATGATGGATAAGATATTACAGCATGTCACTGCAAAAATACTCAGCACTATTCAGCATGAAGACAGTCCACCTATGTAGATGACAGATTTCATTGAAGAGTAGTGTGCATGTGCTATAAAAACCTCTGAGAATTAATTTCCAAAATGCACTTTCCTTAAGCATTCCCTGAATCAAGCTTATCATGTACGACTCTTGCCAATGGTGCACAGGCAAGAAAAGGGCCCACAGAATAAACTGAGGGTTTGTTGTTGGCCTTTGGGCCTTTTTTCCTCCTAACAACCTTGGCAGACCACTACAGACAACCAATGTTGCCTATATGTTCTACTTTCCACTGCCTCCCAAAACACGAAAAAACTTGGAATTGAACATTCATTTAGTCAGCAGTTTGCTTTAAGTTATCGCTCTTTTAAAGCACTATGCAGTTGGAAGTAACAGTTATTTCAGCTGTTTCCTGAACACAGTCATATCACAGTCACACTTAAGTTATTGAAAGTTTTCCCAGTTACCTTAATTAAAGTGTTTTACAGGGTTTTGATAACAGCATCAGCAGTACAATAAAATCATATGAGTACTGTAGCAGAACTACTGCCAGATTCTCCTAATGACATTTCACAGTGGAGATGTCAAAGGTGATAATGTCTATGTATGTACAAATATTTTGATGATGGGGGCCTGAATACAAAAGCCTCTGTTGTGCATATATATTTGAAGCACATTTATGAAAGGCCTTTGCTGGAAAAAGCTATATACTCTTGATTAAAACATTGACAGTTTCATATATTTATGCAAGTATAAGAGTCAGATTTGCAGGGCAAAAGAGTGTGTTCTTCGTGAAGGAAACCGGGAGAATAGAGGTATGGATGCGGAGAGAGGGCTATTTTCTTGGCATAACATAGCATTTTGAGAAGAGCAAAAGGAGGAGAATATAGACTTTAAAATAAGAACAGGAGAAATAACAAGAGGAATTAACAGTAACAGCAGTGAAAAAGATAAAAAAGCGAAGAAAAGGAATAGGGAGAGAAAAATGAAAAAAAAAAGATAATTTAAAAAACATATGCTTAAAGAAAGTAGTTGCCCATCAACAAACATGTCCTTCTCTTTTGCAGCACAGAGATACTAACCATGAGAACTTGATGTAACAACTATGCACAGAGTTGATATAAAAATCTATGTGAAAAAATGGAAACTGAGAATTTACAAAAGTTGCACTTAGTGATAATACTATCCAAAACAATTGTAAGGATAGATAAAAAATAAGGCCACAAAACACACCTATTAAGCACACCGGATCCTGCCCAAGGTATATCATTGCTTCTTCCAGTGTCAGAAAGTTCATTTGGATGACCATTAATGTAAATCGTGCCACCACTTTCTACAACTTCCTTTTCAACATGTGCCGAGACACACATGCACAAAAGCTATCCTAAGGATCACTGCTATAGTTTATCATTGATTATTTAACCCCATTTATCTCTGATATGATTACATTATTAAGTATGTGCTTTTTACACCCCTTTTACACACTAAGCCGTACTTTCAATTACCACTATTCTACACCATAGAAAAGTAATACTTTTCTATACACATATTAAGAATTGACACAGTGAGAATATTACTCCCTCAGCCTTTCCGTAAACATTTATTTCTGTTTTGACTTGTTAGTTGCAGATCTAAGTATTATTACACCTGAAAAATTTCTGTGCTTTTCTTTTTGCTGATTTTTGCCTTAGCACATAAGGCATTGAAGATTTTCTGATCAGGGAGGTCAGTGCAGGGCACCTCCCATGCTCCTGCTTAGATTTTCTGCATTTCATAAATGTCAAAGGCTTACTTTTGGCTTCATTATCTTCTTTTGCTTTTCATGCTATAGGGACACACATTTTTTTTTTTTCTAATTCAGACAATTCTTACTGATTTTAATGGGCCATTAAAAATCCCAGGAATAATCTTAAATAAACTCTCTCCTTTACTTGTACCTAAAACCAATCTATCATTTTCCTCTTACAAAAAAGAAATAGCATTCTGGCACAAATGAATGCATGTTCCACAAAATCCTAGGGATGTAATTTTATTCCCGATGAAGTCAATGAAAAATTCTCAGTCAAGTCAGGCTTTCATTGTAAAAATAATTAATTTAAATTGTATCACAAATGCCAGCTTTCAAATTGTCATATTTATAGCACAGTTATTGCAATAACTATAAAAATTCATGCGGAAGGACATCTTTCAGGATTATATCAATTTTCTTAACTGAAATCAATCTGAACCACTTACTCAACTGATATTAAGACTCTATAACTTATGCTGGTTTTCATACTTCATTAACAATTCCTTCATGTTCCTGAACAAGTAAAGGGTATATTACCAAACTATAAAGATGATTTCATCAAGTGGCTCAGAACATCTAGTACCAATTCCTGAATCCAAAGAAAGAAAAAGATAGATACTAATTTCTGGCTAGTTGAAGAGACATTATATATAGTAAATAGCAAAATTTTAACCTACATGAAACCTATGAATGAAAAAATGCAAGTGCGATCTCATCATTTAGAATTGAAAATAATAATATAAAGAATCCAAGTTGTATTATTTTAAATTTGACTATTTTCAAGTCAATCTCAGAATATCAAGGACCTAAAAATAAATATTAACTACTTCAGGTTAGAAGTATTAAAACAGTTGTTGAAAAAAGAACAAAGAAACAAGCAAAAAAAGCACCTGCTGTAACTGTGTAAAAAAGGTGAACTGTAAACATAAGACTGTATCAGACAGTACAGAAATATTTTTAAAAATAACATGATAAATGGAATAAATTTCAACTTCAATTTCAATTGAGATTCAATTGAAATGTTCAAAGCAAAGTTATGATAGAGAAACAAGAAAGAAAAGAGTTTAAACATACTGAATAATCTACTTTAAAATATGCAGACAATGTTGGTAACCCTCTTCATTATCTATTTTTCTAGTTCTGTTATTTTGGGGGAATGACCAATTAATAAAATGAATGCAATGCACTTTTTTGAGAACTGATTACAGGAAACATGGAACTGATAATCATGTTCACCTTCCTGCTATCACAAGCACCTATTTTTCTGAGACTGTTAACTTAATGGAAAACACTTACAGGAAACCTCTCACACAGAATCACAGAACTGTGGAGTTATTCACTGCTATGGCTGAAAGGTAAATCAAGTAAAATGATGCAGTCGAATTAGTAAATCCAGAACGTGATGTATTAAATTGAAACAGCCACATGAAAGGCTGTGAAAAAATGTATTTATTCTCTTAGATGTTTTCTGCTCTAGTTTAAACAATAATCTACAAAATAACATTGGTATAGATATCATGTAAATATACGGGCAACAAAGTGGGGAATAGAGTATAACGTTTTGAGGTCTGATCCTTTATTTAATGTGTAACTTAAAGATTAGCTATTGCAAGATGGTAAGCTACACAGGCTAGTTTACCCTGCTGATTTTTTTTCTTTTTTACCAAAAGCACCATGCTGCTACCATTACACTATATCAGTCACTTTAGTCCTTTGTGTATGGACAGCTGTCCAATTGTATTATGCAAGACAAGAATTCCCATGTTTGAAAACAGTCCTGCTAAGCTTTAAATTTCAGTTTCCACATTCTTAATTTGAAGACAATACATGCTTTAGAGAAATGTTTTTAATTCTTTTGAAATTACTGCAAAACCCACCAGAAATAATACAGCTGTAAAGATGTTTTTGTTCTTATTTTATTTCTAAAAGTTATTTCTAAATTCATAAATTGACTGCCAGTCTGTAAGTGAAAGGCATTTTTCCTCCATGTTATACTACTAAACAACTGCACAGAAATCTTGCTTTCTTCCAAGAGTCATAAAATTGGCTTCCATCAGACAGAAGATAATGGATATGATGGATAATTGGCATGCTCTGATGTTGGCTCCATCTATTCTCCTCGGAGCTGAAGAATTAACCAACCTGCAAAACAGCTGCCTAAAGAGTCTTTTACAGTAAGTAATAGTTAAGATTGTCAGGTAAGATAATGGAAACAGCAGTTGACAACCAGGTATTATTGAACTTCAGAGTAGATTGAACCCAGTAGTCCATCCCTGAAGATCCTGAGGACTCTGGGTCTGTTCTGAGCAGCCTAACTCCATTCCCCTACCCCATCAGCAGGAAAAGAATGCTCTAGACTACCTCCAGATTTTTCATAGAGTGTATGCAATTAACTGATTGAAAAACAATTTAAGGAGTCAGGTATGTAATAGAAATCTGTTCAAGTTAAAACTGAATAAAATTCTGAGGGGTGCAAAGAAAAACAGCCTATGTGGAAGATGAAGGGGACTCAGATTCCCAAGCAGTTGCTCTGACCCACATGACTGACAAACTAAGAATAGACATTTTGATTTTTGGTGCTGGGTCTCCCTGTGGAGAGTATTCTCTCACTCGCTAAAATTCAGGTTTTAGAAACTGGCTTGAGGGAGAACCTAGAACAGCTTATTTACTGTTAGGCAGCAGCTTCAAAACACCTGACTAATAAAATTGTAGGTTCCAAGACTACAAAGGGAACCCAAGCTGCACCAAAATAGCATTCATAATGTCAGTGGCATTTACCTGGTGAACTATCTGCCCATCTAACAGAAATTTATTTACATTTTTTAAGAAGGTCTTTCAGCACCTATGAGTACATTTGACTGAAGGTGGGAACAATGATAAGAAAGAGCTAGAAATTATTTTTAAAAAATCAGAGCACATTTTCATTAGTATATGTCCTATAAAATACAGCCCTTAGTTAAACAAAACATTATTGAAATTGTAATTACAATATTAGTTTTTCATTTTCCATTAAATGCGTTCCACATATCTTAGGACTGGAATGATTAATGGTTTCTGAACAGCTTCAGTACCCTTACAGTCAAAAGTAATACGAACAGAATCTTTCAAAGTCCAGAAAGTAAAAAAGGGATTAATAATCATCCTGCCAAGTGGATTTAGTTATTGTACGTTGCACCGTAATAACTGTAACCTTAATTATAGACCAAAAGCTCTTTATATTCTTTCTGTACAGAAGGCACAAAGATAACATAGAGCAAATTCATCCCATCAAATTTTAGACACTTTGCTGAAACACCTCAGTTAAGGACATAGTTATAGTAAACTCCCTGAGATTTCAGTTCCAAAGGGGTCTTAGAGATTAATTACCCTCAGAAGGTGACTCTCATTCAGCTAAAGACAGAGCCCAAGCCAGTAATCCAACAGCAAAATGTTTTAATGGAAATTTTGGTGAAATACATTCCAAATATAAAGGGGTTGAATTTCAGGAAAGTTCATATTTATATTAAGGTGACTTTTTTTTTTTTTTAACACGCCTGTTCAAACATAAAAACTTGAAAAATATAGCTTGAAAATACACTATTTGAGGTAAACAGAAGCTGACATTATGATCTGATGAAAGGCAAGAGCCAACCTCATTATGAAGCAAGAGGAAACTGGCAAGAGAGGAACAGGCACTGAACAGAGAGAAAAGTGGTCTGTGTTTGACATAATACAAAAAGGAAGAAACAGCAAAGAACGCAAAAAGAAAGAAGACAGCAACAAAATCTTGCAGCCTGTTCATCAATCACAAGCCCCCTTAGCTCATCCAATAATATCATTTTGTCCTTTTCACTCTCATCCATCTAACTTGGCTCTGTCAAGGTCGAATATTCCTAACAGTCAAGATCAGGTAAATAAAGCAACAAATGCTTTTCACTTCCTTCTGCTATTTTTAAATCACACCTTAATTTTGTTTAAGATCTCTTATGAGAAGGAATAATGAGGGCATCGAGAAGAGAACATTTAACAATGTGATATACACTATGTAGCCAAATCTTTATGGGGTAAAACAGGAGCTGCTGGCCCTATCAAAACTTCAGTTAAACCAATGTAACTATGCTAGTTCTGCCAGCAGCACATTTTATTCAATCATGTTTATTCAGTGATAACCCTCTCATTCAGGAAAATATTCCTGAAGAACTTTAGCTGGAAGCTGGAATAGGTGAAATGCAAGTGAAGACTTGAAGATACAACCCTGTCCCAGCTGTGACATCCATGCTATCACTATAATGACAAACCTACATTCTTACCACATACAGCATCCAAATTTTTAACTATAAAAGTTAATGATGAGATTATAAACATTCAGTAAGTTTCACATACATACCATTATCTACTGGCTACCGCATATGTTGCTTTAATTTTTAGCAATAAAGGTTTATCTACACTTGAAATGTGGACATCTGTAGAGCTTCTCAAAACCTAGCTATGAATTAGTGAGTGCAGGTATCAGAGGTTGTCTAGTGTAGCACCTTTACACTTCTGTAGACATATATACAACACATACTCTCTTCAAGCCACTCTTGTTCACATAACTCAGAATGTAGTTTCAATACTTACTTAAAAAAAAATAATACTACTTATAAACTTGTATATCAGAATGCTCCTTTGAGAGCTAGATTAGGTTAGTAAACTGGGTGTTTAGTTCTGTGATACTCTGTCTTTGGTGGACAAACTTAATTCAGAAATTCTCGCTCATGGAAATTTTTGTTGGCCCTTCACCACACTTGCTTATAGAGTTTTTTTTTTTTTCTTAATCTGTTTCTCTCTAATGTTAATCAATCAGAATAATCAAATACGCTTAGAAAAGAATTAGTTTATCTAAAAGCCTGACAATCAGATGTTAATTTATGAACTACAGCTTTACATACCTCTTGATGCTCTCAGCTCTACTGTTAGCACCTGTTTCTATTGTTTGAAAGAAACGAGATCTTTATAAAACACTATACAATACTAATTTTGGTATTGAATTTACTTATGTGACTTCCAACAAACTTAATAACATCCAAAGATGGGGAAATGATACAGGTAAATGCTATAAGCTGTTCGAAATAAAAATGGATATTCACTGAGAGAGAAATTTTTTCTTAGATGGAATTTGCTTTGATTCGATACTCAGAAAAGCAGCAAGTTTCTGGCTTGACAAACTCCCATAATTCATCCTTTCCTGCTTTCACTAACATCTCTTTACCAAAGCCTTTCTTTCCTTTGAAAAGAGGCTTCTGCACAGCTACTTGCATATTCTCCAACCTAAGTTACCTCAGTTTCTTTTTTTTAATCACAAAATATCACTGTGATATTATGTAGAGGGACTTTGCTTTTTAGACAATCTTCTTTGCACAGTGTCTATACAGCATGTTGTCTAAGGATACAGTTATTGCCCTTCCAACATTTCCATATCTATAACTTAGTCCACTTCATGTTAAACTAGAGATAACTCATATTTCAGAAGTACAAAAAGTAAAGTTTTTTATTAGGACATTAGTTTTGGAAATTGTGTCTTGTCTACACCTGAAAGACATCTAAAATTAAATGGAAAGAAATAAAAGTTTGACATTCTTCTGAATATTTACATCTGTGCATGAATAATTCCAAAATAAAAGCATTCTGATTATAGTTTAAATTGCTTCAGTTATTCATATAATTGGCACTGAATTCCAAAATTAGATTGCCAAAATAGAGTATAAGCAGACACACTCCTAATTTAAAAAATATATATTCACTGTAATGCTGAGCTTCTAGCACCATTTCCCCTGCAGTACTCATACTGCCTAAAGTTGGATACTTTCTTACTGCTGCTTTTTTTTTTTTTTTTTTTTTCCCCTGGGGGAGAGAATATTCTTTTGGGTTATTTTTTGATATCTAGATTCTTCCTTTTCCTTAGACCCTTTCTATAGTCTTGTTCTCATAAATTTTGAGATGAGGAGTAATTTGGCAAGGAATAAAGTAACCTGTGAGAGAGAGGGGGAAAAAAAAAAGAAAAAGGCACTTAAGTCCCTATTAAAACAACACCACAGCCTACAACCAGTGCATACTCATTTCCTGACAGTCAAAGAGGTTGGAAGAAACAGTCTGTATGGGACTAACACCCCAATTTATTAATTTTTATTTCTTTTCTATGTAAAGATAGAAAATGTGCAAGTATATCATAAGAAAAGTCCTTAAAAGTAACATGGGAGACATTTTCTTAGTACTTACAGCTAACATTTGCATTTGTCTAACTGTAGTTCAGTACAAGGTGGGTAGAAAGAAAGTAATGGGCTAAAAATACTGATTCATACTGATGTGCATTAAACACCATTCCGGTATTAACTAACACATTTTTATTCAAACACTGCATAAAGTGAACTGTGTGTACACACGTATTCCCAGTGGAGTTAACTGTACTTATTCTTACCCTATGCTTGTGTGTCGGAGCTCTGCTGGATTAGGGCATGCAGCTGCCCTCGCTCCAGAACTGACAACCTGTTCAGAAAGTATTAATGGTACAGCGATGGGGTGCCCACTCCGAGAAAGAGTAACTCATGCAAGTTGGCAAATCCACCCTCACAGCACAGAGAAGTATCGAGCCTATCTGCTTGGAATCAGTCATTTTAAGCTGATTATTTCAAAGACACTTGCATGAGAAAAAAAATAAATGATTGTAATGAGTAACATATACATAGACATGAATTGTATCCTCTTAAACTACATGATTTGGAATCTGCATTTCATTAGTGCCAAAACACTTCTTAAATCTGACATTTGAAAGACTACAAATTTAGAAAACTGAAAGAATATATTCCTTGGTGTTCTATATTCTGTTTGCAGATTTTTAAAGAGGTTGTGAAAGACCAGCAGTAGGATTAGGCCTTTACATTTGTATTTTCTGCACATTTTCTGTTTTAGGATAACATTATTACTGCTTTCCAAAATGAAACATGAGTAACAGTATATTTGATGAAACAAATGGACAGGTTCATTACTGGACAGGTTAGCTTCATTGCTTGTCTGATGTATTATTATGCATGACACCTCCCTGCTATCTGGTAGAAAGGCCAACAACAGCTGAGACACACGTAACACTAATATCTGCAAGCAGTACAGTCAAAATTTATGACAGTGAAATTAACAAATCTCTGCTAATTTCATTAATCTTCTATTATATCTGTTCTGTCTGGATCCACTTTGCTAGTTACACTAGTTTTACGTGTGTTTATGACAGAAACCCATAGCAGTAAAGAACCAACTATGAACTGTTATTCTGTAACAAACAACTGGCTCTTGTTTGTATAATAAAATGTAAATATTCATTATTTAATATTCATCTGTGTAACTTATAAGATGTTTATCATTACACATATAATGAACACTTTTGTACCTTTGCTATAGTTGAAAGTCTGTAAACAAAACAAAAATTTAGGTCAGCAAACTGCCTGTTTTTTCTAAAATGTGTCTGGTTACCAACTAAAAAGTCACTTTATTAATTCAAAATTATTGTAAAAATTAATTATTAATGAATAATTTAATATTACAGGCTCTGCAATTATATTTTGTTCCTTTCTGAAAACATCAGAATCCAATGTTAACATACAGTGGGATGCTAAACTATTTATGGAAAAAAAAGAAATTATGACTTGTTCTTGTACAAAATACAAATTAGATATTAGTTTATTCAATTTCTCTTCTCAATGTTCCAAAACTACAGTACTTAAAAAAATCATTATCATAATAATGTAAATGTGGTCAAAACTCCCCTGCATAGGTGAATCCTACCCACCTAGATAAAAGTGAGGTAACCTTTCAAGTACTTCCTCTTTGTCTTCAGAAGCACAAAGTACTGATAGCACAGGTTTCATGGAGGCATATAACAATTATTAAAGAACAGAGAGAGAGATTATCCTATACACAATTCCTTCTGTATGACCCAGAGAATAGACCGCATAGATAGAAATACAGAAAATACAGCTCAAACCTAAGGGTAGCTTCTAACATTTCAGTATACCCTTCGTTTTGGTGTCAACTTTGAGTGACATACAGGGCATTTAAATTATACTCCAATATGCAATTCCTCCATGTATGAAGGCATTTCTATATTTAGTCCCACTGTCTGTCAACACCTCTGTAATTACTTTTACACAGCACTCAAGTAGCCAAGAAGATAGCTAGTAGCGACAACCTAAAAATGAGTTGTTCACACACTGCAACTCTTTGTGGCAAAGCAGGGAAGACAAGATAGACTCTGCACATAAATTCACAAACAGAAATGAATGGTTGCAGAATGGAAGAAGAAAGCCACCTCAAATCACCAACATGATGTATCGCTCAAGAGCTATTTCATTCTCTGTCTCTGCCCCTATATAACCACTTCTCAGCAGCTTATCAGTGTAGTTGCTGTCCCATACATATGCTTCATTCCTCTGATAAAACTTTATAGGTTTTCATGAGGGACTGAACCAAAGCCCAGCTCTGATGTGCAAAAAGATAGTAAAGACGCAGTGTACTTGCTGCCTGGACACCTGAATATTTCACAGCAGTGTCATGGATTTATTTCAGTAGTGTTAACTACAACATAAGAGTGAGTCGGTGGAGTGGGTGAGACTGGAAGTCAGATTGAGAATGTGTTGACAGATGCTCTTTTAATCATTTTAGGGTTTTAATTTAAAAACAAAGTCAATGTTACAAACTTCATGTAACACTAACCTCAATAAGGTCGGGTTTCACGATCAAATAGAAATCCTTCCAGATTCACCACAGATAGGCAAATTTGTCAAATTCTAATCACAGTAATTATTTTGGACCTAATGAGACTCTGCAGATACATAATGAACAAAATGCAGAGCTGCCACTATCCTGAAAAATACAATTCAAATGTGTTTACAGTGGGTGGGAAAATAAGGCCTTATTTTTACAGAAAAATTAAAAGAGAAAAAAGTGACTTGTCAGCTACTCAAGCATGGGTCAAGAGTGGATTCAGAAATTACTTCAGTGCACACCAGGATTTAACAAGAGCACCGCCGAAGCATAGCCCGACAGACATCATTGGACTACTCATCCATGTAGGCACTGCAACTTTCCAGGCAAGACGCGGCGGGAGCAGCGCGCGAGGCGCAATGCGGGCTGATGCCGCCGTGGGTTGCCCCGTGGCATGGCAGCCTCCGTGCGGTGCCCACTGGGGAGCACCGCAGGGGCCGCGGCGGGACCCGCACCATAAGGGCCGGTCGGCCAAGCGGTGCGCGGCAGCCATGGGCACCGCAGAGCCGGGCGCCCACTGCTCCCACCGCAGGCACATGCGCGCGGCAGCACATCGCGGGTGTTTGGAAATCCGTAGGTATCTATTAACGTTTTGGTACGTATCTACCAGCATGGTTTATCTGTCGTATTGCTGATATTGATCCTGAACAGACAGTTTACTCATTGCAAGTTAATTACATAATGCTAATAAATGAAAAACAGTTTCAATCCTGGTTTGATTTAAATGATGTGTGCAAGCAGTTTTTCTCTGCAACAACTCTCCTAGGAGTGGAAGAAATAAAGCTCAGTCTCTTCCAGCACAGACATGCTGATACTGAAAGGGTAAATTGGCCAAAAATGAGCTCCCCTTGTCTCTTTGCTCAAACACGCAGGAGCAAACTATGCCTAGGAATGAACAGGATTTATACTAGACAACAAACCCTGTAAAAGCACATGAACAAGTTAATTGACAGCAAACTATGTCAGGGTGTTTAGAGCAAATGTTCCATAAATCTGCATATAACTACAGGGGTTGTCCATAAAGCTGCAATCTAACAGAGAAAAAAAAATAATTGAATAGGAGAGGGGAAAGACTGTGAAAGGATGACCAATGAGAAAATGTGGAAAAAATAGCAGATCATTACCACAATGTTTCACTTCCTAACATTAGTTATTTGTTTTTACAGAAATACATCAATTTATCATTCTAGCTGCTTCTTATAATGCATATTTTACATTTAGACATTACTGTAACTGAGTTTATGGTTTAACGGAAATTTAATTATACAAAGGAAAATTCTTACAACAGCCATATTCTCTAGGTAGATGATCATGTAAAAAAAGAAAAGGATTTCTGTTGACTACTATAAGTTTTTTCTTAGTTGTTAGAAAATGCTTTCTTTTACATTTAATTGCTACTCAGCCAAGATTTTCTTTAACCCCAAACAGAAGAGTATTTATGAAAATGAGAGGAGGGGCAATAGCTCTGTTTCACTGGTGAATTAGGCTTACTCAGGGGCTATGGCAGTATCACTAATGTCCGAAGCAAGCCTAAAGAACTGCCTTTACAAAACTTTACAATAAGATCAGAAATGAAGGAGGGCACAGGCAAGAGAGGTTGAGAGCGCAAAAAAATGAAAAAGATGACTAACATAAGGAAGAACATAAGATTAAAGGCTATCTTGTCTGACTAGGTATTGAATATATAACAAAAAAAAAGATTTCTAACAAATAGAAAAAGCTATACAGGAATTATCAGAAAACAGACTTTATTAAGTACCAAAATTTGATTAAAAATAAGAAACTATAATGAAGACAGGCTTTAAAAATTACAACACCACCCAGTCAGATAGCACTATAACATAAGGTAAGACACCTCAAGGCCACTGATGTCAACTTTTAACAAATCACGCAATAGCAGGAAAATTCCAAAAGACTTTAAACAAAGCACATCATTGCCACCCTTAGAGAGACAAGGGGGATACCCTAGGTAACTCTAAACTGATTAGCAAAATGTTATATACAGTTAAAATAATTATTGTAATCTGATACTAACACACTGGAAAAGAAAAAATGACAGTTGCCAAGGTTAAAGGGAAACAGACTTCTCGAAAGAACCCATTGTCATTCTTAGAGGAATTTACATATTAGCCTGAAAAAATAGCAGTCAATGGTATTTACTTACACTGCATATGACAGTTCACTTAAACTCTGTAGTGGCCTGATAAAATGAGTGATTCAAAGCACAGCAAAGCTGCCACTGCTGGTTTTATAGAGACTTGCATCCAACAACCTCCTAAATAGTCCTTTTCTCACGTTCTCAGCTCACTGTTTTCTCCCTTCGCAGTAACTCCCGGCCCTCCTTCCGTCCCACTCACACTACTAATTTTGGGCTGAAGAAGTGGCTGAACCCACCAGTCAATGCAACAGTGCATCTGCCAAAGTAAGTACCAACCAGTCGGACCATCAGGCTGAACATAAAGGCACTTTACTTCCCCTAGTAAGGCACTAATTTGGTTTCTCTCCTCTAACAAGTTAAATCTTCACATACTTTCTTAGAATTTATTACTTTGTAGAGCTCTCTTCTTTGGGCTGTATTTGTTCAAAATTAACTATTGCATTAAAAAATCATAAAAGAAAACCAAAGGGGAGAGGGAAGGAAGATGAATGGGCAGACTGTACTGAAAACTGGCAAGTTTACATATACCTCATATTTAGATTAAAAGTAAACACTACCAAAAGAGCTTGTAAGAAATGGAGAACATAATTAGTTAAATGATTAATAAGTAAAAGTCATTATTGGGGAATTATAATTGAATGATATGATTTTTAAAGAGTTTTGAGGAGATACAGTTATATATCCAAGAAAACGTATTGTATAATGGAGAAAGTACTTTGGAAGAAGCAAATTACAATGCATATACAATATCCAATGCAACACTCCTAAAACAAATCTCTGATATAATGAGCAACAGCAGTAAAGTATATAATGTCCATGTGCAGCACTTGCAAAGCCTAAAATACTCCATTAATTTGTGGTATGAAAAAAGGATATTAAAAAAACTAGAAAAAGCAGGAAAAAGTCATACAAATGGCATTCCTTCAAGAACTTAAGAATGGGAGAAACATTTTATGAGAGATTTCTGGAGTTTAATCGATTAATCAAAATAAGTTTAGAGATCTCTTGACTATTTTGCCTAAGTATCTTCAGGGGTGAGAGGAATAGCAAAAAGTCAAAGGCAAGGAAGATAAAGCACGTTTAATAACAACATGAGCTCAAACATGCAAACACCAAGTGAGTTTGTTTCAGTTCATTTAATAGTTATTTATAAAATACTATTTTAATGCACCAGCAAGGCTGTGGTTCAGACAGACAAGATGATAGATATATTGGTTATACAGATCATTCATGGGAGTACATGAACTAGATCACTATAATGTACTGCAATCCAGATTTATGATGGCTCCTTATAGGCAGAATTTAATGCAGACTATTTCACCTTGATACCATTATGGTATTCTAATAATAAGCTTAAATAACATGCTATTTCTGCTTAAGTCACTACAGTGACTTTATTTAAAAGCCACACTCTCTCAAGTGTAACTCATCATCTTTCAGTTGTACTTAGTTCTAAAGCATCTTGCTGATTTCTTTATACAGCGAAAACATCAGCAAAGTTGTGTTGCTCCAGGAACATTATTAATTCTTTGTAACCTCATACTGGTTATATGAAATATGTAAAACAGAAGCTCATGAGCTACCCTAATACATATCTTAAATAAATACTCCAACACCATTCAACACTCAATAATTCGTTACCACTAAAAGCTTTGATTTAATATACTTGAGAGATGGTGTTCATGCAAAGATTCAGCATATAGTTCCACTTTTTCTCTGACCTAATATGTGAAGGCTTTTATCTCTTGTAAAATTCCTGGGAGATCAAAGTTCCTGGAATTCCAGTTCAAAGTCCCAGTATAACATATTCATATTAAGAGGATGTGATAAATAGCCAGGACTTCTAAAATAGATGTCCCTTATTTTTTCTGTATTTCTGTTGGTCCTTCCTCCACTCCCAATGCTCACTTCAAAAATTACAAACTTCTGATTTGATGCCCAGAAATTTTCCAGAAACCTGCTAATTTGATTTTGTTACTGTTTTTACCTTTTACTTTGCAAATCTCTGCAGATTTCTCTCTTTATCTAGCTATTCAAAACTGACTCAAGGAATGAAAGGTGCAGCTAAAAAAAGATGGTTTCACCAAGAAAGAAAAAATACAAAATTTCAGAAATCTGTGCATGATAAAGGTGATTTCACCATGAATGCAAAAAACATCACATTTATAATGTGATCACTGAGTAAAAGTGAAAGCACCAGGCATAAACAGGAACAATAAATAGCAACAAAAGAATGTTAAAAAGAGCAAACTTGATTATGATTGACAATAAGCCTATGGATTGTAACACTGCATCAGCGAGCATATTATAAAAATCTTGTGCACAAGATTAAAAATACTAGGAAAGACTGAATGCTCTATGAGGTCCGCAGTATCCATTGCATGAAGATTCTGGTTGATACAGCATGGCTCATATTAAAAATATAGTCTAAGTAGTAGCAAAAAATGCATGCTTTGAAATGAGTAATGAATAGACTTTATGGATTGTCCAAACAAACATTTTGATGGTATGTCTAACTTCCCCAAGCTTAATTAATCCACCAGCTAGAATCAGAGAGGATTTTTTTCATATTGCCTCAAATTATCTCTTTCCAAAATAATACGGTAAGAGGAAAGGCTAGAAAAGACAAATTGTTTCTTAATTGGACCAAATATTTTCATCATGTTTTAAGATTCACTCTGATATAAAGTCTGAGAACATCATAAATCGAGTCAGTTAAGAAGTATACAGCTTCACTTCCTTGCTTAGCACTATTTAAAACTGTACAAAGATATCTAGCAAGGATTAACTCAGTTTGATTCCATGTGCTCAGCTCTACCTACACATAATACTGATAAAGCAGAACCATTATTTTGCTCTTGGGAGTCAAACCCAGTCTTATTTCAAAAGATTTGTCTGCTCTCACTTTGGGCTTGCATTTTGGCGACTGCAAACACAGGCTCTGAACTTTCAGAAACACCTGCTACTTTAACTGGATTAGAGACTTAAAATAGATACTCTTCTATAATGTAGGCATGTCCTATCTGATAAGCGCTGGGAAAGTGACTGCCGTCTTTTAAGATCTAAACAACAGTGAACACTAGAAAGGAATAGAAGAAACCACCTCAAGTGAGATGAGGAAACAGTGGTCTCCCTTGGGAAATTTGAACTCTCCTCCTGTAACACAGGTGGTCTAATTGTTTTTTTAATGAAGACTTTATGCTTGCACTTTCTTTAGATGACTCTAAATATGCAATGATACAAATCTGGGATACTACGCTGTCTAATGCTATATGAAAAAGAACGCAGAGTTAAAAAAAACTGAAAGCTCAGGAATAGGATATTTATGTATTTATGACTGAAAAAGTATTGTCTTAGACTGTCAATATTCCAGCAATATTTCAATAAATATCCCTATGGAGTGCTTTACCATTGCTACATTTTACATTTTGTGAATTGCTTACGCAAACATCAGATATATCATTTTCAGCATAAATTCCACTTTTCCTTATTTTCTATCTGTTCCTTTTCCTTCAATATACCTATATTGTTTCTAAAATACTAATGAGAAAATAAGATAGTGTTTGAAAAATATTATCTACTAGCTTTTATTTATTGCTTTCTGTCCAGCTTTGTAATGAAGAATAAACTTGTGCGCAAGTTTTCAAACTGAATACATCTAGAATTTGAAGGAAAGTCCTCACCAGAGAATGTCAGTTATAATATATGTCAAACTTCGATGAGGTTGACAACTGTCATTTTCAGGAAGAGCTATTTAAAATGTGTATTACTTGTACCAGGTATTGAAAACGCAAGCTGCATTTTTAGAAACTGAAACGGAAATAAAGATTGAATTTTTAAATGATAGCTAAAGTGCAGTACTGTGGCCAAAAATGCATATTCAGAGGATGAAGAAAAGTAGCAAGTGACACACAGACACACACTTCCCAAAGCTCCTGCCTACACATTATTTGCAAGACAGAGAGGAAACAAAATATAGCTGTGCCACACTATTTTAGTATTGTTGAGATCTGTTAGCAAACGATTAGTTTCCTTTCAGTGCAAATGAACTTTTAGTGAATAACTTCCCTTAAGAAGAAAGAAAAATAAGAACGCTGCTTTGTCACTGAATTTGAGCATTGCTATGATTTTTATATATACACTTTTATAAAGTATAAAGAGGATATGCGAAAATATATATTCAGAATACTATGCTTTTATAGCACGACCAAAATATGCCAAAAGTCCCCCCAGATCACATTAAATACTCCAATGTATTTATAGAAGTTACGTTTATCCTGACAGATGCATTAGAGTGAATAGGGACTAAGGAAACTTGCATCTGGGCAGGACAACAAAAGACAAAAATATGAGTTAGGCCCTTGGAAAGCTGATGTCAAGCACAGTTCATTTTCAGATGTTCCTACATCACATCCATTGGCTTCATGGCACCTCAAACTCTGGAAATTTTTAGTAAAAAAAAGGCTTTCTTCACTGACCAACTTCATGTGTAGTTAAGCATAATCTCGGATCTATCACTGCTCAGAAAAAAGAGCTATGCAGTTTGGATGTTGTACTTTATTCAGTCTATTCTGTTATTACAGCTACATAACTAGTAGTTGCTTTCACATGGTGTACGCTGGTTCAACCGACTACGATATTATGAACAACTTCAGAAGAGACAGGTCAGATAGAGTTACCTGTTACCAAAAGCAACATTAAGAGTTTGCGGCATTGAAGAAATTTAGTCTGGATGCTCCCATAATCCTTCATCTGGCCAGACCAAAGTTTGGAAACTACTACTGTAAGAATTAGGCTCGAAGCTTCCTCTTCTTTAGTACTGCATTACAGCGGGACTCGATTCTTCACAAGGGCATCCTGGCAGTGCTGAAACACAGGCCTTCATAACATTTTTAAAAGTAATTATCCACTGTACCAGTGTACAAAAAAATTCAGCATACTGCCTTTTCATAGTACTGGATAGACGTGACTCAGTATGATGTGTGATAAGACTGAGCTCACACGATACTCAAGTGCATGAATAGATGGTATTATCTGTATGATTGTTTAAAAACAGACTTCTAGATTGAAAATGAATTATCCTTTCAAGTCACAAAAGTATACATATGGAAAAGCTTGCCTCTATTACTCTTGTACACTGATCTTGAGTATAACTCCATTACTAAACTATCAAATAGATTCAAAAGCGTTAAGAAAATAATTTTCATAGAAATAAGGTATTTTATTAATAATATAAATAGGAAATATAATAAAAACTTAGATAAACACTGAAAGGAGAATAATGTACTTCTCTGTAAAGCGCACTAAATCTGGCCAAAACACCCTTACTCAAATATATCGCAAAGGATCTAAAAGACCATATTAAATATTTGATATAAGCCAATAATGAAAAAACTCTTCAATTTGCAATATAGATCTGTGTGCTTTTATGATGCTAGGAACAAAAAGAAAGACTGCAAACCTGGTTACCAGCAGACTCTTTATATTATAAATTTTTCAGGAACTGATGAGACTAATGAGTTCTAAGGTCCAATATTTTTTTCTAAGTGTAGGTAATGCTGCAAGCTTCAGAATAAGGTGAGAATCTTCAATTATATTAGATTGTACCACAAGGTTTGCATTTGCAAAATGTAGTATCACCTAAACTTAAAACAAGCTATCATTAGCGCTAATAATACACAAATACAGTAATATAAGGCCGCACATACAGAAAAGTTGATCTAATGTGACCACTGTATACTCTACTGAAAAAAAGATTATTTTTATCCTCTGTGATTGTGTGTTTTACAGTAATGCCTGAAATTACAGTTCAAAATGTTACTGTGACAGAGTCCACATAAATGCATAGATAATTATTTCTGCCCTGGAAAACATGCTGCTGCAACAGCAGTAAAGCTGAAAGAAAACAAAACACAAACCAGGACTAATTAATGAATTATTAATTTTCTGTCAAAAGCTTCAAGTACATCTCTTAAATTATGCTACCTCTTCCAACCACATCGCCAATCTCACATTGGAACAAGGACATGAGAAGTCTAATTTATTCATCCATATAGCCAAATGAAAACCAGTCAGAATCTTCTGAGAAACAAGACTTCTGGACTGAAGTATTAAAAATTATAACTTGCAAATTATAAATTGTAAAGTCTCACTCTGCCACTACGACATTAGATAACCCGTCTATCAACTGCTTCATACCTGAACAGAAAAAAAAAGAATTTTTTATTACTTTACAATTGTTCCTTTCCAGTCATGATCTGAGAGCTGCTATTCTCAGAATGTGAAAACACACAAAAAGGCTAGATAAGACTCTACAGTTTAGCAGCTCCTCCATAGTAGTTTGCTCACTGATATACTACTATCCCCAAGTAAATATAATATATTTATACATATAAATACATTATGTTATGAAAAGAGGCCCATTCATCTGTCCATTCATCATGATGTAAAAGGATGAAGAGGACGAGTTACTGTTGAATAATTCATCCCTTCTAAGAACAAATAGGGTTTGCACCTTCAAGATTAAAAAAAAAAAAAAGGCATATTCCATTGTAAACACCTGGTTGTATAATAACAGTTATTACTTCAGTAGGAAATAATATTGAAAACCGACAGCATTTCTCAGTTAACAGTTATTTAGTGTAAGAATCACAGATGCTGATTTCACTTAATTTTATTTGAAGCTCTTATCATCCCAGCTGTAACTACTCTTTGTTGAAGTACCTACAGCAAAATTTAAAAATAACTTATGAACAAGACAGCTTTTTGCTTAGAATGTATATCTCTGCAAATGATAACTGAAAGACCTACTTTTGTCATACAGGTGTGAATGCAGGTGTACGCACTCTAAAGCCCCTCTGCTGAAGCATATGTTCATATGGCCTCCAAAAGGGTACCTAGCCAAGGCAGGAGTGTGTTATTCCACACTGGCTGGATCTGCCAGCAAATTCCCTGGTTTGGACCTAATAATGCAGGGCTCTATCCCCCTAATTAGCACCAAGAGAGAAGCAGCAATGATCTGCCTGACGGACGAGACTGAGAGCAGCCAGGGAGCTCCCTAACAGGCAGAAAATCAGCACATGTCAGACTGGTGGTGAAAACAGGTAAAGGTTCTGCACCACCAATTTATATAAAAACATATATATAACTGTAAAGCTTTTATAAGAATTACTTCTAGTTGTACCATCCAACAATACGGAATGTGAGGTTTTTCTGAATACGCATGATAAATAACCCTATGCTCCCTATCCATAAGAAAGTTGCCCAAAAAATGGCTTTGACTTTTCTTTTGGTAACTGCCTATTGCAAACCTTCATTAAAAAAAAAAATACAATTTAAAAACAAAATTTCACTTTATAACTTTATCTTAACATTTCTTTGCATTTCACTAAATACTTCCTACCAATCCTTAAAGCAAATAATGTGTAGAATTTTTTTGCCTGCACAGAGTGCGCTAAGGGTTCTGTATGCAGCAAGTCATTTGGCTGTTAAGAAATTTTTTTTTTTTTTTTTTTTAAACTCTGTTACCTTCCACTTTCGGTATGAAATCCTAGCACTGCTATTGTCAATGGCAAAACTCTCACTGAGCTAGGAATTTTGCATTTAGTGCTTACTTTGTTGGCCTTTTCATTATTACTGTTCTTACATGATATAGATTGTGTTGCTGCTTGTTTTTATAAGGATTCTGACAATCTGTGTGCACTTAACAGGTTTTCTTTTTTCCTATTACAATGAGGTTATAGTGTTAGGAAAGTCCCAAACCATTCTTAACATACAGTAAGAATCAAAATTAAAGATACTGGAAAAGTAAACTTATAAAGGCTTGCATATGCCTGGGTAATATTTAATTTAAAAAATATTTTTGCATTATTTTACTTTTAGGTGGAATCCTTAGACATGATGGGTGTCTATTTTGGCATTTCTAAAAGAACTACTAAGGGCTGGATATTTTACAAGACTACCCAGAGTTAATACACATATCGATCTTTTTATTTACGTATTATTTATGTACATATTTATGTGTGTATGCATATACTTCCTCAATAGAATACCTTTTCTGAAGACATTGAAGTGAATTAGTGAAAAACTTTCGACTGGAGTGTGATCTTTCTACCTGTCTATCTGTAGCAGATTTCAGCCTTTTGAAGTTCAGAACTTCTTCAATTTTGAATAAAGATGTAACAGAGAAGTTAAATATGAGTGGTGGTGGAATGTATATACAAAAAGAAATCTTGTGAAAGTTGTGAATAGTTGGTATGCCAAAAGCATTGAATGAAGAAGCTATTTCTCTTTCTCCTATTATCTTCTATTTCCTTCTCTGTTTTCCCGTCTTCCTTCATAATTGCCCTCTTTCAACTTTACATAGTCCTATTCTGTTCTCATTTTACACTTCTGTTTGCTTGCTGGTTTTGTCCCTGTCAGACACAATATGACTGACATACTTCTAGAGATGAATATCATCCATTCTATTTCATGCAATCTTTTTGTTTTTCTTGTTTTTCACTCCTAGTTTTCTGTATTTCTACTATTTCTCAGTTTTCATACTCTTATATTGTATGATCCCTACTTTCTCTCAGAATCGCTCTCAGATTCACAACCTTTCTTGGTCCAGTATGTCATTTTTGCTATCTTTTGACTTGATCTTTTTTCTTGTTTGCTTTCGCTATTTCACACAAAATAACACATTCCATTAAAATTATTAGTCATTAGCCTTATCTGCAAACTGCAGTCAATAAAATCCTGACTTTTCCTTTTTGTTAAGAAGTGTGGAACAGAAATCGGGGGGGGGGGGGCGGGGGGACTGTTGGAAGGGATTTTTGAGAGTCATAGTAAAAGATCAAATCTGAAGAATATCTTTGAAAAAGTCCATGCCACAACCCCTCCTCGTTTTCTTAGCTGAACATGACTTCGTTTCCAGTGCACTATTTATTTCTGCACTGACAACTGAATAAAAGAAAACTGCTTTGGTGTCAGTATATATCAAAGTCTGTATTCTAGCACACCTGTCATTATAGTTATGATCTTATACCATTCTTGATCAGGCAAGAGGAGGAGTTATTAATCTCTTTGCCAGATAACTTAAAATATTTTTCATCTAATTGTATTTCTTTACTAAAGAAAAAATTCTGGTGTGTTTGAGAGGAAGAAACAAACAAATTTCAAGGGAGAAATACTGGAACTGCAGTACAGATGACACCTTCAAGGAACTGTATTAACAGTATTAAGAGTCATCTGTACCTGGAGTTCTTTTGGAAAAGCTGTTCATGACTGGCCTCATTTATATACAGTATAGCTGCTCCTTCTAGACAGTAACATTTTTTTTTTTTTAACAATGATGTCATTTGTCAATCATCACATTCTGTCCAACAGGGGAAAACCAACCACATAAAACAAACAAAAAGAAATTACAAAGTGAATAGGATAGTATGAGGCTATCTAAAGTGAAACCATTAAAAAAGAATTCAGCAAATGAAAATTAAAAAGTAGAACTTAAGACATAGAAAATAGCCGCTTTTTGAAATAGCAGCATCCTTTCCCAGTTCAGCACAGTCACATGGCCAGTAATCTGTTACAAAGAAAATTCTGTCCTACTTTAGTCCATAATAATTTCTCTGTATAAAAAGATTATTAGGCCCAGATCTCTATTTCTGTCTTGGGACGTTTAACTTAGTGAAGCTAACTGAGATTTAGGTAGTAGCTGGAGAGTAAACAGCTAATAATTTCATTTGTACAATTACAGGCACTGCTAAGTGTTCACAAAATGTTTAGATAAAGACTTGGCAAAGAATACCAAATATGAAGGATTATATTTCTATATTCAGATACTCTCAGTAGAGAACATAGGAACTCTAAAAAAGCAGTGCTTCTTCTTAAAGGAGCAAGGATAAGGAGATAATTAAGTAGGACACTATTTGGTTTTTAATTTACAGGTAGGTGTTGGGTATCCCAGTGAACTCAGTAGATTATTGTTTCCTGAAGGAAATGTGGCTCTTAACAATAATACATATAGCTAGTACTTTCTACAAAATTGCACATTCACACACACACAAAAAAAAGCTGTCAGAAAATTTTCATTTAGAACAGAGGAAAGAGCTGTTTTGGCAGGGTTTTTCTGTAATGTCTGACTAATTTACACAGGAGAGAGTGGCACTAAGCAGTGATTCAAGTCGTGTTCCAAAGATCTGCAAGGAATTTCATCTTTTTTTAAATATACAGAACATATTTTTCCCCCAAATACTTTCTGTAACTGGTTTGTATTTTAAAATACCATTTAAAGAACAGTCAGTCTTTTCCTTTGTGGAACTGACTTTGCACTTAGTTGTATTGGAAGAGATCAGGTTCACACACAGGTTCAGCAGAGGCCACCAGGATGCTGAGGTTGGAAGAGTTGGGCTTGTGCACCCTGGAGGAGAGATGGTTTTGGGCAGCCCTCCCACCCCCACCCAGTGCCTACAGGGGTGGTATCAAGAAAATGGACTTAGGCTCTTCGCAGTGTTGCATGGCAAGAGAACGAGAAAAAACAGGTAGAAATTGGAACAAGACTGGACATAAAAGCAAAATTTTTTCTGCATGAGGACAACCAAGCAGTGGAGTAGGTTGCCCAGGGAGCTTGTGCAGTCTCCATGCTTGGAGGTTTTCAAGAACCAATGGGTAAAGTCCTGAGCTGCCTGGTCTGATCTATTAGCTGACCCTGCTTTGAGCAGGAGGTTAGACTAGAGACCTGCTGAGGTCTCTTCCAACCTGAATTATCCTATTAACCTATGAAAATTTTAAGAAAGCACTATCCCAGATTTGTGAACATGCAGAATTCCCAGAGCTGAAAGCATTAGTAAAACAAAAGCAGTGCTTCACTGTCCTCTGTCACACTGTGTGTAAGCAGCCCTTAATCCTGCTGTGAGCATCACTGGTAAGTCTTCCCTTCCTGTTGCCTCTAAAGAGTGAGGTTCAAACCACATGTTTCATTTTCTTCTTTAACTCAAGTGACAATGGCCTTACTGGATCTATGGCAGGCAACAGAAACATACAGCTGCCTAAGAACTGCATCTGCTAATAACTGTTTTCCTTTGTACTACAGCACTACAGAGAAGCATGGGTCACTTCGCAGACGAAAAGCTGGTCTAAATCATTTTTCAGGGCCTTTACAAATACTGAATCAGTACACACACTTTTGCAATTATTTTTCCCCTTTTGAAAGAGATACTTCACTAAGTTCCAGCATGCAGTTTTCTGTAATTCCTGTAGGAAGCAAGCACAAGGCTCTATTCAGCAGTAACTACCCATCTACAACCCACTCTGCTTAAAACCAAACTACGCAGATTCACCACTGGATGTGCTCACTCTAATGCAGTGATATTATCAGCTCACCCCAGCTACTACAACAGCTTTTAGTTTCTGAAGAGCCATTATGTCCCCATTTTTTATCCAAGCCCAACATCTAATTATAGAGAACTATTACTTCCCACGTCAAACCTTCTGCTGAGCAAAAAAGCCACATAGTACTTAGCTGTCTCTCATGAGACAAGCTCTTCTTTACCGTAAGAATTACAGTGGCTCATCCTGTACCTATTTTATTTTGAATTTTTCTTTCCAAAATATATGGTTAAAATAGCACAGTATTCCTGGTATGTGGTTTGTACAATGGCATTTATGCTCTCCAATCTCTACTGCACATAATTCATCTGATACAGTCAAAAGCTGTATTTGCCTTTTCCTGGACAAATTCTACTACTGTCTCTCAATCATCTTACAACTGTTAATATAACTAAATCTTTCTCCACCCCGGCCTTTGCAATGTCTGAGTTCCAATCTGATAGCAGAAGTGTGTGTGTGTGTGTGTGTGCGTATTTAAAATCATGAATGACTGAAGTATTAGATTTCATCCTATTACATTCCATGACTTATCAAGGCTGTTTATGATATTCTTATCCTTGCGTGTATAGATTTATTACCATTTAACTGTCAATCATCAGTAACTTTGTTGATTTCATTGGCAGATTCCAAAGTTCTCCTCCCTAATTCATTAATGAATGCAGTAGTTTCAAGATCAATATTAAAAATACATTGCATCAGCAGAGTACTTAACCTTTCAGCCCACTCATGTCTTCTGCACATCTAGTGTCTTAGCATTCTTACAATTCTTTTAAATTGCAAATCCACTTACAAACTTTTCCACATTTTTTAATTTTTCCATATGGCATATTACCAAAAGTACTCTTTGAGGGCCAACACACAAGCTCCATAGGTCTATCAACACAAGTGCTTTGACAGAAAGTGGGTACCAATACATTAACCTACATAATCCAAACCTCTTATACATAAATCTGTAACATGTATTGCAAACAGGCTTATTCTATTGTGTATGCTTCTAAACAAGGGCAGTTAATATAGATATTCCTATGCCTATATTAATTCCTATACCTGACTAAAATGTACAGAAGCAATTGAACTGATCTCCCATTTGAGCAGATACCAGACTGGTGAGCCACAGTGCCTAAAGCCTACTTCTTTGGCAAGGCATTTGGCAGTATATATATGTGTGTGTGTATATATGTATATAGATGTACGTACATACATATATATTTTAAATGGGATTTGACGTTTTACAATAAATTTTATAATATAAAATATTATAAATTTTATAATAAATTTACATTTCTATTTTTTAAAAATCCCTCTGAACTATTGTCTTCTGGGTAGATCAGAAAAATACTGACAAGTACAAAAACACAGAATTAAAGTCTGAAAATTAAATTTATAGCAAGCTGAAAACACTCAAGCTGGAAAATAACTTTAACTTGCTACATTTAGCAAACAAAAACAAAATGGGTGGCTTTAATGTAAATATTTTTTCAGAGTAAATGTACTGAAGCAAAACAGAATCCAAGCCCATCAAAATTTTGTAACTTCTCCTTTAAACCTCTTATTTTAACTCATCTTTGCCATTTAGATTGTTTTTCTTTCCTACATACATCTCTGAACTGCCTCAAGCTGAATTTTCAACCATTTGAAACTATCAGTTTTAAATTAATCACTTGCCTCTAATTAATCATTCCAGCTTTGGGGTCTTGGCCTCACAATTTATACAGCCACTGAAACAAAAGCCAAAGAAATTCTTTGGTGAATCTCTTTGTATTCCACTGACTGGGAATCCATTTATAACCGGACTTCTCAGCCTGCTCTGACTGTGTGCACTGTCTTTGTCAGGCAGGTAACATACTAAACAAAGCTTTTAGAATAGAACAATCCAAAAATTATACATTTATACAGGAGGGGATATAATATTGTTATAATGTTGTGAGGGATATCTCAGTCACACTATAAGACTCAGAATCTAACTACTCAAAAGTTCCTTGGAAATAACGCTTGTGGAAAGGGTGATAAAAGCACATACTATAAAAGGGTCTGTGATGGATTATGAGGGGGTGGATTTCATTTTTATATATCTAAGTATACACATATATGAAGCCACTGACAATTTTGTAATGACAATCTGTCGCTTCCTTAAATGTGTGCTATGTCTCACTTAAGTCTAATCTTCTTAGTCCATTGATATAAGCTACGGGGAAATAAGAACAAATCTTTCAGACTTACTATGATGAAACATGAAGAACTTAAAAAAAATGGATGAAGACAGTCAATTATTCTTTGCAAGGTCCATTACATTAGCCAACAATAAGATATTCAGTTTGTTGATACTGGAGTGTCTTATAATAAAAAGATTAATATGTTCAGCATCCCTAATACTGCTGTAGCTTTTTTTTATTTTTCCCAATAACCCTACATATATTGGCACTGACTGATAAAAAGTCTGTAATTGTATAGAGACATGTATTTTCTCATTATCTCAAATAAGTTATAATGTTTTTCGCTTTGAGCTCAGATATCCATACAATTTACCACTGTGCATTAACCAAAACACTTAAATAAAGCATGTTAATCAGCTAACATGGTTGAATCTGACATGAAGTAACTTACTGATGTATCTGAGACTTTTATAAGGTGTCTATAATGCTGATTCAGTAGAACTACCCAAATGCACAGAACTTGCCAGATCAGAAATTTTTTTGCTAATTATGGACTAAAATGTACCTAACCACATTAACTTATGAACACTTATCATCACCAGCTCAAAAGCCATAAGTTATCAGGATTTTGCTATCCAGTTTCTAGTATTTCATTTTGTTCATCCAAGTGAAGACAGATGATTTTAGAGGTTTTCTCCCATTCTGAACATTTTTTTAGTTATACCTGTTTGGAAAGCTTTGTTCCAACACAAAAATTAATGGGCCAGTGAGAACTAAAATTCATGGAACAAAACGCTTATTCTTTTCTAATCCCAGTGCCTAACAGAGGAGAAAAATCAACTGTAATTCACTAACAGGTGTCGTTATCAGAGACTTCCTGGTTAACAAAACCAACATTTAAACAGTTATTTTATATATAATAATATTTTCTATAACATTTTCAGAAACTTACAGCTGATTAACTTGTTTGGAGTCAATAGTTTCCACTTATTAAGAGAGAATAGCAGTGCAATAGAAAAGAAAAATCATTGTAATTAATACACAAAATCACAGTATCACATAAGGGTTGCGGTTGCAAGGGACCTCTGGAGATCATATGGTCCAACCCCCCTGCTCGAGCAGGGTCACCTAGAGCACGTTGCAAAGGATCGCATCCAGGTGGGTTTTGAATATCTCCAGAAAAGAAAACTCCACCACCTCTCTGGGCAACACAGAGCAAATCACTAAAAACTTAATTGTTACACTACACACTTGTCGCAGCCCAAAGGGAGTCGTTCAGGACGACCTCCCTCCCCTTGGGGCCAAACGACCAAGTTCGTGATGCCCTTGGACTCAATTAAGGTGCAATGACACCAGCCAACCAGTTTTAAGATTTATTAAGGCAAAATGGAATCAACTAACTATACACATCCCGCGTCACACGTTTAGGAAAAAGAGAGGAAAGGGGGAAGACAAAGAGAAAAATAGATATCACCACCCATGGATCCAGCGGCGTCCCGTTGGTCCTCTTCTCTTGGGAGTCTCGGTGGCGGGGGGGGGGGGGGGGAGGGAAGGGACGGGGCAGCAGCAGGAAACTCCCCTCTGGTTCCGCTGACTCCACTCGAGTTCCTCCGTCAACACAAGCAAAAAAAAAAAAAAAAAAAAAAAAAAAAAAAACCCTCCCAATTCACCCAGTCTGCAGTTTTTATAGGCCCCGCCTCTGGGAGGCGCTTCTGGGAGGTGCTTCCTCACTTCCCATGCAGATTAGCTGTCATGCGCAGTCCGCCCTCTCGGAACCTTCCAGAAACGGGCTGGGGCATCTGGGGGTCTCCTGCTCATGCGCAGATGGTAAATGAGTACGTGCAGTTCATGCCCTAGAGGCGACCTTCTGCCCTTTTCACGCCCTTTTTACCTCGTGCAGGTGCAGCAGCAGCAGCAATGTCGAGACAAAACCTCATGTAGAGGACCGGTCCTCTACAACACTGAGAAACTATACTGAAAGATTCTGCTCTCTGATCACAAACTGAATGTGTCCGTTTCACTAAAGGGCTAATTTTAACTCAAGTCACAGCCTAGTCCTGAGGTATGCACTGGTTTAGGAGTTTCTGGGAATAAAGGCATGCCTTTCTCCATGTGAAGCTGATTGGATGTAGATACCTCCACATATTCATATCTACACAAGATGTAAATACAACAACAGGGCATATAAACTGTTCCTTTTCCAAGGTTTGACCCTGTCCCTGAAGCTGATGTGTTACATATTGCCACAGTTTACCCATCCTTGCAAAGCGGAACTATGTTGACTCTATATCCCCATTCATATCCCTTTTGAAAGAAAATGAGCAAGACCAATGTAAAGCAAGGTAATCCAATCTCTGGAAAATACAGATCAATTCAAAACACAGTTGAGTGTATTATGAATTTAGCAGGACATTTAAGAAGCCCAGTTCCATTTAATGTCTCTGTTTATGAAGTTTGCCTCTAATGCAGACAGTACAATAGGAACCATGACAACTGCTCAACTACAGCAAAACAGGTAAGAGCATGAATTTTAAATACTCAAATTGTATGCAGCTTGTACTTTTACTTCCAAATATATAAATCATACAATCATGTAACTTCACACAATATATGTTTTCCTGTAGTTTCCATTAATACTAAAGACTCAGGCAGTTTTCTACAGCTTTTGAGGCAGACACAAGAAACAAAGTGCCAATGAACTCATGAAAATCTTCACTGTGAGGTATGCTAAACAAGTTTTATAAATTAGGTTCTTCACTTTACCAATATCAGGCACAGCACAGCCAAGAACATCCCAGTCGACAATCTGCTAAGAAGCTAGTTTCCTTCCACCAGCAGAAGCCCGCAGTTCAGGCAGCAGACCATGCCCTGCCTTTCCTCTGCCCTGGTCACTTGCTTTAGAAGTTGAAATCAATAAGGGAGTCACAGCAGTCGCCACCTCCAGTGGGCTCTGGGACTGGGGAATCCCTCCTGCCCAGGCGCTGGAGCCCAGCCTGGTGTGCCTGGGACCTGGGACGGGGGTCTCTCCGTCCCAGACCGATGGGTGCAGCAGGGCTCTCCCGTTTGCAGGTTCAACCAGTAGCGAGGCAAATAAAACACACAGATCTGAGGGATTTTCAGTGCCAGAGGTACCATCGTCTTCAAATGAAACAGAAGAAGTTCTCACAACACTGAGAACTGTTTTTCAATAGATTATTTTCCTGTGTTGTTAGTGATCAGTTGTTTAAATGAATTTTATCTTGAATTCATCTTTAAACCTTTTGAGACTTAAAAATGAAGATTTTGTTCTTTTTTTATGTGGGAGAAGGACAAAAAGGCAACAGTTGTCTTTCCCTATTTTTAAAATTAAATTACTCAGTGTCAGAAACATTTCTAATGTTGATTATTTATCTCTGAATGGTGCTGCGTAAGTATATAATTCATACAAACAAAAAAATCCATGAGTTTTATAAAACTCATGGAAGTAGTTTTTCAGCATAATGAAGGATTGGAAGCAATCCTCATGATTACATACTATCAGACATGAAACATTTCCTCACTAGATACACACTTGAAGCAGGAATGGTGTACTGTAAATAATTTATTTTAAAAGTACATGCACTCTACCCTAAAAGCTTTCAGCCTAAGTATACCAACACAGTAATGTAAGTAGACAAAAGGTACAACATAGTATACACACTGATTTAGCATTTAACTCTTGTCTAGCAATTATACATATAAATTTGGGCTATATACAAACACCTGTGGATATAACTCAATACAAATCTATATCAAAACACACATACCTCTGAATATGCAAATTATACTTAAAAAGAGGAGAACCCACTTTTACAATCCCAAAATCAGTACAGAATCAAAGCCTATGTACTCTTAAAACACCATATGAATAGACCTGTACACAAATATACATTGAAGGAAGAATAATTCTTCACTAAATTCTTCGCTTAAGAGGCCTTAGGTATTTCAGTGCTCAAAATGATTTTATTCAATACTTCTCAGTGAAGCAGAATTACAAATGACCAGTAAGAAATTGAAAAGTATGACTACAACCTACCTCCTGAATCTGCTTATGACCTTTGCTTTTTAATTTACAGTACTTTGAATACAAAATATCCTGAGTTATTCTATTTCTAAATACTCTTACCTATTTCCACTTTCCTCACTTAACATTTCTACTCCATCTGAAGGAGTGTCTTATGCAAGTTATCAAACTCAGTTTTCACTCAGATTATCATAAAAATCTACAGCATAATCTTTGAGTACAAGAATGTGCATCTGCCATCATTTCACCACTAAAAATTTCCATTATGCATCATCCATTATGTTACTAGGCAGAATTTGGAGGGAAAATCAATACATGACACACTACTAATAACACATCTATAGCACAAGAACTTTAATGGCTAGCAGTTAGGCAGAGTATCAGGTATATTTTTATACTTGCGAATGGAAATCAAACTTCTGTTAAAGGAAGTTGGTATTTCGTATTAAGTAGTCATTGCTTGTGCTTCTTTCTGAAGCAACATAAATGACTATTCTATTGCTAGTGATAAAAGAAATGGTCTTTATTAGCAGAACATCGTCATAATTTATGAGGTGTTTTCTGTTCCAAGCATAGTGTTCCCTCTAATTACACATAAGACAATTAGGATATTTTTACAAGTGCAAGTGTTAATTTTTCTGCTCATTTTCCAAGCTGGCTAGACAGCAGCCAACTCCAGTTCAGGTGACATTTGCCTACTTTACTAAAGTGCTGTACTCACACAACCTTTCAGCAAACTGGAAACTATTCTTTGTTAATGAAGTGACTGCTTCCATACTGAAGATAGTCTGTCTCTTGCTGGCACAGACTGCAGATAATAGGAGCATACATCTATACCCATCTGCTAAATGTAGCTTCCTAACAAAGAAAATCATTGGCCTCTGTTCACAAAGCAAGTGGCTTGGAGAGCTTGGATTTTAACTTATGTGTCACCTTTCAATTTTATTTATTTTTCTTCTTAACACTGCATTCCCTCATGGAGACCAATATGCAAGTTTTCTCCTAGACTTTGTGTTTGATAACAATATTATGAAGGAAGGAGAAAAAAAGAATCAGCTATTAATCAGAAGGTAAACAAAACACATCTTAGTTCTATACTGCAACCTGCTGAGCTAGCAAGACATACGCAACAACAACAAAAAAAATCACTGCAACAGCTTTTTCAGTTCTGTCCACTTACTCTCACAGTACCGATTCATCTGTTAAGACACCCAGAGCCAATAAGAACAACAAGTAAAATACACTTTATGGATAAATTTGATTGCTTTTATTCCAATGCTTCCTTTTGTGTACTCCTGTAAGGAAAAGCTTATTTCCTATAAAGTTGATGGAGTTCTCTGCATTCACGTGCTTCACCTTTCTGTCATTTATTCCAATGAGCCTATGAGCCCTAAAGATGAAGAACTCGGTAGCTGATAGAATAGTAGGGCAATTCTGATGTACAGGGTTTCTATTTCTGTTTAGGGGAGCAGAGTCTTGCTTTGTAAATTGTATCATGAACCTTTATGTATCCCTTTAATTTATTGAGGGAATAATTCTTGAGAATCCTCTTCTCCAGGGTGGTGGAGATACCACCCTCGGTGGGGGAAAGGAGGGAATTAATTTCAGATCATTTCTAACCCAAGTATAGATACAACATACATGTATACGGCAGTGTCAATAAGCAAAAGAGATGAGTTTTTCAACTACATTTTCTGAGTCAGGATAATGTAATGTAATCTAAATACCATGTCAAGAAATCTATCTAGAATATCTGACTCTCATAGCTGTCTTCATCTATACTTATCCAAGGCTAGAAAACTCCTAATGAAAACTATTTTGGATGTGCTAGCTTGCATTATTATGGGATTTTTTTAGTTATGATAAATGCAATTATGACTAACACATAGGTTACAATGATGTAATCCTATCAATAATCTTTTGCACTCTTTTTCCTTGTCCAGCTAGAGCTTAGATTTTGCAGGTGACCAAATAAGTTTATTTCCTTTATAAAGATTTGGAAAGAAAAATTTCATAATAAACAAAGTGACTATATTACAACTGGGAAGTACAAAGGAAATGATCTAGGCAAGGATGGCACCTTATTCTGGCCCCACTGACAATGCATAGGTTCAGGACAATTTTTAAAGGCAATAATTAAAGGCCAGGGTAAACAGAAAATATGATAAAATACATTATAGCAAAAGTACCTTATACCAAGCTAACTTGATATCTACCGTATCATTCTAGGTGAGAAGTATTTGACATATCCAGTCTGCCTAGACATATATATATATATATAAAGTAGGAGACAAGCAAACAGAGAATATAATGACATACTGCACTGCATACAGAAGGTATCAAACTAGAGGAAGGTTACTTGTAGAATTCCCCAAAGGAGAGTTTTTTGGCCAAACCTATCTAACACTGAATTTATCATTTATAAATGTGGGAGTATTCATATAAAGATATAATAATATCTTTAAGTAAGAACTGGTACAGCACAAAGGTGGGAGATACTGCCAGTACAAGAAAGGCTTCAAATACAAACAGCAATGACTACATTTCCTTAAGAAAATAGTTAAAAATTGTTAATATATTCAAGACTACAAATGCCAAGACTAGAAACATTATAAATCAGGTTTTCTTAGCCAGAAAAGAAGGAATGCTGCACAGAGTTGCTCTGAGCCATCAGCATAACACAACCAGAGGATAGGCAAATGACAAGTTAGTTATTTTCCATAGAGGTAGAGTTGCATCAGTGACATGGAGCACACCAAGGGAATTTCAAACTGAAATACTACATACAGTTCTAGTCATTTGTGTTCTAGAAAAGTAAATTAAAGATATGAAGTTATAAGGAAAGAGAATATTTTTAGAGGCTAAAAAAAATTATTTGTTCAGCACAGCATGACAAGGGAGAGGAAGAGAATATGATTGCTGTCAAACACTTCTCAGGTTGAGGGAACATCCAAGAAGTTGGAAAGCTAGTCAAGTTGAAGGCAGCAATCTCAGCGGAACAAACAGATTATACAAAATAGCATAACTGTATTATAAAATATGATAATCAGAGAAGTGAAATTTAACAGCAGGGTTTTTTGGGGGAAATCACTGGGGGAAATAAAAAATGCTTTTAAAATAGAGTTTGATATGTTTATTTAGAAGTTTATATAACATGAGTAGCAGCAATAGAAGAGGACTCAGTAATCAGGAAGTTTTTTTCTGTTCTATGTTCCTACCTATTAGAATGTAAATGTTTTTGTAATTATTGTCAACTTCCATT